>NC_090265.1:924472704-925672704 GCF_040414725.1 Anabrus simplex | reverse complement strand
GTCAAAAACGTTGCCGTAAGCCAGTGCCTATGGCTCACCCTGCTCATACACTGAGTGGCACTACAACCACAGAGTTGTGTCTTAAACAGTTCTACTGGCCAGGATATAATAAATACAAGTCACTCCTTTAGCTATGTTTTGAAAATATTATTCTCTTGGTCGTCGTCTTACCACTTCCCAACAAAGTTTCGCCCAAAGGTATTGTAAAGGAAGAAACGCTGGCTGAAAATGTGCCCCACGGTTTTCACCTTCCATGCTTCGATTTCATGGGTCAGATTTTTCTCACCAGCGTTCGTGAGAATCTGGTCGTTACTTTTCCTTTAGCTTTAGCTTGATCGGGTCAGTCATCTCCAAATCCGCATCTCTGATGCTTCCAACTTTTCATATTCAAATCTAAGTGCGCTCTGCATAAATCTTCACAAATGCCTTCCTTTTTCGACATTTATGAGCTTAAATGGTCAGCAGATGTTTTTGCTCTGGAAGGCTTTCTTAGCAACGAACAGTCTTTTCTTTACGATTGGCTTTACGTCGCAATAATAATCTTATTGACTTCACGTCCCACTAACAACTTTTTACGGTTTTCGGAGAACCTTGAGGTGGTGGAATTTAGTACCGCAGGAGTTCTTTTGCGTGCCAATAAATCTAACCGACACGAGACTGACGTATTTGAGTACCTTCAAATACCACCGGCCTGAGCCAGGATCTAGCCTGCCAAGTTGGTGTCAGAAAGCCAGCACCTCAACCATCTGAGTCACTCGGCCCGGCGCTTTACGTCGCACCGACACAGATAGGTCTTATGACGACGACTGGATGGGAAAGGGCTAAGGAGGTGTCGGCCGTGGCCCTAATTAAGGTACAGACCCAGCATTTTCCTTGTGTGATAATGGGAAACCACAGAAAACCATTTTCAGGGTTGCCGACAGGGGGTTCGAACCTACTATCTCCCTTTTTCGCTAGTGACGATTATCCAAGATAAAAAAACTGGCTCGTTTGTTCAATTCATATTTTTATTTCAGCCTGTGGTTTAACGAATGGCTTTGATAATAAACATTCTTTTTCTCTTTCTTTTATTACTTTTGAGGTACCATTGAGATAGGACTTTGGCCATTACTGCTGGTACCTTATTCTCATCGCTGTTGAGAAATCACATTCTGGATTACTGACAGTTGCTACCCTGAATATTGACATCTTTCCTTTCTGCTTCCGAATAAAGATGAAGGTGAAAATCCACAGCCTGTTTCCAGTCATTCGACCGGGTCAGGAATAGAATGAATGAAGCCTCCATCTAGCGGTGAGGATAGGAATTGTGCTGGCTGCCGAAGCCTTTGGCTCTCGTCTGGGGCAATGATTAATGAATGACAGAAAAAATGAAATTACAGTGAAGAGTGTTGCTGGAATGAAAGATGACAGGGAAAACCGGAGTACACGGAGAAACACCTGTCCCACCTCCGCTTTGTCCAGCACAAATCTCACATGGTCTGACCGGGATTTTACCACGGAACCTAGCGCTGAGACACCGGCGCTCTGCCGCCTGAGCTACGGGGGCTCTCTCCGAGTGAAGATATTGTAACTAAATAAATGTCGTATGGCCTCTCCGGAGGTGTGAGTCTTTCAGGGCGACGCCGTATAGGCGACCTGCGCGTTTGTGAGGATAGGGCCCTACCTAATATGGAATCCAATGCTGAAGACGTCACAAACACCCAGCCCCCGAGCCGTAGGAATTAACTAATGAAAGTTAAAATCTCCGGCGCGTCCGGGATTCGAACCTGGGACCCCTTGGACCAAAAGCCATCACGCTGACCACTTATCCATTTAACCAGCCTTCGTAACTTATTCCTACTTAATGGACTCCTACACTATTAGAAAACTCAAGTATATGGCCCTATACAAAATACAACACAAGTTATTCGGTTCTTCAGGATTATCTGAAGCGGACGGAAACCATTCTGGAGTTTGAGAGAGAATACAGAATAGGGAAGGAAACCTGCATCTTATATGCTCTGTGCTGGAAGTCCCTTAAGCTATTGTCGGTTATCATCATTTTGCCCTGAAAAAAAAAAATTCTTTTACTTGTCAGTAAACGTACATCAACAAATCTTTTGGATTTAGGCGTGCGTAACTCGGCTGTCGATTGCGCCAGGATTCGTAATGTTGAGCATAAGAGGTGAAAGGTGGCTCAGTTATTCTTCTTCTTTGGAATACGGGGTCTCTCTTATGAACCCAGATCGTGCAGCGGCGTTTCTACCACCCCGTTGAAAACTTAATAGGGCTTATGATTCCAATCTGTAGCTAGCTTCAGGTAGTTCACGTCCTAAATATTAGATCGCGCTGGAGGTCATTCTCAAAGTGTAGATAGTTGTAGACAGGTTCTGTAGATGGTACGCAAGTAGGCATGAAATAAGAGATATTAATAATTACAGACAGTTTGCCTCGAAGTGAAGTATTTCAAGTCTAACCTCAGTCAGCGGTCCCTTTTCAGAAAGAATTAGTCGTATCACGTCAAGTATTATGGAGATAATATTTCTGGACTGCATTGAATCCAACTTACTCAATAGATTGACCTTGTTTGAACTAATATTGATGTTAAGCGATAGTTCCCATGATGCTACAGTGTTTGTGTTGTTTGAATTCCAAGTGCCCATGTGCTTGTGCTGTAAATTTTTGTTCCTTGTGGTTGTTTATTAGAAATGTATCTTCGCCAGTCCTCCTGAAATTCTGCATTTCCTGTTTGAGTACACCTCAGGGACTGGAAGCTGAATGGTTCTATTAATGCATTTCTATGTATTTCCTGTCTCAATGCATTTAATTCTGTTAGTACTTGGATATTGATGTGAAACCCCATGCTCTTGCATATGGTGTGCTCTGCTGTCTTGCTTTTTAAGGGATTTCTTATTTGTTATAATATCAGCTGTGTGTTACTGTGCCAATCATTCATTTGAAGTTAAGCTGCTTTGAGGTGTGAGGTTATGTTCTCAATAACATAGTATGCCATACGAATTATGAGTATCAGATCATTATTTACAACATAGTAAGTACTTGAAAATAAACTATATGAATTACAGTGTATTTGGCATGGAAATAGTAGAACTGCATTATAAGCGCTGGAAGGGGGAGGGGTCGATGGGAAGGGGTAAAGGAGGGGAAGGGGAAGCTGTAAGCATAACCGGATGTGCATCACTGCGCCGGATGTTAATTTATGCGCTATCTATTGATATAACAGTAAGGTATTGCACATACTGCGCACTGTGGCGCTATCTCAAATTTCGGACTGAAACTACTAACGCCTAGTGGCTTGGTACCGAAATTCATCATTGAGTTATATCTCTATTCTGTTCTATCCGCTTTGGTTTCTACTCTTCGAGACCTAAGCAGTTGTACGGCAGGCACGCGCATAGTTCTTGACATTTCAACGAGCGTGCACGTGTTTGACGTAGCATTAATGACCAGTCTGAATTGCAGCTGTTAACACGGTGAGGCTTTTATCATTGCAATACTGTATTTTTGTATGTAAAATTTATTTTAAGTACGAGTCAGCTAGAAGAGTACGCGATGCATTAGTTAAGCAATTTCTTGGTGAAGTGCTGTTACCTTCTTGAGCACAGACTCACGTAACTGTAAAGAAATGTGAAGCTTTTGGCTCTGTGCTCATTAAAGAAAATGCGCGCGCAGGAACAGTTTTAACAGAGGAAAAGCTAGATGCCATTGGTGCGAATCTTCAACGGTCACCGAATAAATCGCTCACAAAATTAGCACAACAAGTGGGGGTTTTGGTTTCTTCTGGGCAGAGAGGTACAAAGCTGTTACACATCAAACCGTACAGGTTTACACGGGCTCATTGTTTAAAACCTGCTAATTCAGCCATAAGAATGAGATATTGTGAGAGGTATCTTGCATCACTGAATGATCGTTCATTCGACCCACCTGGTTTCATCTTAATGGTCGTGTGAACAGTCATAACTCTCGCTATTGGTGTGCAGAAAATCCCAGTGCTGTTTATGAATTCCCTCATTATGAAAGATGATATTTCCAGCATCTTGTATAAGGTAAGATTTCATATAAGATTGTATACACGCTTAAAGCAGGGCGGCCGCGGGCGACGTAATTTCGGCTGAGGCAGCTGCTGTACCGCAGAATACAAACACCGTGCGCTCGGTCTGGGTTTATAGGAGACCCCGTATGCCTTCTTAGGACAGTGGTTGTTGAACTGCTGGTCTTCGATTCTTGCTCAGCATTGTCTCATCTTATCTGGTTTTAGCTCCTTCCCTTCCTCCGATCCTACTATCCTTCTTCAGTAGTCTTTCCTGATAATCACGGATTTCTTCAGGATCTCTCTCACAACCTGTGTGTTTTGTAAGTCCGTCACCTCCAGTTCTTTTGTGAATTTCTTTGTCTCCGTGGTACGGACTGTCTTGTTTTGTCACAAGGTGAACATGCTGGTGGTCAGTTTACTGGGAGAAAACCTTGCCACTTGACCACAGGAAGTTACCTTTCTTTCCCTGGCGCATTCAGAGAGCCTATTTACCAAGAACTAGAGCTGATAATATCAAAACAAGGAATTTCGTGATAACGAAATAATAATAATAATAATAATAATAATAATAATAATAATAATAATAATAATAATAATAATAATATTCTTGGCTTTACGTTTTACGGTTTTCGGACACGCCGAGGTGCTAGAATTTATTCCCACAGGTGTTCTTTTACGTGCCAGTAAATCTACCGGCACGGGGCTGACGTTTTTGAACACCTTCAAATACCACCGGATTGAGCCAAGATCGAACCTGCCGAATTGGTGTCGGAAGGCCAGCTCCTTAACCGTCTGAGAGACTCAGCCCGGCATTTTTATTATCATTCTTCTTCTTTGTCGTATAGCATGATAATTATAATGCAGTCACACACCTATATAAATTCGCAGATAAGTTGAATATTTCCACAGAGTGAGTTGGCTACGCGGTTTGCGTCATATAGGCGTAGACAGAGTCTTGGGAGAGGAGTACAAGATGAAAATAAATGTCCAAAACAAAAATTATGGAGTGCAGTCGAACGAAGTCAGGTGTTGCTGGAAATATTAGATGAGGAAGTGAAGTTTTAAAGGAAGTAGATGAATATTGTTACTTGCGTAGTAAAATAGCTAACGATGGCAGAAGTAAGGAGCATATAAAATGCAGATTAACACAAACAAGGAAGGCCTTTCTTCAGAAAAGAAAGTAATAATCATAATAATGTTATTTGCTTTACGTCCCACTAACTACTTTTACGGTTTCCGGAGACGCCGAGGTGCAGGAATTTAGTCTCGCAGGAGTTCTTTTACGTCCCAGTAAGCCTATCGACACGAGGGTGACGTATTTGAGCACCTTCAAATACCATCGGACTGAGCCAGGATCGAACATGTCAAGTTGGGGTCAGAAGGCCAGCGCCTCAACCGTCTGAGCCACTCAGCCCGGCAGAAAAGGAATGTGCTCACTTCTCACTTTGATACAGGAATTAGAAAGTTGTTTTGAAGATTTTCGTCTGGAGCGTAACATTGTGTGGAGATGAAACATGGACGATAAGTAGCTCAGAAAGAAAGAGAATAGAAGCTTTTGAAATGTAGTGTGACAGAAGAACGCTGAAAGTGAGATGGATAGATTGAATCACAAATGAAGATATACTGAATCGAATTTGTGAGTGGAGATCGATTTGGCTAAATTTGATTATTATTATTCTCGTGTCAGACACATCAAAAAAAAAAAAAGAAAAAAAAAAGAAAACAGTTACAATAATTTCAAGTAACATTTAAATAATATTGGATCAATACAACGCTACTTCGAGTCCTCTCTTCGTAGCTCGATGCAGGTCATCTTGCGTGTACAAAGATGGACACAGGGGACACTGAAGCATATGATGGATGGTTTGATCTTCTCCGCAGTCACACTTGGTGTTGTCGCCATTGATGAAGCCCCATCTTGCCAAATTAAGTTTGGACCTTCCCACTCCTGATCTCAACCTATTGAGAGATTTCCAGATTGTCCAGCTCTCATTGCAACCGGGTGGCAAACGTTCCTCAACCGCCATCTGCTCAGAGCCTTGGGGGATCTTCGTCTTCCATAGCTGTATCCTTGCCTTCTCAGCTGGTACTATAAGTTCCTGAGATGTTCGTAGGAAGCTCTTCCTAGATTTCAGTCTCTGTACTGGAAGCTTATGTCCATGCAGTAGATGAGTACTTTCGTGCTTAACCTTTGTCCTTTCCTTGTTCAGTTCTCTCTTAAGGGAAGTGTACGTGATAAGAACGGTTGGGGTAGGCCATGGTATGAATGTGGCAAGCAGATTAGAGCAGATGCAGGATGCAGCAGTTACATAAAATGAAAAGGTTAGCACGGAATAGGGTAGCGTGGAGAGCCGTATCAAAACAGTCTATGGACTGATGAATCATACAACAACAGGCGTGAGAAGAGATTGCATTCCGGGGATGGTTGGTTCGGAACCTGAAGATAGTTTTAAGTGGTTTCGCCATTTTCGTACTAAGCAAATGTTGGAGCTGTACCTTAATTAAGGCCACGGTCTCTACCTTCTCAGTACTAGCCGATTCGTATCCTCGCATCGCCGAAAAGCTTCTCTGTGTTGGTGTGACGTTAAGTCAGTAGGGAAAAGAAAGTTTCTTAATTTATAGTAACTTGAACGGTATAATGACTTACCTAACGTTGAAAAAACACCATCACAAATATATTTACACAAAATGTACACAGAATTTTAATGCACAGTATTTTAAGTCATGGCTCATTTTATGTACAACAAAGACAGGAGTCATTAAAACTGTACAGATATTACTGCTGTGTATTACCATCAGAATTATTCCTCAATAATAAACTCAGCCTGTGTAGAACGGAACAATTAATGGCTGTGACATGCAAACTACCTGGTGGGCACTGACGTCACTTGTTGTAACTAGGATAGCTCACGCTGTGAGCAATGACGTCACCCGTCGTAACTAGGATAGCTCACGCTGTGAACAGCCTCAGTCTTTCATGGAAGTGAGCGAAATGAAATTCTTATTTCATATCATTTTTGCCTCACACTAACATTAACAATATTTAAAAACAGGAACAAACCCACAGTGCAGCCTGGCTATTGAGGATCTTGACCTTCCAAGACGATTACTGCCCATACGGAACATGGTCAGAATGACGTCATACTCAGCCATACCGGTATTGGTTGGCTCTCTTAACCAGGTCCACTGTCTCTCATATTAACAGTTCTTCAGTTCGTCTCCTGAGGCTGAGTGAACCTCATTCCAAATTTTAGTCCAGAATTAAAATTCTTGTTGGTTAGTGTGATTAGCTACTACACCCGTAGGCCCGTGTTCGAGTCCCGGCTCTGCTACGAAATTTGAAGAGTGGTATTGTAACTTCTCCTGTCCTCACTTGGCCTAGTTCAGCGAAGATACTGCGTGATACGTTCGGAAATAAAAACATGGGTCGACAGGTCTAACAAAAATTTACTTAAAATCATACGACCAGTTCTAGAATACATATTCGTAAATGAAAACTCGAAGAAATAAATGGTTGGAAAGGTTTATTACCAATAAAGCATGGAGTAAGAATAGTAATCTTCCCAAATAAAATGAATTAAGTTACAGAAATGTATTACAATATAACATTTGCCGTCAATGATTCAAATATAAATACGGGTCTCTAATCCAAATTGCAATCGTTGTGCGGAATAGGGCGGTGTTAGTGAGTACTGACGGAGGTTCAAATAAATTAAAATGCGCATGGCACGTAGTCTCGAACTGAAACGTCACTTAATATGAAATTATAGTTATGGATTCGCACATTTCGGCCTGATTAAATTAATCCGAACTAGTCGGTAAACAAATACAACAAACACTTGCTTGGGACTGATATACACCCACCAAAAGACACTGAATTTACAATCACGGCGTCCGCCCCGGAACAAATTGGAGAGGGATAAAACCTCACAACCTCAAAATTAGCTCGTTCTGTAATCCCCTTAAAAACGACGCACACAATAATAACAGACAAATAACACAATGGACAAACACGCAAGGTAAAAAATTAATACAACCTGAAAAAGAAAATAAATATATACACGTGATGTAATCATTTGGGTTTAGGTCACGAACCCAAGACCTCTATGGTTCTGGCCGTCAACTGTCGTGCATACAACAGCGGAATGTTGCCAGTTAAAATTAGCAACTTCCTGGAGAGAAATGTCAATAACAAATATTTCACATTCGAGCAGACTAACCTTCCTTGTGCGGGATAACGGTTTTATGTGAACACGAGATTCATTCATTGTGACTCAATCACCCTTCACGGAGTCTGTACCTGTATAAATACGTCATTGGGTCAATAGCCCATTTCTCCCCACGGCTTACAGAAACAAGTCTGGCCTTTCAACACATGGTCAGGCCAGAGGCTCTCTGACATAAACATGAGTCTTGTAACGACACACAATATGGTTTCCCATACTATTCCGAATCTAGGCCACTCATCAGCCTGTACTGAACTACATATATCTCATGTCATGTGAGGATAGCATACCCTCTTTACGGCTCCTCACGGCCTCGTATCTAGAATATCCAGCTTCACGCCCAGGCTCTCACTCGGCCTATTCTCACATCTAAGCCTCCTCAGGCTATTTCTTCAAATAACTCACTGCGTATCACACACACACACACACACACACACACACACACACACACACACACACACACACACACACACACACACACACACATTTCGGCACTTCACGACCACGCATCTATCTTTACTAGATTCGCATTCCCCACACGGCTGTGGTTCAGTCTGTCACGAGATTATAAAAAAGACTGTCTATGAGTTACAACGGTGTAAATATCTCTCTGCTCTCGCTGCAAGCTGGAAAACATTCCTCATGCGTAAACATGCAAATCCTAACGGTGTTAACTACGTCGTCTTCGATACCGGGTTCCCCGTTCGAATCTTTAGAGGTAAATTATCTTCCAACTCATTCTGAAGACTTCGACATCAAGATAAAACTTGCGTCACATGGCGCATAAGTAATCTACATTCAGAATCATGTAATGGCCACTAAACTATGTCACTACCCTCATTTTAAAAACATACCTATGGCATTGAAATTTACATACTTAATATTTAAATTACAGAAAAAAGCCTCCGTTGCTCAGGCGGCAGCGCGCCGGCCTCTCACCGCTGGGTTCCTTACTTCAAATCCCGGTCACTCCATGTGAGATTTGTGCTGGACAAAGCGGAGGCGGGACAGGTTTTCCTCCAGGTAGTCCGGTTTTCCCTGTCATCTTTCATTCCAGCAACACTCTCCAATAACATTTCATCAATCATTCATTAATCATTGCCCCAGAGGAGTGCGACAGGCCTAGGCAGCCGGCACAATTCCCATCTTCGCCGCTAGAAGGGGCTTCATTCATTCGATTTCTGACCCGGTCGAATGACCGGAAACAGGCTGTGGATTTTCGTTTTCGTTACAGAAAAAGGCCCCGAGTCGAATCTATAGGTACAAGTCATGCTTATATGCAGTTCAACTTATCTGAAACCATCCGTCATCGCCTCAGCGCGCCGTTCAGGGCTGCGTTGTGGAATTAGCACATTCTAGCGCTGTGTATACTGGATCCTGGAGCCTGGCACTCGACTCCTGGGGACGTCATTACAGGTGCCGTCTTCTTCTTCGATCCTCGGCCCTATCTGTGTCGGCGCGACGTAAAGCCCCTAGCAAGAAGAAGACGATCCTCGGCAAGTCCTGCAAACTGAATGAGTATGTATGACACACCTCTTACTGACTGGTATATATTTGCATACAATGCCGCGACCTATGCCAGATACAATTGACTATATCTGCTACTTATGATATCAGTCCGACTACACGTAGCGCCTATTACGGATATGATACCCGGTCACAACAAATCCGTATGGCAGTTAACTTACGCGTACCGCACTAAATTGAAGAAATCGATCTAGTTACTTTATATATTCACGATTGTAAATGCTCGGGTGAGCTAGTCTACTCCCTGAATGCGACTTTCTAAAAACTTTAGAGGCGCTTTATCTAGAGGTTTGATACGAGCGACACGCACTACACACCGGTCTGTCAGCGACTAGCCTCCAGCTCATTAGGAAGCCTTCCCTTTATAGTATTTTCAGTTTCCGTTGGGTTCGGTACATCCGAGCGTTCACAATAGATGGTCTTTGTGTACCGGTCGCATCTCTCCAACGGCTGTTTGAATTCAACCGAGGTAAACCTTTAACATGCCTTCTTGTCACAGTTAGAGTGGAAATACTGCTCCATAGTCCCAATCAATATTTTCCAGTGTTTTACATGCGCTGAAACTTGCACTCGCGCGGAAATAACATTTCAAATTAGCATGCTACCAGGCCTGGACTGCTCAGATTTGGCTACGTGTTATTGGGACTACTGGCTCCACGTGACAAATTTAAACATCTTTGTCTCTTTCTCGCGATCTTCCTTCTCTTTCCCTGACTCGCTTGGGAAACGCGTGAGTTCGAAATAAAAATTCTTCACACTGGGGTTTGCATGAGTAACGTCAGGGACTGCAGCCTGTGCTACGGGGTTCGCCTCCCCTAAGACGCGGAGTTCGGGCTCTTCTTGGTGTTATATTCAATTATTCCTATAATGTAAAATGATATTTGGACCGTAATATGGTGATACTGTACAGTACGAGGGCTGGAACGGGGTCCACTCATCCTAGGGAGGCCAACTGAGTAGAGTGGTGTTCGATTCCCACCTCATCCATCCTCGAAGTGGTTTGCCGTGGTTTCCCACTTCTCCTCCAGACAAACACCGGGATGGTACCTAACTTAAGGGTACCTTTACTCTTCCTTATTTATCCATTCCAATATTCCCATCCATCCACAAAGCTCTTATTCAGCATAACAAGTGAGGCCGCCTAAGCGGGGTACTGGTCCATCCTCCACATTCGTATCCCCCCGACCCAAGGTCTCTCGCTCCAGGATGCTGCCTTTGAGGCTGTAGAAGTGGGTTCCCTCGCGGAGTCTGAGGGACAAACCAACCCTGGAGGGTAAGTGGGTTAAGAAAGAAAGAAATAAAGAAGGAAAGAACGAAAGGAAAGAAAGAATGAAAGAAAGACATACAGAAGGAAAGAAAGAAAATTCTTGGACTGGCTGGAACAAAACTCGGGTACTCTGGGTTAGAGGCAGGCGCTCTACCCCTACGACACCTGTAATAATTACAATAATTGTACCATAGGTAAGCCCTACTCAGATGATAGGTTATGTTTGTACAATGTACTTAACTCCTTGGTAAAGAGAGGGCATTTTAACCTTTTGCCATGAAGCTTCTGGTTTGATTCCCGTCTTATCAAAAGCTGTAACGAAGTTCCGTTAGTCTCGCAAGCTCAGTTGAAGAGCTTCATGGTATAAAAGACTTGGTGAAGAAACCCAGGCGATATGGTTTGGGACCTCGAGCTGACTACGTGGCACGCCAATACCTGCTGGCGATATGGCTGAGTAACTGTCAAGTTGGAATTTCAAGGCTCATGAGCCATGTGACATAAATCAACGGACTGGGCTGAGTGGCTCAGACGGTGTAACACTGACTTTCTGAGATCGATGCAAGATCAATCTAGTGGTTGATGAAGGTGTTCAAAAAGGTCAGGCTATTGTCAGTAGTTTTACGGGTACGTACATGAAATCCTGTGGAACAAAATTCTGGCACTTCGGCGTCTCCGAAATCTGAAAAATTAGTTACTATAACAGAACAAAAGAAAAACCCGAACCCCGTGGCTCAAGGGCCGTGCTTCGCCCTAAGGCCTGCAGATTACGAGGTGTCGTGTGGTGAATAACACGAGTCCTCTCCGCCGATATTCTTGGCTTTCTAGACCGGGTCCGCAACCACACCATCAGATAGCTCTTCAACTCTAATCACGTAGGCTGAGTGGACCTCGAACCAGCCCTCAGAATCAGGTAAAAATCCCTGACCTGGCAGGGAATCGAACCCTGATTCTCCGGGTAAGAGGCACGCTACGCCTAAACCATGCGGCCGGCGCTGTTACATACAACCATTATTATTATTATTATTATTATTATTATTATTATTATTATTATTATTATTATTATTATTATTATTATTATTATTATTATTATTATTGCACCCTACGGGTCAGGGTAACCACAGTAATTCCCAACTAGTCAGTTAAACAGATCTCAGGGTATCCTTGCCTCCAGAAAAATGGTTAATTTTTCTATGTCTGGTTTTACGTGTGTCCGAGGAGAAATACCGGTACCATAGGCAGTTCAAAGAAAGTAACGATGCCATGCGCGGTGCAGAGACAGTAACGATACCATACGCTCAGTAATTGTTTCGAGAACGCAAACTTCAGTCATCCTTTTAGAAATAAATAAAAAATATATATATTCGCACAACGAGAACCTTACATACTAAATAAAACTATTAACTACCAATATAAATGAAAACTCACTTCATTATGTAAGAAACTAACCAAGAAACACATTTATTATATTGTCAAGTTTCGCAAAAGAAATGGTTAATATCAGGTATGTCTCATTAGCTTCGATTATCAACTTAATGAATAAATATTTTTAATCAATGAGTCAAATATCTTAGGTCAGCGCTGCCTATTTCCTAAACTAAGCTTTCATCTTAATACATTGAATAACGTGTTCCTGAAATGAATTATCTTCCATTTAAAAATTACATTTGGTCACAAGAGTATATTACTTCACAGTCTTTTGGCCACGGTCGAAATTCGTTATTTCAATAAATTATTCCATCAGTCACGGTATAATTATATACCTCATTGAAATACAACCATCACGTTGTTCAAGTCTCTACGAAAATGAATTGAATTTGAATAATATGTCCTGAGTACAAATATCAGTGACCTATATTATGTTGAGAAGTATCTGAGTTCGTTGGTGCAGGTTAGCGTGAAGAAAATGAAATATTGAATGACGCACTAAGTTCCTCGGTCCTATTGCCACATAAATTACGGCTCCTAACTAAGTATTCACTCTAATAATATTCCATATAAACAAAACATCGATGATATCCTACGTAAATGTCAAATAAATTCCCTATTCTAGCTAAATAATTTCTTATGTATCGTATACCAGCTCGATATACATACAGCCAGTAAGCATTTATCATATATATGTGTGCTAATGCCAACACAAAGATATTTCAATACTACATTACGTTACTACTTGCATACAAGCTCATTCTTCCATGCATTAACCATTCATTCAGAATATGACATAATCACGTATTCATTTATTCATCACCGGTTGTTATTCCAGTCAAACCACTTTCACACATCATTAAAATATACGAAATATTATTGTTCGTACCTTGCTGTAGTTCCTCGCTGGGGCATACTTATATTCTGTAATGGCACTGCATGTGCTCCAATATCACATATTAAACATATCAAATATGCTTTACTTCCTATTACTCTGCGCAATATATCATTTCAAATACTATACACACTTCCTATATCTTACCATTAACCTCCAATTCAATTCATATTTAACTCATTTAGCATTCACAACTAGCGCGTTTAACCTCCAATACTTAATTATACAACGATATGTATCCCATGAATAGCGCAGAATTCGTTCCTTAGAACGCATTTTTAATCTTGCAATTCCGTATATAACCCCAAATTCAGTATCTTTCCTTTCAATAAATCATACAGCAAACTAACTAGTCTTAATCAATTCAACGTGCGTCCCTCTGTGACGTAACCGGGTTTGACTATTACTACATCACGCATGGACCTTCCTAACTAACCGGGATTCCTTGAAAATAGCTGTTGCACTATGTCGTATTTTTAAATGGTATTCCTTCATCCTTGGATAAAGTAATGTAGTAACACGCTATCACCTCATAACGAGATGTCAACTTAAATATTTCACATTGCACTTTCTTATATTCATAAGCACACTTAATTATCTCATGCTTAGGCTATTCAGATCTACTGTATATACTGGTAATACTCCACATAAGAAATTATATTACTTAATACTATTACTTAGCTCGCCATTCAATATCTCGGGCCTTAGTTGCTTCTCGGTGCGGTCGTAGTCCTTGGGTCAGGAACTGGGTAGAAATTCCACCAGTGGGATGTCAGGTAGAATGATCTCCTCCGCACGGGTCGGGTGGTTTTAACGGCCAGGACGACATCTCCCTCCAGGTTGGTCTATGCCGATTTAGCAAGCCATCATCTGCTCAGCAAGACAGTAGACAAAATGTGATGATTCTGAAAAATATAAGCTCATCATAGTTCTGCGTAGAATATATATTTTATGGTGATTGCTTCCTTATTTGGTTTTCCTAGTGATTATTTTCACTCAGCGTGGCTTAATCTCGAGCTCTCTCGTCTCAATCAAGTTCCTATTTTCAAACGGCTTTGCGTCTGAGTATCTGGACGTATTATTCTAAGCTTCAGGATTTTACTTGCTCCTTCCAGTATTTTAACGCTTATTTATTCAATTCGCTCAATACTTCCTTGTTTTCAGCGTAATACTTCTCGCTAAATGTTGCGAAGTTCGATACGTCTTGTTCTCACCGCGTCAATTTTTCAAGTCAGTTTTTTGTAATAATCTGTTTTATCCTTCTTATTTTTTTAAAAACAATTCTATCGATTATGTACCATTGTACACCGCCTTCATAGTGGTAGGTTTAAGTTAGTCAAGGCCTCCTAGCATACATCAATATCGATATCTTGTTATACTTTTCTTTGCCTTGGCTGGCCTCTACCTTCCGTAGGCGCCATTTTGAATACGTCCAGTAAATGCATCGGGTACATTTTATTCCCCCAATACAGATTAAATATATTGCTTGCGATATATTTATTCTCTTGAATTATGATTGACAAATGTGACGATGCATTTCTGGTATTTCTCCATGGTTCTTTGATCGATTAATGGATTTTATTTCTCTATGGAATCGTATCGATTATTCTGTTATTACGATTGATGTTTTTTAGCTTCTATAAGCCTATCTCTTTGCATATCAGCTGACTCACAAATATGTTTACTCCAGACTTGGTTTGCACTTCTGTGGGACTTATATTATCGTTTCTCCAGCCTTATTTTCTGGGAGATATAACTTCATATTACACGCATTGTGAACGTTTTTGTATTTTCCATCCATGCTTGTAATAAGATATGCGTTATTTCCATAAACATGTTCAATTCTATACGGTCCTTCATATAAATGGTTGAACTTAGCGCATATTTTGGCTGGTGCGTTCGTTACTGGTGCCTTTTTAATTAAAACGAGATCGTTTTTCTTGAATGGTGCGCGAAATCTAGTCTTTCGTAACCTTCTTAGTCTCTTCTCAGACTGTTGTTTTAGTCTCTCTTGGACCATTTTATTGATCTGCTGGATGTCTGGTTTCTCTTCAAGTGATATGTTTAATATATTGTCCCATGTTCTTCGTGATTCTCTATTGTGATGTACCAAGTTTGGGACCTGAGCAGTTGATTCATTTATGGTGTTATTTAGGCATTCCTCTATTGTCTCTATTACATCAATCCATTTCCAGTGACAATGATTGCAGTATATCCTACAGAATTTTGCTATTTCTTTCATGTGTAAAACATCCACCTAACTATTCTTTCGCTGGTTATCATGTCGAATATTCCCGTGGCCTACTTGTGTAATTATTCAACTACGAATTTTGCCAATTTTACCATTTCTTTTGCTAGTTTAGATTCCAATTTAGTTCACATTTAGTAATTTCCTTCTCTTCCTTGGTGGTTTGGATGTTGCCCGTATTTGCTTCAACTTTATTCCGCCTTCCGGAATCAATCTACCGTTTTCGTAATAATTTTCTTGACATGTTTCCACGATGTATTTTAACCTAGTTCTAACTTGCTTTGTCAATGTTCCTATCATCTCGAGTATACGGAAATCTCCTTGTTCTCGCATATCACCCTGATGTAGGTTTATGTCATCGTTCATTTTCAATATTTCTGTTTGTATTATTTTAATCTTTATCTTTCTCAGTTTCCGCAACTTCTTTTCCATCCTTTTCATCTGATTTAGCTGATTATGTTGCCATTCATTTTGAATACTCCGTTCTTCTAGTTTTGCTCTTCTCTTTTCTAGTTCAAGCAATGTTTGCAGTTTTCCTACTTGTTTCTTGGCCTTCCTCCGTAACTCTTTTCCCTCATTCTTAACTACTTCTTTTCGCTTCTTCTTCTTTCTTTGGTTTCTCTGAGTTAAGTCCGGTTTATTGGTTATTTTCTCTATCTGTTCCGGTTGATGAATTATCTTTTGCAGTAGTTCTTGTTTATTCAATATTTCCTGTGATAATCCCTGATTATCAAAATTTTCTTGTGGTACTTCTGCTTTCCTCTTTATTCCTTGAGGTAACTCCGTTTGACTCTCATGACACTCTTTTCTATCCGTCTCCTTGGTGAATTTTTGCTGATCTTCCTCATTTTCTTCATTTTTCATCTCCTGAGTGTCTTCCTGTTGTTCCATATACTTCTCTTCTTTTTCTGTTTCTGCGTCCAGTTCCTGGTTTTCCTTCGTTTCTTCTTCTCTTGAAGTTTGGATGACTTCTTGGCTCTCTGTAACCTGTCCTTTACTTCTGTCCATTTCTTCGTGTATCGGCTTGTTTCTATACTCCATACTCTGCATCATTTTAGCTAGCCCATTCAGTACTGTCAATCGAATTCTTCTGTTGTCTTCCTTTATTTCCTCCAGTTGCTTTCTTCTCTCTTCACGTTCCTTTTGTAGCCATTCTTCCTGTTCTTTCCTCCTTTCTTCACGTTCCTTTTGTAGCCATTCTTCCTGTTCTTTCCTCCTTTCTTCACGTTGCCTTTGTTCTTTTTCTGCCCGTCTCCTAACCTTCTCTTCTTCCTGTTTCTTTTCTTTCTCCTCTCGTTCTTGTTTTTCTCTCCTCTTTTCTTCCTCTCGTTCTTGTTTTTCTTTTTGTCTCTCTTCTTCTCGTTTCCTTTCTTTCTCTTCTCGTTCCTGTTTTTCTTTCTTCTTTTCGTCCTCTTGTTCTTGTTTTTCTTTCTTCTTTTCGTCCTCTCGTTCTTGTTTTTCTCTCCGTCTTTCTTCTTCTCGTTCTTGTTTTTCTCTCCTTCTTTCTTCTTCTCGTTCTTGTTTTTCTTTCCGTCTCTCTTCTTCTTGTTTCTCTATATATTCCCGGAACCACCACGGCATTTCTTCATATTCTTCCTGTGCTCTTTCCATTTCTTCTTCTTGCTCCCTTCTGGTTTGCACACTTCCCTGAGTTGCCATTTTTTTGTCAATTTCAGTTAAATTTCGAATAATTCCTTAATTTCCTAACCAACTTTAAGTTTTTAGGTACTCTAATATCACACAGTGTCAATGGATATGTGAAATATTCAATTTCTAAATCTAAAATATCCTTAAAGCTAGCAATTAAGTCTTATATATTAAATATTCACTTAGTTTCTCAAAATTATTTGAAATATAGACCTTCCTGAAGATCGATATCATCCTACCCGTTAAAATATGAGCAACTTCCCAACGAACTCAGATCATTTTCCTTTGAATTCATTTCAGAAATAGTTTCCCAAAAAGAGAAAAAAAAATGGTTATCCACCATGTGGTATTCATCATTTACTTACATACTAATTATTAATTCAAATATCAAAAGTAAATTCAATCATACTTTAAAAATAAAAAAATGAAATATGAAAACCTACAATTATTTCAATAAAAATGGTAAAATATCCTCCTATCACTCCATCTAATAATCTACTTCTGGAAAATATTCATATTTACCCATCATTCTCTCAATACTTAATTATCAGTTTCTCATCCGAGCCTAATTTCTTGAAAAATCTCCAAGTATTTCTTTCATCAACTGCACGTTGGGTTCCTTTGCTTCCCACAACGTTCCGCAATATCATTCTCTTTTGACCTGCATGCTGGTTCAGCAGTAAGTTATCGGGTTATTCTCTCGGGTCTGACTCTCAATTAAATATTCGATCCCGCGGTGTCTTTCTCTTCAAGCGCCCCATTCGTGTATACCTTTTCCTCATTTCGCACGGCACCTTTCTCCGTATTTTGCTCCACTGTTGGGGGCCAAAAATTACTTCCTTTGGCAACCAACAGTTCCCACGGCGTCTTTCTCCATTTGCATCACGTTGAGGCGCCAAAAATTACTGCACCCTACGGGTCAGGGTAACCACAGTAATTCCCAACTAGTCAGTTAAACAGATCTCAGGGTATCCTTGCCTCCAGAAAAATGGTTAATTTTTCTATGTCTGGTTTTACGTGTGTCCGAGGAGAAATACCGGTACCATAGGCAGTTCAAAGAAAGTAACGATGCCATGCGCGGTGCAGAGACAGTAACGATACCATACGCTCAGTAATTGTTTCGAGAACGCAAACTTCAGTCATCCTTTTAGAAATAAATAAAAAATATATATATTCGCACAACGAGAACCTTACATACTAAATAAAACTATTAACTACCAATATAAATGAAAACTCACTTCATTATGTAAGAAACTAACCAAGAAACACATTTATTATATTGTCAAGTTTCGCAAAAGAAATGGTTAATATCAGGTATGTCTCATTAGCTTCGATTATCAACTTAATGAATAAATATTTTTAATCAATGAGTCAAATATCTTAGGTCAGCGCTGCCTATTTCCTAAACTAAGCTTTCATCTTAATACATTGAATAACGTGTTCCTGAAATGAATTATCTTCCATTTAAAAATTACATTTGGTCACAAGAGTATATTACTTCACAGTCTTTTGGCCACGGTCGAAATTCGTTATTTCAATAAATTATTCCATCAGTCACGGTATAATTATATACCTCATTGAAATACAACCATCACGTTGTTCAAGTCTCTACGAAAATGAATTGAATTTGAATAATATGTCCTGAGTACAAATATCAGTGACCTATATTATGTTGAGAAGTATCTGAGTTCGTTGGTGCAGGTTAGCGTGAAGAAAATGAAATATTGAATGACGCACTAAGTTCCTCGGTCCTATTGCCACATAAATTACGGCTCCTAACTAAGTATTCACTCTAATAATATTCCATATAAACAAAACATCGATGATATCCTACGTAAATGTCAAATAAATTCCCTATTCTAGCTAAATAATTTCTTATGTATCGTATACCAGCTCGATATACATACAGCCAGTAAGCATTTATCATATATATGTGTGCTAATGCCAACACAAAGATATTTCAATACTACATTACGTTACTACTTGCATACAAGCTCATTCTTCCATGCATTAACCATTCATTCAGAATATGACATAATCACGTATTCATTTATTCATCACCGGTTGTTATTCCAGTCAAACCACTTTCACACATCATTAAAATATACGAAATATTATTGTTCGTACCTTGCTGTAGTTCCTCGCTGGGGCATACTTATATTCTGTAATGGCACTGCATGTGCTCCAATATCACATATTAAACATATCAAATATGCTTTACTTCCTATTACTCTGCGCAATATATCATTTCAAATACTATACACACTTCCTATATCTTACCATTAACCTCCAATTCAATTCATATTTAACTCATTTAGCATTCACAACTAGCGCGTTTAACCTCCAATACTTAATTATACAACGATATGTATCCCATGAATAGCGCAGAATTCGTTCCTTAGAACGCATTTTTAATCTTGCAATTCCGTATATAACCCCAAATTCAGTATCTTTCCTTTCAATAAATCATACAGCAAACTAACTAGTCTTAATCAATTCAACGTGCGTCCCTCTGTGACGTAACCGGGTTTGACTATTACTACATCACGCATGGACCTTCCTAACTAACCGGGATTCCTTGAAAATAGCTGTTGCACTATGTCGTATTTTTAAATGGTATTCCTTCATCCTTGGATAAAGTAATGTAGTAACACGCTATCACCTCATAACGAGATGTCAACTTAAATATTTCACATTGCACTTTCTTATATTCATAAGCACACTTAATTATCTCATGCTTAGGCTATTCAGATCTACTGTATATACTGGTAATACTCCACATAAGAAATTATATTACTTAATACTATTACTTAGCTCGCCATTCAATATCTCGGGCCTTAGTTGCTTCTCGGTGCGGTCGTAGTCCTTGGGTCAGGAACTGGGTAGAAATTCCACCAGTGGGATGTCAGGTAGAATGATCTCCTCCGCACGGGTCGGGTGGTTTTAACGGCCAGGACGACATCTCCCTCCAGGTTGGTCTATGCCGATTTAGCAAGCCATCATCTGCTCAGCAAGACAGTAGACAAAATGTGATGATTCTGAAAAATATAAGCTCATCATAGTTCTGCGTAGAATATATATTTTATGGTGATTGCTTCCTTATTTGGTTTTCCTAGTGATTATTTTCACTCAGCGTGGCTTAATCTCGAGCTCTCTCGTCTCAATCAAGTTCCTATTTTCAAACGGCTTTGCGTCTGAGTATCTGGACGTATTATTCTAAGCTTCAGGATTTTACTTGCTCCTTCCAGTATTTTAACGCTTATTTATTCAATTCGCTCAATACTTCCTTGTTTTCAGCGTAATACTTCTCGCTAAATGTTGCGAAGTTCGATACGTCTTGTTCTCACCGCGTCAATTTTTCAAGTCAGTTTTTTGTAATAATCTGTTTTATCCTTCTTATTTTTTTAAAAACAATTCTATCGATTATGTACCATTGTACACCGCCTTCATAGTGGTAGGTTTAAGTTAGTCAAGGCCTCCTAGCATACATCAATATCGATATCTTGTTATACTTTTCTTTGCCTTGGCTGGCCTCTACCTTCCGTAGGCGCCATTTTGAATACGTCCAGTAAATGCATCGGGTACATTTTATTCCCCCAATACAGATTAAATATATTGCTTGCGATATATTTATTCTCTTGAATTATGATTGACAAATGTGACGATGCATTTCTGGTATTTCTCCATGGTTCTTTGATCGATTAATGGATTTTATTTCTCTATGGAATCGTATCGATTATTCTGTTATTACGATTGATGTTTTTTAGCTTCTATAAGCCTATCTCTTTGCATATCAGCTGACTCACAAATATGTTTACTCCAGACTTGGTTTGCACTTCTGTGGGACTTATATTATCGTTTCTCCAGCCTTATTTTCTGGGAGATATAACTTCATATTACACGCATTGTGAACGTTTTTGTATTTTCCATCCATGCTTGTAATAAGATATGCGTTATTTCCATAAACATGTTCAATTCTATACGGTCCTTCATATAAATGGTTGAACTTAGCGCATATTTTGGCTGGTGCGTTCGTTACTGGTGCCTTTTTAATTAAAACGAGATCGTTTTTCTTGAATGGTGCGCGAAATCTAGTCTTTCGTAACCTTCTTAGTCTCTTCTCAGACTGTTGTTTTAGTCTCTCTTGGACCATTTTATTGATCTGCTGGATGTCTGGTTTCTCTTCAAGTGATATGTTTAATATATTGTCCCATGTTCTTCGTGATTCTCTATTGTGATGTACCAAGTTTGGGACCTGAGCAGTTGATTCATTTATGGTGTTATTTAGGCATTCCTCTATTGTCTCTATTACATCAATCCATTTCCAGTGACAATGATTGCAGTATATCCTACAGAATTTTGCTATTTCTTTCATGTGTAAAACATCCACCTAACTATTCTTTCGCTGGTTATCATGTCGAATATTCCCGTGGCCTACTTGTGTAATTATTCAACTACGAATTTTGCCAATTTTACCATTTCTTTTGCTAGTTTAGATTCCAATTTAGTTCACATTTAGTAATTTCCTTCTCTTCCTTGGTGGTTTGGATGTTGCCCGTATTTGCTTCAACTTTATTCCGCCTTCCGGAATCAATCTACCGTTTTCGTAATAATTTTCTTGACATGTTTCCACGATGTATTTTAACCTAGTTCTAACTTGCTTTGTCAATGTTCCTATCATCTCGAGTATACGGAAATCTCCTTGTTCTCGCATATCACCCTGATGTAGGTTTATGTCATCGTTCATTTTCAATATTTCTGTTTGTATTATTTTAATCTTTATCTTTCTCAGTTTCCGCAACTTCTTTTCCATCCTTTTCATCTGATTTAGCTGATTATGTTGCCATTCATTTTGAATACTCCGTTCTTCTAGTTTTGCTCTTCTCTTTTCTAGTTCAAGCAATGTTTGCAGTTTTCCTACTTGTTTCTTGGCCTTCCTCCGTAACTCTTTTCCCTCATTCTTAACTACTTCTTTTCGCTTCTTCTTCTTTCTTTGGTTTCTCTGAGTTAAGTCCGGTTTATTGGTTATTTTCTCTATCTGTTCCGGTTGATGAATTATCTTTTGCAGTAGTTCTTGTTTATTCAATATTTCCTGTGATAATCCCTGATTATCAAAATTTTCTTGTGGTACTTCTGCTTTCCTCTTTATTCCTTGAGGTAACTCCGTTTGACTCTCATGACACTCTTTTCTATCCGTCTCCTTGGTGAATTTTTGCTGATCTTCCTCATTTTCTTCATTTTTCATCTCCTGAGTGTCTTCCTGTTGTTCCATATACTTCTCTTCTTTTTCTGTTTCTGCGTCCAGTTCCTGGTTTTCCTTCGTTTCTTCTTCTCTTGAAGTTTGGATGACTTCTTGGCTCTCTGTAACCTGTCCTTTACTTCTGTCCATTTCTTCGTGTATCGGCTTGTTTCTATACTCCATACTCTGCATCATTTTAGCTAGCCCATTCAGTACTGTCAATCGAATTCTTCTGTTGTCTTCCTTTATTTCCTCCAGTTGCTTTCTTCTCTCTTCACGTTCCTTTTGTAGCCATTCTTCCTGTTCTTTCCTCCTTTCTTCACGTTCCTTTTGTAGCCATTCTTCCTGTTCTTTCCTCCTTTCTTCACGTTGCCTTTGTTCTTTTTCTGCCCGTCTCCTAACCTTCTCTTCTTCCTGTTTCTTTTCTTTCTCCTCTCGTTCTTGTTTTTCTCTCCTCTTTTCTTCCTCTCGTTCTTGTTTTTCTTTTTGTCTCTCTTCTTCTCGTTTCCTTTCTTTCTCTTCTCGTTCCTGTTTTTCTTTCTTCTTTTCGTCCTCTTGTTCTTGTTTTTCTTTCTTCTTTTCGTCCTCTCGTTCTTGTTTTTCTCTCCGTCTTTCTTCTTCTCGTTCTTGTTTTTCTCTCCTTCTTTCTTCTTCTCGTTCTTGTTTTTCTTTCCGTCTCTCTTCTTCTTGTTTCTCTATATATTCCCGGAACCACCACGGCATTTCTTCATATTCTTCCTGTGCTCTTTCCATTTCTTCTTCTTGCTCCCTTCTGGTTTGCACACTTCCCTGAGTTGCCATTTTTTTGTCAATTTCAGTTAAATTTCGAATAATTCCTTAATTTCCTAACCAACTTTAAGTTTTTAGGTACTCTAATATCACACAGTGTCAATGGATATGTGAAATATTCAATTTCTAAATCTAAAATATCCTTAAAGCTAGCAATTAAGTCTTATATATTAAATATTCACTTAGTTTCTCAAAATTATTTGAAATATAGACCTTCCTGAAGATCGATATCATCCTACCCGTTAAAATATGAGCAACTTCCCAACGAACTCAGATCATTTTCCTTTGAATTCATTTCAGAAATAGTTTCCCAAAAAGAGAAAAAAAAATGGTTATCCACCATGTGGTATTCATCATTTACTTACATACTAATTATTAATTCAAATATCAAAAGTAAATTCAATCATACTTTAAAAATAAAAAAATGAAATATGAAAACCTACAATTATTTCAATAAAAATGGTAAAATATCCTCCTATCACTCCATCTAATAATCTACTTCTGGAAAATATTCATATTTACCCATCATTCTCTCAATACTTAATTATCAGTTTCTCATCCGAGCCTAATTTCTTGAAAAATCTCCAAGTATTTCTTTCATCAACTGCACGTTGGGTTCCTTTGCTTCCCACAACGTTCCGCAATATCATTCTCTTTTGACCTGCATGCTGGTTCAGCAGTAAGTTATCGGGTTATTCTCTCGGGTCTGACTCTCAATTAAATATTCGATCCCGCGGTGTCTTTCTCTTCAAGCGCCCCATTCGTGTATACCTTTTCCTCATTTCGCACGGCACCTTTCTCCGTATTTTGCTCCACTGTTGGGGGCCAAAAATTACTTCCTTTGGCAACCAACAGTTCCCACGGCGTCTTTCTCCATTTGCATCACGTTGAGGCGCCAAAAATTACTGCACCCTACGGGTCAGGGTAACCACAGTAATTCCCAACTAGTCAGTTAAACAGATCTCAGGGTATCCTTGCCTCCAGAAAAATGGTTAATTTTTCTATGTCTGGTTTTACGTGTGTCCGAGGAGAAATACCGGTACCATAGGCAGTTCAAAGAAAGTAACGATGCCATGCGCGGTGCAGAGACAGTAACGATACCATACGCTCAGTAATTGTTTCGAGAACGCAAACTTCAGTCATCCTTTTAGAAATAAATAAAAAATATATATATTCGCACAACGAGAACCTTACATACTAAATAAAACTATTAACTACCAATATAAATGAAAACTCACTTCATTATGTAAGAAACTAACCAAGAAACACATTTATTATATTGTCAAGTTTCGCAAAAGAAATGGTTAATATCAGGTATGTCTCATTAGCTTCGATTATCAACTTAATGAATAAATATTTTTAATCAATGAGTCAAATATCTTAGGTCAGCGCTGCCTATTTCCTAAACTAAGCTTTCATCTTAATACATTGAATAACGTGTTCCTGAAATGAATTATCTTCCATTTAAAAATTACATTTGGTCACAAGAGTATATTACTTCACAGTCTTTTGGCCACGGTCGAAATTCGTTATTTCAATAAATTATTCCATCAGTCACGGTATAATTATATACCTCATTGAAATACAACCATCACGTTGTTCAAGTCTCTACGAAAATGAATTGAATTTGAATAATATGTCCTGAGTACAAATATCAGTGACCTATATTATGTTGAGAAGTATCTGAGTTCGTTGGTGCAGGTTAGCGTGAAGAAAATGAAATATTGAATGACGCACTAAGTTCCTCGGTCCTATTGCCACATAAATTACGGCTCCTAACTAAGTATTCACTCTAATAATATTCCATATAAACAAAACATCGATGATATCCTACGTAAATGTCAAATAAATTCCCTATTCTAGCTAAATAATTTCTTATGTATCGTATACCAGCTCGATATACATACAGCCAGTAAGCATTTATCATATATATGTGTGCTAATGCCAACACAAAGATATTTCAATACTACATTACGTTACTACTTGCATACAAGCTCATTCTTCCATGCATTAACCATTCATTCAGAATATGACATAATCACGTATTCATTTATTCATCACCGGTTGTTATTTCAGTCAAACCACTTTCACACATCATTAAAATATACGAAATATTATTGTTCGTACCTTGCTGTAGTTCCTCGCTGGGGCATACTTATATTCTGTAATGGCACTGCATGTGCTCCAATATCACATATTAAACATATCAAATATGCTTTACTTCCTATTACTCTGCGCAATATATCATTTCAAATACTATACACACTTCCTATATCTTACCATTAACCTCCAATTCAATTCATATTTAACTCATTTAGCATTCACAACTAGCGCGTTTAACCTCCAATACTTAATTATACAACGATATGTATCCCATGAATAGCGCAGAATTCGTTCCTTAGAACGCATTTTTAATCTTGCAATTCCGTATATAACCCCAAATTCAGTATCTTTCCTTTCAATAAATCATACAGCAAACTAACTAGTCTTAATCAATTCAACGTGCGTCCCTCTGTGACGTAACCGGGTTTGACTATTACTACATCACGCATGGACCTTCCTAACTAACCGGGATTCCTTGAAAATAGCTGTTGCACTATGTCGTATTTTTAAATGGTATTCCTTCATCCTTGGATAAAGTAATGTAGTAACACGCTATCACCTCATAACGAGATGTCAACTTAAATATTTCACATTGCACTTTCTTATATTCATAAGCACACTTAATTATCTCATGCTTAGGCTATTCAGATCTACTGTATATACTGGTAATACTCCACATAAGAAATTATATTACTTAATACTATTACTTAGCTCGCCATTCAATATCTCGGGCCTTAGTTGCTTCTCGGTGCGGTCGTAGTCCTTGGGTCAGGAACTGGGTAGAAATTCCACCAGTGGGATGTCAGGTAGAATGATCTCCTCCGCACGGGTCGGGTGGTTTTAACGGCCAGGACGACATCTCCCTCCAGGTTGGTCTATGCCGATTTAGCAAGCCATCATCTGCTCAGCAAGACAGTAGACAAAATGTGATGATTCTGAAAAATATAAGCTCATCATAGTTCTGCGTAGAATATATATTTTATGGTGATTGCTTCCTTATTTGGTTTTCCTAGTGATTATTTTCACTCAGCGTGGCTTAATCTCGAGCTCTCTCGTCTCAATCAAGTTCCTATTTTCAAACGGCTTTGCGTCTGAGTATCTGGACGTATTATTCTAAGCTTCAGGATTTTACTTGCTCCTTCCAGTATTTTAACGCTTATTTATTCAATTCGCTCAATACTTCCTTGTTTTCAGCGTAATACTTCTCGCTAAATGTTGCGAAGTTTGATACGTCTTGTTCTCACCGCGTCAATTTTTCAAGTCAGTTTTTTGTAATAATCTGTTTTATCCTTCTTATTTTTTTAAAAACAATTCTATCGATTATGTACCATTGTACACCGCCTTCATAGTGGTAGGTTTAAGTTAGTCAAGGCCTCCTAGCATACATCAATATCGATATCTTGTTATACTTTTCTTTGCCTTGGCTGGCCTCTACCTTCCGTAGGCGCCATTTTGAATACGTCCAGTAAATGCATCGGGTACATTATTATTATTATTATTATTATTATTATTATTATTATTATTATTATTATTATTATTATTATTCCTGTCGCACAAGTCGATCCTAGTAAAAAAATCGCCTAACATTTCTACGCTCAAACCGAGGACTCCCAGGTTGGAAATCGATTTACTAGACCATTATATTAGCACATCTGCACTCCCAGTTCATAATAATGAATTTATCTCAAGGACACTTGATGGCCAGAAGAAGCGGTTAACTGATAGGGCATATCCTGAGACAAAAAAGACTCGCTTTAGAGGGAAGTGTAATAGGGCTAAGTAATAATGGCATACTGCAGTGATACCCAGTTAGCTAAAGCTGTGGATCTTCTCTTATCTTCGAAGGCCTGCCCCAGGACAGCATACATTTTAACTCTTTCAGGATAGGTGGCCCAAAAATGTACCGCCTGTTCTTAGCGCTTCGATGCGTGCTAGTGCAGGGAAAGTATCACCATTTGGCGAAATCCTACCCGTTCCAGCATGCTGGTGTACTCTTTGTACCACACTGCGTTATAGTGCATATAGTTCCAGATTTTTTCAACAGGTGGTACAAGTTACTTCTTGCCCTCCATTTGTTGTCTGTCGCTATGAGCACGGGCTGATTGTGACTTCTGAGAGATGATATAGATTGCTTCTTACACCTACGTAGCCTATATTATTGTGAATGCAGTAGTATTTTATAGGTAAAAATATATTCCATATACATTCGGGATCACAGTAAAACTCATGTTTAGCAAATATGTTGAAGGTGAATACTACATTAATTATTATTCATTAATAATTCAAGGTTCAAAATTTGTACCTCCATGCAACTTCATTGAAGAATGTTTTAGGTGTCTAAGGTTAGAGCTGGTGGAAATACTCGACTTCCAACAAAAAATACAGGAATATTTGAATAATGTATGTGAATACAAATATAAAAATTAATTTCTTTATGAAATTTGAGGCAAAATGTGAAATTGAAGGGAAAAGTAGGAAATGGTGGCTGCAAAATCTCTGGTATTTCATTGATGCCAGAGTAGTAAACGCTTTCGTGCTTCGTAAGGAAATGAAACTCCAACTGTTGACCATGAAGAATTTTCGGATGGAAGTATTGATGGAATTGGCGAGTCATGCTCCGGTTGCTTCTAGCAAGAAGGCTAAGCAATCCACTTCAGACCACTGAGAAGAAACTTTGCATGCCGAAAAGTGTGAGAACGGAGAGCTCAGCACACCAACCTCAAAAGACCACAAGACGAAGATGTGAGGATTGCAGCACCAAGGCACATAAAAGCTCACTGGATGTGTTGTGCGTGTTCACATTACCTTTCATGATGCTTGAGGAGTGGTGGTACGAAATTTGTACCACTATATTTTTTAAATTGTTTTTAAAAATCTAATCTTTATACATGAGCACATTCGTATCCAATCGTTGAACATATTAAGCAATACTTGTCACAATAGTGTACTAAATTAATATCATGTGCCTCAAATGTTACAATTTCTTTCAAATTCCTGTGCCTCAAAGAGTTAATAGTCAAGAATAAATGTACACAAACCTTTATTTATAACGAATAAAGATTAGAAAGTATAGGCTTGTAAGTTCTTCATCTAAATATCATGGATGAAGTCATTCCTAGCGAGTCAGTTGACTACACGGTTTAGATCACAGCCCTATTTCATATTTTTTACACTAGCAAATGGTGGGCTGTACTTTAATTAAGGCCACAATCGCTCCCTCGTCAGTTCTAGCCCTTTTCGACTCCATCGTCGCCATAAGAGGTATATGTGTCGGTGTGATGTAAAACAAATAGAAATAATGCCTATTTTGTTTTGAACAGTTCCATAAATATCTTATTCTACATATACTGTATTTAATCTCGATAAAGGATCAAAATGGAGACGATTGCCATGTTTGTTCTTCAGATAATAAAGTATATATTTGATCACAAAGATGTGTGTAGCAAAATGAAAGTGGACATGTCTAAGCTTTTTCATATACTTTCTTATAATAAGAAAGTGTAGGCAGAATTGATCAAGTGTGCACTATTTGAAAAATGTGTTCAATGGACCGTGATAAATCACTTCAACAAGTTCATTTTACTCTCCTCAGATGCAATGTTGCGAGAAGGAATGCATGCTTATGTTGAGGAGTTTTGTGTAAATGTGGTCCGTGGACCATCAAATGGGGGAATGCAAGACATGAATATGAAACAAATCTGAGTAGGGTGACGCCATATTTCTGGCCAAGATATGTGTGATGATTGGAGTTGAGGTGAGGGATGATGGAGTATGATGAGACAGCGCTGTTAGCCTCGTTCGAAGCACATTCGCGCAAAGAAAGAATGATCGCACGGTACTGTATGCTCCAACATTTAATATTTTATCAGAATTTTGATTTTTTACCAAAACATAATTCACCTCCCATGTAGATAAATATCCTGTGGGTACCTAGAAGGAACATGATAATTTAATTTCGCCTATTGCGAATATAATACCAGAACAATTGTAAGTATTCAAGCTCGTTCTGGATTTCAATAGTTTTTCGCCTCAGTCTGGCAGTGGGCTCATCAGTTGGTGTACCTCACCACTCCAAGACGCTTTCAGCTAGCGAATCTCTGAGACACCATTGCAAGACTCCTTTGAAGCACGAGGATTGTTAGTGCACTAGGGGATAAATGTACCTCAACTTGCTATAAATACCTGCCTTTGGCGTTTATATAAAACACTAGCAAATGTACCCATGCTTCGCTACGGTATTCTATATTGTATTCAAATATAGAAGTAAATACTGTACATGAAGTAAATAACATTGTTTTAAAATTGCATGTCTCTTAGCGTTATCCGAGAAACAGCATGGGGAGGTCCACATACGTTGTTTCCAATGTAAATTGTTTGTTACGGATTTGTGATATAACGGCAGGCTCACTTGTCTACTGCCATTCACAATCGAGTTGGGAAGTTTACATTATAATTGCAGGCCCCATTGCCTACTGCGCGGTCACAATCGATTTGGGGAGATTTAGTTACAATGGCAGCCCCCTTTCCTACTTCCAGACAGATAACAGTTGAGGAGTTTTTATTATAATGGCAAGCAACTACCCTACTATCAGTCGAAATTGAGCTGTGCAGTTATCATTATAATGTCGGGCCCCTTTTCCTACTGCCAGCCAGCTAGCTGCCAGTCACACCAAATTGGTGAGTTTCCATCAAAATAGCAGGCCACTGTGCCTAATGCCAGTCACATTTTAGATGAGTACAGTTGTTTAGAATAGTGGGCACCCTTGCCTACTGCCGAACCCAATCGGGTAGGGGAGTTTCAAACAAAACTGCATGCTCCCTTGCCTTCTGCAAGTCAAATCGAGAAGTGAACTATTCATTACAGTGGTAGGCCTTCCTTACTAATGCTAGTTACACAGGAGTTGGAGAAGGATCCCGTTCCTACTGCCAGTCAAAGTCGGTGTGGGGAGTACTGATTACAATAGCAGACACACCCTTCCTCGATCGCTACAAATCGACATCAGTGAATATATATAGATCGACATACGAAAGTATATGCGTGTTTACAATATTGCAGACTTTCAATTACAGATTAACTGCTGATAAACGTACGTCATACCGACAAAGGATTGTACCATAAGACGCCGGATTTAGTGGCCTAAATGGCTGGTCCTATGATATCCCATCTATTCTTGGGTCAGATGGAGTTAAAAACGTTGAACAGGGTAAAGTTTTTGTAAGATTATCTCACATTGCATTACTTTTCGGATAATTATGTGACAGCTACATACATAGCATTTGTCTCACATATGGCTACCGGGTGGGCCAATTTTTGTGAAGAGTTTGATGATTCTGTATTTCCTATAAGTAATTGAAAGTATGAATTATGCTTGTGATAAGTCAAAATTTATTTAACATCGATTAATAGAGAGAAATCAAACATAAAAGGGATACAGATACGACAAAACGTCATAAGACCAAGATTGTAGATCATTCCAAATTGAACGGACATTGAGCAATCCGTTATGTGATAGGACTTGCCGAAGGTCTGCATCATCATTAAAATTGCCTCCATATGTAGATATTCTTCGGGGATAAAAAGTGAAAAATTTAAAGATCTTGGAAATTTTCCGTCCGTTACAGGCTAAAACGTATAATTTTGTCAAATTTCAATTTTCTTTTTCGTCTGGCACATTACGCCGCAACCTGGATTTTGGGCGAGGAGGGTAAAAATTAGGACTTTCAGGAAACTAAACCAAAAAATATGCAGATGGTCATTATTACCTCTTAAACGGGTAGCTGTGCGAAAATTTCGCCAAAATAGTCAATGTACAGGCACACGTTCGTTGCGATTCCATTTATATTGATAAATAAAGAATCTGCTCCACGTACAACACCTTTTGGGCTATGTCCGCTGGACTTAACCTGCAAAATTGACCATTCATGATATCTCCCTTTTTAATCCTCCTGACGAAAATTCCACATGAAAATAAAGTTTTAAAGATTGATTTCCTTCATGTTTGATCGATTTCCAGTCAGGTTGGCCTTGTACGGTATATATTGTGGAAGAGTAAAATCACCAGTCCATTCCTGGAACATTAAATGTTATTGACCTTTAAAACCTACCTTTGGACAGGTGTATGCTCAATATAAAGTTTGGTTCGAATATCTTCACTAATTTTCAGGTGTAAGAAATACGCTTTACACGCACCCGCTCTTGAGTTAAGTCCGATGGGACTTGTACCGAAAAACGGTCCGTTAATGATATCTCCCTTATTAATCCTCGTATCGAAATGATGTACACGAAAAAAAGGTTTAGAAATTAATTTCCATTAAGGCATGTAGATTTCCATTAACTTTGGTTTTGTATATTTTGTGGGAGTGCGAAGTCACGGTTTCGGTTTCGTATAAACCCCCAGTCAGTTCAGGATTTAGAAACAATATTTGCCCTAAAACCTACCCAAGGACAGGTGGATTCTAAACATGAAGTTTGGTGGAAATATATCCAGTAGATTCTAGCACTCGCGTACATACGTAGTAATTAAGGAAGAAAATAATACAGTTAAGAAAGTAAGTTGAAATTAATAGAAAATGGATTATAACTGAGGATAGCCGGATGACGACAAATATGTAAATGCCAAGTGAATGTATTGGAAAATCAAATGCCCCTCAATAAATTATGCTAGTGTGAGTTATGGATATCATAAAGCGGTAACAGAGGAGAAATTTAGGTCCAGTGATTCTTAGATAAACAAATAATAAGATGACTAATGGTGTTATTACTTAATCTATTCGAGGGCGGTTATAACATCCAACGATATTCCGCCAATATCCCGCAGATAGGCCTATTGACGCCTCTCTTGCCTTCTACCCAAGGAACAACCACGAATTTAAAAGCATGATGAGGAAAATGGCAATGCGTTACTTCCCTGCTGTCATGCAGTCAGAGACGTTGCCATGGTAACCTGTAGGTTCGTTGTCGGTCTGTCGGTCACTCAATGCAGAGCATGATACCAGCGGAAAATTGTAAATTTCTCCGTCATGTGAAGAGTAAGGTAAATTATGAACATAACGAAAGTTGTTTATAATGAAGAGACGTTTCACGTGCAGTCCACGGAGTTTACAGAAAATCAATAGTATAAGAGAAAATGGAGGAAAACCGTTCTGGTTTTCCTATAAACCCCCGTCTATTCAAAGGTTTTAAATTGATATGCATATGGAAACCTTCCCCGGGATGAGTATACTCTAAATATGAAGTTTGGTTGAGATCTATCCAGCCGTTTCGACGTGATGGTGGAACAGTCAAACAGACACGAAAAGTAAAAACCACCGATTCGGTCTTGAGTTGACCTAAAACGGATAAATATCTGAAAAATTAGCAAAACAAAAGAAATTACAGACAGCGGAACCCGTACAACTTTATTTATATAGATGAAGTTCTAAATAGGGAATGATGTTACTGAGTTTAGGTCCCGCTAAATATTTATTCGGTTTTCGGGGACGACGAGGTGTCCGAATTATGTTACACAAGAGTTCTTTAACTTTCTGGTACATCCATCGACACAAGGATGATGTATTGAGAACCTTCAAATACCACTGGATCCCGCTAACTCGGGCTCAGGAAACTAGCGCTCTATGATCTGCACCATTCACTCCAGTGAGCATAATACTGTGTCATTTGGAGTTTGAGTACGAATATCGATCTTTGCCATAACATTTTCAAGAATGACACAGTAAGAAATAAGATATTTAACTTGTTGGCTAATTGTTCTTGTTCCTTAAAAAAGAGTCCTCTTCACACACAATACAGTACTGCCAACTTTTCAGAAGTTTTGGGAACAGCCTTACGAACCTGCGTTTGGTATGTTGTTTGATGTGATTCTGTTTCCCCGACTTAAAAAGCGCTAAAAGGAACTACAGTATGAACATTGCAGCTATCCTGATTGGCACGTCGGATATAAGTTAAAAACTATACTGTACAAGAAGAAGTTTCCTCAGATTCCTTCCAAACCTTTCCGAACGTTGGCGGCTATGTATTGATTTTGGAGGGGGACTACCTCGAAGGAACAAGGGCCATTAGTTGGCAAGTTGAGTATTCTGCTTATTACATTGCATGTCCTGGAATATTTATGACAAAGGTAGTAGTATATTTTCTCTCAGTGCTGTATTGATCTTTTTCTTAATTACATGTTACGAGTGCACTTTGAGCCCGAAAGAGACGGTCTTCACCTCCTACTATGGAGATGAAATTACTCCTTGTTTTTAGGTTACTTTCCCGTTAAAGTGTGTCCTTATTGGCTTTGTTCTTTCTTCGCTTGTGAAAGCTTACTGTACATCCGTCTTTAAACTGCAAGATTTGATCCTCTAAGAAAATGTAGTCTTCTTTCTACGGTGCCAGCAAAAGAGACAATTCCGGCCTGTATTGTGCTGCTAATTTGTGTTTCTTGTGACAGTGTCTGTCCCTATTAAATCTCCTTGTACTCGTTTTTTAAACGTTCTTGTGTCTCAGTGCAATCTCTTCTCCGCTCTTATTTGCTTTTCTGTAACAAGTTTCCTTAGTTCATCTTTGTGTCGATGATTTTTTTGAGGTAATCAGCATAGCGACAGGCGTGATGTGACATATTGTGCCTTAAAAGGAATTAGGAATATAGGTGAGCATGAAATCTCGGGTCGATACGGGTTAAAATGGGATAATGAGTGCAAAGGATGGATAGATAGGTACACAAAGAGAGCGTTATAGTTTAAATAAGAAAGAAAATAACAACATACAAGAATATAAATATATTATGAAAAGCAAAATTAAGAAAAAAACATTGCATCACAAATCCAGCGTTGTACTAAACATAAGACATCTGTGCTATGGCATAAACGTTGTAGATTAATAATATTACCTTGCCTTTATCTTTCAAATTAATAACAGAACAAAAGTTTTGCATTTAAATGTGGCTTCACTTCCTCTTTATCATATATCCATTAAGTTCTTCATTTTATTATCACTGACAGTCACTTAAATGTCTATAGTTTGATAGTTCCTCTGTAGTTTGATTCAAATTCTTTTAAACTATGTAATTCATTACTTCATTGTCACCTTATGAAAACAGGTCAAACATGATTAAATTACTGATATCACTCCTTCATGTACTTCATAAATATATTTATATGTTACTTAACCGGTCAAAATAATCTTACTTCAGTTTACATTGTACTGTCACTGAAGCACACCCATTGAGAACTTTGCAAAAAATATTATGAATCTAAATTTTTACACTCACAAAAGAATTTTAGAAACATAAGTTATATCAACTTATACAAAAATCATCACTGTCGTCATGTACTAAAACGTTATGCTGGAATTTGTGGCCATTTAATTCGATATGATTTCACTTCAGGAAAAAGCAATACACAGAATGAAACACATTTTGATTTTCTGCCCCGACCATGTGGTCATGGCGGTCTCCAAGTTTCATACCTCATAGCTAGGCCTTTTGGAAGTCCTTCACGACATGAGTTAGCCTACACTTCAGCTCACCTCCATGATTTAATCTTCCGTAATGGGGTTGAAAATGGCTGCTGCTTCTTGGTTGGTCATCCTTGAACTCCTATTCATGTCGAATCCAAATGCAGATGTCGTAAATCTTGCAAGTCATAAGATGATGCCTCATCCCAGATGAACTCGTGCCGTGATGAGATCAATTTAAAGAATTACACTTCACTTTTTTCTTTGCCAGACGCTCATTTCGAACTTGATGGATGTCTAACCTCGCGAGTAACATAAAGTGTAAAGTTAATCATTGCCTTAACACAAGATAACCTCTTGATTAAAATAGTTAATTGTATCGGCTTTCCACTTTGCATTACAACTATGCATGTTTAAGCGCACACACGTTCAACATTGATGAACCACATAAAAGAAAAAACGTATCTTGACGATCTGTCAGTAATTGACGTGCACATGTCACACATTGCACAAGGAAAGAAACCTTTACAATCATTGTTCAATTTAAACCATTTAACACTTGCTTCAACACACTTATACAGTGTGCATGCTTGCATTAGCGTGTGTAATTGTTCACAATCCAAGTGGCCAATTAGACGTGATATACACTGTTATCTCGAATAAATTAGAGTTCGTAAACACTTGTTTAAATTTATCTGACTTCATTACGACAGCCTTCTCGAGGTTTCGAACATCTAAGAACGTACAGACACTTCGTGTTTTAAAGACTATATTCCATAACGTAACCTTCTCGAAACTTTGAATGATTAATACTGCACAAATACCTTGCCGTTGTCGAGACGATATTCCATAAACTTAAAAGAATTACTGACAACGTACAAACATTTCTTGTAGTATAGACGGCGTTCCGTAATGTTAAGAGAACAACTGGCAATATACAAACTCTTCGTGTTGTAAAGACGATGTTCCAGACAGAAAGGAGACCAAAGTTCTTCTCGCGGTTTTATCCTCTCCATGTTGATCAAAGATGTCAGACGGAAGGATGTACCACTTCCGAGTATCACCATGTGGTCCAAAGAACATATAGCGAAGACAGCACACATGCGCCTAGGAAACATTTGAATGGACTCATGCATGTAACAATTCCGGGTACAATATATTATTAGTTGGTGACAGAACCCTGTAGCACAAATCCTGTTGTAGACCATGCTGATCTACCGTACCTTCCCAACCCAATTCCAGAAATAGACTTTTTACCAGAAATGTTAAAATTAATATCATTATTTAAATATTCAGTTTTTCCTCTCTCCTGTATTACTTGTTAATGTTTACATTCAATATCTAAGACTACCCAGGAAGTGATAAAAAATAATTTCATGGAGTATTCTGGGCAAGGTCTTAAATGCACTGCGCTGAGCTGAACACGACGTTCTTTATGAGAGGTGTCCCAGTGTTATATCCTAAAGCTAAACGCCTCAGCCGCATCTTTTACGCCAATGCCTTTTTCGTAGGTTTGTCAACGTATGTGGGTCAAACATGATGTGGCCCCAACCCACTTTTCACATGTTTCTTGGGTAATCCGGCGTTCCTGGAGAAATGGATAGGAAGAAGCTTGGGTTGGCCACCTCGTCCACCTGATCTGATCCCACTTGATTTCTTCTTGTGGAGTTTCGGGAAGAGCCTTGTCTGTGAGATACTTGTAGAGACTGAAAAGGAGCTGCTGGAAAGAATCCTCACGGCTAGTGACATTGCTACAACGTCGCCAGAGATGATCGATGGGGTGCGCCAGAACTTACTGCGCCGTCATGGAAGCTGGGGGACGCTATTTTGAGCAGCTGTTGTACATGTCTTTGTAGCCTGAACATACAGTGCAGGTAAATAAAGGTATTAAATTTTTCATACAAAGATTATTAAATATTTTTTATGTCCCACGTTCATAAGTATCCCACAACAACTTTGGTTTATACCCAGTGACTTTCAGGCCGGAGTTCCCTCAAACTTGACAAATGCGCACTTTTCAAGCGTTCCTGAAAGTCCGTCATCACCACGGACACTTCCTTTATATTGCATTTTTTACTTTCTCGGAGAGGTAGCTACATGATGGAACGGTGGTGATTACTGTTATAAGAGGAAGGGGAACTGGACAACTATCCCGTCTTTAACACTAAATAAACGGGAAAAAATGGAAGGTTCCGAGCTTTCGAAGAATTTGGATATCGGAAAAAGAAAGTAAAGGGACACGAAGGGCGTGAAAATGAAAGGTACCCTAGGCATCGAAAATCTAATACCAACGAGGTCAGAAGAGGACAAGGGTTGATAGGGGAAGGTTTGGTGGGAAGGATGAAATTGAGTAACCTGGTACAAGTAAGTGGAAGCAACGCCAGACTCAACTAGGGACTCCGTCATTGCCAACCGTACTCTCTCAAGATTACAGCCTCTAGATATTCCATGTTATATCGCGTTTTTAGACAAACAGGACATACCGTGGATGTATTCTAGTGCCCCTCAAACCACAGGAAGATGTAGTACTTTCGTACGTACAGAATATCTTATTTAGCGTCCGGTTCCATGGCTAAATGGTTAGCGTGCTGGCCTTTGGTCACAGGGGTCCCGGGTTCGATTCCTGGCAGGGTCGGGAATTTTAACCATCATTGGTTAATTTCTCTGGCGCGGGGACTGGGTGCATGTGTCGTCCTCTTCATCATCATTTCATCCTCATCATGATCCGCAGGTCGCCTACGGGGAGTCAACTCGAAAGACCTGCACCTGGCGAGCCGAACTTGTCCTTGGACACTCCCGGCACTAAAAGCCATACGCCATTTCATTTCATCTTATTTAGCGTTGTTCATAGATAGATTCACTGTCATTCCTAAATTTATTCTTAATCACATTCCACTAATATCGTAACACTATTCCCTCTTGAGCACTAAGCATGGTAAAAAAACTGCCACGGCTAACTTGTTTATGAAGCGAGTTTCTCGATCCAGTATCATAGAGCCCAGATCCATCCCTGATGAAGTAGAGTGTTTACATCTTGATATATTCTAGAATGTCCGGATGAAGTTTTTACTTTCATTATTTGATCTTTGGCGTTTGAGTGTTTGAGCTATGAGCAATGCTAGTAACACCAATTTCTTTTACAAGTTGTTTTACGTCGTTCTGAGATAGATCTTATGACGACGACGGGACAGGAAAGGGCTAGGACTGGGAAGGAAGCGGCTGTGGCCTTAACTAAGGTACAGCTCCAACATTTGCCTGGTGTGAAAATGGGAAACTATGGAAAACCATCTTCAGGGCTGCCGACAGTGGGGTTCGAACCTACTATCTCCCAAATACTGGATACCGGCCGCACTTAAGCGACTGCATCTATCGAGTTCGGTACACCATTCTTTATACAGCTTGTTCCTGTGGTGAAAGGTTTGAAAGTACGGCTTTTATGATCAGTCGGTGTATGTAATACAGAAGTCTTGATCGCTCGGAATGAAATGACAACTTGTAGAGCAAGGAGGAAATCAACGGGCAACTACATTATTCCATTTCTCTCGTACGCATAGGCTTCGCATTGATGGTGGGATTATTGGGGATCCAGTCAGCCTTCGCACTGAGGATTCAACATACCAGTATCATGAGGCTTATGTATCACGAAGGATTTCATGGGATACACCCAAATCGATATACAGTAAGAGTAAAGTGTTGGTAACAGTTACCAGTTAAAAAATCTCTGTGTATGAGTTCAGTATTATATTGAAATATAATATTGATAAGTTGGATTATTAGAGAGTTTAGCTGAAGTCGTCATCATCTACGAAAGGCAATTCCTTGTCGCTGTGGCCACATCTGACAATATTATCCTAGCCTCTTCGTGTTGCTATATGAACCACATGCCAGTTCATCGACGGAGTTCATGATGATGTATGACAACCTTGGTCGTCCCCTGGGTCTCTTTACCAGTACGTTACCTTCGATGATTGATTGGAGAAGAGAGTCATATCTTAGTTCATGTCCAAGCAACTTTGTTTTCCTCTTCTTTATCGTATTTAATAACCATCGATCCTCCTTTACGATTTTGGGCCGATGACCTTCGATGCTAGGCCCCTTAAAACAACAAGCATCAAGCCTTTACGATTTTTCAAATCAGGTCCGTTTTTATCCATTTAAGTTGTGTTTGTAATCCTTCTCCAAAAGGTATGTTTAACCAAATCTTATTCCAGAGATATTGCTCCGAATTGGTGTCACTAATATCGTATATTAATTAATATGAACCGTAACGTTATTCCCATTTCATGGCTCAAGTACAGACCTGATTCACTGAATAGTTATAAATATTGTAATATGACGAGCCGACACTGTGATAAATAAAAGACCGGGCGAGTTGGCCGTGCGGTTAGGGGCGCGAAGCTGTGTGCTTGATCCGGGAGATAGTGGGTTCGAACCCCACTGTCGGCAGCCCTGAAGATGGTTTTCCGTGGTTTCCCCATTTTCACACCAGGCAAATGCTGGGGCTGTACCTTAATTAAGGCCATGGCCGCTCTTTTCCCACTCCTATCCCATCGTCGCTGTAAGACCTATCTGTGTCGGCGCGACGTAAAGCAAATATCAAATATCAAAAGATAAATAAAAGCACAGCTGGTAGCGTTTATCTCTTAAGGCTACGGTTTATTCTACTACTATTACCTACATTCTAACACAGTCAGCCTAATTCCACAGCTCCTACACAACACAGTTTAACAATTATAAATGTTGTGCACTCTCTGTGACAACGTGCAGCTGGCACTCGTTCGTCGGTCCTAGACTCCAACAGTCTTCGTTCGATGTCGCCTGCTGGTGTTCATCAGACTCCTGCACTGTACAGCAAATGCTCGATACAACACTCGCAGCATTCGCAGACTGACTCGGCTTCACTACAGACAGACTCAAGAGACCCAACTCCACAACAGATAGCTCGCTGACCACCTGCCAAGTTTTTATAGACGACCTTAGCTGCTTGAAATTAATCCAGACAGTGGGTAATCTGGAACACTATCCGTTCAGCCCTCTAGAACAGTGGTTCCCCTAGGGGTACGCCTGAGACATTTAGTGGGGTACGCGGGTAGCCTTCGGGGGGAAGAATGAAGAAAACTGAAATATGGAAATAAATAAGAAAACAAGTTAAATGTGTATGCACGGAGCCACGCTTCATTTGAAAGTTCCGTCTGGATTACGACACATTAGAAAACTGTGTCACGTCATGCAGGAACACCCATCCCATTAAAATTTTGATGATTCACATTGTCTGAATTCCAGAATTAAAATTGACAGTTCTTCGTCCTTATTTAATAATTTAATATTTAGGCTAAAACCGAGTGTTTTGTGAAACTTTGATACTAACAGGATATCGTGTGTTACTTTATTATCATTGTATTATACTTGATACAGACACAAACTCTTAAATGTCTTGTAATGTGTATCAAAATGTGTTTTATGTCACACTCGTCTTATTTACGATGTGTATTTCAAAATAATAATTTATAATCAATTAAATGCCTTAATAATTATTCAGGTACTCATACTTACGGGCTACCTGGCCGAGGCGGTAAAGGCGTGCTCGGTTCACCCGGAAGAACGTGAGTTCAATTCCCCTTCAAGAAGTCGAAACATTTAAGAAGCGAGATTTCCACTTCCGGAGGTGCATATGGTCCTGAGGTTCAATCAGCCTATACCAAAAACCAGCACCAAGTTAATTCTGGGGACAACGATTCCCGGGCGTAGAGCTAACCACTGTACCCCATTAAGTGCCGAACTTACGGGTATCGGAAGCCTTCACCTTCCACTCTTCCAAGGGCGTTCATGGCCTGTCCGGAAATGAATTTTCTTTGCTCTTTTTACTCATATTCTATAAACCTATCCTTTAGGGATATTTTCTGAGGGATAGGGAGGGAGGGGGGGGGGGTACAATAATTTCTAGCCATGAGTGAGGTGTACAATCTCATAATAGTTTAAGAATCTGTGCTCTAGAGGCTTCAAGGGTGACAAATAGACTTTCACTTCTGGTCCGTCCTTCCTGAGTGGAGGACAGTGTGAGCAGTGGGTTCAAACTAAATCGCCCCTCTCACTTCAAAACCAAAATGACAAACATCCCACGAGAATATATTTTCGAATATGGCATAACTTGGTTGCGCTGACGGCAATGAGTTTTAGCAGGACTGTTCTGAGTTATGTGCCCAGCAATCGTCTTATTATATTTAGAGGTCATATTCAGCTTTCACAAGTTTCGAGGGCAACCACACAAAACAGACAAAAGTAGGTGAAAATGACAAATAGAGAATTTTCCTGGATAATGAAATGGTAATTCTATAGATTAATAGGTCAACGTTTCTAGTATACACTTCTCTTCAATGCTCTTCGGGTGCATACTAACTTTGTTTTAAGTATGATCGAAGTTTGTAATTTATTGCAAGTGGATTTATACCGGACGACTTGGTCGTGTGGTTGGGGGAGTGCAGCTGTGAGCTTGTAGTCGGGAGATAATAGGTTCGGACCCCACTGTCGGCAGTCCTGAAAATAAGTCCTGAAAATAAGACGATTTCCTCTCCCATCGACGTGTCGGTGCGACGTAAATCAGTCTGTAAAATAAACAAATGGATTTTAAGGCCACGGCCGCTACCTTTCTAACCCTATCACTTTCCCATCCTTGCGTCTTTGAAAACATTCGATGTGTTAGTGCAATGTTCAACCGTTAGGAAAAAATTTAAACAAGAAAAAATGCCCATTTACGCAAGAGTAGACCTGTTTCTCATATTGACTTCTTCTATGCAGCCTCACTTTCCTCCTCTAACATCATAATAAATTTGATATGTGTATCATTCTTTGTGCTATTTATTTAATTTATTACAACGTTCTCTGGTTTCATTTCCATTCCATATCAACTTTCTAAACAATTGATGTGATTCATTTTATATTTTACTTCTACCTATCGTGTAGGTACTTGTATATAGGGTGTTTCTATATTTCTATTACAGACTTCGAGGGCTTGCACTGGGGACCAATACGGTTAAGTTTAGCATAGGAACTTGTGTTCGGAAATGTACCGTCTTCCCGCTACCCGTAAAAAAAACCACCACAGTACATGTTCAAATCTCCCGCATTTTCGGTGCCACTGACTAGAGTACGTACTTCATTGAACGATCCCGTGATGTCCCAGACCTCTACAGGTTTGTTGACATTTCATACCATTCAGCTGATTGTGTGATCCACGCGGAAACGTGTCGTACCTGCTGTTGTACTTGTGATTTTCGTTCATACTACCGTACAGCAGTAATTCTTTACTACGTACACAGCAGTGAGCTGTACGTACAGTAGTTAATCTGCACCAAAGATTTGGGCAATAGTGGATAGGTCGTTGTGGCCCGATTGCTTGGCCTGCACGTTCACCCGACTTGACACCGCCTGATTAACGAGACTCCTGTGGAATCTGAGGAAGATCTACTGGTACGGGTTATGGCTGCGGCGGATATTGGAGGACCAGGTATTGATGATCGTGTGTACGAGGACATGACACGTAGGTACCGTATGTGTCTGTGTTGACGTCGGTGGTCGTCACATCGAGCCCTGCCTCTAGTTGGACCAGACGAAAAGCAGTAGAAGTCGGACAGAGCGCCAAAAATGCGGGAGCTGTGAAAGTGTGCTGTGGTGATATTTTTATGGGTAGTGAGAAGACGGTACGTTTCCGCACACAAGTTCCTATGATAAACTTAACCGTCTTGGTCCCCAGTGCAAGCCCTCAAAGTCTGTAATGGGAATTCAGAAGCATCCTGTATATATTTAAAATGATTGATCAGCTCTCGAAATAAGTTGAAAATAACAATCAACTCCATGGCACTACTGACCTCATGGGCCTTGGCCTACCAACCGACCGATGCTTAGCCCGAAAGGAATACGTGGTCAGCGCGACGAATCCTCTCGGCTGTTGGACTTGCAGAGTGAGACCACTATATCACCGTCAGATGGCTTATCAGTTGTTTTCAAGTAGGCTGAATGGACCTCGAACCAGGCCTTATATCCAGGTAAACCGAGCTGGATAGCTGAAGTCGCTTAAGTGCGGCCAGTATCCAGTATTCGGGAGATAGTAGGTTCGAACCCCACTGTCGGCAGCCCTGAAAATGGTTTTCCGTGGTTTCCCATTTTCACACCAGGCAAATGCTGGGGCTGTACCTTAATTAAGGCCACGGCCGCTTCCTTCCCACTCCTAGCCCTTTCCCGTCCCATCGTCGCCATAAGACCTATCTGTGTCGGTGCGACGTAAAGCAACTAGCAAAAAAATATATATATATATATCCAGGTAAAATCCCGGACACGGCCGGGAATCGAATCCGGGATATCCTTGTATCAGTCAGGCTCGCTACTCCTATACGTTGGAGCCAGTAATTCGGTTGAAAGATGTATCACTTTTGAAAGACTGAAAAGCTTACGTTATTCTAAAGAAACCAGACATGTACCCTGAAATGAGGTTATACTGAATATTATGGTAATAAATCTTACATAAATCCCTGTGTTGAATAATAACGTCGTATATGTATGTTCATTCAGCAGGATAGTTTTAAGAGACATCGGAGAACCGGAATCTTTGTCTGGACACCATTTTTCTTTTTACAATTTGCTTTACATTGCACCGATAGAGATAGGAAAGCACTAGGACTGGTAAGGAATCGACCGTGGCCTTAACTAAGCCACATTCCCAGTATTTGCTTAGTGTAAAAATGGGAAACCACGGAAAATCATTTTCAGAGTTGCCGACAGTGGGGTTCGAACCGACTATCTCCCTCATGAAAGCTGACAACTACGTGACACAAACAGCATAGCCACTTGCTCGTTGACACTAAATATTCTCACATGGATATCTTTCGTTAATCACTTACAGCTACCAATCACCTGGGTTTCGATTTGAGTCCATTATCTTGAGCACATTTAAGTAGCAACTTACCAGGCCGGTACTGAGCAGAGGGAATGAACGCCTAATCACCCGGGTATTTACTAAGGCATCATCATCTCGACGCCTGTGGTTTTTCATTTCTGCAACGTTTGGTGACTTACTGCTATAAAAAGCAATTGATAGCTACTAGCGCTAGCTTCTCTTTTTCACACAGAACAGGAGACATGGAGTGAATTAGCTCGAAAAAAAAAAACAAGACTCTATATTGTGACAAATGTTGAGTTCGTGAGAAACAAACTGTTTTAACCTTTACATTAACTGTGCTGTTTGGAAATAACTCTAAGTAAGAGTTCAACGGAGCTGCTTTGTTATGGAGACTTGCTTTCAGACGTTGTGAAGTAGAGTACTAAATAATTCTAGTTTTGTAAACGCCTCTCTCATGTTGGGGGATTATATTGATCAGTGTAATAATACTTATCAAATACCATCTGAATTCATTTGCTTATAAATCAAATGTATTGGTGTGCAGTCTACATGTCAAGATAAGCCTAATTTACCTAATACCTCGTAGCTACTAATTTCAAAATAATATGCCGAGTAAAGTGGCTCAGACGGCAGAGCGCCGGCTTTCTGAGCCCATAATCGCGAGTTCGATCCTGACTCAATCCAGTGGTACGTCAAATGGTCAGGTACGTCAGCTTCGTGTCGGTAGACGTAAATGAACTCTTGAGGGCCAATCTCAGCGTCTCAAGAACCGTGAAAGTAGTAAGTAGGACGTACAATTTTATTATTATTATCTGCCATAATATTGACAAAAAATTCATTGAAGTAAGTCTCTAGCGGTCCAATGAGTAGTCCTCTGAGGTTCACCACATACTGTAGTAAGTGCTTAAGACGACAGAGCAAGGTGGCAAGTCTCTAAACCTAATTGGTCAGATCAATTAGCTGAGAGGAAGAAGATCCTGTTTAAGTTCTAAATCTCTAAACCATACTGATACTTTATATTTACGTACTAAACATCTGTACGACAAGCGCTGTTCGTGTGCTGAATAATTCACAGGAATGTACTTGCACCAACCATTGTTTTATAAGGACTAATATAAGCGCCAATGACACCATGACAAAAGCGCCTATGACTGTAGAATAAAAGTGTAATGTAGCTTTCACAGCTTGATGACTCTGCTTATTCGGAGCATATTGCTTTCGTGTATCCTTGCTGCTGTCAGTACTGTATATAAATCCGTTAATAATAAATAATACGACCTGAGTGGACTGTGGAAAACACTTCATTAAATTCAACAGCCGTTTTGAATGTTTCAAAGACCTTGTCTGAAAAATAAAATAAAAAATAGCTCCCTGTTGCTCCTGAAATTTTGAAAAAGGCTTTATTATGATTGAAAAATAAAGGTATTCGGCTCGAAAAATTAATTAATACACTCGTAACAGCAAGGTAGATAGGCTTTCATCCCGAATACCAATTGCACCTTAATCGGTTTATTTCCTTGGGTCCTTCCTCTTCTCTGCTCGTCATCCACATCGGATTCCGTGCAATTTACTTTAACTCCTACTGTAAGCAATTCTAACACATAATATAATAATGCCAGTTTACACTCTCCCCTATTCTCTTTAATTTCATATATGATCAGGAATCTATGTTGGGCATGCATTGATCTCGGGACCTATATCTCCAGCTCTCGCGTGGTATTGGAGCAACACCACGCGATTTTCCTTTGCAATTTCAACGTCGTCCTCATATTTATCTAGGTACCATCCTATGTCTCCCATGCCAACCCTCAGACTCTTTCACGTCCTGGATGTCCTTATTCTGTACCATGATCAGCTCCGTCGTCGTGTCTGCTTGGCTGACCTCTTTTACCACCTCTTCAATTTTTTCAATATCCTCCCAATTCAATGGCCCACTACTGCTTTCCACTCCTCCAATTACCAATAGCAGCGCGATCACTACCGCTGCCAACACCTCTTCAAAGTAATTTACATCATGTTTTAGTCCAAATACTTAGTACCTTATGCGGTTATTCCATCGGCCGATGAACGTTCGGTAGAGTTCTCTGCGAACCCCTATTTTGCTTACGCAACAAGCATTCCTGCACGTTTGCGTCGCTTGCATGACTAAAATCGACTCTACATCGAGATAGACGAGAATGACGACGCTGAGTGTCAGGGGCAATACCGGGTCTATCAAAACTCACGGTCAAAACTTCAGGATTGGATTCTTCGTAAAAAAAAAAAAAAAAAAAAAAAAAAAAAAGGAAAGAACATCGGTCGGGAAATGCATAATTGCAGAGTTGTCTGACCTTAAGTAACGCCATTGCAGACATTCGCAACACTGCTGCACTGTTACACTGAATACGTCTGTAGCACCAGCTCTTACAACACCGAGTAGGGTATGCTTCGACCTAACAGCGACTCGCTTTGGCTAGCCTTCCAGTTCGCTATTCGGAAGGCGGATTAGCTGGTTTCCACCATCAGCTGTCTTGAGAATGATTTTCATACTCGTACACTAAGGCGAATGCAGGAACAGTTCCTTGGGGGTCACTGTCACACCGACCTCACTTTCTGCGCGAATCACCAACACAAATCACTCTAGCCTGAGAAGCGGCGTAAACGCGTTGGAAGCCTGTAGTACTCTGTCAGGGTACAGATGAAAATTTTTACACACCACCACCTGTAACATTCTGTTGCCGTATCAGATGAAATGCGTGAATTGACGTCCTGATGCCTAACTAGAGACCTCCGCGAGTCTTCTCATTGAGTACCGAACACTGTCAAAAATGCTTGGTGCAATGCGTTCTCTCTGACAGGCTGCCACAATACCTGCACTCGGAATTGTTTCATAGTCAACAGCAGTCGAATACACGACAGACTTAAATCAGTAGACCATGCTGGCCATGTAAAGGTCTGATAACTCCATATGTATGCATTTACAGACTTGTACCTTTCTTTTTTTTCTCTCTCTCTCTGTACGAGGAATTAATTCCTAAAGATTTGCCATTGAGTTTTGATCAGTTACTTCCGTGTACGAATCTGCGTCTTCCTGAGGTTTAAACTTGTGAATCTACAGCAACGATCTCTGAGTAATTCTTCAGTGCACACCCGAACCGCATTAATCTTCCGTGTGCTATTCTCTTATTCCAATTGCTCTCATGATTCGTCACATGACTCTGCTACTTCATCGCACTTGTGACACTTTTTCGAACCTTCGGAAATGTAAGCCTGGGTATGATTTTCCACCTCTTTTCCACGCCCCCGTTTTGGGTTGTATAATGTGCTCATTACGTCTCAAACATCGTTCACTACTGTGTGCTTAGTTAGAGCGAGAGATCCCGACACCGCAGACAGGACTGTAGGTAGGACTTCGCCCATCTTTCCTCTTTTACGACTATAGTTGTACCTTCTACAAAATGATACTATGGACTCAGGACACTAGTTTCGTATTTTTCGTAATTTATGTCAGAAACTCCGTTTACTTCATGTGATCATGTGAGTTGTTTGTTACTTCGTCCTTTCGTGCTTAATTTTTGAATTATGTTCTTTCATTTACAAAAAATGCCTCTTGGCAACAAATTATCGTTTTCAAACTTAGTTAAAATTAATTAAAAATAAACTTTTCTTTTGGGATGCACTTCGTCTCGTTTCGGCTAATTTTCATCAAAATCAGAAACATTATATCTATCATCAGATGAATCATTATAAATTCACGTAATAGCTGAATTACCGTAAGAGTTAGTGAAAACTGGAACTGTAATATAAATTCGTGTCCTCATCCTAAAGTGGCACAAGCTCTTTTCGAGCTTATTTGACCACGAACGAGACCTCCTGCCAATCTTAAATTTATGGCAGAACTACTCAATGGTTTCACTAACTGAGTTAGGGTATTTATTAACTTAGTTGGGACAACATTCTCTTGCTAGAAGGCTTTATTTCTTTTCTGTATTTCCACCAAAATTGGTTTCAAATAAGAAAGACACAATACATTTTGTGGGTCACTATACATGGCAAAAATTATTTGAGCAGTTTAGCACTCTTCTCTTTGTTTCGACAAGTTATCACTTGTAATTTCAGTTCGTTGAACTGATTTAAAATGCGACTAATAGTGGGCTCTGTAGGAATTTAGCGAGTATTGCTCATTTGGGGAATTTTCAATGATTCACCGTCACAATTTTATTATTATATACATTTCTCTACACGCAATATTTGCCTTGTACTTGAATATGAAAACCAGTTACAAGCTTATTTGTTTAATCTACTTGATGATGTCCAATCATAAGGGTAGCTTACTCTAAGCTGATGTATATGGCTTACATATCGAAACAAAACTATGCAAGTATTTTCTAACTTTTCTCTGAGTTAAACAAACACCCTGTTATTTACTCCCGTCATAACATTAGCATTATCCGTCTCTAAACCAATTAAGCTACTGAGTTCAAATTTCTTTTTGAGAACAGACGTACGCTTTTCACTGTTCCATCAGCACCCCCACGTTCAAATTCCACGATGTCACGGAATGTGTATACCACTTACCTTATACTATGACTGAAATGACACATGACGTTTTATAATAGCTCTTGACTCGTCTATTATCAGACTATATTTCTTATTTCCTATATCTGCAATCAGTTCCTTACAAAAAGTAGGTGCTAACACATACTTCATCATTTCTATGCTCTTATTGTGGTACAAACGAATGTCAGAAAATTAATTTATTGCCCAAGAAAGCACATTTGCGGAGCTCTGAATAGTGGTCACGTGCGATTAGAGCATAATGTTTTGACACAAACATTTCTATTTTACCTCACATACGCCTAATGAGTTCGTAGTGTGAACGTCTGTTTTTCGTTGACGCAGACTGGTGAAGGGATCGGCCGCTCTTTTAAAGGTTATCGCATTGTGCATGTGATCTTTGATTTTATTTCAAACTTACTTGATGAAAAATTACCCACGAATCATAAAGAAAAGTATTAAAATGGAAGGAAGCCAAAAGGGCTCACGTAACGTAAATTTTTAGAAATGTAGCTAATACGAGGATTGGACCAAAAGTCATGGCAACTATTTGTTTTCTTGTAGATATGTGAACGGATCACAAACGTGTATGTGTCGTGTGGAAGTTCTGCAGGCATAGTGTGTATGCAGAACAACAGATGGCTCTGTGATAGCTGGTAGTGGCGCAGCGAGGGCTGTGAAATCAGTCAGTTGGTGAGTGTCGTGCGAGATGGAAGTAACCAATATTGAGCAGCGCGCTTACATCATAATAGCCTTTCTCCGAGGGAGAAATGCGATGGAATGTCACGGTGAATTAGTGGAAGCCCTTGGGAATAATGCCCCACCGTACCGTACAGTAGCACGGTGGGTAGGAAAGCTTCAGCAAGGACGTGTGTCTACCAGTGATGAGCAACGTTCGGTACGACTTGTCAGTGTGCGGACCAACGTGGCACGTGCCATCATCGAGCAGCCCCTGGATGAAGACAGACGATGGACGCTACTGGATTTAGAGAGGGCAGGTGGCATCGAGAAACGCACCGTCCACACGATACTGCGTAATGAGCTGCAACTGCGCAAAATCGCTTCGCGGTGGGTACCGCATGCACTGACGGAAGTTCAAAGGTGGGTGCGCTGTGCAATATGCTCCGACCACCTTGCACGCTGGCAACAGGATGGCGATCAATTCTTGTCACGAATAATCGCCATCGATGAGTTTTGGGCCAGAGCATACGAACCAGAACTGAAACGTCAGTCCGCGGAGTGGCGACATGCTGGATCACCAAGGAGGCAGAAGGTCCGTCAGAATCCTTCCCCAGTCAAATTGATGGTGATCGTCGCGTAGGACGACAGGGGTGTCATTGTTTGTCACTTTGTTCCACATGACATAACAGTGACCGCACAGTACTACAGGGACTTCCTGGTGCAACAGGTACGACATGGCGCTCGGGAGAAACGTTCGGATCTTGTGGACAGTGCAAAAATCCTGCACGACAATGCAAAACCACATAAGCAGAGTGTGTAGGGCAGCTACTGCGACGTTGGGTATGGGATGAATTGGAGCACCCACCGTACTCTCCCGACATTTTTCCCTGTGACTTTGATCTCATTCGAGGGATTGTGGAACCACTACGTGGTAGGTGGTTTGTAACACGAGAGGACATTGTGCGCCAACACGTGGCCCTATTCACGCATGGTGCGGCAAATGCTCAGTCAGATGGTATTCAGCGCCTCCCACGTCGTTGGCAGCGTGTGGTGTCAGTAGCGGGGGACTACTTTGAGCGTCTTTAAGCCCAGGTTTGTCATGTCAACGTTATGTGTACTGTGTTGTAATTTTTTTGCAGCGGGAAGGCCATATTGCCCTGTATACTACCTTAACAAATTAGTGTGTTACGATATTTCAGTGCTATTGATGGTCCACACATGTAGTTAACATCTTGTCCTTTCGTCTGTATATGTCACATTTTCCAATCGGACTGGTATCTTTAAGAAAAAAATAGTTGCCATTACTTTTGCCCCAACCCTCGTAGCAAAACTCAACATTTTGTAACAAATTACTTTTCAAAATAGCTAGAACTAGCTATAAAATGGCTGAATTGGCAACACTGATTTGTGTATATACTGTATAAGGGGCGGTCAAAGAGTTTCCGTTCGACGGAATCGGGATGCCAGTCAGACAAAATCGCCGTGAACATTGAGGCACTCACCACACCGACGCACCAGGTTGGAGATCTCCGTGTGGTAAAACATCGCGTCCTGCTGCGTGAAGAAGACAGTAACCGGCTGCTGCACATCTTCGTCCGTCAGAAAGCGTTGACACTTCAAGGCCTTGTTGAGGGGACCGAAGGCGTGGAAAGAGCATGGGGAGTGATCAGGACTATAGGCCTTATCCACCGTCCTCTTATTGTAGTCAGTAATGGATGAGGCTTGTCTCCCAAATCGATCGGCGTCTGTTGTCGAAACACGACCCGCATCAAACTTGGTGCACTATTCCACAACGGTGATTTTCGACAGACATGGTGGCCCGTACACAGTCTTCATTCTTCGATGGATGACTACTGGTGTTTGTCCTTCGGCAGCCAAGAACGGAATAACAGCAGGTTGGTCTGGTCCTCTTTGCACGCATTTGGTAATAACGTCGCCAAAGTTCACGTGGCTGCACCTCGGCACGACACGACTGCCACACAAATCCCTTTGCCTACATGTCCGTGATTATATACCCGTACCGGAGTCGCAGTTCGTTGTTTGTCAGGTGCAGCAACGCCCTCAAACGGAAACGTTTTGATTACGCCTTATATTTTGTGTCATCTCATTATTCTCGAGCCACGTTCTTTTTCCGGTCCCACCTCTATATTTGCCTCCTTTGCGATCTCTGGAAATTCAGTTTTTCAATCATTCTGTAATCTGTAATGTCTGGAACATTAAGTCCTTACTGCTATATTTGGATTTGATGCTCGGCTTACCTTTTCGTTGTTCATGAACACTTCATGTTATATCCTGACGTGTTTCTATTGACATTATAGATCACACATGTGTGACGTAGTGCCTACTTGATCTATCTTGTCTTATGGTTCTCGTCACCCAAAGACCAAAGTAAATATGAGCGTGTTAAACGATAGAGAAGCATAATTACAAGAAATTAGGGGTGATAGTATGGTAGCAGAGATATCTGATATTTTCAACACTCCGTGTATTCTAGAAACTGAGGTCACATGAAATGTATTCATTAACAGATAAACGTCAATTGTAGAAGGGATGGACACACCTGTAAGCAAAATTATGTTATTGTTTACTAATGTAGGTGCTTTTCTCATTCTGCAGTCCGGGTAAATATAATGTGCCAGCATTACACTGGCGCTAATGCAATCATTTTCCACAAAATTAAGAGCTTATTACGAAAGCCGAAAAATCTACTTTAAAACTACCGTAACAATTACGCCTGGAATTCTGATTCATAAAATGGTTAACAAACAGTTTTTACACACACATTACCGATGACTAAAAAAATGCCAAAGTCTAAAGAATGAGCTAACGCTTCATCATGGTGATCTTTATTAGAAGCACTAATCAAAGTCACCAGAATGCAGTCTGTGAGCCCTGTGTTCACATCTGAGAGAATAATTTAATAACGGAGCCGGTCTTGTGCGAGGATTAACGTTGAAACTGCGCAACAGATGACCAATATAAGCTTTATTGAGCGACACGCTACTCCTACGTCTTTTCTTTTGCGTCGCACTGACACAGATAGGTCTTATGGCGACGATGGGACAGGGAAGGACTAGGAGTGGAAAGGAAGCGGCCGTGGTCTTAATTAAGGTACAGCCCCAGCATTTGCCTGGTGTGAAATTGGGAAACCACGGAAAACCATCTTCAGGGCTGCCGACAGTGGGGTTCGAACCTACTATCTCCCGAATACTGGATACTGGCCGCACTTAAGCGACTGCAGCTATCGAGCTCGGTACTCCTACGTCTTCATATTTGAACTCTTCTGCTTCTCATTCTCATCCCTCGCACAAAAATAAGAGAAATGGGCATGTATCCTGGCTTGTGTTTACGGCTTTACTCCCTTTTTTTTTACTGCCTTTCACACTTACTTGAAGAGTATTAAACCGTCGTCTTGTATTTCCACAATCTTCGAGCCCGTTGAAGTTTGTTACACTGTGGTGATGTTTCCAGCAATTGGATGTCGGCATTACCCAGGTATATGTGGATTTGGCCCAGTTTCACCACTGGATGCTTTACATTTACTGACATCAAACTTACGTGGAGGTATGTACTTACTATGGCATGTTTCTGTAGTGGTTGGTGTCGTGTGTTTAAATTAAATGTGTACTGAAACATTCACAAACACCCGGTCCCCGAGCAAAACAGTCTAAAATCCCCAGCCCACCCGGATATTGAACCTGGGGCCCTCTAAAACTAAGGACATTAAGCTGAACATCCCGCCAATAAGCCAGACTACTGCCAAAATATCCAGGCAATTACTGTATAGTCCTCATTCGTTTCATTAAACTTTTAGTAAACAAAATTATTAAGCCACCATTTCTTTGGCGGTATTATAGTGAATTTTGCTCAGAAAATAATTTATTCCTTACTTATTACTTTATATACATTCCAGATTGGATATTAATATTGTTTTATTGAATAAGTAACTAGTTTAGGTCCGACTCCTTGGGTAAATGGTCAGTGTTGAGGCCTTCGATTCAGAGGGTCCCGGGTTCGATACCGGCCGGGTCGGGGATTTTAATCGCGTCTGATTAATTCTTGTGGCTCGGGTACTGGGTGTTTGTGTTTGTCGAAACACTTTCCTTTTCAAATTCAGACCTCCACACTACCAATCATCACCAGAACACGCTATAGTAATCATCCCTCCACATAGGTTTGCGTCAGGAAGGGCATCCGGCCATAAAACAGGGACAAATTCACATATGTGTGCAACATCACGACCCCACAGATGTGGGAAATGCGGTAGAAGTAGAAGATGAAGAAGAATAAGAAGAAGAAGTAACTAGTTTACTCGCACTACATAGGAGCAAGACCTAATATCACAATTGGATTCCCGAATCATCGATCTGATAATCCCATTTTTATCCCCCTTCAAACAACCATATTGTCAGTATGACCTAGGATAGTTTAATTGTGACTTAATATATTATTATTTTTTAAAATTTGCATTACGTCACACTGGCACAGATAGATCTTATGGCGACGATGAACTAGGAATGGAAAGGAAGCCACCGTGATCTTCAATAACGTACAGCCCCAGCTTTTGCCCGGTGTGAACATGGCAAACCACGGAAAACCTTCTTCAGGGCTGCCAACCGTGGGGTTCGAACACACTATCTCCATAAAGCAAGCTGACAAGTACATAAACGAAACCACGCAGCCACACGCCCAGACTCCTTGGCTGAATAGTCAGCGTTGAGGCCTTTGGTTCAGAGGGTCCCAGGTTTGATTCCCCGCCGGGCCAGGGATTTTAATCATTTCTGTTTATTTCTTTAGGCTCGAGGACTGGGTGTTTTTGTTTGTTCCAATACTCTCCTCTTCATATTCAGACAACGCAGACACTACCAACCACCATAGAAACACCCTAAAGTGATAACGTCCCTTCACATACGTTTGGAGTCAGGAAGGGCTCCTGGTCGTAAAACAGGGCCAAGTACACATGTGTGACAGTTTGCAACCGCGAACCCTCAGGTGTGAGAGAAGAGGTAAAATTATTATTATTATTATTATTATTATTATTATTATTATTATTATTATTATTATTATTATTATTATTATTATTATTATTATTACTCTGGGGATTCCGTGGAACGCAGAGATGTAAGACGGTGCCGGGGTGAATGGGTGGACATGTAAATGACCAGAGCTTGAGTTAAAGCGCTAAATTTTGAAGTTTACTTTTTTTCCTTTTTTGATTTTAAAATTTGGTAAGTAGAAAATCTGAACAAATAAGAGTTAATGAGAATATCGATGAGCTCGTCAGCTCCCACAACACCAATGACTTACAATCAAAGATCACGTACAAGAGAGAATAGTTTACAAGGGTTGAGCAATATAGCTCAAAACAGATACACTTTTACAAGTGCATGTTTGCTCCACTCATTTGCATTTTAGGGGACTGAGCTCCAAAAAGTTACTACAGTCCAGCCTCTCAGAGGCACAAGCCTCATACAATATTACGCCTGATAAACTTCAAATACTGCGTTTACAGTTACTTCTGCTCAACAGTCATTTACGCATTTGTCTATTAGTAATTACACTTTAAACAAGAGCAATGAGTGCCCATACTAAATGGCCTTGAGGCAAAAATAATAGGTTTAACATGAACGGCCATGAACGAAAGGTTAGGAGGTGAAATACTTGCACTTCTTTTTGAAAACTCTTAAAATCCTAAATGGGCTTATGGCCCGAAGTTGCAGAGGCCAATCCTATACTACAGAGGGGTGACTAGATGCGAAATATTAAGTACCAAAGCAGTGTGAAGAATTTAGATGTTTAGACAAATTTAGTCACCCCATACCAAGTTGAATGGTAATCCACAGAGGGTAAACACTCTTTGTTTCCCAAATCTACATGTTTCCCAGCAGGGATTAGAGCAGAGTCCTCGGACTTGTCGAAAATTTACATTTAACCTGTGACTTTAGAACTTTACATTAATAAAAGAAGTTTGAAACCTTCCTCTCAAGTTATCTGCCTGGAACTATCACACGTTAAGAAATTTCTGCCATTACCTTGAGTAGTTGGGCATTCCGACGATGGCAGGCAGCCCCTACCTCATTATTACGCCGCACACACACTAGACTGGAGCGATGAAGGTGACAATACGGCCCTAAAGCGCTCAGCTTTTATGGCATTTCAGAGGGTAAGATTTCAGAACTCTCTTGAGATAGACAGAATGCCCGTGTACACCTCGAATTTTAATTGGCTGGAGAAATATACACAAAATTCCTGATTGGTTACTAACTAAGGAGGAAGGAGGTCGTAGGAGTGTTGAGATCTTTAGAACATGAAAATAAAACAATCTAAAAAATCTTAAGGTTTACAGATACTGAAAATTCTAAATTTCCTTAAAATTTCATTGTCCGTAATCCCGCCACAGGGGGCACATAGGCCGATAGTAGAGACATCTAATGGTTAAATGTCCAAGTATCTTGAGTTGCATTATTTCCGGATTCACCACACAGATGGCCTTCTACAAGGCGCGCATTTCAATGGAACGGAGCAGATGTACCCCCGGTATTATTATTATTATTATTATTATTATTATTATTATTATTATTATTTTACAATGTGCATTTCGTAGCACTGACACAGTTAGGCCTTATGGCGACGATGTAATAAGAAACTGCTAGGACTGGATATGAAGTAACCGTTGCCTTAATTAATGTACATTCCCGACATTTGCCTGTTGTAAAAAAGGGAAAACACGGAAAACCATCTTCTGGGCTGTTGACAGTGGAGATAGAACCCATCTCCCGAATACAGTATGAAAGCTGTGTGACCCAAACCGCGCAGCCACTCAATCCATATTACAGTATTTTGGCATGAAATATTTATTTTTCGTGCTCGCACGGTCACTATGTCTCAGAATTTTAACTGAAGTACCGTGCCTGTTCAAAAACTAAAATAACGTTGTTAAATACGCAGTCTTAGCGCTTTTCGGTAAGTGGCGCTATATATAGTGGCAAGTAACTAGACGTTTGCCTCGTATTTCTCACCGAGCTCGATAGGTGCAGTCGCTTAAGTGCGGCCAGTATCCAGTATTCGAGAGATAGTAGGTTCGATCCCCACTGTCGGCAGCCCTGAAAATGGTTTTCCGTGGTTTCCCATTTTCACACCAGGCAAATGCTGGGGCTGTACCTTAATTAAGGCCACGGCCGCTTCCTTCCCACTCCTAGCCCTTTCCTGTCCCATCGTCGCCGTAAAAACCTATCTGTGTCGGTGCGACGTAAAACAACTAGTAGCGTATTTCTCAAAGTAAAGCTCAGTAGCTGTTAGTTCGCGAGGGTATAGAATATGTGTTGACATTGTCGATATGTCTCAATATTACGACCAGCGTATCAACATTCGCTTCTGCTTCAAGCCGAAGAAAACCTTTGAAGAGACATACCAAATCCATCAGACGGATTAGAGCGATTCACGCCGAGAACGAAGAAAGTGCCGTAGATCAAGTCGAACGTGAAGGTATTGTTAACGGTATTTTGTTGGGACGTGAACGGTGTTGTGCACCGTGAATTCCCACCTGAGGGTCAAATGTTGAACCACTGGTATTATCTCGAATTCTTGAGATGTTTGAGAGAAAACGTCAGGGGAAAAGGACCAGACTTGTGGAGAAATAACTCTTGGATCCTCCAGGAAGACAACGCTCCAGAACACGCATCGCTGTTGATTCGTGAAGTTTTGACGAACACGGAGATAAACTGTGTTTTCTCATCTACCCTACTCATCTGACCTAGCCTCAACAGACTTCCTTCTATTGTACAGACAGAAAATTACCCTGAAAGGACAGGATTTGAGGCAATTGAAGGGATCAAACTGAAATCGCATGTAGAATCATTACGTGTGATCCTCTAAATTGTCTATCAGGTCCGCTTCCATAACTGGGAACGGCTTCTAGAGTGTTGATTAATAGCGGGGGCAGCAAATTGCATTCAATATTCAGGTGTACGGCATGGATGGATGCAATGTGCTCACGTAGAATTTGAACAGACGGATTTTGGATATGTAATCTGTTCACATAAACGTCGTAGGCAATAAAATGTGTGTACACTTCACTCAATACTTATGGTCTTCATTTCCTTTTATAAATACTTGTTTGTTTAGAAGGAAATTGTTTAGTTGCATATAGGCTTACATGTTTTAAAAACCACGCTCTTAAATAGTGTGTTGAAATTATGTTACAGTAGTTAAAATCTTTCCATTAACGAAAGATGTATATTGGCAGAAGGTATTTTGCTCTTATAATACACGCTGGACGCATATGCTCCCCATTAAACTATTGTATATTTTTTCCATCGACACCTCATAGTCTGCAGGCTTTCGGGCTGAGCACCGGTCGCTTCGTCTGCCAATGCCCTTCGGGGCTGATGCGCCATGCGGTTCGGTTTCTAAAAATATTTTTCCATAGTTTCTTTTTTCCTTAAAGAGACCTTATTCTTAATGTTTGCTTCCTTAGATACTGCTAGAATTTTCACGTATTGATCTACTTAAAATTTAACTAACCTAACTGTAAAAGTATAGATATCGTGATGCGTATATTAAAATGTCTTGTTAATACTCCTTAAATAAAGAACTCCGAGACATTAGTTACACTGAAGCTTGAGGTTTCTGTTGCCCGGATATGGGAGGAAAGGTAGCGTGATCGCCTACATATAGTAAGTGTCTACTGCCAGAGTCATCCCTTACTACCTCGGTTTTTCTGTGTGTGTAGAATACGCACCCCTTATATATTATAAAGGTATACAAAATAACCTCCCAGAAGATTACATGGAGTTTGCCTCCGCCCATTAATATCGGAGGGGAGTACTTCAGAGAAGACAGAGCTTACTAGACTGCAGATGTGTCCCCGGAGGAGTTATTTTAATAATTAGGTCATTATTTTGAATGAATAGTTTTGAATAGTTTGGACAGGAAATATTTTCTGCTAAAGAGGACGGTGAACTAGGGTAGAATGTGAGCCTAACTTATCTGGAAAGAGCTCTGGAGTTGTGATGGTTCCTTTCTACACCTGAATAGTTTATGTGGAATGTACCCGCCACACTGTAATATGACTTCAAGAGTGGTGGTAATTAGCTGTTTTAAGGGACAAATTGTCGTAGTCAGTGGTAAGGTGTCTGGAGGACTATTTTCAACATGATGCAAAATGAGATTCATTCCCGCTTATGATCTTCGAAGTGCCCGCGAGACTGAGAATACCCCATCTCTCAACCCTCATACCACAGTCTTAATCCTTCATGACAAAGCCGGGAATCAGACCCGGGGTATCAAGACAGGAAGCCACTATTCTAATCCCTGGATCATTGCGGTGGTCTGACGGAACAGAGTAATGGTTGGAGAGACATCACTCAGCTCCTGACAGTGCGTCCGCTAGATCGCTCGTGGTTTAACTCAAAGTCTCTATTGGTGCACAATGCTCATTTATGATCAATTTTACTAATTTTACTACTGCCTTGTTGGCGGATGACCTCGATGTTTTGCTCCCTAAAACAACAATCGTCATCGTCATCATTATCACTGTTGTCTTATAATGGTAAATAATGTAACCAGTAACCAGTGCCATTTGCCGTTTCAAGGCTAGTCTAACATCTGTAATTTATTTAGATGATGTTATCAAAACATAAAAGATTATAATTTTGAAACATTAATAATATGTAGAGATCGGATTTGTACGTACGGCAAAATAGCACAATATACACGAAAAATGTAAAAGGAAGATATACAAAATGAAAAAAATGAAATGGCATATGGCTTTTAGTGCCGGGAGTGTCCGAGGACATGTTCGGCTGGCCAGATGCAGGTCTTTCGATATGACTCCAGTAGGCGACCTGCGCGTCATGATAAGGATGAAATGATGATGAAGACAACACATACACCTAGCCCCCGTGTCAGCGAAATTAACCAATGATTGTTAAAATTCCCTACCCTGCCGTGAATCGAACCCGGAACCCCTGTGACCAAAGGCCAGCACGCTAACCATTTAGCCATGGAGCCGGACATACAAAATAATGTACTATATCAGAGGTGCTCATGCTGGGCATTCCGCACCGCGTATGCTATTCAAACACAGTGACGTGGCTACGTCACAGGCCGTGAAGGTTGGGCGAACTTCTCTTTCACTCTCGATCAGTGCGGCGATACCCGAGTTTGAAATGGTGGCAGAAAATAATGAATGAAGATAGAAATCCACGTCATTTTCAACTTACGTTGTAAGAAATAGTGATTTACGTTCATTGCTATTTATGTCTTTTGACCAGATACAATGAAGAGTTAGGCCTACAACCTCACATATTTTCATAATGTACCTAACTAATTACAATTTTCACTATTAAATTTAAAGATGTGCTTTAGAAACATTTCTAATATAATACGGAGTTAAGCTGTGGCGGTGGTTGCTTGGGTGTAAATTACCTGATAAACTCACCAATAATCCAATCATGCTTACCGCGAATAACATTAGGTAGATTATTTTTTATTTTTTTATTTTTTGCCATTTGCTTTACGTCGCACCGACACAGATATATCTTATGGCGACGATAGATTATTTATTTGAAGGCATATTGTATATCTATCTGGTAGATATATTTACACTGTTGTTGTATTTCAATCATGGATAGTAAATATTTATGTTCTCACACCTGATGAATCTCCCTCTCCTGTTAAAATTTAAATACTATTTTCAGAAATTCAGTGAAAAGAGAAAGTCACACAACACAACACTGTGCAAAATCGAGCAGTAAACTTGTTGAATTATGTAATTATACGGAGGTCGATTCGTAAGACATGGCAACGATTTTTTTTCTCGCGAACAGGAAACAACACGGAAAATCTAAGATATGCATTTGGAAACGTACGGTAATGTACTTACGTATGATGCCACTAGATGGTGTATGTAAACAACAGTGTGGGTCTAAGCACGCCCCCAAATTCAGTGTGTGAGTGAGTGCGTCACAAAATGGAAGTCAACAAGCAGGACCAACGATCGTATAGTAAAATAGCAGTTTTCCGCGGCAGAAATGCACGCCAATGCCATGCAGAGCTGCGGGAAGCATTAGGTGTGTGACTATGATCTAATCCCCAAAGTCAAGAAACCATTATGTGGACTACCGTTTGCTAACAAAGAGGACGTCGTAACAGCATTTCGGAGAGAGGTGTCACACGTTAGCGATGCACATGCAGCGAATGGTATTCAGCGCCTGAACCACCGCTGGCAACGCACAGTGGAAACCTTGGGTGATTATTTCGAAGGTCTGTAACCAGTGGAGAGCTGTCCTTTGTACTGTTACGAGCTCAACTTCGCTTACCTTATGCATACTTCTCCGCTCCGATTTAGTGCCCATTATATTGCGCTGCTTCACGAACTTTCAGCTTACAAGTCTGTCTCACCACTGCTTGGACTGTTGCCCCTCCACGCGCAATCACTGTGACGTCACCCGGTTCCAGTGTTTTCTCGAGCTCGCTTCGCTTCCGTATATATACTCGCCGCTTTCTCTTGTCCGGCGATCAGGTGTGATTGATATGTTGTAAATCGGCAGTGGGAGCTTGAGCAGTGTACACGGCTGGACCGTGTGCATTTCAATTTTACTTCATTCTTCTTTACGTACTGGGTGAGCAGACTTTTATTATTATTATTATTATTGTCATCCATTCAATTTTGCCCTTTCTTTCTCCATATGGGCTTGGCTAATGCTTGGATTTCGAACTCTAGTCCCTTCAGGACTCTACGAAATTACGCTGTGCCAAACTATTGGCTTTAGACTTGTGGTGGAAATGTGAAGGAAGAAGTGTACTGGACTAGCGATATTATGGTGACCTTCAACTTCTAAAGTGTTGTGCATGAACTTTGCCTTCCCTCGTTTTGAAGTGGGACTTGTCAGCCTGATCATTTCCCTTTCCCTGCTGCTTGTTTCTTGGTTTTCTTTTCCTGTTCCTCTTTCCATTCTCCTTTTCGTACCCTATTCGTATTTTCTCATAATTTGCTAATGAAATTTGGTAACATTGTGGTCTGCCAATTTCGCACTGCGTCTGCTGTTTATATTTCGAATGTTCTAGTATCTTCCTGTCTTAAACAAGTGTGTGTTAGATTTTTGGGGGATATGATGTCGTTTTATTGCGTACCATTTTAGGTACTGGAAAGTTTCCTTTAACTTGTATAATTTTTACTTGTTCCTTTTCAAAATTTCTTGCTGTTTTTTGCGCGGCATTCATGTGAACGTTGTCATATTGGAACTTGAATGTAATGAGAACATTAATTTATTCCTATAGCCCTTATCTCGTACCTGAGAATATCAAAGATTTATTGTGTTTTGTGTGGTTACCCTTTTTAGTGCCTGTATGAACCAAAATAAGACCTGTCAATAACTTGAATGATTCCCTTTTTCTATGGTGTATCAAATGGTCCAATTTTACTCTCTGTTGTGAAAACATTTGTTACCTCTTTTGAAGTTGTTTCAATATATATGTTCATCTTTTCTAAACCTGTGCTTTTGGGAGTTCTCATTTCTGTGTTCTCTTTCGTTTTGCTTAGTATGTACCTACCGCGGAAATTCCCCTTGGGAAAAGGCCCATAATTGTAATCGGCACATGACTTGGGATGTTATCTGCACTGATTGTGGTTATTTGAAGTACGACATTTGAATGGTGCCATTACTCCATACTACACGTTTCCCTGCGCTCTGCCTTGCTAAGGTCTCTGTGCGGCATACCAGCACATATTACTGGGAGTCTTTCGCTTCCTTCATATCGAACTTTCGTTGATATTTGCCAAGCTATTGCTGCAAGTACTTGGAAATACATACTCATATTTAATTATAACAATGTACCGCAACAGTACGTAGTCTTGTGTATTTGCTGTATATACCATAATAAAACAATGTTTACCAATGGCCTGCGTTCTGTCATTTTCCTACGAGAATCTCCTGAAATCAGAATTTGTCTTCAGGCACTATGCATAAGTACATGCCCTATATTTCCCAATGCATATCTTAGATTTTCCGTGTTGTCTCCTGTTCGCGAGAAAAAAATAGTTGCCATGACTTATTACTCGACCCTCGTATTACTTTTTGCTTAATGAATAACATGAATCTTAAATTTAAAAGTATGGAAATACTGTCATTACCATCCAAAGAATTGTCAATCGTAGCTTGTACACTTAAACCCTGTACCTTTGTAGATTGCAACAAAAAATATACATAACGCGTCAGTTTTCCTTGAATGAATAAATATATGAAATTAAAACTGTTTATATCGAGCGCAGTATAAATCAATCCGGAATATCTTGGTAAGGTCAGTTCTTTTTCATTTTGCGATTATAACGTTTTATTTTAAATTCACCCCAATCAGCATTTCGCTGAGTGGTGGAGGAGAGCTTTGTGATAACAAGTGAACGTCAATGCTCCCTCCCTTCCCTGCCAAGTTTGTTCGCTCTCCCGCTTCACTGTGGCGTATGCTAGTTACGTAAGCTGCCCGTATTTACGTCACGCCAGTCCGGCCGCACTGGGCTAGCTTCAGCGAGTCCCCAACTGAGCACCTCTGTGCTCAACCAAATGAACAAACTTTAAATAAACCACCTGTGGGAAATTCTACGTCAATCGTGGCTGGTACTGTATATAAGGAAAGTGTCTTATCTAATAATGATTGGATTTAGTTTAAATGTATGACAACACGTGGAGATTTCCTGGTTTCCCACCGAATCTTAACTGCGTTATATTATTTCACAATAAGCTTGAGTATTCCCCTGTTACACATAATTTTTAAAATATTTGATACCTCATTGATTGCATATAGCTTATTAATTACTAGTAATTAGTCAATGTTAGAACGGGAATAAGTAATAATTTTATACGGCAACTAGTGGACCTATGCTGCTCCGTAGCATTCCTTATAAATAGGTCAGATAACTCGTCGTGATATGCCTGTCGCAGTCATATTGTTTTTCTTGCCCTTTTCAATAGTTTTATGAATATTTAATATCGGTAATATTGTTTATGATACTTCCTTCCATACAACATTCACTGTGCTTCGACCATTCGGCCGTGTATGGATCTTCACATTTTCAATCGATCCTACCCGTGATAGTGCAACATATAATTTGCCGCGGCTGTATACTGGTTCGGGTAAGTGGACTACTCACTTTTCCAAGAGTTTGTTTCTGCGCTTTATTAATGACCATACAGAAGGCTAGTTGACTTGATTCCTTTCCGTTTGTACGTACGTAGATTGTTTGCTCTTAGCAGCATGTAAATAATTAAGAACGTTCTGCCATATGTTCAGTATATTCAGAAGTCGGCGAAGGTCAGAGAATCAAAGAGTATCTAGCAGAGAATAGTATTCTTCCATTACCAGAGGAAGAGAATATTCTCTGGCTTCACGGGTAGTAATCAAACATGACTGAATTCAATGATATTACTAAGGATGAAAATGGCATATATCAGAATGTTAATGAAAGTGTTAGTCGCTTAGCAACCTGCTAATGTATTGCGGGTTAGGGTAAGCCTTCGCCTGCAATTATTGGAGTGTTCATTTAATTATTTAATTTTATGATTACTCAAAGTTGTCTGAACTTAGAGACCTATCAATGTCTCATGATTCACCGGCAGATATTTGTGGGGAGAATAAAACAGAAATGAAGCAAATCGGTCCAGTAGAACGGACGGACGGCTTTGACAAAGCTGTTTTTAGTAAATTCTTTTAATATATATATTTAATTACTTTTGGAAAAGTAAAACAAAAAATTATTGGTTTAAAGAAGTTCAGAATGATTTAGAAGAGCTGAATATTACAATGAAGCAAATTGAAAATAGAGAAGAAAAAAGGATTCTCAAGAACAAACAAGTAAGATTGTCATTAAAAACTGTACAACACAAACAATATGTGATACCTGATGAAGAAAGGGCAGCCAGATCAGCCAGAAGGAAGAGGTTTTGGGAAAGGAAGAAGATGATGCAAGCTAAATCTTCAGTTAATTCCTTGTTAACATAAGTGTATTTGGGTTTGATTTAAGTGCTCCAATGTGGGCGTAAACTATGTAAATAAATAAATAATATAGATTACGTGTAAGATATGCACGTTTGTTTAAAAATGTAAGACGTGCTTTTCCTCCCGGAATATGCATTTATATGCACTATGAGATATTGGTCAAATTGTCTGCCAAGGTGCGATTTACAAAGTGTATCATTATCATATATATATCTAAAATACTGTAAATTAGAACATGTCGGTCTCTTTCGCATGCAGATCAGGACTTCATATGATAGGCCTATAATATTGTCGAAAGTAATCACTCATACTGTAACATGTTCGCACGACATTCTAGGTTGTTTCATATTATTTATGTATATGGTGTATTACATAAGAACATATCGAGCCTAATTATTATTTACTCTGTCACTGACTCTACAGTGAAGCGGATAATGATTTTGTAAACATATGCAGACGGGACTGATTTTCAAATAAATTGTAATCCGATAAAATGAGGTGTGAGAGCTGACTGCTATAGTCACTGTCTTCTGCTTAAGACTGCCCTCACTCGAATCTTGGCCGATGCACGTGAGGTTTTTGAAATAAACATTCGGTATGCTTCAGAATTCGCGCACATGAAACTGGAGGTACCTCCTGAGGGTGGGGAACACAGACGAAGAATACGCCCTCGTTATCCCCTGCCTTTCATAAGAGGCGACTAAAAGAGGAGACCAAGGGATGACAAAATTAGAACCATGAGACTACTTGTGATTAGTACCATTACGTGGAGGGAGGATAAGAATTGCTTTCACTCAAATAAACAGTAATTTTTTTTTTGCTAGGGGCTTTACGTCGCGCCGACACAGATAGGTTTTATGGCGACGATGGGATAGGAAAGGCCTAGGAGTTGGAAGGAAGCGGCCGTGGCCTTAATTAAGGTACAGCCCCAGCATTTGCCTGGTGTGAAAATGGGAAACCACGGAAAACCATTTTCAGGGCTGCCGATAGTGGGATTCGAACCTACTATCTCCCGGATGCAAGCTCACAGCCGCGCGCCTCAACGCGCACGGCCAACTCGCCCGGTAACAGTAAAATTAGGGATAAGTTAATAAATATCATTATTACTAGAGAAATATACATAACGGCGAGTATTTCGCTGTGGACACCACTCTCTTCTGTGGCATTCCGCTTCATCTTGCCGTCTTTTGTTTCCTTCCTGAGGTCCGACGAATGGGAGTGCTATTTAAAATTAGAAGTGAGGAAGATAATCATGTTATTGTGGTTATGGGACTCTAAATCTCGCGTATCAGCGACTGCCAATATCCTTAATATCACCAAGCATTGTCTTGTCCACGTCATCGTGTCTTTCGTTTCCTTCTCGAGGTCCAGGGCTAGCACCGACGAATGGGAGTACTATATCTGTGAATTCTCAATATCTTTGTCCATCATTACTTGCGCGGGTGGTTCGAACGGGAAAATGGAGGTGAAAAAGTATATTGTAAATAAGACAAAAAATATTTTTGTTGAAAGAAAAGTACCAGGATCCTTAGACCAATAATTATATTAATATGAGTTATGGGCACAAGTGAATAACTCGCCCCACCAATTAACACCAAGCAAAGCAGAGCAAAGCAAAGAAGTTCAAAGAACTTCAGTTAGCAAAGACTTCACACACAAAAGTGTTACATGAACAAAAGACTTAACTGAAGCGCTGAGACGCAGTAGCAGTCGTAATGTAGCAAAGTATTTTTATATTTCTCTAGTAATAATGGTATTTATTAATTTACCCCAATTTAGGACCAAAATTATAGTGAAATATCATGGATGCCATTCGTTCCCCTAACCGTAAACATAAATCTGTGCTATTAGCTTTGCGTCACACCGACTTATAGAGGTTTATGGCGACGAAGGGATAGAATAGGACAAGTAGTGGGAAGGAAGCAACCATGACCTTAATTAAAGAACAGGCCCAGCATTTGCCTCTTGTGAAAATGGGAATTTTTTTGCTAGTTGCTTTTTTACGTCGCACCGACACAGATAGATCTTATGGCGACGATGGGACAGGAATGGCCTAGGAATGGGAAGGAAGCGGCCGTGGCCTTAATTAAGGTACAGCCCAAGCATTTGCCTGGTGTGAAAATAGGAAACCTCGGAAAGCCATCTTCAGGGCTGCCGACAGTGGAATTCGAACCCACTATCTCCCGGATGCGAGCTCACAGCCGAGCGCTCCTAACCGCATGGCCAACACTCCCGGTAATGGAAAATCAAGGGTGGCTTTCTAACCAACTGTCTCCCGAATGCAAGCTCACAACTACACGCCTCGAATTGGAATTTAATGTTTGGTTTTTACTTTTATTGTTTAAATTTTCACCAATCATTACCTCATTTGTACGTGTCTACCTTAAGATAGGCACTGAACAGTAGCATCAGTACTAAGACGGAAGACACTATGTTATCAACACATTACATTTTATTCGTTTAAAAGTGGTATACTACTGAGCCCTAGAACCTAATAATATGATATTAAATCATATCACACATTTATTAGTTAACTTTAAATATATTTCTGTATGTTAGAACGTTTCTTTGGAAGACATCCAACCTCAGCAACAGTTCTTTGCTACAGCATTATTAATTTCCCAACTCAGCACAACAGCCGACGAGTGCCTCTCCTGTGGATCAATCTCGCCTCTTGACTTCTCATCTCTGTTTTTGTTCCTCTTGGTCACTGTCCGTCACAACATAGCAAGTAACAACTTCGTCATCCCCTAAGGCTCACTAATGGTAGTGGCGATCGATGTTGATATTAACTTTTTGTTCTACTATGTGGTGTCAGGCGAAAAGGTTTAATATTGGATCTTATTCGATTCATGCCATTATTCATGGCTAGGGACCGAATGTTGATAACCTGAGAAATCGCCGAAAATGATCAATAAAATGCCTTTATAATGCTATGAAAGAAGTTAAAATGTTTTCACAGGTATTCCTGTTCTGTTCAATGCACAGCTCCTGTTTTTAGGAAAATAATTATCTCTAAATTTACTTGGAAGTGTATACAAGGTGGCCGGAAATTACGTGAACCGGGTATAAGAACGTTAGAGGGTTGGTCGCACTGAATTTGAAATATATAATTCGATATCCCGCGCCTTTTCCTTTTATCAGCTGATGAATTTAGCGAACCAGATCCCTTTGCGGGCGAATTCAAATGGGTTTTGCGAGGAGGTGTTGCTAAATCTGCACTTGACTTAAGACCGGCTTGAGAGCACTATTTTGCTCTTTCTTAGCCCCAACAACTGCTAGTCAGTTTGCTTGTCATGGAAGATATTTTGAAAATGTAACCATATGTAGGAACAAATTTATAGCTTTTATATTTAAAAGAAAGTTTCCTAGAAGGAAACCACAATTTAATTTCGTCGATTGCTAAAGTTAAAAACATTTAAGCTCTTTAGCCTTTTTCAATCGTGAAATTACCAGCGCCTCGCCCCTGTGTAGCAGTGGGCTCATCAGTTGGAATGCTACACCTTTCCAGGACGCTGGTGCTAGTGCGCCGTTGAGACACCACTGCAAGCCATTATTATTATTTTTTATTTTTTTATTTTTTTGATATAGGCCAAAGGCAGGCATTTATACAAATGGATGCACATGCATCCCCTAGTGCACCGTCACTGCATTGTCCTACATAAGAGGCTTGCAGTGGTGTCTCAACGGCCTACTAGCGCCAGCGTCTTAGAAAGGTGTAGCATTCCAACTGATGAGCCCATTGCATTTTTTTTGCTAGTGACTTTACGTCGCACAGACACAGATAGATCTTATGGCGACGATGGGATAGGAAAGGCCTAGGAGTTGAAAGGAAGCGGCCGTGGCCTTAATTAAGGTACAGCCCCAGCATTTGCCTGGTGTGAAAATGAGAAACCACGGAAAACATTTTCAGGGCTGCTGACAGTGGTATTCGAACCCACTATCTTACGCAGGGCCTCTCAGGGTGCATGCGCGTGGTGCATGCACTGTGCACGGTGCAAAAGACGACTTCGCTTGGTTGACCAGAGTGCAGACCCCCCACTCCTCTCTCCCTACACCTGTCTCCCCGTTCGGCCTGTCTCCGCGTTCCTCACCTTCACTGCTGTTTCTCCCCCACTGCGAAATGTTTACGTGTGGTGAGCGGAGACGCTCAGTTGTATGGGACAAGGTTACCAGTGTTATTAAAAAATTAAAAAAGTGAATTAGAAATAAACATACATGTTTGAGAGGAATGTAAACATAATTTTAAAAAATGCAGAACCCGTAACCAAAATGAAAATGCTACAGTACTGAAACAAACCTCATTTGTGGATATAGAATGTTCTTCTTCAAGATGTTTCAACTTCCTTAATTCTTTCTCTCTGACGTGTCCTATGATTTCACAATAATTTTCCGAATGTAGTCTGTTGTAGTGTCTTTCAGTAGACGATTTTTTTTACGCACGTAATTATCGTCCCACAGATTAAGCATTTGGCGTTATCGTCACGACAAACAAACAAAAAAAAAATGCGAAAGTTCCCAGTTCGATTGAAATGGACTTTCGGAAAGCTTTGCTTTCTTCGAAACAGGTTGCTCCATTATTATGTAGTTGTCGTGCACTTATCTATTTCACTGATAAACACGTCGTCTACCACCAAACGCTTCGTCGCTCTCAGCACACTACACCATCCGAGTCAAGCCGAGTTGAGGCGAAGCGTACCGATGCACAGTGCACAGAGCCTATGCACCTCGCTCTGCACGCGTGAGAGTTTGGGCGTTTGAGAGGCCCTGATCTTACGGATGCAATCTCACAGCCGCACGCCCCTAACCGCACGGTCAACTCGCCCGGTTAGCCCACTGCTACACTGGGACGAAACTGTGGTAATTTCACGACTGAAAAAGCCTAAAGACTTAAAGAGCTTAAATGTTTTTAACTTTTATACTATCAGTAACTTGTGGATTTTTATCAGTCTGACAACAAACAATATATGTTTATATATTAAAAATACACTTTAAAGTGACCTAAAATTTCTTCGAAACGCTATATATTGACCAAAAATCTTCTTTGAAGATGAAATATTGACTGATCATCCTAGATCGGAAAAAATGCAAAATAACAATGGGTTATTACCCTTCGTTAGATCGCAGAATAAATTTCTATACTAATGAGCAATTTTCTAATGCAAAGGAAACGGAAAGATATCATTTCAACAGCACCCGCCCCCTATTCGTGATATTTGTAATTATTACTTCTCTAATCAGTAAATACCTCTCTCGGAGCACGCTGGCGTCTCTTGGCGTTTGTTGTGCAGGCACAAGAGAGGCTTGGGAAGCAGGGAACCAGGACGCGAACTCACTTCAATTAGTATTTACTAATATGTGTTATTATCTGTTTGAGTGTGCATGTTCATACAGATACACGCTATTGTACAGGGCGAGTCCCGAAAGGGTCTTCCTGCTTGTCGCGTGTCGGTAGACGAGTGTGTGATCGCCGTCACACGCCAGTAGAAAACTTATCAACTTTGATGAACGGATAACCAGATTGAAAAACAGGAAAGCAATCAAAATTATCCCATTATAAGTAATTAATGTCTTCCCCAGCCTGCAGACAAACGTTGTAGCGTGTGATGATATTCTGGTTCACTTTCTGAAATTCAACGACATTAATCTTAAATATTTCAGTGCGACTTCCGTTTTTCATTTCTTTTATGGTACGGCGATTACTTCTTTACACTCTTGTCTTTCAAAAATATCCCACAAATATAAATAGCACGGCGTTAAATTTGGAGAACGAACTGGCTTTAAACTTGCACTAATTATTCTCTCTTTGCCGGGCTGAGTGCCTCAGACGGTTAAGGCGCTGGCCTTCTAACCCCAACTTGGCAGGTTCGATCCTGGCTCAGTCCAGTGGTATTTGAAGGTGCTCAAATACGACAGCCTCGTGTCGGTAAATTAACTGGCACGTAAAAGAACTCCTGCGGGACTAAATTCCGGCACCTCGGCGTCTCCGAAGACCGTAAAAGTAGTTAGTGGGACGTAAGGCAAATAGCAAATAACCAATCCCGGTTATTGTTTGAACTTACACGTCCATGCAAATAAAACCACGCTTCATCAGAAAACAGTACTAATTCATAATTTAATCCACCACTGTTTACTGACTGTAGGAACCAATATTGATATAGTCTCTTCTTGCGGCTGGACATCCTTGGTTTAATATTTACACTTCTGTGATTTTATAAGGCTTATGTTTCAGTTTCTTGCCACCCACCATGAAGAAGAATTGAACCTCACTTTGCTGAGAAAGTTTCCCTTAAAGATTTTCAGCAGGATCGCTCCTTATATAAATATTCCGAATTCTCTACTCATTTAGGACACTCTATTCTTTGACTCGTTTTTTGTTTAGCGCTGAACTTGCAGTTTTCAAGTCATTCACAATTTCCATAATTCCTTAACCTCTTAGCACTCGTGCGCCAGGGAACTTTTCAAGAAATTCTCCTCTCTTTCCTAGCAGATTAGTGCTTTAAACATTTGTAACACATAAATACGCTGTTTAACACTTCATCCAGAAGCCTTGAAACGCAGTAAACCGATCAATTACTTCTGTATACGAACAAATCACGCTGTATGGAAGCTTATCGCAGACTAGTTTTGACTATGACATCAGTGGGCAAGCTAGATGGGTCAGGTGGCTAATGCATCATACACTTGTGCAGACACGGTACCCGCCGAGCTGAGTGGCTCAGATGGTTGAGGCGCAGGGTTTCTGACCCCAACTTCGTAGGTTCACCCGGTGTTATTTGAAAGTACTCAAATACACCATCCTCGTGTCGGTAGATTTATTGGCATGTAAGAGAACTCATTCTGGACAAAATTAAGGGACATAGACGTCTCCGAAAACTGTCAAAAGTAGTTAGTGGAACGTAACGTTATTAATAATAATAATAATAATAATAATAATAATATTAGGTACGGAAGAAGGGATAATTGACAACGTGACTGAAGCTCGCACAGTATATTAACCTTGTCGTCTAGAATTTCTTTTAAGCGTTAATAAATCTACCGGCACGGGGCTAATGCATCTGAACACTTTCGAATGTCACCGGACTAAGCCAAGATTTAACCCCCCCACCTTGGAATAAGGAAGTCAACTCCCTACCTTCTGCACCACTCTGCTGGTCTGTCTGCATCTTTCGACACCACTTTCGTCGTACAAAGTTTTTTCTTTGTCTATTGACTCTGGTTTTATAGTTTAACTAGCGAATGTACCCGTGCTTCGCTACGGTATTCTACATTGTATTCGAATATCGAAGTAAATAGTGTACATGCAGTAAATAAGATTGTTTTAAAATTGCATGTCTCTTAGCGTTGTCCGAGAAAGAGCATGGGAGGTCCCCGTACGTTGTTTCCAATGTAAAGGGTTTGTTACGGATTTGTGATATAACGGCAGGCTCACTTGCCTACTGGCATTCACAATCGAGTTGGGAAGTTTACATTATAATTGCAGGCCCCATTGCCTACTACGCGAACAGAATCGATTTGGGGAGTTTTCGTTAAAATGGCAGCCCCCCTTTCCTACTTCCAGACAGATTACAGTTGAGGAGTTTCTATTATAATGGCAGGCAATTGCCCTACTATCACTCGAAATTGAGTTCTGCAGTTATCATTATAATGCCAGGCCCATTTTCCTACTGCCAGCCAGCTTACTGCCAGTCAAACCAAGTTGGTGAGTTTCCATCAAAATAGAAGGCCACTATGCCTAATGCCAGTCACATTTTAGATGAGGACATTTCTTTATAATGGCGGGCACCCTTGCCTACTGCCAAACACAATCGGGTAGGGTAGTTTTAAACAAAACTGCATGCTCACTTGCCTTCTGCAAGTCAAATCGAGAAGGGAACTATTCATTACAATTGTAGGCCTTCCTTACTAATGACAGTTACACAGGAGTTGGAGAAGGAACCCTTTCCTACTGCCAGTCAAAGTCGGTGTGGGGAGTACTGATTACAATAGCAGACCCACCCTTTCTCGATCGCTAAAAATCGACATCAGTGAATATATATAGATCGACATACGAAAGTATATGCGTGTTTACAATATTGAAGACCTTCATTTACAGATTAACTGCTACTAAACGTACGTCTTATCGACAAAGGATTGTACCATAAGACACGCAGGATTTAGTGGCCTAAATGGCTGGTCCTATGATATGTCATCTATTCTTGGGTCAGATTGAGTTAGAAACGTGGAACAGGGTAAAGGTTTTGTAAGATTATCTCACATTACATTACTTTTCGGATACATACATAGCATTTGGCTCACATATGGCTACTGGGTGGGCCAATTTTCGTGAAGAGTTTAATGATTCTGTATTTCATATAAGTAATTGAAAGTATGAATTATGCATGTGAAAATTCCAAATTGACTTAACATCGATTAAAGAGAAAAATAAAACGTAAAAGGGATACAGATACGGCAAAAAGTCATAAGACCACGGTTATAGATCATTCCAAATTGAACGGAGATTGTGCAATCCGTTATGTGATAGGAATTTCCGAAGGTGTGCACCATCATTAAAATTGCCTGCATATTTCGATATTCTTCGGGGATAAAAAGTGAAAAATGTAATGATCTAGGATGTTTTCCGTTCGTTACAGGCTAAAACGTATAATTTTGTCAAATTTCAATTATCTTCTTTTTCTTCTGGCAGATTATGGCGCAATTTGGATTTTGGGCGAGGCGGGTAAAAATTAGTACTTTCAGGAAACTAAACCAAAAATTATGGAGATAGTCATTATTACCCCTTAAACGGAAAGCTGTACGAAAATTTCGCCAAAATAGTCAGTGTAGAGGCACACAGTCGTTACGATTTGATTTATATAGATAAGGAATCTGCTCCATGTAAACACCTTTTGGGCTATGTCCGCTGGACTTAACCTGCAAAACTGACCATTCATGATATCTCCCTTAGTAATCCTCCTGACGAAAGAATGCACATGAAAAAAAGGTTTAGAGGTGGAATTCCATCACGTTTGGTCGATTTCCAGTCAGGTTGGTCTTGTTCTGTATATGTTGTGGAAGAGTAAAATCACCATTTCGGTTCCCTATAAACCGCCAGTCCATTCCGGAACATGAAATGTTATTTACGTTTAAAACCTACCTTTGGACAGGTGGATGCTAAATATAAATTTTGGTTCGAATGTGTTCAGTAGTTTTCAAATTGTAAGGAGTACGCTTTACACGCACCCGCTCGGGAGTTAAGTCCGATGGGACTTGTACAGAAAAACGGTCCGTTAATGATATCTCCCTTATTAATCCTCGTATCGAAATGATGCACATGAGAAAAAAGGTTTAGAAATTATTATCTACCAACGTAGGTAGATTTCCATTAAGTTTGGTTGTGTATATTTTGTGAAAGTGCAAAATCACTGTTTCGGTTTCGTATAAACCCCCAGTCAATTCAGGGATTTAGAAACAATATTTGCCCTAAAACCTATCAAGGACAGGTGTATTCTAAATATGAGTCTTGGTGGAAATACATCCAGTAGTTTGTAGCACTCGCGTACATACGGCGTAATTAAGGAAGAAATAATACAGTTAAGAAAGTTGAAAGTAATAGAAAATGGATTATAACTGAGGGCAGCCGGATAACGAAAAATATGTAAATGCCAAGTGAATGTATTGGAAAATCAAATGCCCCTCAATAAATTATGCCAGTGTGAGTAATGGATATAATAAAGCGGTAACAGAGGAGAAATTTAGGTCAGTGATTCTTAGGTAAACAAATAATAAGAAGATGACTAATGGTGTTATTACTTAATCTATTCGAGGGCGGTTATAATATCCAACGATATTCCGCCAATATCCCGCAGATAGGCCGATTGACGCCTCTCTTGCCTTCTACCCAAGGAACAACCACGAATTTAAAAGCATGATGAGGAAAATGGCAATACGTTACTTCCCTGCTGGCATGCAGTCAGAGACGTTGCCATGGTAACCTGTCGGTTCGTTGTCGGTCTGTCGGTCACTCAATGCAGAGCATGATACCAGCGGAAAATTGTAAATTTCTCCGTCATGTGAAGAGTAAGGTAAATTATGAACATAACGAAAGTTGTTTATAATGAAGAGACGTTTCACGTACGGTAAACGAAGTTTACAGAAAATCAATAGTATAAGAGAAAATGTAGGAAAACCATTCTGGTTTTCCTATAAACCACCCGTTTATTCAAAGATTTTAAAATAAAATGCATATAGAAACCTTCCCCGAGATGAGTATACTCTAAATATGAAGTTTGGTTGAGATCTATCCAGCCGTTTCGAAGTGATGGTGGAAAAACCATTCAGGTTTTCCTATAAACCCCCCGTCTATTCACATATTTTAAAATGATATGAATATGGAAGCCTTCCCCGGGATGCGTATACTCTAAATATGAAGTTTGGTTGAGATCTATCCAGCCGTTTCGAAGTGATAGTGGAAAAACCATTCTGGTTTTCCTATAAACCCCCGGTCTATTCAAAGGTTTTAAAATAATATGCATATCGAAACCTTCCCCGAGATGAGTATACTCTAGATATGAAGTTTAGTTGAGATCTATCCAGCCGTTTCAACGTGATGGTGGAAAAACCATTCTGGTTTTCCTATAAACCCCCCGAGTATTGAAATATTTTAAAATGATATGCATATCGAAACCATCCCCGGGATGAGTTTACTCTAAATATGAAGTTTGGTTGAGATCTATCCAGCCGTTTCGACGTGATGGTGGAACAGACAAACAAACAAACAGACAGACAAACAGACAAACAGACAAACAGACGAACAGACACGAAACGTAAAAACCACCGATTCGGTCTTGAGTTGACCTAAAACGGATAAATATCTGAAAAATTGGCAAAACAAAAGAAATTACAGACAGCGGACCCCCTACAATTTTATTTATATAGATAATCAGCGTAGTGTTCTCCGGTTCATAGAGTTTGATTCCCGGCCGAACCGTGAATTTTAACTATATCTGCTTAATTTCTCTAGTTTTGGAAAGGTGGGTGAATGTGTTTGTTTTAGACTTAATACCTGTTCATTTTCACATAAAACATCGCATTAGCTACTATAATAATTACGTGTGACTATTTCTAGCCGAGTGCAGCCCTTGTAAGGCAGACCCTCCGATGAGGGTGGGTGACATCTGCCATGTGAAGGTAACTGCGTGTTATTGTGGTGGAGGATAGTGTTATGTGTGGTGTGCGAGTTGCAAGGATGTTGGGGACAGCACAAACACCCACCCACGGGCCAGTGGAATTAACCAATGAATATGAAAATCCCCGACCCCGCCGGGATTCGAACCCGGGTCCCTCTGAACCGAAGGTCAGTACGCTGACCATTCAGCCAACGAGTCGGATGCATTATCTACTAACACATAAACACCCAATTGAGAATACTTATGGCGACGATGGGATAAGAAAGGGCTTGGAATGGGAAGTAAGCGACCGTAGCCTTAAGTAAGGCCAGCATTTGCCAGGTGTAAAAATGAGAAACCACCGAAAACCATCTTCAGGGCTGCCGACAGTGGGGTTCGAACCCACCATCTCACGGATGCAAACTCACACTTGCGCGCGCGTAACCGCACGGCCAACTCGCCCAGTAATAATAATAATAATAATAATAATAATAATAATAATAATAATAATAATATTCCCATTAACTGTGTGCTATATATTAACAAAAAATGTTTTTAAACTTCATTAGTTTCAGTACAAATAGTCCTATCACATATGTATATAAAATTCAGGAAATTCAATCGTCAAAAATTACCAGTGTTTCGCCCCAGTGTGGCATGGGCTCATCAGGTCGCTACCGACGTGCTAGTCGGCCAGTGTCTTGGGAAGGTGCAGTATCCAACTGAGAGCCCATGCCGTACTGCGGCGAAACACTGGTAATTTTTGACGATTGAGTTTCCTGAATTTTATTTAGCAATCTCAATCGGAATATATTTGGTCATCGCATATTATGGTTTCATTTCATATAACATTTCAAAAACGGGAGAAACAGAATTTTGTTTTATCTCTTTGAAGCTAAGCAAGAAATTCCTTACCTTAACATTGTTTTGATCTTCCAGAATATCCATATGTTTATTCCACTTGAGATGCGGATAAAATGGAGTTAAGTTACGAAGATACTGTTTACAGTTCGTGCGTAATGTTTCTCCTTTGTTTCTCTCCACTCTATTGTGTTACGATGACGTCACTCAAGTTACGAGATGTAATATTATTCAGATCATAATCGTACCTACCTTTTGATAGAGTTTAACTCAAATGTCACTCGCTCCGTTTAACTCGTATGCGCTGCGCACATCTGTTGTCTTATTTTTCTTCCAGTCCGTCTCACAGCGAGTCCTCCTCCTTCCGCGAGAGGAGAACCCACCCTCACATTCGACCAACTGTAATTTTACTGCACGGCATAAAAAAGTACAGATACGTCTATAATATAGTTCCCTACAGAGAGAAAAATGGGAATGGAACACAGCTTTTTATTTGCCTTGGATGACGTCTTGTAAATTTCTAACCTTATATTTTATAGCTTATTCGGAGTGGACTCTCACAAGAACAGAGAGATTCGGCTTCAATCGTATTTTTAAAGGAATGGCTTTTACACTCATATTATAATAATAATAATAATAATAATAATAATAATAATAATTGAAAATGAAAATTCACAGTCTGTTTCCAGTCATTCGACGAGGTCAGGAATGGAATGAATGAAGCCCCCATCCAGCGGCGAGGATAGGAATTGTGCCGGCTGCGGAAGCCTGTCACGTCCCTCTGGGGCAATGATTACGGGCTGACGGATGAAATGAAGTGATATTGGAGAGTGTTGCTGGAATGAAAGATGAAAGTGAAAATCAGAGCACCCGGAGATAAAAATGTCCCGCCTCCGCTTTGTCTAGCACAAATCTCACATGGAGTGACCGGGATTTGAACTATGGAACGCAGTGGCGAGAGGCCGACGCACTGCCGCCTGACCTACGGAGGCTCAATAATGAAAATACTAATACTTTCTTCAGTTTATTTCAGTTATTGCTGTGGACTCTGTAACCATACCGGGTCATTTGTGCTTTAGTCAAGAGTTTAGAGAACGGTCTTTCTGATACCGTGTAAATTTCAGGTGAAAATCCAACCAAGGATCTACTAATTCGAATCTCAGTCATCAGGGTGAAAATTGAGCTGCTTCTAATCTCGTGAGCAATAATAATAATAATAATAATAATAATAATAATAATAATAATAATAATAATAATAATAATAATAATAATAATAATAATAATAATACCTAACGAGTAGCACCGCTTTCTGAGCTGAACGTGATGGGTTCGATTCCGGATCAGTCTGATGGTACTTGAAGGTGCTCAGTACTTCATCCTCGTGTCGGGTAGATTTATCAACACCAACAAGAACTTCAGGGCGTAATTCCCGGCACATCAGCGCCTACGAATACCGTAAGATTTGTAATTGAACGTAAAACCGACAACATTCTTATCTACTGTAGGGTCGATGCATAAGTTTGTGCGGTATTCTTTTGGGTTGGCAACAATGCGGCGTGAAGGGATTGCTTATCGCTATTCCGTTGTTTTAACAGAGTTCGGAGTTTGTGTGTTGTGATACACGGGGTTTCTTGATTGTGAATGTATTATTTGTGTATATTTCAGACAAACGGATATGGAATGTCAAGTTGAGGAAAGTGAGCATTTCTGACACATTTTAGTCTTTGAGTTTAAACGAGGATTCAGTGCAGCAGGAGCTGCGAGAATAATTTGTGAAGTGTACGGGAATGAAGCAATTACTGAAAGAACAGCACAAAAATGGTTTTCCCGCTTTCGAGCAGGACGGTTTGACTTGTCTGATGATCCGTGTTCTGGAAGACCTTCAGATTTTGACGAAAATCGCTTAAACGAGTTGCTTCAAGAGAATCCTCGTCATACAACGCAGGAAATGGCGCAAATTTTTGAATGTGATCAGTCAACTACGCCATTTGCATTCGATGGATAAGGTACAGAAATTGGGTATATGGGTACCAAATGTGCCAAGTGAAACTAACTAACAGCCCTGAAGTGCCTTGGGCTAAGTGACAGTAACAAAAATCAACGAGTAAACATCTGTTCGTCATTGCTTGCCCGGCACCGGTTGGCTTGTGATAGACACGAAGCATTCCTTTCGAACATTGTCACTGGTGACGATAAATGGTCCCTGTATGTGAACATGAAGAAGAACAAAGAGTGGCTCAGCCCATCACAGAAAGCAACTCCCCATGCCAAGGATAGTGCCCATCCACAGAAAATCATGTTGTGTGTTTGGTGGAACAAAGATGGCATTCATCACCATGAACTTCCTCCAAAAAACGTAACGATTACCTCTGCTGTGTATAGTGACCAGCTAAGACGACTTGCCGGTACTATTGACAAAAAAGACAAAGGCAATAACTAGTCTTATTATTCCATGATAACGCTCGTCCGCATACAGCACAATTGACCAAAGGTGTGATTGCTGAACTTGACTGGTAACCTCTTCCTCATCCTCCGTATTTCCCTGACCTTACCCCCTCAGATTTACATCTTTTCTGCTCTCTTTCTAACCACATTCAAGGGGAAGTGTTTCCTGAAGGAGCTTCTCTTCACCAATGGCTAACAGATTTTTCCAGTCAAGACCAAAACAGTTCTACAGGCGAGGCGTTCAACTGTTACCTGAACGTTGGCAGAAGGTCATAGAGAGTGAAGGTGAATACGTCACTAAGTGATTGTGATTGTGAGTTACAATGCGTGACAGTGACAGTAAAATAAAATATAGAACCGTAAGAACTTTTGCATAGACCCAATAAATTTAAACCCCATGGGTATTGGCTGAACACTCGCAGCGTTCGACCGTTTCCGAATTAAAGCTTAACGCCGCTCACTAAACCAACCAAAACTTCAAGCGAAATGCCTTGGTAACCTCTCTACCAAGACAAAATATTTGTAGAAGTGAAATAATTTCATTTCTGATCCACCAAAAGCTTGATGCTAGCAAGACAGAGTTACTCCCCGCCACTGAAGGGATCAACAGATTTTCCGGCTCATTGTCTGACCAAGGCAGTTGACGAGTTAAAGGGCAACATAATTAATTCAGAGGCTCACGTACACTGACCCCAACAAGACAAAAATCCTGCACTTATGCACTTTTAGTGGACTCCAGTTTCTACCAATAACATTTTACACTATTTCCACTGCCTGATAAATTAAATGTTATTAGTGTAAATTCCCACTTATGGCCGATATGACCGAGTGTGACTGAACACACAATTCAATCGTAATTCTCTTAAAATTAACCAAAGTGCAATATTCTATATTCAACTACATTTTGCGATTTAATTTTCTCTCCTCTGCAATTTGCGAGTACAGAACCTGGCCTTTTATACGAATGTCGATAATGAAATGTCTAACAGCCCGCCAGGGTCAAACTCCCTCTTCTAGCAATATGATCGACACGTTTATTATCTTCCCCATAAAAAAGAGTAGAGTGTGACACTGAAGCCATTCTCTGCACGGTACAGTCTCTGGTCATAATACGTTGAGCTAGTACACCTCTCTTTATTTACTAAAATCATAGCATATTTCATTAAGAGAGGCTAGTTCTGATTCACTTTTCATTTTACACCGAATTTAATAACCTTCGTTGTTCTCTGGATTTACTTTAAGCCTGGTAGAGAAAAGCAGTAAGGGGTGGGAGGAATAAGGTGTTAATTAGGTAAATGTGGAAACTTTACGGAAGGAAAAGCACTATTGCGATCTGCAGCTACGGACCAGATTTTATGTACGCATGTGTAACTAATGAATGGCTTACTCAGTTACATCTAAACCATATATGATATAAGTAATACCAGTATAGCCCGGATTTTCATGCGGTAATTGCAAACTAATTTCGTTAGTAGGAAATGTCTGCCAACCCCCTCTTCTATAATGTAGAAAGAGTAACATAAATTATAGGGGTTCTGATGGGCCGTACCCCTCATGTTTATGCAAACCCCATAGCATTGTTGTGAAGGTAGACTATACTTGCTTCTCACTTCAGTAAGTTAGCATTCTAACCTATTAATGCATAAAATTCCGGGCTCTAAATATCAGTAAGTGCGAAAACTACAACTGCGGGAGACCAGTGTACAGTAGTCCGTCACTCCTTCGTATTGTGAACCTGAACAACAGTCGGTGGCGAGCAGCTGTGCCATTATAGTTGGGAAGTAGTCATGGCACATTCAAAGCCAACGAAGTCTGCGCCGAAACGCAAATACCATGATGAATGGGAAGAACAGTTCTTTTTCCTTTCCAAAGGAGACGATGTCATTTGTCTTTTAGGTTCAAATGTGCTGCATTTGCAGCTGAACTGACATCAGTGAACATTATAGTGTTTTAAACATCTGTGTTGCCTGCAATGCTTGATTGATTGAACTACAGTATAATCAGTATTTGCCTACCAATCAACAACCGCCCCTGCACTCACTGTCCGTTTTTACTTCGTTCCGAACTGCATGGTGTTTGATGACTTTGCGGGTTGCTTATCAAGTGGTTCAGGGTTTGCCCATAAATGCAGTGAAGCATATACCTGGGAGTGGGAAGCGAGTTTCATTCGTTCAACTACGGAGCAGAAAATACGACCATACTGCAAAGAATTGCCTTCTGATTACTCATCCTCGTAACTAAAGTTCACAGTATTAACATGTAGTAGTAAACTTTATCAGTTTCGGTTAAAATTTATAAAATAATGTTAGGTATCGATGAATGGGCTCTTCGCTAATTATCAGTATGTGGTTTGAGCTTTATTACAGGTAAACGCATCTATAAGATTCTGTCCCAGAATTTCCCCATTGTACCGGGCGAGTTGGCAGTGCGGTTAGAGGCGCGCGACTGTGAACTTGCATCCGGGAGATAGCGGGTTCGAATCCCACTGTTGGCAGCCCTGAAGATGTTTTTTCGTGGTTTCCCATTTTCACACCAGACAGATGCTGGGGCTGTACCTTAATTAAGGCCATGGCTGCTTCCTTCCAATTCCTAGGCCTGTCCTATCCCATCGCCGCCATAAGAACTACCTGTGTCGGTGCGACGTAAAGCCACTAACAATTTCCCCATTGTATGCAAAGACCTCGGGGAAAAAATATTCCTGGAGACCATCGTGGCCTGACTCATTTTTCGCGCTACTGGTCTTAATGTACATCAAAAAAGTATGACTCAGCTTAAACTAATGTATCGACGTTTATATCCAAAAATAACAATGCATGCATGACCTAAAATAGTATCATAAATCAAAGAAACATTATATCAATATTTACATTCTTCGTTTTAAGCGAACATTCCAACCACCGAACATCGTGATTCATGACATATGTATGTCAGTATAAAACAATCCCTTCCCTCTAATGCACGTGCTATCGCACACAGTGATCCACGATAAGTTCACTGGTATCGAGCTTTATTAATAACAGATATCAGTAAAACAGATGGCAACGTATATATTGCTAACGGATAGCGCTGGTCGCAGAAGCGATATCACAGTGTCATAATTTTGTGGTAGTCTACAGTATATAAAGCTTATGTTATGTTCGGAATGACTGATACATGTTCAAGCTTATCATTCATTGTTGAGAGTAAGTCAGCGTGAGATAACTCTTACCTTCGGTGAAATATCACAAGCTGCCTTTGCTGTCTCCTAATACACACAGAGTAAGGCCTATAGGCACCGTGCGCGTCGCTCTAGCGGCCGGGTGGAGAACAACACGTGAGGCAGACTCCAGACTCGCAGTAGCTGTTCTGTTATGATTGAGCGTGTAGTTACTCCTATGATAATGACAGAAAAAAGGAGATCAAGGAAATGTAATGGCTGTGTTGTCAGATGTTCCAATACTTACGCAAATGCGAGAAGTGAAGTACAAATTAATTGTTTTCCAAAACGACCGATAGATGTGGACCGAAGGAGGCGATGGATAATACAAGGAGTTAACCGAATGAAGTAAGTAGGCCTACGCATACGTACTGCACATGTTTGCAATAAGTTCAGTTGATCCGATTTAATTTAATTTTTAGCACTGATGGATCACTTTGGCAACCTACGACTTACTCAAGAATATGTAGTGCACATTTCATCGGAAACAAAAGATCTGGACACCCACTAAGTCCAGCCTATGTTCCGACAATATTTCCGGATGAGTACAAGAAGAGGAATGTGTGGCTGCGACCCAGCTTACAGCGCTTGCACTGACAACTCAAGCGATTAAAAAAGGAAGAATCAGACGGAAAATTTTCAAGTATAGTTTGCCCAAGTAACATAACCAAGGATGCAAACGTCGGAACAGATGTATCTGAATTTCATTGTTCAGACTTCATGTTTTCTTGTTCAATAAATGAAAACGACGTAAATACACAAGCATGTATTCCACTTAATTTCGGTCTGGGAGGGGACATTACGAAACATGATAAAATGTGTGGAACGGAAGACGATCAGGGTCCAGGTTTCCAAGGATACACTTCCATAAGGAACAATATACAAATGCGTGATTTAACAGGTGTGAACTTCGACGTCTTTGCCTTGCGTTATTACCAAACTGTAACGTTTCGAAATTATGTAGAGAAACCAGATTATTCGTTTTCCTAATGAAAATGAAAATCGGACTGTCCTATTCTGCTTTGAGAGTGTTCACAGGACAACAGTTCCACGTATTTTACGACCGTGCTTATGCAACTGGCACTGCGTACGAAACATTTCATATTCTGGCCAAGTAAGGAAAATGTTCAAGAAACAATGTCTCCAGCATTTAAAAGAAATTACGGTAATTGTCGAGTCATTATTGACTGCGCGGAATTTAGGGTTGAACAGCCTCCCCAAGTAGATCAAGAGATTGTATTTCTATTCTCAATACAAGGGTTGCTACACTACAAAATTTTTAATTGCGATCACGCCTAATGGCATGATCGCTTTAAATCTAAATGTTACGGTGGAAGAGCTAGCGACTCATTCATAACAGCCGTCAGTGGTTTACTTTCCTTCAACCTGGCGATGAGGTCATGGCTGATAAAGGATTTAGGCATCAGAACTAACTTATCTGGCCGCGGTATCATAATCGTGACACCACCGTTCTTACATGACGGGAGATTAACAGCTGAGGAAGTTGAGAGTACTTACAATATTGCGAGTGTTAGAATTCACGTAGAAAGGTGTATTCAAAGAATCAAAATATACAATATATTACAGAAATTGCCAACAGAACTTTTTTTTTGCTAGTTGCTTTACGTCGCACCGACACAGATAGATCTTACGGCGACGATGGGACAGGGAAGGGCTAGGAGTGGGAAGGAAGCGTCCGTGGCCTTAATTAAGGTACAGCCCCAGCATTTGCCTGGTGTGAAAATGGGTAAACCACGGAAAACCACTTTCAGGGCTGCCGACAGTGGGATTCGAACCTACTATCTCCCGAATACTGGATACTGGCCGCACTTAAGCGACTGCAGCTATCGAGCTCGGTAACAGAACATTTTCCACACGTGGATGACATCGTCTATGTGTTGCGTGTTAACGAATTTGCAACTTCATCGAATAACACGAACAAAAAATGAACTTCCATAGCATTCTATTGCTTAACTTTCCATTTCACTTCCGTAAGAATGCTCAAAGCAGCTCCCCCAATTGGAGATTCATTTAGAAATGCGAGAGCAAAAGTATCAAAGTTATGTCGCCTAGTTTTGATCCGATTTGCTTTCGTGCTAGCAGATATTCTTATCTGTTTTTCTTGAAACCATCGAGGGCTTCCTGATTGAGATAGTGTCCAGGGAGATTTTAATTATATGATCTGTATCAACCTGCACTTTGTTGGTAAAAAACATTTCGTCACTCACAGTGAGAAAGGTGTATTTGTCTGGCAAGCGCACGTCGTTAGAGACTTGTAAATGTAATAGCTGTGTCACAATTTCCTCACATTCTTCTCTCTCCACATCATTCACTACCATGTCTGTCAATGAGGTGACTACGGCCCTGCACGATTGTTCGATTTCAGTACTTGCTTCTGCTCGATGCTTTGTACGAGACTGAAAGAGATGTGTTTTAAGATATCCTCAGTTAATTCGAAGGGGGGAAGAGATGTCCTCAAAGTCTTTTTACCGAACAGTTCTTCTACGCGTTTGCCTTTTCTATATTTTTCTGTTGACATTATTTTCGGGCTCGGTTTTCCCCACTGTTGCGGACGGTCTGTTTTGGAGACAACACTTTCATTATTTTTATAATACACTACCGCAGCTACGCGTTTGCAAGTTCTTCTGGCGCCGGCAGGAGAGGAACATTCGCTGGTAGAGGCATTACGATTCTGGTCAACCTGAACACAAAATGAAAATGCATACAACTTAGCAAACATGCATCAATTAATCCTTACTAAATAAACTATATAAATTTTTACCTAACTACACCTTGCCTACCTCAAGTTTCACGATATAAGGCGGCAAATTGGCAGACGTTTGTCGGGTGACTTTTCCAGTGATATATCCGAAACCATTCAAAATTAACTCTTCAACGCCGTTCACGTGGCCACTGACAACAAGGTTTCTTCCTTTGTTGCATGATGATTCACTTTGATCCCCGAACTGAATCGCTTTAAACCCGCAACTTGTTCGAATGTTACACACGTTGTACTGAGACTCTCGCACTGCGCCTCACCTCTTGTTTTAGAACGGGCCACTGTGTAGCGCTAGTAGTAGCATTTCGAGCTATCTGCATGGTGCCTATAGAATTTCCTGTGGGACATCAGTAACATAATAAATCAATCGTAGGTCTAATTTATACCTTTGAAAGGAACGATTGAGTGGTGGAATAGTTACTGCCATCTCCAATCGGAATGCCCTGATTTCAAGCCATAGCCGCTTCGAGAGGAATTATCAGTCAGAACACCGTGAAGTGCCATGGATTTTATTAGGATTCAATCGCATGAACAAGAAACTAGAGCAGTGGACTAGCTACCTGGGTTACAACCCAAGAGTCCGGAGTTCAAATCGATGTGACTTCGGTTGGTATTTACACTAGGAATATAGCATGCTAGCGGGAGGAACATTCTGCCTTTTATCTCTGGACTTGACCCAAAATAAGCCTGAGTGCTATCCCGAGCCCATATAAAACACGCAAAAGAAAGCAAGGCAATCTCCATATAGGGAATAAAGGCCCTTGGATGAGTTGAACATAAAGCCTTCCACTTTCCGTATCGGTACTTGGTGGAATAGAGCGGTTAGTTCTATACTCGGCCGCATTTGCTCCCAGGAATTGATGTGGTACAGAACCATCTTTCGGTGCAGGCTGAGTGAATTTCAGGGCCATGTGCCGCTTCAGAATTGGACTTCTTAAATTTTTCGACTTCCTGACGGGGAATCGAATCCACGCCGCAAGTTCTGACGTGGGGCACCACATGACAAGTGTTGTTGAAAAACGTATGTTAGTATATCTGTTTCCACCACTGGGGTGGTAAAATATATTCGGCGTAGATTACAGTAATTATGAGGAGCCGTTCTATCCTCTCGAATTAGTCTTTTATAATTTAATTTCTGTATACCGTAACATTCTGCAAACAAGCAAAAAAAATAAATAAAAAATAAAAATAAAATAAAATAAAATAAAAAATAAACCGCCCTTGATTGCGCCACAATTTTCACACATGTTCGCTATTTGATATTTTCACGAAATACTTGTAGTACTCGGTGAGACGAATCAAATGAAACATCACAGGACCCGCAACCACTCCGAAGTCCAGAGCTACACTGTTAGTCGCGCGGCAAGTAATTTTAGTATCTCAAAATGACGGCACTATTGCTTCACCCGATGACATCATACCGAGGTCAGACTCTTGTTACCGGGCGAGTTGGTCGTGCGGTTAGAGGCGCGCGGTTGTGAGCTTGCATCCGGGATATAGAGTGGGTTCGAATCCCACTGTCGGCAGTCCTGAAGGTGGTTTTCCGTGGTTTCCCATTTTCACACCAGGCAAATGCTGGGGCTGTACCTTAATTAAGCCCACGGCCGCTTCCTTCCAACTACTAGGCCTTTCCTATCCCATCGTCGCCATAAGACCTATCTGTGTCGGTGCGACGTACAGCAACTAGCAAAAAGGTTTGCTAGTTTCGTTGGCCCTCCCTCTTCGCAATGAGATACCGAACACTGTCATGCCACGTGTGGTCTATAAATTACTCATCGTCCCAAGTAGCGTTCCGAAACTATAGACGTCAAAACAAGAAGAATAAAAGGAAGAATATAAATCTATAAGAATATAAAGAGAAAGTGAGAGATTTGAGGATTCTCGTAATTTCTCTGCTGATAGTAGTGGATAGCCAAGAGAAGGTGACAAGCATTGAGAATTCTCTTAGTTTCTCAGCTAACATTACGTGACAGCCAAGAGAAAGCGTATTGGGCAGCGTGAGCAAGCTATGAAGGCTTGGGACGTTGTTATTCCCGCCGATTATATAACTCGTGAGAAGCTCATTATGTCGGATGGATAACGCCGGGTATTGCCATTTTTCTCTGTTGTGAGACTGTGGATTTTGTAACCATTCAGACTGGATTGCTACCTCTGTACAGGGAGGTCGGGATCAACGTTAACAGGGTATATGAGTGTAAAAAAGCTTGGCCGTGCTGTTAAATATTTTTAAATGAATATCTTTATATCTCCCGCCGTTGTCATTTTATTACCTGCTGAAATTAGCCAATCAAATCGCTCCGCGGGCGATTCAAACCGGCTTTGCGAGACGATGTTGCTACAGCTGCACGCGGCTTAGGATAGGCTTCATCCCACCCATCGTAGAAAAAGAATTTCACCAGAGGAGTGATATGAACACGGACGACCGAGCTGACTTCATCGCGCCATAGCTAGTACGCTACGGTCACACCGGCAAAACCCATGGTGTGTTTGTGTTTGATGCTGATTTCTTCGCAAGGCTCTCAAGCCGGTCTATGCCACGTGCAGATTTAACAACACCGCTGCGCAAAGCCTATTTGAATTCGCCCGCGAAGCGATATGATTGGATAAGTTCAGCAGCTGATAAAACAAAAACAGTGCGAGATATCGAATTATTTTAAAATTATTTATCAGTATGTGTACAGGGTCCCTCAGGGTGCGTGCAGCAGTGCATTGTGCTGTGCATGGTGCAAAAGATGACTTCGCTTGGTTGACCATAGTGCAGACCCCACTCCTCGATTTGGAGCAGTAGGGCTGTCCCTCTCTTACTCCACGCCTGTCTCGCTCGCTCCGTCTGTCTTCTTCTTCCTCACTTGCTCCGTAGCGCTCCAAATCCGAGCCGAGTGGGACCGATGCACTGTGCACAGGAGCTCTGCGCCTTAGTTTGCACGCGTGAGATTTTGGGCGTTTGAGTGGCCCTGAGCATGACCAACCCTCTAACGCTGATATGCACGGTTAACGTTGCTTCCGACCACCTTGTAGAATATAGCTAAAAATGAGATGACATCTGTCTACCTGCCTGCCACCAGAAACGACATCACGTCTAAACCTCTTGGCGGAATTTCATGAAATCTTCCCGAATTCTACTCAGAGGGAACTGTCATATGACAGGTATTGATCTGAAAATTTATACTTTTAAAAAGATCGCGATGTGTCTTTAAAATGAACTGGCTTTGTTTCTTTCTCATTCAAACACGCCTAAACTACTTGACGAGTTGAGCTGAAATTTCATAAGGATATATCTCAAATTGTTGTTTGAGTCATCAGTCCATAGACTGGTTTGATGCAGCCCTCCATGCCACCCTATCCTGTGCTAACCTTTTCATTTCTACGTAACTATTGCATCCTACATCTGCTCTAATCTGTTTGTCATATTCATACCTTGGTCTACCCCTACCGTTCTTACCACCTACACTTCCTTCAAAAACCAACTGAACAAGTCCTGGGTGTCTTAAGATGTGTCCTATCATTCTATCTCTTCTTCTCGTCAAATTTAGCCAAATCGATCTCCCCTCACCAGTTCGATTCAGTATCTCTTCATTCGTGATTCGATCTACCCATCTCACCTTCAGCATTCTTCTGTAACACCACATTTCAAAAGCTTCTATTCTCTTTCTTTCTGAGCTACTTATCGTCCATGTTTCACTTCCATACAATGCCACGCTCCACACAAAAATCTTCAAAAACATCTTTCTAATTCCGATATCAGTGTTTGAAGTGAGCAAATTTCTTTTCTTAAGAAAGCTCTTCCTTGCTTGTGCTAGTCTGCATTTTATGTCCACCTTACTTCTGCCATCGTTAGTTATTTTACTACCCAAGTAACAATATTCATCTACTTCCATTAAGACTTCGTTTCCTAATCTAATATTTCCTACATCACCTGCCTTCTTTCGACTGCACTCCATTACTTTTGTTTTGGACATATTTATTTTCATCTTGTACTCCTTACCTAAGACTTCATCCATACCATTCAGCAACTTCTCGAGATCTTCTGCAGTCTCAGATAAAATAACAATATCATCGGCAAATCTCAAAGTTTTGATTTCCTCTCCTTGGACTGTGATACCCTTTCCAAATTTCTCTTTGATTTCCTTTACTGCCTGTTCTATGTAAACATTGAAAAGGAGAGGGGACAAACTGCAGCCTTGCCACACTCCTTTCTGGATTGCTGCTTCTTTTTCAAAGCCCTCGATTCTTATCACTGCAGACTGATTTTTATACAGGTTGTAGATAATTCTTCGTTCTCGGTATTTGATCCCTATAATCTTCAGAATCATAAATAGCTTGTTCCAATCAACATTATCGAATCCCTTTTCCAGATCTACGAATGCCATGTACGTGGGCTTGTCCTTCTTGATTCGATCCTCTAAGATCAGTCGTAAAGTCAGGATTGCTTCACGTGTTCCTACATTTCTTCTGAAGCCAAATTGATCTTCTCCCAGCTCAGCTTCAACTTGTTTTTCCATTCTTCTGTAAATAATACGTGTTAAAATTTTGCAGGCATGAGATACTAAACTAACGGTGCGGTAGTTTTCACACCTGTCAGCACCGGCTTTCTTGGGAATAGGTATAACAACATTCTGCCGAAAATCGGATGGGACTTCTCCTGTCTCATACGTCCTGCACACTAAATGAAATAACCTTACCATGCTGGTTTCTCCTAAGGCAGTCAGTAATTCAGAAGGAATATCATCAATTCCAGGTGCCTTGTTCCTATTTAGGTCACTCACAGCTCTGTCAAACTCTGACCTCAAAATTGGGTCTCCCATTTCATCAGCATCAACAGCCTCTTCATGTTCCAGAACCAAATTATCTACATCGTTACCTTGATACAACTGTTGGATATGTTCCTGCCATCTTTCTGCTTTGTCTTCTTTCCCTAGAAGTGGCTTTCCATCTGAGCTCTTAATATTCATGCACCTAGATTTCCTTTCTCCAAAGGTTTCCTTGATTTTCCTGTATGCAGCATCTACCTTTCCCAGGACCATACAGCCTTCGACATCCTTGCACTTCGCCTTCAGCCATTCTTCCTTAGCCACCTTGCACTTTCTATCCACTTGATTCTTTAATCGCCTGTATTCTTTTCTGCCCTCTTCATTTCTAGCATTCTTGTATTTTCATCGTTCATCAATCAGGTCTAGTATCTCCTGAGTTATCCAGTGATTCTTAGTTGATCTTTTCTTCCTTCCTAACATTTCTTCAGCAGCCCTACTGACTTCATTTTTCATGACTCTCCACTCTTCTTCTATTGTGTTTCCTTCAGCTTTTTCATTTAGTCCTTGTGCAACATGTTCCTTGAAACAATCCCTCACACTCTTTTCTTTCAACTTGTCTAGATCCCATCTTTTTGCATTCTTTCCTTTCTTGAATATTTTCAACTTCAGGTGGCATTTCATGACCAACAAGTTGTGGTCAGAGTCCACGTCTGCTCCTGGGAAAGTTTTGCAATCCAACACCTGGTTTCTTAATCTCTGCCTAATCATAATGAAGTCTACTTGATACCTTCCAGTGTCGCCAGGTCTCGTCCACGTATACAGCCGTCGTTTGTGGTGAACCAAGTATTGGCAAGGACTAAATTATGATCAGTGCAGAATTCAACCAGCCGACTTCCTCTTTCGTTCCTTTGTCCCAATTCAAATTCTCCTACTGTACTACCTTCTCTTCCTTTGCCTATCACTGCATTCCAGTCTCCCATCACAATTAGATTCTCGTCACCTTTTACATATTGTATTAAATCTTCTATCTCCTCATATATTCTTTCAATTTCTTCATCATAAGCTGAACTAGTAGGCATATAGACCTGCACTATTGTGGTGGGCATTGGTTTGGTGTCTATCTTGACGACAATAATTCTTTCACTATGCTGGTCGTAGTAGCTTATCCGCTGCCATATTTTCTTATTCATTATTAAACCAACTCCTGCATTTCCCCTGTTTGATTTCGTGTTGATAATTCGGTAGTCGCCTGACCAAAAATCCTGTTCTTCCTGCCAACGTACTTCACTTATACCAACTACATCTAACTTTAGCCTATCCATCTCCCTTTTCAGATTCTCTAACTTACCACAACGATTCAAACTTCTAACATTCCACGCTCCGACTCGTAGAATGTCAGTATCCATCTTCCTGATGATCGCCCCCTCTCGTGTAGTCCCCACCCGGAGATCCGAATGGGGGACTAGTTTACCTCCGGAATATTTTACCCGGGAGGAAGCCATCATCAGTACATCATTCATACAGAGAGAGCTGCATGTCCTCGGGAGGTAGTTACGGCTGTAGTTTCCCGTTGCTTTCAGCCGTGTAGCAGTATCAACACAGCTAAGCCATGTTGAGTATTATTACAAGGCCGTATCAGTCAATCATCTAGACTGCCGCCCTTGCAACTAGCGAAAGGCTGCTACCCCCCTTTCGATGAACCATTCGTTAGTCTGGTCTCTCAACGGATACCCATCCGATATGGTTGCACCTGCGGCTCGGCTATCTGCATCATTGGGACACGCAAGCCTCCCCACCGCGTCAAGGTCACATGGTTCGCAGAGGATATCTCAAATATTAAGTTCAAATGCAAAGCTATTCTTATTCGAACATCACCACTGGCAACCCTGAAGATGGTTTTCCGTGATTCCCCATTTTCACACCAGGCAAGTGCTTAATAAATTAAGGCCACGACCGCTACCTTCCCAACTCTAGCACTTTCCCATCCTTCCGTCTTCGAAAACCTTTGATGTGTTAGTGCGTCGTTAAACCATTAGCAAATAAAAAATGCTATTGTGATTTTCAAAGTTGCTGCCATTAATATCTACGTATTTACTAAATAATCGCATGCTTTACCTGCTAAAAAAGCAAAATAATGGGAAAATTAGCTCTACCAGGAAATAAAGCACAGCGCATCGGATTCGAACCACTATCTCCCAAATATTGGATACTGGCCATACTTAAGTGATTGCAGCTAAAGAGAAACACTGGTCACTGTGGATATAAGCAAATACAGTAGAGACAATACACGACACTTGCAGATTTCGCCGTGCTAAAATGGGAGACAATTCGACGGTGGCGCTCCTAGTGACTTGACCTGAACAAATCGCGCTAAATTCAAATATCAATGGAAATGTATATACGGAAATGGATAAGTAAATTACGTCTAGAAAGAAAATGGTATTGAGATATTAACTTCGAAGTTTCTAAAGCAATTCTGGATAAATGAATGAAGAATTATTTAAAAGGTTACTATTCAAAGACTGAAATTAGACATATAAACAAGGTGTGAAATGGACTGCTGTGAAATGGCTTGATTTTTCATTTACGCATTACTTTTTTTTTTAGCCTTAGCATACCTGCCTGAAATCTTACGGTTATATTTGTCTTTTTTCCTCATTTAACAACATTGTATCATCACATTAAGACATTTGTCAATAAAAATATCGGCACATTCCTTACACATATGATGCAATGAATTAACAATTTTCCTCTTAACATGAAGCCTACTGACAGAAAGAAAATCTATAAAATCCCGGCTTTAATCTGAGAAGAAAGATAAAAGAAAGAAAAGTTTGAAAATGTTGTTGATAGTGATGCTTTGAGGAATATTTACGTACAATTAGAGTAAAAATGTAACATACCCTTGGCTGTATAGTCGAGGATTTTTAAAGTCGGTGGCCTGGAAATGATCTGAACAGATCTTATAATTCTTATACAAGCGTAACGTCCCTTCTTTCTTGCACACTTTATCCAAATCGCTTCTGTGACATTTCAAAACCCACAGATCACACCTGCAACAACACATCGGTATTGAAGGTTAACTGCTGCACTATACAATGAAATATGCGTATTATATTTCAAGCCCGTTAAAACATGATTCGAGCAGGTCAGAAGATTATGAAGTACTATAAAAATCTCTGTCACTGGAAGAATATATATGCAAACACAATATTACTTACATGTTCTTGTCACGAGGGAACCTGAAGAACGACCGCGCATTTTTCTCTACTTCGTAATTACTGCAGCCAAACACAGCACATACCTTTCCCCTCATGTTGAGAGTAGATATCAAGGAATGACACACGCTACTATTTAATTATTTCAACTCACTGAAAACGCATAAATAACACCAAAAACTTCACACAAAAATACACGTGCTCTGATGACAGAATCAGTACTGTTCAGGTATATCCGCTAGAGTGAGCTCCAATAGCTGTCCCTCGATATCTCGCTCAGTGTCGCGTATTGTCTCTACTGTATTTTATATCAAATATCCCAGATACAAATCTGGGTGCAAGAAAAATATACGATATCATTACCTGGATTTTATGTTTCTGGTATTAACAAGTGATCTAAAACTAAACGTTTGCACTGCCTGTATACTCCACATTCATTGAACTTTAAGAAATTTGATAATTATATTTTCGTCAGTCGCATTCAGGATTATTACAACTTATTTTGACGAACACACATCGCTACACTTAAAAAAAGCCAACAACTCGTAACTGTATTTATAATTTTTAACACCCGCCGAACCCCTGTAACATGCAATCAACATTACCGTAGCGTCATGCACAAACATGACGTAGCCTATACATTAAGGAAGGTGGAAGGCGAACCGAGGACATTTTGTATAGTCTATAATAATCAACTATAACAATCTAGAAGGAAGAATTTTTTCTAAAGTGGAGAGAATGACTAAGTTCCAGAGATTAGTCTTCTCATGGAAGTAAACTGACAACTTTATTTTTGTACTAGCAAATGTACCCGTGCTTCGCTACGGTACTCTACATTGTATACGGATATCGAAGTAAATTACTGTACATGAAGTGAATAAGATTTTTTTAATTGCATTTTTCTTCGCGTTATCCGAGAAACAGCATAGGGAGGTCCACAGATGCTGTTTTCAATGTAAAGTGCGAGTTGCGGAGTTGTGATAATAATGACAGGTCCACTTGTCAACTGTAATTCACTATGCGAAACGTCAGTCACATTTTGACCGGTAAATTTGTTTATAATGAGGGGGTACCCTTGCAAGAGGGCACCTTTGTCTACTGACAAACAGAATCGGGTAAAGGAGTTTTGCGAAAAATTGCACGCTCCTTTGCCTTCTGCTAATGACATCGAGAAGGGAATTATTCATTACAATGGTACACAGGAGTTGGAGGAGGACCCTATTCCTACTGCCAGTTAAAATCGATGTGGGGAGTACTGATTGCAATAGCAGACGCCCTCCTCCTGACAGTCACTATTGATTTGTAAAGTATTAATTACAATGGCAGAGAAATCCCTTCTAGATCGCTACAAATCTACTTCAATGAATACAGTAAATATAGATCGACATACGGAAATATATTCATGTTCACCTTCATTTACAGAATAACTGATGCTAAACGGTGCTTCATATCGAAAAACGGATTGTACGATAAAATGCCTCTGGCCTCATTTAACGATCTAAATGGCTGATCCTATGATATTTCCTCGTATCTCATCTATTTAAAGGTAAGATTGTTTTAGAAACGGTGAATAGGGTGAAATTTGTGTAAGGTTTAAATTACTTTTCAGATACTTACGTGACAGCTTCAAATATCGAATTTGCCTCACTAATGGCTACTGGATGGACCAATATTCCTGTCCAATTCGATGATCCTATCTTTCCATAAGTGATTCAAACCATCAATTATAAGTGTACAAAGTGCAAAATTTAGGTAAATCAATAAATAGAGCCAAATTTAACATATAAGGGATAGAGATACGACAAAACGTCATAGGACCAAAGTTGTAGATCAGTCCAAATTGAGCTGAGATTGTGCCATCCGCTTTGTGGTACGACTTACCGTTTAGCCACCAATTACCTCAAACGGAAGGTCTGCACCGTCATTAAAATTGCCTCCATATTTCTATATTTATCGGGGGTGAAAAAAATTAAACACCTCGTAATTTTTCCGTCGGTTACAGGCCAAAAGCTATGATTTTGCCAAATTTCAATTTTCTAGCTCGTCTGGCAGTATGTGCCGCCATCTTGATAGGAGAGTGGGTTAAGAATTAGGACTTTCAGGAATCTTTGAAGCCCATGAAACCTACAGGTTATCGCTTTGGATAAATATATCCGACTGCGTTCATATGCAGATTTGAAACTCCCAGTGTGTCCCCCTCAGATAATTTTGAAGATTTTCGACTTTTCTAGGGATCCTGAAGTCATCAGATTGTCTGGTACCAAGTTTTAGGTTTCTATGATGCCTGGAAGTATCTCATTAATTCACGTCTGTTTTCATTTTTATGCCGTAATTTATATACAGTGCAGTATATACAGATCGCTCCATACTGACTTCCATTTACTAATATGGATTATATTTCACCCCCCTTCCCTAGTGGTTGTAGGGGCGTCTTACTCCCACAGTATATTTTGCAGGTAGTCATACTTGTGATTCATACTGGAACATCGACACGTCCATTATCTCTGTCATTTTGGACAATTAATATTTTCATCCTTTCTCACCCCCTATGCCAAAGGGAGAAGAAATTGGACTTTAAAAAATCCGGAATGATACTATTCATATCAGCGACCCGGAAAACTATGGATTCGACACAATTTTTTTATTATTTTTATATCTCACTTCTCCCTCCCCACACTAAAGGGGGCTAAACCCCGAGTTTTAAAAAATCGGGAATGTTACTGTTCATCTCAGCGACCCCGAGAACTGTGGATCGACACTGTTTTCGATTTTTTAAATATCTCAATCCCCCCTCGCCCTCCACCCCAAACGTGGATGAACTTGGACTTTTAAAATATCCGGAGAGTCACTATTCATCTCAGCGACCCCAAAAACAATGAATACGACACTATTTTCGATTATTTTTATGTATCATTCTCCCATCGCCCACCACCCCGACGGGGGCTGAACTTTAAAAAATTCCGGAGTGTCACTATTCATCTCAGCGACCCCGAAAAGTATGGATTTGACACTACTTTCGACTATGTTTATATCTTAGCCTCCTCCTCCCCCTCCCACCCCTAAGGTTTCCTGGGGTGTATAATCCCACTTGGTTTTCTCCTGATACTAAAAATCCGGAGTGTCACTATTCATCTCAGCGATCCCGAAAACTATGGATTCGACACTGTTTTCTATTATTTTTATAAATCGTTCCACCATCGCTCCCCACACCGAAGGGGACTGAAATTGGACATTAAAAATTCCGGAGTTTCACTATTCATTTCAGCGAGCCCAAAAATCATGGATTCTACACTACATTCGCTGATTGTTTATCTCACCCCCTCGCCCTCCGCGGGTTCTTGGGGTGTCTTATCCCCACGTGGTTTGCCTCCCGATACTAAAAATCCGGAGTGTACAATTCACCTCGGCGACCCCGAAAACTATGGATTCGACAATATTTTCGATTATTTTTGTATATCACTCTCCCATCTCCCCCTCCCACCCCAAAGGGGGCTAAACTTGGATTTTTAAAAATTCCGGAGTATCACTATTCATCACAGCGACCACGAGAAGTGTAGATTCTACATTATTTTCGATGATTTTTATATCCCAGCCCACTCCCCCCCCCCCGGTAAAAGCACTCCTATGGGACAAAATTCCGTCACGGTGGTGTCTCCGAAAAACCGTTAAAAGTAGTCAGTAAGATTTAACCCTTGAATGCGCAATCTATTAGTTATTTTAAATATGATGGGTATTCATTCAAAAAGTAATACATTATTATCAGAAATATATTTAAAAATTGTCGAAACAAATATTTTATTTATTTGGATCAGTCAAAAATGTTAAGAGTTTTGAATGATTTCGTAATGGTATATATGTAAAGCTGTACGAATATTGTAGCTACCACCACACTTCAAGTTTAGGGATGTCCTTGCTCACGAAATCTATGAGGTAAATAACAATTTATTTGTTTTACCTTAGCTGTTTGAAGTTTATACTTCCCCTCAGCCGATTAGCAAGAAAACAATTTGCAACAAAAGATCGTTCAGTTGTTAATACACTAGCGAGTTCGTCTGCAAGATGGAAGTAAATACACACTTGTAAAATCGTAAAGCAAGTAAATTCTCCTTTACACTTGTGAAGTCCTAAGCATTTGAAGTTTAAAACCCATAACATTGCTATTTTATTGCAGACGAGGTCCCAAGAATGACGAGCACTTGTTATAATTACCCACGCAGACACACCACGACAGTCCTTGTATTTGAAACAGTTTTGTATCAATGTGGTTTCTGTTCTCTAAACACACGGACAGAAAACTTTTATTATATTCATCAGAGCTTCAAAGAGAATCATTGAGCTTTGTTTGTAGCGGGACTCACAATGCTCACCTCAGCCACCTACCATTTGAACATGACGGTTTTGATTTCTGAATTAGCTTGTTATGCTTTCCACACTAATCCGAAAATCCGCGCATTTTACGCCAAAGTACCAATAAGCGGTAAAACAAAGGCAAGACCCAAGCGGCCGACTAGCGAGATCGAAAGTTCAGTATGCGGACGTTTCAACTGGACAGTAGCCTATTGTTGTGTAAAGATGTATGTGAAAATATTTCTAATTAATTAATTAATGGCGTATGGCTTTTAGTGCCGGGAGTGTCCGAGGACAAGTTCGGCTGGCCAGATGCAGGTCTTTTGATTTGACTCCCGTAGGCGACCTTCGCGTCATGATGAGGATGAAATGATGATGAAGACGACACATACACCCAGCCCCCGTATCAGCGAAAGTAACCAATTATGGTTAAAATTCCCAACCCTGCCGTGAATCGAACCCGAGACCCCTGTGGCCAAAGGCCAGCGCGCTAACCATTTAGCCATGGAGCCGGACTTTCTAATTAATAATTAATGCTATTTGCTTTACGTCCTACTAACTACTTTTTTTTACTGTTTTCGGAGACGCCGAGGTGCCGGAATTTAGTCCCGCAGGAGTTATTTTACGTGCCAGCAAATCTACCGACACCAGGCTGACGTATTTGAGCACCTTCAAATACCACCGGACTGAGCTAGCATCGAAACTGCCACGTTGGGGTCAGTAGGGCAGCGCCTCAACCGTCTGAGCCACTCAGCCCGGCGAAAATATTTCTAAAGTCATATGTTTATCCTTTCAATCAATCAATCAATCAATCAATGAACTGCATTTAGGTCAGTCATCCAGGTAGCTGATTCTCTGCCTGTTGTTTAAATGAAATTGGAAATTTATTGAACATCTCCCTTGGTAAGTTATTCCCATCCCTAACTCCTCCTCTCATAAATGAATATTTGCCCCAATTTGTCCTCTTGAATTCCAACTTTATCTTCATATTGTGATCTTTCTTACTTTTACAGACACCATTCAGACATTCGTGTACTAATGTCATTTCACATCTCTCCACTGACAGCTCAGAACATACCACTCAGTCCAGCAGCTCGCCTCCTTTCTCCTAAGTCTTCCCAGCCCAAACTTTATTTTCCTAACGCTACTCGTTTGTCGGAAATCACCCAGAACAAATCGAGCTGCTTTTCTTTGAATCAAATAATCCTGGTGAGGCTCCCGTACACTGGAATCCTAGTTGGGGTCTTACCAGAGACTTATATGCCATCTCCTTTGGATCCTTCTACATCCCCCAAATACCCTCATAACAGTGTGCAGAGATCTGTACCCTTTATTTACAATCTCATTTATATGAATACCCCAATGAAGATCTTTCCTTATATTAACACCTAGGTACTTACAATGGTTCTCAAAAGGACCTTTCACCCCATCAACGAAGTAATTATATAAAACTGAGAGGAATTTTCCTATTTGTGAAACTCACAACCTGACTTTCAACCCCGTTTATCATCATACCATTGCCTTCTATCCATCTCACAACATTATCGAGGTCATTTTGCAGTTGCTCACAATCTCGTAATTTATTTATTAGCCTACTCTATACATAATAACATCATTCGCAAAAAAGCCTTCTCCCTGATTCCACTTCTTTACTCATATCATATATTTATATTAAAACGTAAAGGTCCAATTATACTGCCTTGAGGAATTCCCCTCTTAAATGTGGAATGTGAAACATTATATGATGAATACTATAGTTATTTGAAGTACTCAGTTTCTGACGGCACAAAAAACATTTAATTCCACACTAGGAGCAGCTGTATGTATGTTTAGTCATCAGCCCGAAGGCTGGTGGGATCCCCAACAGTTCCGCCATGAGCTGTCATAGATGGCCTAGGCATCACTGAAGAGGCGTACTAGGGAAATGAGGAGTGAGGTAGTTTCCCGTTGCTTTCCCCACCGAGCCAGAAGTTGCTATTACATATCAGTCTGCCAAGCCCACTGAAATGCATGCACCAACAGACCCTATGAGCAATATTTTCACACCATTCATAGCAGGGACTGGCTGCGTAAGGAATGGCATTACTAGCATCGCTCATACCTCAGTCACTTTCATTTTGTCAAAGCCAAAGATAAGACAGAGACAGATCAATGAAAGTAACAAAATTGCTCTAGCCCATACCAGAAGACTTAGTGCACTGTAAACACTAGGTCCCGCCAGCAAAGGCATTAGGAGCAGCTATCCCTTCCAAATTTTCGTTCAGTAGCGGGTCTACTACCAGCCGCATCACAACACATAACTCCACGGACCATAAAGTGAAATAACCTTCTCTCTTTTCGCAATTGGAAGTCAATACCTAAATTCTCCTTTTTATAGGCTGCTTTCCACGGAACCACGATTTTTAGCTCTAAGAAGATGAACATCCACATCATCAACCTTGGTCCGATTTAACTATACTAAGACCAACAGGCACGTAAGATTAAACAAAATTCTATTATTATTTTATCTACAAAAATAAGAACTTTATGACAATATTTACATTTAATGACGAGAAACACGCAAGCACTTTATCACAAAAGAAGATAGCAAGGAGAGAGTACAACTCTTAAAAGAAACTTTTCACACACATTTCTTTATATTTTAATTGATTTATAATATTTTTATGTATTGATAATGATCCAAAGGATCGAAACATACCTATGATTTAAACTATCTATGTGCTAATTTTAGAATTAACAAAATTTTGTATTGAATAAGGTGTGTAAAATCCTATATTTTAATTGTAATTTGTCAATATGGACCAAAGATAATTTTTATCATATAAAGTATTAAAAACACCTTCAAAATCATCTTTCTACCAATGCACATAAAACAGTTGTTTAGATACTTTGCCAGACGGCAACACTGTGTCACCGCCGAGACAGTGCATCTGTCAATCGATTCTTGAGTGGTATCCATTTCTTTCATGGATGGCGTCAACTCCTTGTTTGGTGGATCCTGAACTAAACATAATATGGTCACCTGAAGGGGAGATTCAGGAGATACAAGTCAATATTTTGGTCACATTGGCGAAGATATTTTTATTACTAAAATTGAAAGGATTTAGTTTCTTTTTTCTTGTCACGAAATTCCGTTGAATACAAACAATTTATCACTTTAATGATGTCAGTCTCCACAGAGTAGAAATGGGCATGGCGACCGCTTTGCTTTCATTTCCTTACCAATTATAATTTTACAAGTTATTACCATTTTCTCTTATCTATTCTTCCAAATATAACAAAATTTGCATGGTATATGTACCACAGCTATATTAGGAAACCCGTGTACGGAATTTTTTATTGCTGAATTTCTTCTAGTAGTAGGGATCTTTAAAACCAAAATTTTAGACCTAAAAATTTGCACAAACTGTAATACAATGTATTTCCTTATAAAATTATGTACAGAAAAATCGATATACAGTGCTTGATAAAGAAGGATTATTTACCTAATTCCAAATTTATATTAACACCTCAATTAAATTTCAAAGAAAGTTTTTAATTAAAAAACTATTAACCGTATATGAAATAAATATTCGTGATATACCTACTTTTATTTAGGCGACATTCCCACAAAGTATCGTGAAAAATCTATGCATTAGGTAAAAAATATGTTTATCTCAAGACTGTCCCCTTAATATCATTTAAATAAAATAAAATTCAACTTAGTATGAAGTAATATATCGTATTTTACACGGGTGAAAGAGCTCCTCGTACCATTCGTTTGGAACATCTCAACTCATGCGTAAAACGTCACTGTTGGCCCTGCTCCCATTGCGGGAATGTATAGTCCTGAAGCAGACTGCTATTTCACAGGGGTGGGATGGGGCGGGCTGGGAGAGAACGAGTTGTGGTGCAGAAAAGAAGGGATGGGACGGGACGGGACAGGTCAGATGTAGCGACTGGCTTTTACGGGTTCGAGTTCGGGTCACGATATTATATACCTAATGAACAGGAGTGACCTTATGTTATGCATACATACATCTTCATTATAGGCTGTTACGTATTTCAGCGTTCAATCTGCAAGCCTCTTATGTTTTAATGAAAAATAAAATGTTGGTTTTGTCAGCATAGAAGATAGGAGATACCCATGGTCATTGCGAAGTTATTTGTTTCCAACAATCTTCTGTTTAATAGACAATGAAAATGAAAATCCACAGCCTGTTTCCAGTCATTGTCAGGAATGGAATGAAGCCCCTATCTAGCGGCGAGGATAGGAATTGTGCCGGCTACCGAAGTCTGTTCCACTCCTCTGGGGCAATGATTAATGACTGACCGATTAAATGAAAAGATATTGGAAAGTGTTGCTGGAATGAAAGATGACAGGTAAAACCGGAGTACCCGCAGAAAATCCTGTCCTGCCTCCGCTTTGTCCAACACAAATCTCACAGAGAGTGACCGGGATTTGAACCACGGTGTCCAGTGTGAGAGGCCGGCACTCTCCCACCTAATCCACGGAGACCCCACTCATAATAATAATAATAATAATAATAATAATAATAATAATAATAATAATAATAATAATAATAATAATAAATGAATTTGTAATAAAAATAAGTTATTATTATTATTATTATTATTATTATTATTATCATCTACTTAGAAGAGAACGCAGGCTACCACGGAAGATCTTGGGCAACAGATGGGTTAACTGAAATCCAACTGGAATCCAATAAAGAAGTGTACAGTAATAAGTATAAAGATAACAACAACAATTAGAAAGAGAATATGGATACATCTTCCGTATGAATAATGACCGGTTCACAAAAAAATCTGGAATTTTCTAAAACCAAAGACACCTACAGTAAGTTGAGATGGTTCCAAGAGTGTGAAAATCATCTGAGAGAGGAGGGCATTACGGAGGATAAAATCATCGACAGTTTATCACCATCATTCTGAAACTATTCCCATCAGGATTTTATGGTGCAGACAGAACCCAAAAGACGGAGAGGCCCTTTAGTAGAGGAGCGGAAGAAAGTGCTGATCGGTGGGTTCAAGAGATATTGGCAGGAAGTCAAAGCCGGCAGACGAACAAGACACCGACACTGAAAATGAGATTGGTTGTTACCACACAGTACGCAGAGGCTCGATTCAGAAAATAATAGTAATAATAATAATAATAATAATAATAATAATAATAATAATAATAACTAATTTTTATTACAAATTCATTTTACTTGTAGGAAGTAATAATCTTTAAGTTTAATTATAAGGGATCGTTGATAAATACCAGTTAAATCCATAGGCTTGTCAAATGATGCTCACCTGCCTATGTCGGAGATCACTTACAGAAGAAAGTAATATCCACGATGTACAACAAAACCCTTTATATTCCCCTGGAATTAAATATCAAATTGAACCTGACGATTAACGTATTGGTATACCGTAATTATTAAACCTACTCCTTCCTTCCTTCCTTCCTTCCTTCCTTCCTTCCTTCCATCCTTAATTCATTTACCCTCCAGGGTTAGTTTTCCCTCGGACTCAGCGAGGGATCCCACCTCTACCGTCTCAAGGACAGTGTACTGGAGCGTGAGTTATTCGGTCGGGGATAAAACTGGGGAGGAGAACCAGTACCTATCTAAGGCGGCCTCATCTGCTATGCTGAGCAGTGGCCTTGTAGGGGATGGGAAGAGATAATCAAGGCAGAGGGAAGGAAGCGGCTGTGGCTCAAGTTAGGTACCATCCCGGCATTTGCCTGGAGCAGAAGCGGGAAATTACTTCGATGATGGCTGTGGTGGAAATCGAACACTTCTCTACTCAGTTGACCTCTCGAGGTTGAGTGGACCTCGTTTCAGCCCTCGTACCACTTTTAAAATTTTGTGGCAGATCTGCGGATCGAACCCGGGCCTCCGGGGGTGAGCAGATGATCACAATAATAACGCTGAGGCGGAAAGCTACTACTACCGGTTGATATTCAAATATACTTCAAAATATCCTCATGTTGACTAGAATGATTAAGGTTTTATTTCCTCTTACGCTGAATTCCTCCTGCTAGTCAAGTAAACACGATAGGACGTCACCACATAACAGTGAAGGTACCCGGGAAGGGGCACTTTACCAGTTATTATGTTATTTTACTTTTTTAGTATGGCTTTTAGTGCTGGGAAAGCCCGAGGACATGTTCGGCTTGCTAGGTCTGTAGCTGCTTTCCCGGTTCACCCCCTCCCCCCAACACCACCACAACCGCCATCACCACCCACGGAGGTGAGCAGCATGTACCGCTATGTAAGGGTATTTTCTGTGGGTGCAGGTGTAATTGTATGGGCTAAAAATGGCAAGGAACCGGCCGTAACCATGGGAAAGGTACCATCCCGGCATTTGCCTGGAGCTGAAACGGGAGATAACCAAAAACCATTTCGATGATGGCCGATGGGATATCCGAACCCACCTATCTTCTGACTGTAATAATGATATTGTTTTAACGTCCCGCTAACTTCGACGGTTTTCGGAGACGCTAACGTGCCGGAATTTTGTCCAGAAAGAGTTCTTTTAAGTGCCAGTAAATCTAACGAAACGAGGCTGACGTATTTGAGCACCTTCAAATACCACCGGACTGAGTCAGGATCGAACCTGCCAAGTTGGGGTCAGAAGACCAGCGCCTCAACCGCCTGAGGCACTCAGCCCTGATGTCTCCTGACTAAAGAGCTAGCAGGCCTAACTGGCCGTGCCACAGCGCACTGAGATAATTTGGTGGCTACTCTTTTCGGTAAGGCGAGAGGTAAGGAGCAGGTAGTTGAGGCGCTGGGCTTCTTGGCAAGTTCGATTCTGGCTCAGTCGTTGTATTTTACCATTGTGTATTTATGAGTATTCAGAGCACGACTAGTGCATCTGAGTGCTATGAAAGGTGTTGCTCATAGGGTCAGTCGTGCTGCAATAGCACTTTCTGACCCAGTGAGGAAAGCAATGGCAAACTACCTCACTCCTCGTCTTGCCTAGTACGCCTCATTTTAGCGCTGCCATTGCTTTTTGCGGTTTCCTTATAACCGCATTACTTTTGGTGGTGCTATTTGAGGATCCAACCAGCCTCTGGCCTGATGACCTAACAGACAGACACTTATGAGTATAGTAGAGGGAATCCCTGTCTGTCAGAGGAAGGAGAAACAACGTTGTATGTCAACAGTTAGCTCACCTTTCATACGTAGCGCGAATCGAACAGGGCACCCGCCACCTGGCAAATGAAACATGTTTGAATAGTTTATATTATTTTCTCGAGAAGTATTTGTCCGATTTTCGAAATAATCTCAGCGATGTATTCGGACGTGTATAGATTTAAGGTTATGTGTAGAAAACGGTGTAGTTGCATTTAAAACAAAGTTGGTACCATTATCTAAAAAAATGTCGACTCCATGAAAAAATACTCTAAGTCCGATTATGAGTCCCTTGATACCATTACTGAAGGTGAAAAGGGGAATGTTTTGACCGGGTTATGTAAAGGAATCGTATCCATCGAATTTCATTTATTATTTCTGTCATAAATTGAAGATAATAATTGTTTTCTCTCTCTCTCTCTCTCTCTATTCGTTTAGTCGATTCGGACTCTCCGTGACCCCATGAACTAAAATACGCCAATTTCTTCTGTCCTACACTGACTCCCGAAGATTTTCCAAGCTGGTATTTAATACTTCTGTGATGCCATCAGTCCATCTCATACTTCGCCGCCCTCTTCTCCTTGTGCCTTCGATCTTCCACAGCATTAAGGTCTTTTCTAATGAATTGTATCTTCTCATGATATGTCCAAAGTAGCTTATTTTCTGTTTCAGGATTAGGCCATCCAAGGAACACTCTGGTTTTATTTGCTATAAAACTGACATATTTGTTCTCTTCGCAGTCCATGGGACTCTAAGGATTTTCCTCCAACACCACAATTAAAATGAGTCTATTCTACGGCGTTCAGCTTTTCTTATGGTCCAGGTCTAACATCCGTACATCACAACTGGAAAAACCATAGCTCTTACTATACGTATCTTTGTTGTTAATGTTATGTCCCTAGTCCTTAAGATATTGTCAAGATTAGTCATTGCCTTTCTACCAAGTAGCAATCTTCTTGTGATTTCACGGCTACAGTTACCATCAGCTGAAATCAAGTGTCAAATTATCTTTGGTTTAATAAATACCATTATTAAAACAGAAATATATACATATACGTATATTGCCGTGTACATTAGGAGTATCTATTGGAATTTACTATGTCACTGCGCTTTACTATATCTTTCGTTGGTGAAGTGTTTCCGCAGTTGAAGTTCCTTGCTTTGCTTGATTATTATTTATTGAAGTATCTTACTCCGATCCTTTCCGGTCTGTTGACTTTTTCCCACAATTCAATAAGTAACATTGTTATTGGACCGGGAGTCATGCTATTTTTGGTAAAATACATGAATTAGTATTATGTCTTGCAAGCTTCCTAAAATTCGCTCAGTGTCCTCGACATTTTTCGGTTTGAACTGCCCGCGTAAGTCATGACGGGAAAATATACTGAGAATTCAGAAATAGCACTCGCATTCGTCAGTGCTAGCCCTGGACCTCGAGAAGGAAATAAAAAAAGAAAAAGGCACAATGAAGCGGAATGCCACAGAAGAGAGTCCTGCCTACAGCGAACCAGTCACCGTAGATACGTATGTATATTTCTCTAGTACTAATGGTATTAATTAATTTACCGCTAATTGTAATGTTGATTTGCGCGAAAGCAATTACGAAATAATCTTCCATTTGTAAAAATTATAATGAAATTTCACGGATACCATTCGCTTACATAACCCTTTAACTATTCACGTTATTTGAGCTCGACAGCTTAGCTGAATAACACTGTATACTGTAGCCTATGTTGATATGAAACTGAACGGAAATATATAAAAGGACGTGATAAATTAACACAAAATTTTAAGTACCTGGAAGAAACCATCCCGTATCGAACGTATAATTAGTTGAACAATCTACTGTTAGTAAAATAGGACCGTTCTTCGACGGCCTAGTGTGCAAAGCTCTATGAATTCTGCAGTGACGGCAACGACTACCTGGAATATTTCGGCTCGTTCCTATCGACTATACTCTAGCAATACCCTTCGCCCCACTATGGTGTTGTACACCCCTGTCCTGCTGGAGCGTTCTGAATGTAAGGCGAGTCATTTCTGTGGCCTCCCGCAGCTCCACCAAAGTTACGCGCAAGGCATTCTCTCCGCTGGCTTCAACTGGAATGCGAAAAATTCATCCGAATGGTTACTGTTTGTTGGTTGTGATGTTCGCTAATTGCAGCCACTAATATGAAGCAGGTCTAATTCCCTGAAAATCTCGTTAACATTATTTTTAAAAGCAAATATTCCAACTACACTTTGAGACCATGTTTTAAATATATATTGGTGGTTATTAGGTTATAGCTTTTGATTCATGGTAATTTAGGTCATCTCTGATTATCACCTGCGGGAGCTTTCCTCTACTCCTAAAATATAGTTGATTATCAGACCATTGCAATTCACTAATACACTAGCACTCAGGGCTGATGGCCAGGATTTCATAAACCCACAAGAATATGATCTACAGACCATCGATAATCTCTATTATTCTTTCCTTCTTTCCTTCTTAATCCGTTTATCCCTCAGGGTTGATTATTCCCTGGCACTCAGCGAGGGATCCCACCTCTACCGCCTCAAGGCCAGTGTCCTGGAGCGTGAGACTTTGACTTGGGGGGATACAACTACGAAGGAGGAGCAGAACCTCGCCGAGGCGGCCCTGTGGGGGGATGAAACGTTGGAAGGGATAGTCAAGGAAGAGGGAAGGAAGCGGCCGTCGCCTTAGGTACTATTCCGACATTTGCCTGGAGGAGAAGTGGAAAACCATGGAAAACTACTTCGAGGGTGGCTCAGATGGGAATCGGACCTACCTCTACTCAGTTGACCTCCCGAGGCTGAGTGGACCCCGTTCCAGCCCTCGTACCACTTTTCAAATTTCGTGGCATAGCCGGGAATCGAAACCGGGCCTCCGGGGGATGGTAGCTAACCACACTAACCACTACACCACAGAGGCGGACCTTATTATTATTAATGCTAATGATTTAACATCGCACTAAGTCTTCGAAGGTATGTGACGATGCAAGGTTGAGAAAGGGTTAGGATTGGGAAGGTAGTGGCTGTAGTCTTAATCGATGTACTGCTCGAGCATTTGCCTGATGTGAAAATGGGAAGTCAAGGAAAACTATCTTCAGAGTTGACGACGGTGGACTTCGAACCCACCGTCTCCCGAATGCAAGCTCATAGCTATGCGACCTTAACCGCACGGCCATCTATTATTTTGATGTTTTCTATTAATATTGCTCATCTCCTGAGGGTGGGGGACAGTAGAATAATCCACGGTATCCATTGTCTGCCATAAGATGCGACTAAAATGGGAACTCTAGGGGGTCAAACTTGGGAGCTTGGGTCGGTGACCACGTGGGCTCGAGCTGAGTCTCGTATTGTTGCCGCGTACTGTACTTGTGCTAGGCTCTTCATTTTCCACTTTTCTATGCATCCCCTTGGTCTCCTCTTGTTCTTCTACGGTTCCAACCGTTTGCGAGTCCCTTAGTGACTCTCACCTTTCCTTACTGATACCCTCTCCTCTGAGGGTTGAACCCTTCCACTCCCTCCTTAAATTATTGTTGAGAGAGGATGGTTGCCACGTTGTACATCCGTTAAAATAAAAAAAAATCCTACCACCACCATCACCTCGTTCAACCACAGACTACAGACTAATTTGTTCAGCTAATTTCCATTTCCTTGCCCGATAAAAGATATCATTTTATCGATTCCAAGATATGAACACAATTAGATGCAGATATTACTTAGACGAAAGTACGTTCGTAGCTAGGACATGTTAAGTTACTTTGGTCCTGATGCTGAGGAATCTAGGCCACACCATAGATGACCGTAATACCAAGACATCATAATGTGGGTGATACTGAAGATCTTTAATCTGAATTATAATAACACTACGAGATCCATAATCTGGGTGACATCGAAGATCTTTTATCTGCATGATAGTAATGCCAGTAATTCCATGGTCTACGTGACAGTAGTCTAATGCTACATCATCCATAATCTGGGTGATATCGAAGATTTTTAACCTGACTGATCGTAATGCTAGCAGATCCATAGTCCGGGTGACACTGATGCTGAAAGGTCCATAATCTAGATGACAAACGAAGATTTATTAGCCACGTGATCGTAATGCTAGTAGATTCATCGTCTAGGTGACAGTGATGCTGCAAGATCCATAAACTGAGTGTCACTGAAGATTGTTAACCTGAATGATCGTAATGCTACAATTCCTAGTGTCTAGATGGCAGAAAAGCTGCAAGACCCATAATGCAATTGACATAGAAGATTTTTTTTTACCTGAATGATTGTAATGTTACATGTTCCAAAGGCTGTGTGATTAAAACACTGAGATTACGTTGATTTGTATGATTTTAATACTAGAAGGTACCTAGCTTAGGGGGCAGTAATGTTTGGAGACTGAGGGGTGACAGAGATGAGACGTGTCGTCACTGTCGTCTCACCAAGGTGGTCGTGGTCCCAATCTCGACCGATGCATGCGGGGTTTTTCAGATTCAAAGTCACTTCCATGTGGTTCGGAATCCGCGTAAAACTTGAGTTCGCTTGGGTATGAGAACGATGTTCACAGTCACGTAAAACTACAGGCTTGAAGTTTTAAAATCTTTTGATGGGAGATTCATAACTTACGCGACAGTAATACTGGAAAGGTGAAATTGTTAGACGCAAGACCAATTTATAATATTTTCATAGTTTGAATGGCTTAATGCTCGTAAATAACATTATGTTGTTTTTGCATTACAATATATATATTTCAGAAGTTGTATTTTTTATACAGCACCTGTTTTGGAAAATGATTTTTCCGGGAACTTTAGAATAATAAACATTTGGTCAATAATTTTGGGAATCTATCTAATTTAGACTTACATCAGTTGTTTCCGGAAAAGCATTTTTGTGTGATTCTTACAGCTTCAAATGAACGTGCTTCAGCGAATGGTATCACTTGTAGTGTTACCTGTAAGACGAAGAAAATTATAAAGGTTAAGGCTAGTCATTGTTAGTGGGGAAGGAGAATATGATTAGCAAAGCGATTTAGTCCTGTCTTCCGACCCAGATGGCGTAGTTCGAATTCTGATGGAACATAGAATGGAATTTACCCCTCATCCGGCCTTAAACATCCCGTCAAACTTGAAGTAGTCAGGCTAATTCTGCTCCCATGCTTGGGGATTTCACCTTGGTTGAGTCTAGTGGTATTTGAAGGTGCTCAGATACGCCAGTCTCGTGTCGCTGGATTTACCAGCACATAAAATACTCCTTCGGGACAAAATTCCAGCACCTTAGCGCGTCTGAAAATAGCAAAAAATAGTGAGCGGGACTTACAATCAATAACATTATTATTGAGTGAATATTAAATTTTTTACGACCGCTTTGAACTCGAGGTAAATTTTAAACGTATCAGATCGTGTTCAGAACATACAGTATGTTAAGTACAGAACAAAAGTGGCCAACCGAATACCAGTGTTATCCGTAACCGCAACCTTTCGGTTTATTATTATTATTATTATTATTGTACCGGGCGGTACACCTCTACACCGTTTATTTAAAAGTTGCGCCAGTTGAAACTCCTCTTCTGGAGGAAGGTTGAACTTTATCTATTCTATTAATTCTCTACTCTCTCAGAAGATGTCACCACGTGGAAAATTTTGAGTTTTTGAACTGTGTCCCTTTTGATGTGTTTTTGTTTCGCTTGAAGTAAGAAGTGTGAACTTTCTCTTCTAGAGGACACTACTGAAGAATTACAATAGTGCAACCTAGTGCGAAATCAAAGAACTATTTTGTTGGAGAAATTTTTATTTCAAGAGTTTGTTCTTTGTTAAATTTCTTTCTGTCATGGTTTAAGTTGGCTGTATACCCCTCTTTTTCCCCTTATTTTGGATCTAGCCAATCCCGAATTTCTTTAATTAATTTTCCACCAATAATGTGTTTCTTCTTCCTCTATGTAGGGGTTTCTTTTCCCTAGCCAATAAAAACTTTGAGGGAGGGTGTTTTATTTCCCCTAACGCCTAGAATCTTCCGCGAGAGGATATAAACTGCTGATTTTGGGGTCTCCGGGCCACTTCTGTTCCATCTTTCTGTGTATTAAGTACATAGCAGGAGGCGGGAAGCGCCTCTTTCTTCTTCAGCCGTTCAACACCAGGTAATGGCCTATTAATAACTTCTTTTCTTGCTAGGTCGGCAGTTTAACACTCGCGGCGGGTTCGAAGCTTTTCCATCATGTAACCTTTTCCTAAAATGTAATTACTCTTTTCATCTTTTTCTTGTAAGGCTACATATTGGGATAGAGAGTGCTAACCCTCTCGAGCTCCCACTCACATTTGTTTTGAGGTGAACTTATTTTCTCAAACTATTCTTCGTTTATGTAATGTAAAGTGTTCTTCTCTAAGTCACCTCTGTAGTATGGGATTAGCCCTTGCGTTAGCGGCCCAGAGCCAGATTAGGTTTTAAAAAAAACAAAGTGTATTAGGAGTGCAAGATCGCCTCCTCTCAAATTGTTATTTTAGAGGTCATGTAATCAACCTTCTTTTCATGTAATAGACCTCTGTAGGTTGGGTATTTTACCCCTGTGAATACGTCCTTAGAGGACAGCTTGAAGGTAGAGTTTGGTTTGGCCTTTGAGAGGCTTAAATTTTAAGAGCGGATCGCTCTTTTGAAAGTGGAGTGTCATATGCCTCGTGGAGGCTTTTCTGTGTAATTCGGAGCCAGGGGCTCCTAGGGATGATTGGGGTTTTCTGCCCCTCTGTTAAAACTTGTGTTTGTGGTAAAACTGAGCTGATCGCAGAAGTCAGGGCGTGAAGCCCAAAACCTGTAAATATTGTATCTCCCCTTGTTTTGCTACATTGTACCTGCCATGTCTGTTATTGCTTTGTTTTTGAAAAGAAAATATAACCTAGTTAAATTTTAAATTACTTTTACATTAACTTTGATTCCGTAGTTTGAAACCCATTCACGCCCTCACCTTCTTACGCCTCTACCTACCGCTAAAACACGGTAACAAGTGGTAGCAGAGCGTGGTTGAATGGGTCTCAATTTAGCCCCTTTTTACGGCTAAACATTGCTTTGATTCGAACTCTAACAATTGTCTCAGTTGCTGGAATTTTTTGAGTTTTTCAAAATTGTTCTGTCATCATGCCCGGCCCTCGCGATGTTCTCCTCCTTAACTATTTGCGCAAAGAGGAGTTGATATACGAGTTAACTATCAGAAATGTGCAATCTGGAGGCACGGTTGCAATCGACACCAACAAGCTTAGAGAGTCCCTTGATTTGCCCATTTCCATCCCCAATTTGGGAGAGAAAGAAATTGATGACTCTCTTTCCACGATCGTCGAGAATATTACTGGGCTAGCATCTGCAGTCAGCTTTTTTGATGAAAACGATCCGTCTCCTAATCAAATTAAGCGTGTGCAAGGCAGGCTGTATCACTTTGCAAATAGAGTTAATGATCTGTTGTCTCTAAATGTGAATGACGTTCAGAGGAAGGACGCTAATACGCTCCTTGAAACTATTTCTGAATTGTCTAATAAGGTCACTCAATTGCTAACCGGCGAAGTTCCTCCCAAAACTGATCAACCCGCCACAGTGAACGTAGGTAGTGATGAAGAGCCTCCTCAGGGAGAAGTCAATAGGATAACCGTTGCTGCTCAAACTATCTCTGCCCCATCGAACAACGAATCTGAACGCCGTGCGTCATTGGGTAACATCCGCTCTGAATTAACTTCTTTGCCATTGAAACCTTTAACGACTATGTCACCTGGGTTCAGTAGCTTGCCTCATCCATTGGCAATGTTGCTTAGAGGTATCTCTAAGTTTTCCGTCAACACCACCAGTGATGTAATTTCATTTTTAAGATTTCTAGTGGAATTTCAGGATCATGCTCTGGTTTTTTCTCTTTCGCCATGTCAAATTTTGCAGATTATCTATCCGTATGCTATTGGTATTCTCTCTGATAAAATCGTAAGAGCCATTGCCGAGCAATCATCTATTGAGGATTTCCATGCCCATTTGCTAGCTAACTTCATCCCGGCTAGGGCCAGGTCCTCCCTGATTCAGAAGTACTATTACCGTGTACAGCGCTTGGATGAAAACTTGGCTGATTTCATTCAAGATATCAAATTCTACACTAGGGTGTTTGCTCTGCACTTTCCTGAAGATCAGATTGTGCAGGCTATTGTAGAAGGTATTTCACCATCCTACAGGTCATATTTGTGTTTCGCGGCGTGTCCACAAACCTTCTCTGAACTTGAAGCATTGGCCGTCTCAGCGGAAGGAGTTAGATACGCCGATTCTTTGCGTGTCGCGAAAGAACCCCCGCCTTCCTTTAGTAACACTCGGCCTCCACCTCGCCGACCAGTCAATCTCCGTAAATGTTATGCTTGCGGGTCGCCTGACCATCTGCGCAACAAGTGTCCACTGATCAAGCCAAGTGGGACTAGGAATGGAGCTGGTTCATCACAAGGCTGCTTTAAATGTGGGGCTTTCTCACATATCGCCAAGAATTGCCCAAACTCAAATAGCACCCCCTCCTGCTCTGGTGCAAATTCCACCCATGCCAATAATAAAAAGTGACTAGCGGCTTCGGCTGAGTCGACTAATTCTGCTTTCCAAGGCTCAGCCCCGGGCAAAAGGGTCGAGAATTCAGGGAATGAGCAATCTTCAAATTCTCTTTTTGAATGCCCTAAAGAGTGTCTTAGGATCGCGGCGGATACCCCCGCACCTGTTCCTTTTCTTAAGATTGAGTTAAATAATGAGCCTATAACAGCTCTCTTAGATTCAGGCAGTGTTTGTTCCATTATTTCGGCTGATTGGTATTCTAAATTGAAATCTGTTTGTAAACTCCCTGACTATGACTCATCTCCTGTTAAATATGTTTCGGCTAATTCATCTCCATTAGAAATTCTAGGTTCCTTACATGTCAAAATTCGGGTTTTTAAATTTACATGGAAGATCAAATTGTTTGTGGCCAAGCGTTTGTCTTGCCCCATCATATTGGGAGCGGACTTCATTTCTCACACTGGTCTTGTGCTCGATCTCCAGAGTAGGTCGTGCACATTCAAATTTGCGTCCAATTGTAGAATTCCCTTGTTAAAGTGTAATTCTGTATCATGTTCATCTATTTCGCCTACCCAGGATGAGATGTTGTTAGACCTTAGACATCTACCTGAGGAGCAGGCTGATAGTATTCGGAAACTGTGTCAGTCGTTTCCCGAGGTGTTCTCTGATACTCTTGGTGTTACTGACCTTATTGAATACAAAATTGAGGTCACGGATTCAATTCCTGTCCGTTTTCCACCGTATAGGCTATCTCCACCTAAAATGAAGGCTCTGAAAGAAATCATCGATCAGATGTTGAAGGATGGTATTATTAGGCCCTCTAAGTCAGCGTATTCTTCGCCTATTTTTCTAGTCCCGAAACCCCAAGGAGGCTTCAGGCCTGTCATTGATTACAGGGCTCTCAATCGGAAGGTGGTGTTGCAATCTGTGCCCCTTCCCGACCTTCATTCTTGCTTTTCATGGTTTCGTAAGGCCAAGTTCTTCACCATCTTGGACTTGAATCAGGCCTATAATCAAATTCCCCTTGCCGAAGAGTCTAAACATCTTACAGCGTTTGCCACGGACTGGAATTTATATGAATACAACCGCGTGCCTTTCGGGCTCCCCACGGGGGCAGCTGTGCTCACTAGGCTACTAGATAGGGTCTTTTCCGACATCAAATTTGAGTACTTATATCACTACTTGGATGATGTCGTCGTATTTTCCGAAACCTTTGAAGAACATCTAGATCATTTGCGAGAAGTTCTCAATCGCCTTCGTAAGGCTGGGTTAACTGTTAAGTTGTCCAAGGTTGCCTTTGCTAAGCCCTCTATGTCATTCCTAGGGCATATTGTGTCACCTGATGGTGTAGCAGTCGATCATTCTAGAACACAGGCCATCCGTGATTTTAAACCTCCCAAGGACATTAAAGGTATCGCCAGGTTCATTGGCATGGTGAATTTCTTCAGGAAGTTCATTCCTAATTTTCCTAATAGAGCGGCACCCTTAAACCTTCTTCGTAGGAAAGGCATCAAATTCGAGTGGGGACCTTCTCAACAAGCCGCTTTTGAAGATCTGAAATTAGCTCTCTGTAATGCCCCTGTACTTGCTATGCCTGATTTCTCGAAGAAATTCATCGTCCAAACCGACGCATCGTCGTCAGCAGTGGCTGCAGTTCTTCTTCAAGAGACTGAACTAGGGAGGCGACCCATCGCCTATGCGTCTAGGACATTGTCAGCTCAAGAAGCAAAGTACTCCATATATGAGCTTGAAGGTTTGGCAGTCTTATTCGCCTTAGAAAAGTTCCGTCTCTATCTGGAACACGTCAAATTCGATCTGGAGACAGATAATCAAGCCTTAAGCTGGGTCTTAGGTAGGCCGCGTCGTACAGGTCGTATAGCCCGTTGGGCCATCCGTATTTCTGCCTTCCAATTCGATGTACGGCATATCAGAGGTACTGAAAATGTTGTTGCCGATGGACTCAGCCGTATGTTTCATAACGACGTAGAGACCCACGAACTGGTCGACAGTTCATCACCTTCCGAGTCCATACTATCTGGTGTTAATGCCATCTTAACAGATGCTCCCATGCTTTTTAGGGATATTGAGAAATACCAACGTGAAGATCCGACGCTGGCTCCGATAATGGAAACCCTTTCTTCTGGGGAACATGCTGTCCCTTATGTTCTAAGGAATGGTGTTCTATGTTGCCCTTCGAGGCATGATAAGTTGATGAAAGTTGTTGTTCCAGCGGTTCTTGTACCTATGATCTTCAAATACTATCATGAGACCCCATTGGGGGGGCATCTTGGAATCTTTAAAACTCGTGAAAAGATTCGTGAAATGTTCATATGGAAAGGTATGGACGGTGAAATTCGGGAACTTGTAAAAGCTTGTAAATCTTGTTTGATCAGTAAACCCACCATGTCCACTAAAGTAGGCCTTTTGTCTTCTCATCAAGCGTCGCGCCCCATGGAACGCCTGTATATCGATTATGTGGGACCCTTCCCCCAGTCAAAGGGTAATGCCAACAAGTTCATCTTTGTGTGTGTAGATGGTTTTACAAGATTTTCCTGGTTATTTCCGACTAAGCTGGCTACCGCTCAGTCCACCATTACTTGCCTAAATTCTATTTTTGCTTCTTTTGGTCCGTGCCAATACATTGTATCTGATAATGCTAAAGCTTTTACATCAAATCTGTTTCGTAAATTCTGTTTTGACTTGTCCATCTCTCATGTAACTACATCTGCTTATTACCCTCAACCATCTCTGGCTGAACGGGTTAACCGTAATCTCAGGTCCGCACTTATTGCCTATCATCATGAAGATCATTCTAGGTGGGACACGTCCCTGCATTGGTTAGCTTTTGCTTTGAATTCGGCGGTTCATGAATCTCACAAATTTACTCCAGCTTCTTTGATGTTTAAGTTCGTTCCCAACACGCCGCTCTCTAACCTCTGGTCTCTGAATGACATTCTGCCCGAGACAATAGATCCGGACAACATTAAAGATCTTTGGAAGAAGGCTAAAGCTAATCTTAAAGTATCTCATGAAAAGGTTAGGGAAAGGTATGATCGTGGACGGAGACCCACCACCTTGAAGGTAGGTGACCAGGTTATGGTCAAAAATTTTGTTCCCGCGGGCAAGCTTGCCCCCAGATTTCATGGGCCTTGTATCATTCTCGATTTTCTTACGCCGGTTACCTTATTGCTAAGTAATCCAGCCACCGAGAGGATATTTAGGGTTCACCTGTCCCAGGTGAAACCGGTGTAATTTCTGTGTTAACTTGCTTCATATTATTTTGAAAGGATATGAAGGTTATATTTTTTTTTGAGTTTCACTTTTAAGGCATTCTGCCCCTTCTATAGGATTTTGTTTCTTATGTAAGCATGTTTGTGAAACCTGCCCCGACCCATTAAACTGCCATCCTGTCTTTGCCACGGCCATTACCACGCTCCCGTCTCCTGCTCCACTCTACACAGTGGCTTAATGAATACCATGAATATCTGCACGCCGCTGGCCCCTCACTCTCTCTACAAGCCTGTACCCTCAAAGAAAATGATTGTCCAACACAATTCTGCCGCCTAGCTTTAATGTTTCAGCGCCCCCGCAGCCGCGCAGCGCCGTGCAGCGACTGGGGAGGGGGATGGGCCCCCTCCTCTCCAGCGAGGACGACATGTGCACGGCGAGCCGGAGCTCTCCTCCCGGCCAAGGCTGATGTGCGGCGCACGACCTGCTACATGCCCGCAGCCTGTATCTGTTCACCGCGGGCGCGGCGTACTTCAACACCTCTGCTCCCCTCATAGTGCGGGCGAGCGGTATCTCAGGGTACTTGAGGGGTCCGAGCGGCCTCCGTTGGACGCAAGCTGCAACGGCCGGTCCGGCCATTCGACTCAATCTACATCAACTACATGGACAGTCACCATAAGCAATAACTACACTTGGGAATTCAACTACAATATTTGGTGGACATTGCAAAATTTTTCTTCACCTTTAAGTATTAAAAGTTTATCTTCAGAAATTCAAATTTTACAAACATAAAGACTTTCATTCTCCTGCAACAACAACATTTTGAAACTGAATTAAGAAATCTTGTAAATGCTTCTGCTATCTATCTTCGTATCAACATCATTACTTGGACTTTGTTTCAAACTGATTTCATGTGTCACCCCTGGAGGAACTTTTGGGGGGGGAGGTCTGTACCGGGCGGTACACCTCTACACCGTTTATTTAAAAGTTGCGCCAGTTGAAACTCCTCTTCTGGAGGAAGGTTGAACTTTATCTATTCTATTAATTCTCTACTTTCTCAGAAGATGTCACCACGTGGAAAATTTTGAGTTTTTGAACTGTGTCCCTTTTGATGTGTTTTTGTTTCGCTTGAAGTAAGAAGTGTGAACTTTCTCTTCTAGAGGACACTACTGAAGAATTACAATAGTGCAACCTAGTGCGAAATCAAAGAACTATTTTGTTGGAGAAATTTTTATTTCAAGAGTTTGTTCTTTGTTAAATTTCTTTCTGTCATGGTTTAAGTTGGCTGTATACCCCTCTTTTTCCCCTTATTTTGGATCTAGCCAATCCCGAATTTCTTTAATTAATTTTCCACCAATAATGTGTTTCTTCTTCCTCTATGTAGGGGTTTCTTTTCCCTAGCCAATAAAAACTTTGAGGGAGGGTGTTTTATTTCCCCTAACGCCTAGAATCTTCCGCGAGAGGATATAAACTGCTGATTTTGGGGTCTCCGGGCCACTTCTGTTCCATCTTTCTGTGTATTAAGTACATAGCAGGAGGCGGGAAGCGCCTCTTTCTTCTTCAGCCGTTCAACACCAGGTAATGGCCTATTAATAACTTCTTTTCTTGCTAGGTCGGCAGTTTAACACTCGCGGCGGGTTCGAAGCTTTTCCATCATGTAACCTTTTCCTAAAATGTAATTACTCTTTTCATCTTTTTCTTGTAAGGCTACATATTGGGATAGAGAGTGCTAACCCTCTCGAGCTCCCACTCACATTTGTTTTGAGGTGAACTTATTTTCTCAAACTATTCTTCGTTTATGTAATGTAAAGTGTTCTTCTCTAAGTCACCTCTGTAGTATGGGATTAGCCCTTGCGTTAGCGGCCCAGAGCCAGATTAGGTTTTAAAAAAAACAAAGTGTATTAGGAGTGCAAGATCGCCTCCTCTCAAATTGTTATTTTAGAGGTCATGTAATCAACCTTCTTTTCATGTAATAGACCTCTGTAGGTTGGGTATTTTACCCCTGTGAATACGTCCTTAGAGGACAGCTTGAAGGTAGAGTTTGGTTTGGCCTTTGAGAGGCTTAAATTTTAAGAGCGGATCGCTCTTTTGAAAGTGGAGTGTCATATGCCTCGTGGAGGCTTTTCTGTGTAATTCGGAGCCAGGGGCTCCTAGGGATGAATGGGGTTTTCTGCCCCTCTGTTAAAACTTGTGTTTGTGGTAAAACTGAGCTGATCGCAGAAGTCAGGGCGTGAAGCCCAAAACCTGTAAATATTGTATCTCCCCTTGTTTTGCTACATTGTACCTGCCATGTCTGTTATTGCTTTGTTTTTGAAAAGAAAATATAACCTAGTTAAATTTTAAATTACTTTTACATTAACTTTGATTCCGTAGTTTGAAACCCATTCACGCCCGCACCTTCTTACGCCTCTACCTACCGCTAAAACACGGTAACAATTATTATTATTATTATTATTATTGATTTGTTATGCCGACCTAAGGAGCGCGTTTGACCTCACTTAGTACAATGTTTAATCATGTATTCCCAATATAACATCATTCCCTTATTGAGTTCCTTTCTACGTTCTCCCATCCATCCTGTATATTTTCTTTCAGATTTCTCTGCAAATTTATGTTTGCTTTCTTCTTTCTTTCTTTCTTTCTTTCTTTCTTTCTTTCTTTCTTTCTTTCTTCGTTTACCCTCCAGTGTTGGTTTTTACCTCGGACTCAGCGAGGGATCCTACCTCTACCGCCTCAAGGGCAGTGTCCCGGAGCGTGAGACTTTGCGTCGGGGGATACAACTGGGGAGGAGAGCCAGTACCTCGCCCAAGTATCCTCACCTCCTATGCTGAACGAGGGCTTTCTAGGGAGATGGGAAGGTTGGAAGGAATAGACAAGGAAGAGGAAATCAAGCGGCTGTGGCCTTAAGTTTTTTACCATCCCGGCATTTGCCTGGAGCAGAAGTGGGGAACTACAGAAAACCACTTCGAGGATGGATAAGGTGGTAATCGACCCCTCTCTACTCATTTGACCTATCGAGGCTGAGTGGACCCCGTTCCATCCTTCGTACCACTGTTCATATTACGTGGCAGAGCCGGGAATCGAAACCGGGCCTCCCGGGGTGGCAGCTGACCTCAATAACCACTACACCACAGAAGCGGACTGTTTGCTTACTAAGATCCTAAATTTTGTTCTGTCTTGAATGGTTTCTTTGGTATTACCAGTTTCTAGTAATTCTTCGTTTATTTCTACTAACCAATCGTTGCAATTTTTTAGGGATAGTGCCTAGGTTTAGAAGATTATTTGCCAGCCTGTTAATATCCATTCTGCGTAGGTGTCCGTAGAAGTTATTATTTTAATCATTATTAAAACCTAAAACGAGTCAGGATGGCTTCAAGGCCACAGAGATAACTGGGATAAGCTGAAGACAATTTTATGCAGATCCTGCCAACAGGCGGGACGAACCATGATGAAATAGAAGAAGGAATTATTATTACATCGTGTTTATCTGTTAAGTTCTGGGATGAGTAGCTGAGACAGTGGAACGCTGGCCTTTCGAGTCCAAGTTAGTGGGCCCGATCTCCGCTCAGTCCTGTTGTATTTTAAGGCACTCAAATATACATCCTCGTGTCGATAGACTTACCGGCACGTAAAAGAACTCATGCGGGACACATTTTCAGCACTTTGGCGTCTCCGAAAACTCTAAAAGTAGTAGCGGGACGTTAAACCAATAACATTACGATAACCGAGTAAGTGGCCGCGCGGCATGGGTCACGTAGCTATCAGTCTGCGTTCGGGAGAGAGTTGATTTGAACCCCACTGTCGGCAGCCCTGAAGATGGCTTTCCGTGGTTTACCATTTTCGCACCAGAAAATCGCTGGGCTGTGCCTTAAATAAGACCACTGTCACTTCCTTCCCACTCCTAGTCATTTCCTATCCCATTGTTGCCATAAGACCTATCTATGTCGGTGCGACGTAAAGCAATTTAAATAAAAAGTACATTATGATATTATGATATTATACTTTACGTAAGGTTTGAACCAAAGCCATTAGTTATGAAATACGACACGAATACAATTTCTGTTTTTCTCTTACTGGTCATCTGCTATCAGCCAGTTGTTCATCTGGACATTAATTAAGAAGGAATGCTGCTACTAATACGGTCACAGATATATGTATATATTCTGTAATGCAGTGGTAAATTGGGTTCATGAGCCACGCTTTTATAATTACAACTCTGCTGGAGCTGCGTGACCCATTGGCTAAATTTAATCAGCCAGTGGTTGACACAGTTGAGGAAATAATGAGTGAATGTGGGAGTTAAAAAAAAAAAACTTTCATCAGCTCTGTTACCACCAAACAAAATCCTCTTCAATGCTGTAAAATTATCATTGGATATTCTGAACTACCATATTATGTTACCAGATTGAATCGACTTTTAATTACTTCATTTCCGTATGTTGTACTACTTTCAAATTGTCGTCAGCCATTTCCTTTGACTATCTTGAAGCCATAGAATACTATACCAAACCAAACCAAACCCCATGGCACTACAGCCCTTGAAGGGCCTTGGCCTACCAAGCGACCGCTGCTCAGCCCGAAGGCCTGCAGATTACGAGGGGTCGTGTGGTCAGCACGACGATTCCTCTCGGCCGTTATTCTTGGCTTTCTAGACCGGGGCCGCCATCTCACTGTCAGATAGCTCCTCAATTCTAATCACGTAGGCTGAGTGGACCTCGAACCAGCCCTCAGGTACAGGTAAAAATCCCTGACCTGGCCGGGAATCGAACCCGGGGCCTCCGGGTAAGCGGCAGGCACGCTACCCCTACACCACGGGGCCGGCTTCAGAATACTATACAAAGGCTCTTATTACTAGGGATATGACTTTTTCGCATTAATTTATGTACGATTTTATTAAGAAGGTAACTATTTTTCGCGTTATGTCACTAAATAGATCCCTTAAACTCCACCACAGAGTTCAATACTACGTTTCCACTTCCATGTCGTACATAACCCGTATTGTTGTGGTCATTTCAGCAGCGCTGACGGTCTATTTATGATAATTTTCCACCAATTTTTTTCTTGTACCACCGGTGGTATACAAGCGGTCAACCTCCTTTTCTCGTCAGGGTTACATAGAATGATAATAAAATTCTCCTTAAAAGAATTAATTCACCTGGTAATCATTAACACAGTTGATAAGACTGGAGAAATTTCCGCACTCGTTAAGTTTTCCCGCTGTTACAGATGGTTTGGGGAGTTATTTATCGTCGTGGTACGCTCCAAATTATATCCGTCAGAAGCGACAGGCAGTCGCACCATGCACTATGACTCCTCGAGCTATACGTCAGGACCTGAATTTCCCGTTAAAAACTCACCGGGAGCGCAGAGAGATATGAAACAGTCTGAAAATGTGTACTAATGCTCTGCATGACAGAGTACGAAGACCATAGGTTAAATAGTCCGACGACCGGTTGTTTAGGCAAACCACCAAAGGTTTCATTGGGACCAACTTTGCTTTACGGGAGTGAGAGCTGGGTGGACACATGATATTCATGAATTAGAAGTGTCAGACTCGTTGGCTTAATGGTCAGCGCACTGGCCTTCTATTCAGAGGGTCTCGGGTTTGATTCCCGGCCGGGTCGGGGATTTAACATTCATTGGTTAATTCCAGTGGCCCGGGGGATGGGTGTTTGTGCTGTCCTCAACATCCCTGCAACTCACACACCACACATAGCACTACCCTCCACCACAATAACACGCAGTTACACATGGCAGATGCCGCCCTCCCCCTCATAGGAGGTTCTGCCTTACAAGGGTTGCACTCGGCTAGAAACTGCCACACGAAATTATTATTATAGTTAGAAGTAACAGACTACAAAGTAGCGAGAATGACTGCTGGTACAAACACGTGGGAACAACGACAGGAGGGTACTCGGAATGAGGAGATAAAGGCTAAGTTAGGAACGAACTCTATGGATAAAACTGTTCGCACAGGATAGGTTACTTAGTAGAATAATAGTCCCAGTTATGGAGGGTAAGAGAAGTAGAGGGAGATCAAGAAAACGGTGTTTAGACTGGTTTTATAACCTTTCAAAGGAGTTACAGAACTAAACGAGATCACAGAATTAGTTAAAATAGAGGATTGTGGCGGCGTTTATTAATTTCAGAGGGGTTTGCAGGCTGAACACTGAAAGGCATACATAAGATGTATGTATGTAGGGCCTATGTTAAAATTAAATCTGCAATTATTAAATTCGAGGAACATATCAATACCATGCACTCATTCTTTTTGAGCGACTGTACATTGTTATTATTTGAGTCATCCGTTCATAGACTGGTTTGATACAGCCCTCCATGCCACCCTATCCGGTACTAACATTCTCATTTCTACATAACTATTACATCCTACATATGCTCTAATCTGCTCGTCATATTCGTACCTTGGTCTACTCCCACCGTTCCTACCACCTACCCTCCCAAACTCCATGGCACTACAGCCCTCGAAAGGCCTTGGCCTACCGAGCGACCGCTACTCAACCCGAAGGCCTGCAGATTAGGAGGTGTCGTGTGGTCAGGACGACGATTCCTCTCGGCCGTTATTCTTGGCTTTCTAGACTGGGGCCGCTATCTCACCGTCAGATAGCTCCTCAATTCTAATCATGTAGGCTGAGTGGACCTCGAACCAGTCCTCAGGTCCAGGTAAAAATCCCTGACCTGGCCGGGAATCGAACGCGGGGCCTCCGGATAAGAGGCAGGCACGCTACCCCTACACCACGGGCCCGGCTCCTACCACCTACACTTCCTTCAAAAACCAACTGTACAAGACCTGGGTATCTTAAGATGTGCCCTATCATTCTATCACTTCTTCTGGTCAAATTCAGCCAAATCGATCTCCTCTCACCTGTTCGATTCAGTATATCTTCATTCGTGATTCTATCTAATCATCTCACCTTCAGCATTCTTATGTTACACCACATTTCAAAAGCTTCTATTCTCTTTCTTTCTGAGCTAGTTATCGTCCATGTTTCACTTCCATACAATTCCACGCTCCAGACGAAAGTCTTCAAAAACATCTTTCTAATTCCTATATCAATGTTCGAGGTGAACTAATGTCGCTTCTTAAGAAAGGCCTTCCTTGCTTGTGCTAGTCTGCACTTTATGTCCTCCTTATATCTGCAATCATTAGTTATTTTGCTACCTGATAACAACAGTCTACTTCCTTTAAGACTTCATTTCCTAATCTAATATTTCCTGCATCACCTGACTTTGTTCGACCACACTCTAATTACTTTTGTTTTCGACTTATTTATTTTTATCTTATGTTCCTTCCCCGAGAGTCTGTCCATACTATTCAGCAATTTCTCCAGATCTTTTGCAGACTCAGATAAAATGACAATGACATCGGCAAATTGCAGGGTTTTGATTTCCTCTTTGAACTTTGAAAACCTTTCCAAAATCCTCTTTGATTTCCTTTATTGCCTGTTCTATGTAAACATGGCCTCACTCCTTTCTGGATTGCTGCCACTTTTTCAAAGCCCTCGATTCTTATCATTGCAGACCGATTTTTGTATAGATTGTAGATTATTGTCCTTTCTTGGTATCTGATCCCAGTCACCTTCAGAATCTCAAACGGCTTAGTCCAATCAACATTATCGAATGTCTTTTCTAGATCTACGAACGCCATGTTCATTGGCTTGTCTTTCTTAATTCGGTCCTCTAAGATCTGACGTAAAGTCAGGATTGCTTCACGCGTTCCCACATTTCTTCTGACCGGACGAGTTGGCCGTGCGGTTACGGGCGTGCAGCTGTGATCTTGTATCCGGGAGAGAGTGGCTTCAAACCCCACTGTCGGCAGCCCCGAAGATAGTTTCCTGTGGTTTCCCATTTTCACATTAGGCAAATGCCGCGGTTGTACCTTAAGGCCACGGCCGCTTCCTTCCCATTTCCAGGCCTTTCCTATCGTATCGTCACCATTAGACCTGTGTCAGTGCGACGTAAAGCAAACAGCAAAAAAAAAAAAAAAAAAGAAAAGAAAAGAAAAAATTCTGAAGCCAAATCGATCTTCTTCCAACTCAGTTTCAACTTGTCTTTCCGTTCTTCTGTAAATAATGCGTGTGAATTTGCAGGCGTGAGATTCTAAACTAATGGTGCGGTAGTTTTCACACTTGTCAGCACCAGGTTTCTTGGGAATAGGTATAACATCATTCTGCCGAAAATCAGATAGCAATTTTTCTGTATGCATCATACACATTAAACGGAACAACTTATCCACGCTGGTTTCACCTAAGGCAGTCAGTAATTCTGAGGGTATGTCATCAATTTCCGATGCCTTGTTCCTACTTAGGTCTGTCAAAGCTCTGTCGAAATCTGACCTCTAAATTGGGCCTCCCATGTTATCATCATCAACAGCCTCGTCTTGTTCCAGATCCCTATCAGCTACTTCTTTACCTTCATACCACTGTTGGAAATGTTCCTGCCATCTTCCTGACTTGTCTTCCTTCCCTAGAACTGATTTTCCATCTGAGCTTTTAATATTCATACACCTACGTTTTCTTTCTCGAAAGGTTTCCTTGATTTTCCTGTGTGCAGCATCTACCTTTCCTAGGGCCATGCTACCTTCAACACCCTTGCACTTCTCTTTCAGCCATTCTTCTTTAGTTGTCCTGCACTTTCTACGTACTTCACTCTTTATTCGCATTTTTGCATTCTTTCGTCATTCGTCAATCAGGTCTAGTATCTATTGAGTTACCCATTGTTTCTTAGTTGATTTTTCCTTTCTTCCTAACTTTTCTTTAGCTGCCTTACTGATATCATTCTTCACGACTGTCCATTCTTCCTCTTACTGTGTTTCCTTCAGTCTTTCCATTTAGTCCCTGGGTTACACGTTCTTTGAAACATTAAAGAGTGAGAGTGGGTGGGTTAGACGATGGACCGATGGATTTCTGAGCCCAAGTTGGTGGCTTTGATTCTGACTCAGTCCAGCAGTACCTGAAGGTGCTCGAATGCGCCAGCTGGGTCCCGATAAATTTACTGGCACGTAAAAGAACTTCTGCAGGAGGAGGAGGAGCTTTCTGCAGCTTGGTGTCTCCGGAAGCGTGAAAATTAGTAGTTACTGAGATATAAAACGAATAACATTATTATTAGAGTAGGATGAGAACTATTTTATTACTAAAAGCTATATTCGGCAGTCAGTTAAGTGCGGCCAGTATCCAGTATTCGGGAGATAGTGGGTTCGAACCCCACTGTCGGCAGCCCTGAAGATGGTTTTCCGTGGTTTCCCATTTTCACACCAGACAAATGCTGGGGCTGTACCTTAATTAAGGCCACGGTCGCTTCCTTCCTACTCCTAGCCCTTTCCTGTCCCATCGTCGCCATAAGACCTATCTGTATCGGTGCGACGTAACGCAGCTTGCAAAAAAAAGAAAGCTATAGCATGGACGCTCAATTTTCCGCAGAGTTTTGTGCCAGAAGGCTTTGTCCTCCTAATTACGACCAGCTTTACGGTCCATTTTGTGATGTTTATTGGTGTTTAATATCGCTCTTTGATTAACTATTTACTGCAGAGGTATAGCCAAACTCGTGGGAGTATGCGGTACTGGGGAGTGATTCTCGCCTGATGGGTATCGATTCTCGCATGACCGGCAGTGATGGAGAGCACGAGGGAGGAGGAGGAGGAGGTGTAATGATATCGTTTGCTGTCCGGCTGATGAAACGATTATCCCCCATTGGACGAGTAAACACATCCAATCTAAGTGATTATTAATACCTGGTTTGGAACGGCGCTTTCTTCCAAACTTACACAGTTAGACCCCTCCATGTAGCACACCTGTGGTTACTCGATTATTTCATTAATTAACCGACGTATTTTACTCAGCCGGTTGGTCGTTGCCCTTCTGTTATAAGAATACAGATTCGATTCCAGATGAGTTTGGTGACATTCTTTAAATGGGAGAACTCCATGTCATCTATCGGCACGGTAAGGACTCCTGCCGGACAAAATTACGTTACAGTGTCTCTTAAAATGTATAACAATAAAAGGGATGTTAAACAAATAAAATTATAATTAAAACAAAGATCTTAAAAAAGTCTGAAAAACAGGAATATCAGTGAATCAATGGAATGGTCGTAAAAATAATGAAGTGTTCTTATGATGAGACCATTATACCTAGAGCTCACCTTCCTGGAAGTACTGCTATCAAGAATTGCAACAATAGTGCACAAATACGGTATGAAAACACCTTGAAAGCAAACTGCATTACAGTCTTGAAATTCACAAAACCTCTTCTCTTAAAGTTCGATGACTCTAATATGGAACAAGTCAAGTTTTTCACTTAACCTAGGTTAGAGGATGACAAAGGACAATAAGTGTGCCATTGACGTTAGAACTCAGGCTCAAACAGCTTTCATGCAAAGGAGGTACATTCTTCACAAAATACAAAACCGATGCCCCGGATGGTGGGGTTACAAAATATGCCACTCAAGTGTAAAGGAAATCGTGGCAGAAGTCTTCATTGAAGGATAACATTCATAGGGAAGACCGACACATAGCTTCCTCAGACAAATTATAAAAGGTATGTTGAAATGGAAGAAGCTACAATTAAGTGGATAATCTGGGAATGTTTTATGGCAGCTAATCTATATTACAACTGAAAACCAGTGATGGTGGCACAGGATACAAGGGGTCTTTCATGTCCTCATTTCAAAAGAATTATCAATGAAGAGACAGGTATTTCACTAAGGTTAAGACTATAAGTGAATTACCTCAAAACGTCTAGATAATGAAATTTGCAATTGTTTCAAATTTTGAGTTACTAAGATTTCTAGAATGAATGGGGTCAGAAGAGACCCCAGGTAATCTGAGAGGGCTAATACAGTAATTTTTCCCCTTTTGACTATTTACTTTTCCAGATTAGATCTCAGGAGAATTTCTTATCGGACAAATATAATATATTCTGCTACACAGACTCTAGACAGTATGCTGAGATGTATTCTTTCATCCAACTGGCAATAATTTGTGTGAACATTCTCAAATTAACACTACCTCACTCCTCATTTCCCTATATTTGTTTAGCTGGCATCTGCCATTTTGACCGTTGTAAATGCCAAGCCCACACCCACCCATACCGTGAATAAAGATTATTTTATGAGAAACATATTTGAGAAATGAGGAGGATTTCAAAATTCTCAGTAGTACGTTAACCAATTTTAACAAAAACTAGGAGATGTGGTTGAAAGAAGAATGTAAATTGAAATGTATAAAAATAATCTTACGCCAAAGAATTGTCGATATCAAGTTTCAGCTTGAAATGCAAAGTGTTCGCCTGAAGAGAAGTCCGGTGGTATTTGAAGGTGCTCAGATACGTAAGCATAGTGTCGGTAGATTTACTGGCACGTAAAATAACTCCTTTGGGAATAAATTCCGGCACCTCGGCGTCTCCGGAAAGTGTAAAAAAATTAGTTAGTGGGACGTAAAGCCAATAACATTATTGATTAAACCCGTCCTTTCCACGAGATAAAACCCACCTTCTCAATCCCTACGTGGCAGTGAATCGAAACTCCTGACGAACTTTGTCAACCTCAGCCTAACGTAATGCGCGCTGAAATTCAAATTACTCCGAGTCTAGATGACCTCTAAGCCGTTATTAGTGGTTCCTCTTGATCATCAGCCGGCAGAAGGCACTAGAGTGGAAGCCGATGGGTGAAAGTTCATTCATATTACCATAATTAGATAAGTTCTTATCGCGTGACGGACTGCTAAATACCTGAGAGTCCTGTATTCCTCTAGGACGAATTCTCGGGTTATTCATGTAATCTGAGGAATGTCACATACCTCAGTGAGATTTGTGAGAAATTCGTGAACTGTGAGTGACATTTCTACATAATTGTGTCCCTCGTTTATACAGAGAATACTATGTGTAACGTTAGCGCAAATCATCTTACAGCGTCCGGCTCCTTAGGTAAAATGGTTAGCGTGCTGGCCTTTGGCCACAGGGGTCCTGGGTTCGATTCCCGGCAGGGTCGGGAATTTTAACCATCATTGGTTAATTTCGCTGGCACGGGAACTGGGTGTATGTGTCGTCTTCATCATTCATTTCATCCTCATCACGACGCGCAAGTCGCCTACGGGTGTCAAATAGAAAGACCTGCACCTGGCGAGCCGAACTTGTCCTCGGACACTCCCGGCACTAAAAACCATACGTCATTACATTTCATTTCATCTTACAGCACTTCGTGAGCTATCTCTTAGGAAGACACTCTGAAATTTAATGAGTGAATTAGTTATTTAGAAAAATCTTATGATAGCGCTGAACACGCGATTACAACACAATGCAACGAATTACAAGAGACTGTAGGGAATTATTTTAACAAAATCAAATGATAAATGAAGGAATAAATTAAATATTAATTCAATCAGTTTTCTTTCCGGCTTGTTTTCCTAATTTCCTGGGGACGACACTTCGTCTGGATTTGGCGTAGTTTTACCGGCGGATCCCTTTCCTGTCGCCATCCGCATGTGGTGCGTTGAACCTTGGCTCAGTCCGGTGGTATTTGAAGGTGTTGAAATACGTCAACCTCGTATCGGCATATTTACTGGCTCGTTAAAGAACTCCTGTGGGACAAAATTCCGTCACCTAGGCGTTTCCGAAAACCGAAAGAAAGTATTTAGTGGGACGCAAATTAAATAACGTTCTTCTTCTTCTTCTTCTTCTTATTATTATTATTATTATTATTATTATTATTATTATTATTATTATTCATAATCCAATCCATAATTTCGATGTGGCACAATTTTCTCTCGATGAAAATAGGTGGTGGTGGGTGCTGTATTATTGAAGGAAGCATACTACAGCTGTCTGTGCACACGAGCGACCAGTAAACACATTTCCTAAATCATCAGCGGATTTATGTCCTCTCGCCCCCCCCCCATGGCACTACAGCTCTTGAATGGCCTTGGCCTACCAAGCGACCGCTCCTCAGCCCGAAGGCCTGCAGATTACCAGGTGTCGTGTGGTCAGCACGACGAATCCTCTCGGCCGTTATTCTTGGCTTTCGAGACCGGGGCCTCTATCTCACCGTCAGATACCCCCTCAACTCTAATCACGTAGGCTGAGTGGACCTCGAACCAGCCCTCAGGTCCAGGTAAAAATCTTTGACCTAGCCGGGAATCGAACCCGGGGCTTCCGGGTAAGAGGCAGGAAAGCTACCCCTACACCACGGGGCCGGCTATGTCCATCCTACTGATACTAATTCTCATCCGCTTCCATTGCTAAATGCTTAGCGTGCTGGCCTGTGGACCAGGGGCGGCGGGTTCGATTTTAACCTTAATTGGTTAATTGGTTAATTCCGATGGCTCGGGGGCTCGGCGTGTGTACCGTCCTGCACTGCGATTGTATTGGTCATCAGTGTGGTGTGAAATCCCGTTTCCTCTTCCTCGGGACTCTTATCTCTCTCGACTGTTTACTGTTGACATTTGCCAGGGATATGCAGTACAATTTAGTGGAATTGTACAAATGTGCAAATGAGAAAATAATTTTAGTAATTTCGTAGATAAGTACTTAGAGAGCACTTAAACATCAACTGGACATAATTAAATAACTATTACTATTTCAGACGAGAACAGTATTTTAGTCTGTAGTAATAACCGTATATCACGATGTTTTAACTACACTTATTTTCACCGGCCGTAATATTCATTCCAATGAATTACTGCTGTACAAGTTTTGTAAGTAAGCTTTTGCTTAGCGAGGCCTCTCAAGATAAAGTGGAGAATAATTAGGCTGAGGTAACTATACACATGTTAAAGGGATACTACTGAACAAACAGAATTCGTCAGTATTATTTTGCTATTCCAGGTTGCAATTCAACCGTTGAAAGAATGATTTCCCCGACTAATACACAGTGGTGAGAAGAAAGAAACCGTTTGCTGTACGAGTCGGTTAAGGAACCCCAACTGTTAAAGACTTCAAGTAGTAGAGAATAATAATAATAATAATAATAATAATAATAATAATAATAATAATAATAATAATAATAATAATAATGTCCGCCTCTGTGGTGTAGTGGTTAGCGTGATTAGCTGCCACCCCCGGAGGCCCGGGTTCGATTCCCGGCTCTGCCACGAAATTTGAAAAGTGGTACGAGGGCTGGAACGGGGTCCACTCAGCCTCGGGAGGTCAAATGAGTAGAGGTGGGTTCGATTCCCATCTCAGCCATCCTGGAAGTGGTTTTCCGTGGTTTCCCACTTCTCCTCCAGGCGAATGCCGGGATGGTACCTAACATAAGGCCACGGCCGCTTCCTTTCCTCTTCCTTGCCTATCCCTTCCAATCTTCCCATCCCTCCACAAGGCCCCTGTTCAGCATAGCAGGTGAGGCCGCCTGGGCGAGGTATTGGTCATACTCCCCAGTTGTATCCCCCGACCAAGAGTCTGAAGCTCCAGGACACTGCCCTTGAGGCGGTAGAGGTGGGATCCCTCGCTAAGTCCGAGGGAAAAACCGAACCTGGTGGGTAAGCAGATGATGATGATGAATAATAATAATAATAATAACAATAATTTAAGTGTACTGAGCCAGTGTTTGCTCAGTATGAATCATGTAGCTGTGAGCTTGCATTCGGGAGATACAGGGTTCAAACCGCACTGTCGGCACCCTGAAGATGATTTACCGTGCTTTCCTGTTTTCACACCACATAAATGCTGGTACTGTACCTTAATCAAGGTCACGGTCTGTTCCTTCCCACTCCTTGCCATTTCCTGTCCCATCAGCACCGTAGAAACTCTCTGTGCCGGTGCGACGTAAAGCAAATCTCTATATTAAGAGTTTATTAAAAACGGCTATGTCCAAACCGTCCATCCGTTCTACTTGACAGATCAGCCTTATTTTTGTTTTATTCTCTCCACAATTAACTGCCGGTGAATCATCACGCATTGATAAATATCTTAAGTTCAGTCAACTTCGAGTAATCATAAAATCAAGTCACCAAATGACCACTCCAGGCGATGGCTTACCCTAGCCCGCAATACATTCTGTACTTAATGGATTGAACACAATTAAGGGGCAATATCTTTACGTAAAGCTATAGGCGAAGCTAAATGATTAAAAATGACGTCGACTATAGGCAAACCTGCAATTTCAACCAAACTTGGCACCATCTGGACATGAATACTTTGGAAATAAGACACAACTAACACCCCTAGGGGCTGAAGGCGAAGGGAGTGACATACAAAAATTAATCGAAGACGATCTATATTATGTCAAATCCATACTTTTCTGGGTCGTTGAGATGAGTTGTGACGCTCTTGATGCCGTTTAAGTCATAGTTCAGCCTCCATCGTCATAGAGGTGAGAATGTGGGGTGAGGGTGCGCCATTTTCATGGCACGTTATTCATTACCCGTGTTCTGGTTCGTACTCGAACCTGTATATCTGTCATACTTAATTCAGTCATTCTACTAAGCTCAATATTTCCGAGTTTTGTCGTTAGATGGCACTGCTACGCCATCTTTAATTTCCAGGCCATGCTTCCTCTCGAAATTGGGTAATGATGGTTACTCCTTGTTTTTTAATGGGATCGGCGATGAAAAACAACAAGATGGACTCTACACTAAACGAGACCGCCTTTCTGACTTATCAGAAGATTTTTTAGCAAATTTCAACCGTGATTATCCCTATCTAACCATTTTATTGTTCCTTTATATTTCTCAGGTACGTGCATTTTTACTTTACCCTTTGGTGCGAACTGTTATGTCCTTGAGCGCACGGTTCTGTGTGTGTAGATGTGTCGGGCGCGTTATTTGCCTATCTGATGTACGGTCCCAGTGCTTCGTATTAATGTGTCTCTCTACATTTATCCGTCGATTACATGAGTGTTGGTCATTCGTGTCAGAACCTGTAAAATTGGATCTGTACGAATTGAGACCTTGTACACCTTGTGTGTCTTAGTTTGCCTATCGCATGAACCTTGTGTTTGATGCTTCTCGTTCCCACGGAATACTGCGTCCCTTATATCGAGGCAGTCTGATTTTGTCACCCGGCCTGGTTGAGGAAAAGGTTAAACATGTAATTGTGAGTGGTTGGCTGTGCGTGAGTGGGTAGGTGTTATGTGTATGGATTGGACGGAGCAGAAGCCGCACTATATTATGTATATTTTGCCCTTATTAATTCATGTGATGATTTTATATTGCCCTTTCATTTGTGCTCGTACCTGACCGGGCCTGTATTTGACTTATTTTTTATTTCTATGGCCGTCACTTTATTTCTCATTCCCCGTTTCCTTTTTCTTTCTCTTTTGCTATACTTGACTTATGGTGTGCGCAATCTTGTGGCTTTCAGCCAAGGAGGTTTATAACTAAATATGCTCGGCCCGCTCGTCCGTTTTGACATATGTTTTTATTCCGTTCTGATGGGTCGTCTAATGAAAAGTATAACTAACTAGGAGAAAAGTATAAGAAAATTAACATCGACCGTGTGGGCGTTTTGGGATATAAAAATAGAGAGAGAAGCAAGAGAGTATTGTGGAATTGAATGTTTTGGTTTGAGTTTTATTACCGTTTGTAATTCGGTGGGAAGCCTGGTTGAGGAAAAGGTTAAACATTTAATTGTGAAACAGATTTACATGATAGAAATTTGACGTCCGCCCGTAACGAATGTACGAACTCGTATCTTTTGCTTGGTGATAAAAGTGGATGAACTTGCGTAACAATATCCTCACTCTTCATGGTTAACCCAGAGCTGTCGAATTTGGATGTTTATGCTCACTATGTATGCATTTCTTTTTAACATTTTCCTTTCATCTTTATTCGCATGTTTCATTGGTTAATTTTCTCTCCTTAATTTACTTTTTCAATAAACTTGGGATTTGTGCGCTAATTTGCATTTGATTCATAGTAGCGTTAGTCCTTTGGTATCATTACAATTATTAAGGAACTGATCTCCAGTTCGAGGCTTATATGTTGTGGCCTCCCCCTGTCGCGATCGCCGGACCTCGTGACCTCGTGTTATTTAGTGCGCTCGTTTCCACGCGTTTCCTGTATTACTTCTCTCTTGTCCTCTTTACCGGGATACTGGTGCAGGTGTCGGCTCACGGGTGAAAAAGAAAATGCTCTAAATGATCGAGATTATATTTAATCCACACTTTTTGGGTTCGCTAGGCTGATTGGTGACAGACAGTTGGATCGTGTACCTACATTATATCTGTAGGATGACGCCTAATTCCATGCAGTCATCATTTATTTTTATTATTGATTTGAAGGGATCGACTTCCTTCCAGGCAATGTGGGCTGCAAGAAGGGCAAACACCTTCCCGCAAAAAGAAAAAAAAATTAAACTAAAACTTTTAATAAAACACGTACCAATAACTCTAAAACTAAAATATCTGTCAATATCATAATAAAGAAATGTACAAAAATTCACTTCACATGTAATCCCCAGGTAATACAAATCCTAAAAGTAAACATTCAAAAAAGTACCCGGGAAGCGCATGAAGCAATTTCATATTTACCTGTCCCGGGCATCGACAGAGTACAAAGTATAAAAATTATACCTCACAAATATGTCATGGATGAAGATCTTATGGATGAAGAACCTCGGAGAATCAAACCCAGGCATCGAAGTCCCATCCTCCCTACATTCGTTCCAAGCAACGACTTCGCTCAAGAGCATATGGGTCGTAGCCCTGTCCGACGAAAATGAAGTGGGCATGTAAAATCAATATCTTGAAAGTAGGGCGCTGTAGAGAGGAATACAGTAATCTAATAAAAAAATAAGAATGGATTTCTAATTTATTGGAAACAAATTATTCACAATGAAAGACACTACCATTTGACCCTCTACAAACGTCGATGCCAACTACCTTGCCTGAGTGGCAATTATTGAGATTCGTTATCTATTCATTCCACCTGGTATGGTTATAATCTCTTAGGGATGATTTTGTCATTTCAGTATATGATTCCGTACAATTATAACACCTGCAATTCCAGGTTTGAATCTCATCGATTTATTACACCTTTATTATTTTGCATAAAAGTCCTCCTTTATATCGGCAATGAATCATCCCTTAGAGATAAACACAAATTCATTCCTTGATCATAATATTCATTTATTAATTCTACTACTACCATAATTAAACACAATAAATCACTCCTTAACACTATCAGATAGTTGGCATGTCCGAATTGTATCATACTTTTCGTCACTCATAACATCGAATACCCTCTCTCTGGAATACTTTAGTACCCTGCCATGAAATTTGTAGTCGTTATAATTATTCGGTAAGAAATGAACACATAATCATAATTAAGCACGCGATTTCGAGGTTTATGGTCTCTTAGGGTGATACACTTACAATTAATATATACAACAGTGGACAATACAACAATACTCCGAATGGAGTATCAAAGCATATAATAAAATAAACCCATTCAAATATGACCTATAATGCATTGCATGGTAGAACGTTGCCTGTAAAAGAAACATCTGTACGGAACACTCTTGAGACCATCACGTCAGCAGTATCTTCGGTTTCACCCAGGATCAGATCCTCGACTTAGGGTCGAACCGGTACTAATTTGACCGAGGTTACGGCTGAAAATCCCTCTCTACGATCTAATTCAAAATAGTTAGGGGAGAAAAATCAATCTTCAAATTTCTACTACTGCATTCTCGACGCTATATAATGGATGTATTTATAAATGAGTGTTTGAATGCAGTGTGGGCTAAAACATGGAGCTCGAAACTTTCAAGAATGCCATTTATTTAACACTCGCCAGCGACATAGGGGGAAACCCTCACATACACCCTTGCTGTCACGCCATTTCAAGACCCTTAAATCTTTCACCGGCCGGACGGCCTATTATCTGACAGCCTCCCAAACAGCTGACTTCTATTCCCGCCTCTACAAGAGGACGATCTAATTGAATACATTGTCTATAATGCCTCAATCCGGGCAATCACATAATTATCTCAATGTCTCACATACATCTCTGATAAATTACTCAGGTGGCCTAATTGTTCATTATATCTCCTTATCATTGATCTTCCGTCTACCAGTCAAAACAAACACACCGGAACTCCTAACCCATTCCTAATCAAACTGTTATAATTCATTTTCGAAGATTCTGTTCAAAGGGAATCCTATTCTAATGAATATCGCGAACATGCTCCTACTAAACACTGTAACCCCAGTCTGGTCTCCAGTTTTCTTCACACATAATGTACACTTAACATTAACCCTTTTCTGCATAGTGTTGCCCCCAGGCAACATATAACTTTTCATCTGTGTAAATGGATAGAGATTGTGGACAGAGGTAGTTTTACGGCACACCTTCAACTGTACCGTCAATTAAACACATATACCAGTGATGCCTTGTTTTTCTTTACATAACATAATACAAAACATCCCTACAAACCAAAGGTACTCCTTCCACCCCATCAACATCTACGCGTACAACCCACCATTTATTTTACGTGGACCCTCCCCATCACATTACCACAGGCTTCAGGAGTACCTCTGGCTCAACCTCAAAGACATTACCGACCCACGGTCGTGCAAGTACACTTGCGCCTTGCAATACGTACCCATGGCCAGTGGGCAGTAATGTTCGGTCTTTGAATGTTAAAAGCTTAGCGTGTAATCGTGAAAAATCGTATATATATACCATTATGGCAATCCACATCACATACGAGTGTTAATCTACTAGCTCCAGTTAAGTATTGCTGGTAGATTCCTAATCAAACTGTTATAATTAATTTTCGAAGATTCTGTTCAAAGGGAATCCTACTCTAAGGAATGTCGCGAACATGCTCCCACTAATCACTGAAACCCCAGTCTGGTCTCCGCTTTTCTTCACACATAATGTGCACTTAACATTAATGGGAGGATGTCTACGTCCATGCATAGTTAATTATTGAAACACCATGCTAACTCTAGTTCTCAAAATAGTTCACATAATTTGTGAATATCTTGCCGATTAAAATTAAATCATGATAATAAACACACCTGATCAAATTTACCACATCGCTTTTGCTAGTGGCTTTACGTCGCACCGACACAGATAGGTATTATGGAGACAATGGGATAGGAAAGACCTAGGAGTTGGAAGGAAGCGGCCGTGTACTTGATTAAGGTACAGCCCCAGCATTTGCCTGGTGTGAAAATGGGAAACCACGGAAAACCATCTTGAGGGCTGCCGACAGTGGGGTTCGTACCCAATATATCTCGGATGCGAGCTCATAGTTGCGCGCCCCTAACCGCACGGCCAACTCGCCCGGTAAGAAGGCTTTAGTCTTCACATATATAAACAGAATGGCCGGAAACAACATGAAACGGACACATGAGCTTTAGAGGGTTGGTTATACTATAAATAATTTGAAATAATAAATCCATATTGTCCCATACAATGCCCTGGTCGCTATCAAGCAAATGCTGAGGACCAACCAGGTACATTATAGTTGTGCCCTGCAGGGCCCTGTGGTTCCGGCCAGGCGAATACCGGTCTCGAACTCAGAGCACAGTAGTGAAAAAAACTCCCACAAACGTGAGCTTGTGCACATAGTCTTACCTGAACACATATCCTCGCACAGCAACTCAGTCGCCCACATCTCGGGGATACAATGGAAACGAAGGGGGAAATTACGATAAACAACAGGATATGTGACATATCAGGTAAGAATAATCTAAAATAAAAATGAACAAAATACGAGAAACCAAGCTGCATTCATAAAATAACGTGATGAATTTATTACAAAAATTTTAAAGCCAAAATCATATATACAAAGAGTTTGAATATCTGATATTTTCCAATATGATATCGCTGGGAACCTCTTCGTCACAAAACCATCGGTCTGCCGGGCTGGAACAAGGGTGGAATAACAGAATAAATCTAAATAGGGAGATAAGATAACTATCTGGGCAAAAGGAAAAATCAAAAAGCAATCTCCCGTGCGTAAAAATGTTACGTCACATGACCTCGAACCCATACACTTCCGTAATCAAAGCATTACAGTACAAGACCGGGACAGGATGAAAGCTCACAGTCCCACATAAGTAAGGTACACCCACATATCAATAAATCCATAAATATCCCCACTCCAACAATACGTGGCGAAATAAACATGTGGCGAGATTAAGTAGACAAGAAAATATAAACCAAACAAACGAACTGTGGTTCTACCAGGCCGCTATAGGCAAGGTCACAAGCCGAGGGCGACTCCCCCCTAAGCACTTGAAAACAAAACAAACACACAGACAGAGACACTATCTTCCCGTCAATGACGTCACACTCGATTGCCCTGCCTCGCACAAATCACATGGCTGAGTATTTTTTTCCGCCATCCTACACTACGCACAGCTGTACAACTACAGGGACTTCTTTCCCCCTTACATTAACACACATCTAACCATTTAGTGCTGAAATCATCAATATCTGCCTTCATGGGGCTTGGGCATACATATTACGCTCACATACTTTGCCTCCATAGGGCTTATCATCATGACACCTGGGTTCAATTCCGTGGCACTACCAAAATTATTCATTATCTCAACAGCACTCATACATATAACTCTCATCATGCGTGTGATTAGCTCTCTCTACCGTGCATAAGAAGCACTAGCACCATGTCTAACACCTCCAGCCATGCCAACCTCTAAAGTCAAGGAATCTGTCTCCAGTATGAAAAACTTACGTACAATAACCAAAGAAATAAAAATCCTCTGCTTCTGAAATCCCGTGTCTGGCAAAAAGACCTAGCTAACGTGACCAATGCATAAAAGATGCCGCGAACAGAAACAAACCTAATACAAGGTGAAAATATAAAAATATACAACCATGTCTACCGTCCAGAGTTCGAGGTCTGTGCATACCTATCTTATACCAACCATTATTTACATAACTGTCGTGGCTGACGCCACCTTGGATTTTAATTTTAGTCTAGCCCATGCTAATGATTAATTGGATCTGTCTGACCTGGGAGTACCGATGACATTGTGAGGCGGCTCTCTATGGAACCTTGAAGTTTAGTTCATGTTGACAGATGACCCTGCCAACTGCAAAGTTATGTAGATCACTGGGTTCATGCTGGCTGGTGAATGATTCTTCGACAGCTTCCGTGAAGGTGGTCCAGTCTCTTCCGGTATTGTGGTGAGCTCCGCCTACTTGGAGTCCCCGCGTCGATGCTCGGTTGTCTCGACAGCTGTTCCGTTGCTACAGCTTGCTGTTCTTCTCTCTCGTTCTCTGCGATGTTTCTCACGTTGTATACGTGAAGGGAAATTCTATTCCCTGGTAGGTTGTGCTGGATGTTAACAGCTCGCCGCTTAGATCTGATTCACGATGTCCTCCTGGAGTAGTATCACACCGTCGCAGTCGCGAGACAGTCAAAGAGTGCCGTTTCGAGAGCTCTACTGCTGCATATTTATAACACGTCTCGCGTACCCAAGCTACGTATTTCCCCGCAATATTCTCTCTCCGGCGGTCTACTTGCAAGAAGCGCGCCAAGTACTTATCTCGCATATGCACTTTTAGTTATGCCCAAGTCGCATATCAAAATTTTGCTCATTTTATGGAGGTTGCAATTTTCTTCTCAGATTAAATGCATTTCTTCTGTGCTTTAAGATATAAATTAATTTCCTTTTCGCTCCAAATCTTTGTTGACACGCCACCTTTTGTAAAGGGTTTAGCGTCCAGCGTCTAAATTAACGCGCTTGGCTTGGGGTCATAAATTTGTCTTATGAGATTCCAGAGATTTCCTAATTATTTAGCTGTTCCATTCCGACGAGCACTGCACCACTCAACTTCTCCCAGGATAAAATTAACCCTCTCATGCATGGTGTCCTCATATGAGGACATCCGAATTTTTAGGCATTATTTATTCCCTGGAGTTTCCAAAGACGGAGGTAAAGTTATTAAAAGATTATTTTAGGTTGGTAAGAGTGGAAAACATCAGTTTCTGAAAGAACCAGCAGGTGGCAGCATTTAATTGGCATAATTGAAAACACGATATTCATGGTTCGCCATTTTGTGAGAAGTCATTATAGTTTCCAATTGTTTTGAGCTGTTCCTATCTTGAAAATGCCCAATGTAAGTGTGTGGTTTTTCATTTTGTACATTCTACTATCACTACCACTATAATTCAGCGTATTCTTGTTTGTAGTCTTTACACAATATTGGTATAATACGGGCGTCCACATATGAGGACATCATGCATCAAACTACCATGTGTTATTTTTAAGGTTAGCTTGTATTCTCAACTTCTGTATCCAATATTTATTTTCCAGGATTCTCCAAATGGTTTGTAATGTTATCAGATGAGCGAGTGATGTTTGTAGGACAAGATTATAGTAGTTTACAACATTCCCACCAGATAGCAGCATTTAACTTATACCTTGTGCTGAAACTGAAAGAACTTGATACCTGGTTTGTACGGCCCTTCAGAGAAAATAGGCTGAAGGATACTACTAAAAACTGAAAGATGTCAAGGATCTAAAGAAAGAGGGTCGAGGAAGCTCATCAGTTATAACATCAACAGTTGGCATCACAGTAATTCGGTGGGTTGATAATTCGGCAGTTCATATCATTTCTTCATATGCAGGCTTAGAACCAGTTGGTAAGGCCAGAAGATGGTGTAGAAAGGAGAAAAATTCATTGAAATTGACAGACCGAAGGGTATATGAACACGTAACGGCCATAAGGGTGGTGTTGATCTCATGGACTCCTTGGTGGCTCTTTACAGGTATGATATAAGGAACTGCTGATGGTACATGAGGATTTTTCACCATGTGCTAAATGTCACAGTTGTAAGTGCTTGGTTACTATGGAAAATGGACTGCAAGACCCCTATGGACCTGCTCGAGTTCAAGAGTCGAGTGGCAACAGGACTTATCTTCAGTGGTAAGGCAGGAGAAGCACCAAGGAGGAGGGGACGGCCAAGCAAAAATGGCCCATCATCACCACTCAAGAAACAGGCTACACATACTGTGCCTGCTGAAAAGAGGATGGATGGAGTAGGACACTATCTGCAGAAAACAGAGGCTAGAAATGCTAATAGATGCCGTGACAAAACTGCGCAAGTAAAACCCGTATATTTGTGGAAAGTATTATGTACCATGATGTCCAGAGTGCTTTCAGAGTTTCCGTACAATTGCCTGAAATATGAACATGTGAAGTACATCAGTTACATATAAATGCCCAGGTAGGACCAGTGTGATAACGCTGTACTAACACAATTGCCTCAGGTGTAAAAATTTCTTGTAAATACTAGTATAATAAACCAAAGTAGTAAATGTATGACGTGTTGACATTATTCCACTAAATGCATGATGTCCTCATATGAGGACATCAAATTCCCGCCAAGTATGGTAACTTCGTTTTGTATTTTATGTTTGTATCATCTAATAGGGTCATTTTAACCAGGAAAATCACATTACACTATTTTTAATTTAATTTTTTTTAAATTCATGCATGAGAGGGTTAAAATACAAGGATCTCTAAGGTTATTCAGGGTGGTCTTGAAGGTACATGATACCATAGGCTAAAATCATGCCTCTATAACAAGGACCGATAGGGTTCATAGTGGACAATACTTACTCACCTAACGCTAAGTGACCTTGGCACATAGCTTACCAGAATCGTAAATCCTCTTCTGCAGCACAGCATAACTCAGTCGAAAAAAGGGGAAAGTGGATAAAATTGGGTCAGCGAAACCATACAAAAATGAAGAGGACTTGTGCGATCAGGTTATAACTACCACAAGCCAAAATAATAAAATACGTGAGTTGCAAAATTTCGATAAAATAAGAAAAAATTATTACAAAATGAGAGTAAGATGACTAACATATAAATGAAACAAATTAAATTTATACAAGGAATTCTTCTTCCGTTTGTAATGACATAACAATTTGGATCTTCTTTCGTCGTCTGCGAAAGTGACGTGAAAAGCTCGCATCCCCAAACGTAGATGCCATGGCAATCTGGTTACCATCCTAGGCGTTTGGTTCAGACAAAGGCTAACCTCCAACAAAATGAAACCAATAATAAATCAAGAGATAGCTAACTCGCTTACATAAATGATATAAAGAAAATTCATCCCTACTGATATTATGCTACAGGAGTTGGAGTAACCACACACGTACTTATAACTAAACATGCAACACAAATGCGTAATTTACAAGATTCGAACTCATGACTTCGCAGAACAAGCCGCAACCACTCTAATCATGATATAATTCAAATACTATTATTATAATGCACAGACAGATAATGGATCTCAAAATTACATGTATGAAAGGTACAAGCAGCCGTGTATAACTTTTACTTAAAAAAAACGCTTGCGAGAGTCAGGTCAAATCTATGTACAAGTGCCCGAGGACACATTTACTATTTACATAATAACATAAACCGTTACTTTACATTTTTAAATAGTTGACGCTATCCTATCTCTGCTCCATGCTGAGAAATTTGACTTTGTCTGACCTGCATCTACGATCACACCTGAGCAGTTCTCCTCGCGGACATGCGACTTAGTAAGTCATGCTAATGTTGTGGATGGAAGGCGGCAGTCCGGAGTTCATGACTGGTGACATCACGAGAATCTGCGTTGTTCAGCTCGATGCTCGTACTGGTTAGTTGATCGCCGCCTCTTCGTTGTTTACGTTGTCTCGATTGGATGTGACGTAGGCTGTCAGCGGGTCCTCGTTCGCTGCCTCACTGCGGTGAAGGATGTCCCGTTGTTTGCAGGTGCCACAGCTCCCAGCGTAATGAATTGGCAGTATCAGGTGAATTAGTGATGTTAGAGAAATGTCACAAGGACAATGCAGTCTTTAACTGCGATGCGTGGAGACAAAGGCTGTCTTCTCGTCGTTAGGTTGCCGTCAGACATGAACACCTCTCAGTCAGCGATACGCACAGTGAATGCTCCTCGCGGGCTGTATATATGAACGAGCGTTACTCACGCCTGTGAGATCATCTTGTGTGGTCCACTCGAAATCGTGTGCGCGGAGATTGAAATTCTCTCACGGTTCGAGATAATGATTAATTAATTCGTTGAAATTATTAATACCGTCATGCAGAAAAGTACTCTCATTCCAACTATTATTTCCAAATCTCGCTATTCCTCATGTGGGCGGAAATATTCCATGAGTTTTATTTCCCTCCAAGCAGAATTCCCCGCGGTTTCTCATGAAGTTGCTAGCATCCAACGCTATAAGATAAGTGGTTAGCGTGGGTTCATAAATTTACTTGTTCATGCTGGGTACTTCAGCTCGCTACTGACGCTCTGCTCTCTAAAAGAGCGCACAATGTCGCGTCCTATTAGACAATAATACCAAATGTAATGTCCGTCCTTTCTGGTCTCATCTGCTATATTATAATTGTCTCTATTTGACCATGAACGGAACGGTTCAATATAGACATGATACTGTATGGGCTTTTGGGCTTATACCGTGTCAAGAAAATAAGGTGAAATTATTTACGTTTCGCAGAGAACTGTGCTCTGCGTCATCAGAAGAAAAGCTCGACTGTCCACGAGAAAGTATTCTTAAACATTGAGCTTTTGAAATTTAGACGTTATAATAGAAGTGGAAATGGTACGTTCATTCGTCACCAGATGGCTCCCCGGACGCGGCACAGCGCTAGCGTTCGAAGCGGAAGCTGACCGTGGACAGTCGAGATTTTCTTCCGATGACGCAGAACACAGTTCTCTGCGAAACGTAAAGAATTTCGCCTTATTTTCTTGACATAGAATAAGCCCAAATGCCTATACAGTATCATGTCTATAAGTACAGACCGTGAAATTATCAATGGCAACCACAAATCCATATCTCGCGCCGTTATCATTTTATCAGCTGCTGAAGTTAACCAATTAGATCCCTTCGCGGGTGAATTCAAATGGGCTTTGCGAGGCGGAGTTGCTAAATCTTAAGACCGGCTTGAGAATACCAATCTAAAAAATCGCCAGTTGCGAGATTTGAACACGAATCTCAAAGTTGACAAGATCGCGCGAAAGCATGTACGCTCCGGTGACACTGCCAGAAACTCGCATTGTTTTTGCTTTTGATGCTGATTTCTTGACATCGGTAGCTACTACGTGATGGATGAATAGAAATGTGTTCCTGTATGGAATGACACGGTGAGGAAATCTTTCACTGTAAATCCTCCGTGCCTGTGCTCCGTTTTACTGAGCAATGCCATAAGTTAAATTTATATCAAGAAATCTGCATAAGCATTATCATACACCCTGTAAAGATCGGAACTGGAGAAAATCAGTCAGTCTCGAGCGAGTTAGACTGACTCATTGGCTGAATGGTCAGCGGTGAGGCCTTCGGTTCAGAGGGCCGCGGGTTCGATTCCCGGCCGGGTTGTGGATTTTAATCGCGTCTGATTAATTCTTCTGGCCCGGGGACTGGGTGTTTGTGTTTGTCCCAACACTTTCCCTTTCATATTCAGACAACACACTACGTTACCAACCACCACAGATACACGCAATGGAAATTACATCCTTCCATTTAGGGTTGCGTCAGGAAGGGCATCCGGCCGTAAACAGGGATAAATCCACACGTGCAATACAGTTTACACCAGCGATCCTACAGATGTGGGGAAAGCGGTGGAAGAAGAAGTCTCGAGCGAGTCAGTCGCGAGTGAGTTCAAGCGGTTACGAGACAGTCACAACATACAAAAGCATACAACAGACATAAGCAAACGCATTCCAGATTTCTGTAAACGACCGATCGCCTAGCAGATACCTATGCCTAGAAATCAGCATCAAACTCACTGCGGGGTTCAGTCGGAGTCACCTTAGCGTACTTGCTACGGAGAGATGCTGTCAGCTTGGAGGTCCGTGTTTAAACCCCACCCATTGTGAATTTTTTCTTCGATTCGTGTTCTTAATCCTATCTTAAGCTCTGTGCAGATTTTGCAAGACCGCCTCGCAAAGCTTATCTGAATTCGCCCGCGAAGAGATCTGATTGGTTAACTATAGCAGCTGATAAAAAGACAACGGCTCCAGATATGGAATTATTCCTTTCAAATTAACTAACAGCAAGACCAACACTCTAACTCTCGAATAACGGCTTCACGTTGTGTCCGACTACTCTGTATATCATTCTAGAGTGAATGTGTTTCCATTTTAATAATAATAATAATAATAATAATAATAATAATAATAATAATAATAATAATAATAATAATAATAATAAATGTTATTTCCTTACATTCATTTATTTCACTCAAGAACTGAATTTAGAGTGAATACAGGGATATGTTGTTTGGCCTGTGTGAAGAATAGTAAAAAATAAGTTATAGCAACACTTACTGTAACTTCTCGTCTACGTGGCCTGGTTACGAGTTTAGCTTCTGCGAACTTAACACTAGTTTGGGAAACTGAAAGGGATTGATTTAAAGGAGGCAACATAATGGGTGAGAGAAGTGGATTAAAATTATTTCCTAGAAAACTGAAGTCCTCATTCAAAAAAAATTAAATATAACATTTTTCACAAAGTTGTGCTTCTGATGGAATAAGGCTGTACATCGTGCCAGGTACGTTTCTGTTCTGATTACAAGTTAGTCTGTTTGCAGTTTTAAGATTGGTCACTCTGAAATAACGTTGTATTTCAAGTAAACATGGCTGACACCTGTATTTTTAACTCCAAAAAAACTGTTAAATTTTAAACAAAGGCAGAAAAAGAAAATTAATTCAAATCGGAAACAAAATGTGAAGAAAAATAAGGGAAACGGTGAGATATGCGTTCTTATTACATTAAATGTCACAAAAATAATGACAAATAATTAAACGGGTAAAATATGAGAACTAGGTGCCATTGCGTTATAATGTATGGTATAACGAATGATTACCCATGATAAAAATTCGTAAATGGATATAACTAAAAACAGGCAAATTTTTCTCTTGTTATAACATCATAAAAATATGGTGTATAACCTTTCTTGAGGTAAGTCATCAATTTAAGGAGAAGTAAGTTATTTCCATATGATAGTCAACGTAATTACTAGAATACAGAGATCGGACTCCAATATCGGACCGAAATCACACGCACTGTGTATGGGGCTGTCAACTGCAAAGTTCCAAGCCCATTATGCAAAGGGATTTGGAATGTTGTTTAGTATCCTTACATAATACTAGGTGTTGCTCCTAGTTGTGCTGGTGCATTGTATGAATGAGACGTGAGATAAATAATAAGAGAGAAGGCAGGCGGAAGGATAAAAAGAAGAAAAATGTAACATGAAAGGGCAAGGCAGACAAGTATGGAAGAGAGTAATTTGAAACACAGACAGCACTAATGAAGATACAGCGACTTTGTTAAAGAAAGTTACTCCTGAATCATCGTACTCTGAAGTAATAAATACCAGGGACATAATACAGGCTTTCGCTTTTAGTTAAAGATATGCAAATTCATTCAGAGGTTTCTGTGAAACACGCCATTTCAAAAGTACTCGAAACGTTTGGTTATAAAAGTCGTTTTATTTTGGTTATCAAGTTATGCTGTAATAATTTGTCTTACCATATTGAAAAAGGAATTGTCTTCTGGACGTGGAGCGTATACATGTCAATTACGAATAGTAGATAAGTAGGACCTAGTCAGTCAAAAGTAGACTTAATAATCAACGACGTCATCCATTGTGCAGGAGCAGAGAGAGTACGTAGGCGGGTTATCAATGTCCTTAAAACGAAAATTACTACTCAGAGAGGTAGCGTGTTTTACTGCTGACTAAATTTATTTAAATACTATTTACAGTTATTTACATGTTCACTCGCGTTTGCGTTTTCCACCCAGCAGAGTCGTCCAGAACAGTTTAGTTCACAAGTACAGCAGGAAACCTCGCTGAAATCCGCATAGCCGTCTGATGGACTTACTGCGCATGAGTGACTCTTCACAGACTCGCGACTGTCTCGTAACCGCTTGCACTCACTCGCGACTGACTCACTCGAGACTGACTGACTTTCGCTAGTTCCGCTCTTTATAAGGTGTACCATAATTAATAGCGTAAATTGAAACAACTGTAAGGGCGCGAAACTAGAAGCATAGATTAGATACTTTTGTAGAAGTCTTTCTTTAACTACCGAGTTAGTGTACTGTACAGTCGTTGTAACTGTAACATACTGAGTAAGACTTGTTTTCTTGTACATTAAAATCAACTACACTTCTACAAAAGTATCTAATAACTTTTCTTAGTATTCTATTGGTACCTTTTCCTAACTAGGGTGACGTTTACACACAATTAAGTCAATGGTGGCTGGTAACCACAAATTCTAAATTATCTCGAAAATGGCTCATTTGCGGACACATGTTTACTAGCTGTTTCGATTTGCACTATCAATTATGATACTCCCTGTATAGAAGCCAGCGGGAGATTCTAGTAATTTCCACTTACAAATCATTCTGGGTGTCTGTTCCATTGTTAATAAATTTCCCGTTTCTTCTTAAAGCTTCCTTATCGCGAGCCTCAACAATTTAACGGCGCTATTGTTTTTTTCGCTGCTGGCCCGCTCATACTGTCGCCACTCCACCGACACACTCGTCTCTCGTCGGCCCCTCTGCAATCCTGGCTTTTATTTTCAAAATATCATACTTTAGGCCCACTATGTTTGTTAACGACCAAGAAGCCTTTAATAACAGCAAGTGGCAATATTATCGAAGAAGTGGAACCTGCTTCTTCTGTCTGCACCAATTAGCTGCGTTCGTTTTTCATTTTCGACTAGCCTTGATGCAGTACTATCTGGACTTCTCAATCTGCTAGACGTTGGGTGAGCGTTTCCAATATTTCAGGGCCATTTAGAAGCTGAAGGTGGTGCTCACAACAACTGAAGCTTGTAGTACAGCTTGTCTATTTCGATTTCCGGTTGACAACCACATGATCATTACAAATTGGGGCAAATATTCGTTTATAGGAAGGAAGTTCGGGATTGGAATAATTCACCAAGGGAGATCTTCAATAAATTTCCAATTTTTTGCAATCATTTAAGAGAAGGCTAGGAAAATAACAGATAGGGAATCTGCCACCTGGGTGACTGCCCTAAATGCAGATCAGTGGTGATTGATCGATCGATTGATTAATTAATTAATTAAGTTGATTGATTGATTGATTGATTGATTGATTGATTGATTGATTGATTGATTGATTGATTGATCAAACGAGCTAATAAGGTAAAGAGGTGACAACCCATTCTTCGGGACTCGGTAGGTGACGCGGAGCCAATCGTTAACAATCAGCACACCCATGAACTTACCCTCAGTGAAGTGGGATTATACATGTCTCCTTAAATACACTCGGAAGTGTATAATCGATGGGGAGTAGGAACAAAAATATTTTTTTTATCATTCAGAGAGAGAGAGAGAGAGAGAGAGACAGAGAATTACACGTGTCTGTTAAGCCCCAAAATGTTTTCGGATGAAATGGAGCGAGATGTTACGAAGTAGAATTATTGCCTACGTACGTCTTCAGTATAGACCGTTACTCCTTATAGCGTTCAGTCTGCAAGCTTCTGTGCATTAATTAAGTGCCTTCAGAATCCTCCATTTCCAACTCTTTTTGGCCTAGTTTATTTCAACACCTCTTATCATTAAATAAGTTTCCCTCTGCTTCTCTTACCCTCCAAAGCTGAGTTCAATGTTCTTCTAGTAACCTCTCCTCCTCCATTTATCTCATATAACACCACCACTGAAGCATCCAGCTGAGTTTCATCCAAGCTTATTCTGGTTGGGATTTTCAATAACAGCACCTCTTAGAAGCAGATAAACCGTGCGAGTTGGTCGTGCGATTAGGGGCGCGCAGTTGTGAGCTTGCATCCGGGAGATAGTGGGTTCGAATCCCACTGCTGGCAGCACTGAATATGGTTTTCCGTGGTTTCTAATTTTAACACCAGGCAAATGCTGGGGCTGTACCTTAATTAAGGCCACGGGCGCTTCCTTCCAACTCCTAGACCTTTCTTATTCCATCGTCACCATAAGACCTATCTGTGTCGCTGCAACGTAAAACCACTAGCAAAAACAAGTAGAAGCAGATAAAACATCCAGTCTTACACCCCCTGCCATGATCTTTGTGGTCCATCAACCCTCACGCATTCTACGAAAGAAATATATGTAGTAATAATAATTATTATTATTCTCTGTGCGCTCATTTTCAGCTGATCGTTGCGCGCATAAATATTAGAATTTTACCAGTTTCATTACGGCTCTATTCATAAGCATATGAGGCGGAGGATTTGAATTCATTTCTGTGGGAGGAGCTGACCTGCGATGACCCGTTATGATACACAACTAATATTACCATACTGATTACAGCTACTGGCTACTGTGGAAAAATAATTATACCCTACCAACAAAATATTCATTAGTGAAGGGCTACTCGTGTTAGAATGCGATGAGGAGCGTTGATGATCCACGTGCATTGGTTTACAAAATACAGTACATCGTTGTTTTAAAGTGTGGCATGCTCAACCCCTTGAAGCAGAGGACGAAGTAGGTTACACACAGTATAACAATGTAATGACATCAGCTATAAAACGCAGCTGTGTGTACTTCTAAGGATTGTGGACGTCATTTTTGCTTTATCTTACTATATCAGTAAGATAAAGCAATAAGAACGCAGTGTTTGTCCGTACATACGTTTTCTTGTTGCGATTTTGAGAGGATTGATGCAATACGTGACGAAGGAATGATCTCCATAATTTTAGAAAGATTGTTCAGACCGTCGTTCTGTTTAGATAAAATATACAGTACATGGAAAGACTGCTAATCTTAATTTTTTTATGAAACTTGCCAATATTAAAGAACAGACTTCCAGAATTTCCCTACACTCGGTTTTTATCTCAAGTCGTTAAGCAGGAGCTGAACAATATCATTTTAATCTTATGAATACCACCTCTCAGCAGGAGAAAAGCAAATAATAAATTCAGCAACTGCTTTCGCGGACCACCTATGCCATGCTGAGGTACATTGTTGGTTTCATCTTGACAATGGGGGTTGCGTTTGGTAATTTTTGCCTTCTGCTCGCCGTGTGAAATACAAAACCATTCGAACTGTCTAACTGTTTAACACTCCTCACGTGTGCACTGACTGCGGAATTTAGTCTCTCTTGATTATCGCATCACTGAGAACCTCTGCTAATTCGTAACATCCAGCTAAAAGAATCTTCTTCATCTCCTTCTACAGATTTCTCCACATTCGTGGGGTCGCGGATGCGAACTGCGTCGCATATGTGGATTTGGCCCTGCCTTACGGCCCGCTGCCCTTCCTGACGCCAACCCTATATGGAGGGAAGTAATCACTATTGTGTGTTTCTGCGGTGGTTGGTAGTGCAGTATATTGTCTGAATATGAAGACGATAGTGTTAGGACAAACACAAACCCCAGTCCCAGAGCCAGAAGAATTAATGAAACGTGATTATAATCCCCGAACCGGCCGAGAATCGAACCTGGGGTCCTCTGAACTGAAGGCCTCAACGCTGACCATTCAACCAAGGAGTCGGACATCCAGCTAAAACAATGCTTTTATAAAATTGATTATCATATACCAAGTAATACTTTCTAATTTTTGGTCCAAAATCCAGCCTTTCATACTTTCTTGTCTGAAATATGCCGGCGCAGCGACGTAATGGTAGTGATCCTGTCTCTTACCCGCAGGCCCCGGGTTTGATTCCCGGCCAAGTTAGGGAGATTTATTTGGACCTGACGGCTGGTTTGAGGTCCACCCTACTTACGTGAGAATGCCTTGAATAACTGGAAGGGGGGGGGGGGATTTTCGTGCCGATCACACGCCACCACGTAATTTGCACGACGTCGGGCTGAGCAGCGGTCGGTTGGTAGGCCAAGGCCAATCAGTCCTCTAGTGCCATGGGGTTTGTTTGCACTTTTTGTTTAGGTATTTGTTTGTTTGTCTGAAATATTAGTTACGCATTGACCATTGCGAATTCGGTGCACGGGTCTATGCTGCTCTCAGTTAAATAACTGACTAATGAAAAGAACCGTCCGACTCGTTGGCTGAATGGTCAGCGTACTGGCCTTCGGTTCAGAGGGTCCCGGGTTTGATTCCCGGCCGGGTCGGGGATTTTAACCTTCATTAGTTAATTCCAGTGGTTCAAGGCCTGGGTGTTTGTGCTGGTCCCCAACATCCCTGCAACTCACACCCCACACATAACACTATCCTCCACCACAATAACACGCAGTTACCTACACATGGCAGATGCCGCCCACCCTCATCGGAGGGTCTGCCTTACAAGGGCTGCACTCGGCTAGGAATAGCCACACGAAATTATTATTATTATTATTATTATTATTATTATTATTATTATTATTATTATTATTATTATTATTATTATTATTATATGAAAAGAACCTAATCGGCCCGCTGTGAGGCGAAATCTGTATGCTCTAGATTTCTGTGTCTAATATCATGATATCTAACATTGACACAATTAATCGGTCCGATATCAGATATCTAATATCAGAACCAGAGAAGATGTAATTTAACGCAAGAGAAACCTTTGTAGGACAAAAATACGGCATATTATCATTTGTAGGCACAGGGAGTTAATAGGGTAACCAGACGTCCCTTATTTTATTGGATTGCCCCTTATTTCTCTTAAGTGTCCCGTTGTCCCAGCAAAAAATATACGCGAGGCATATTGTCCCGTTTTTTGAGAACTGCTCCGTATATTTTAAAACACGATGTTTAAACTTTATATATCACAGAGTTCTGATGTGTATTTCTCACTGTATAAAGTAATTTCGGTTTGCTTGGTTGGCACCAAATAGAACAAACCAGTGAGATGGATGTACATAAGATGTAAAAATGGCAACTTATAATCCTGCATAGTAAACATAATTTTTTTAAACACTGTATGCATTGGGATGTGGCCTCTTTCATTGTTAACAACAACAACAACAACAACAACAACAACAATAATAATAATAATAATAATAATAATAATAATAATAATAATAATAATAATAATAATAATAATAATAATAATTGTACCGGGGGTACACCTTCTTCGTCCAGTTAAACTGCGCGCCTTTTATAAAGCCATCTATGTAATTGAACTTAAACTAATGTTATACAAGATACTTGGATTTGCAACTGTTAGATGTCTCTACCATCAGCCTAAGTGCCCCCCTCTGGCGGGATTAAGGACAATTAATTTTTAAGGGTAAGTTGATTTTCAGAGGTGGCAGACCTTAAGTTTGTGAAGATTGTTTTGTTCTTGTGTCAAGGTTGTCAACACTTCTGGCCCCCTCAAACTCCAGCATCTAGCAACCAATCAGAAATTTTGTGAATATTTTCTCTAGCCAATTAGAATTGGGGGTTTATACTGGCATCCAGCTTATCTGTAAACTGTTCTGGAAACTTCCCCTCAAAATGCTATAAAAGCTGGGCGTTTTAAGGCCGTATTGTCATCTTCATCACTCCAGTTCGGCGAGTGCTGCGTGTAATTCAGAGGCAGGGACCGTAGGTCGGCGTTCGGAAACCCTAGCTAAACAAGATAACCGCAGAATTTTCTTAAATCTATGATAGCTCCGGCATATAACTTGAGGGGAAGGTTTCAAACCTCTTTCATTTTATGTAAAGTTCTAATTTAACATTCTAAATGTAGACTTTCGGCAAGTCTGAGGACTGTGATCAAATCCCGGCTGGGAAATATGTCAACTAAGGGAACAAAGTGAGATTACCCTCTGTTTAGGTCGGCTCCATGGCTGAATGGTTAGCTTGCTTACCTTTGGTCCAGACGGTCCCGGGTTCGATTCCTTGCCGGTTCGGAGATTTTAAGCTTAAATGTTAATTTCCTTGGCTCGGGGGCTTGGTGTTTGTGCTGTCCCAACATCCCTGCAACTCACACACCACACATAGCAGTATCCTCCGCCACAGTAACACGCAGTTACCTACACATGGCAGATGCCGCCCACCATCATCGGAGGGTCTGCCTTACAAGGGCTACACTCGGCTAGAAATAGTCACACGAAATTATTATTATACCCTCTGTTGATTCCCATTCAACTTGGTATGGGGTAAGTAAAATTTTCGAAGCCTCTAAATTCTTAACACAGGTTTAGCATTTAATATTTCTCGTTTGTTCACCTCTTTATAGAATAGGCTTAGCCTCTGCAACTTCGGGCCATAAGCCCACTTAGGTTTTTAGGAGTTTTTCTAACACGAGTGCAAGTGTTTCACCTCCTAGCCTTTTGTTCGTGGCCGATCATGTTAAATCCCTTTCCTTTTACATTAAGGCCATTTAGAATGGTCACTCATTGCCCCCATTTAAATTGTAATTATTTATAGACCAATGTGTAACAAACTGTTGAGCAGAAGTGACTGTAAAGTTTGTCAGGCATTACCTTGTAAGAAACTTGTGCCTCTGAGAGGCTAGACTTTATTAACCTTTGGAGCTCAGACTCCTAGTGTGTGGAGCAAACATGCTCTTTGTACTTGTTCAGAGCTATAACGCTCATCCCTTGTATAGTGTCGTGTTGATATTTCTCTCTAGTTCTTGTACCTGATTTTTGGACTTATAGTCCGCTGTTATTATCAGATCTGACGAGCTCATTTCTATCTAATTGCTATTTGTTCGAAATCTTCTAAATATCAAAATTTAAAATAAAAAAGAAGGAAAGAAATAAAATTTCAAATTTAGTGCTTTAACTTATGCTTTGGTCATTTCCTTATCCGACCATTCATCCCGGCACTTTCTTACACCTCTACGTTCCGCGATATTCCAGGAATAGTAATGATACTACTACTAATAATAATGATAACTGGGCGAGTTGGCACGTCAAAGGCACGCGGCTGTGAGCTTGCATCCGGGAGATAGTGGGTTCGAATCCCCCTGTCGGCAGCCCTGAAGATGGTTTTTCGTGGTTTCCCATTTTCACACCATGCAAATGCTGGGGCTGTACCTTAATTAAGGCCACAGCCGCTTCCTTCCAACTCCCAGGTCTTTCTTATCCCATCGTCGCCGTAAGACTTATCTGTGTCGGTGCGACGTAAAGCAACTAGCAAAAAAAAAGTAATAATAATAATAATAATAATAATAATAATAATAATAATAATCGGCACTAGTTTTCTACAAATATATGGTACTCTTTGTGAGGTCTGTGGCTCGTGTTAGAATTCTAATCTTAAATAGGGACGAATAATTAACGGTTGTCGAAGTGTCTCGTATTTAAATGCTTGTAATCCGGTCACACTGTTAATAGCTTATTATTATTATTATTATTATTATTATTATTATTATTATTATTATTATTATTATTATTATTATTATATTTCGTCGCCATAAGACCTATCTGTGTCGGTGCGACGTAAAGCCCCTAGCAAAAAAAATATATTATTATTATTATTATTATTATTATTATTATTATTATTATTATTATTATAGTTATTATTTGCGAATTGACAGTGAAGAAGCAGCAGAAGAACCACTACAGAGAAATCGTACGCACACACCCTAGGAAATGAATGATTCAGTTGTGGAGTTTTCGAGTTCTTCCTACCAACGCTAGCCGTATGTACTGTATTTATAAACCGTTGTGCTGCTCTGAAGATCTGGGAATTGGTCGGTCATTTATTGATATTCTAACCACGCGTCTTCTGCAAGTGACAGCACTGTTGTCATATAGAGCTTTCAAAGTGCTGTCCGTGAAAGTGTACTATTGATTGAAATCGATACTCCACTTCCCAGTTTTCACTTATTTTACACACACAGAGACGCGGGCATAGGGTCTGAATGTATATACCATCGTGTGAGTTCGATGTGATGTCATGTGATGTGTGGTCTCTGGACAGGCCTAGAGCAGGTCTTTCTACTTGACGCTCATGGGTGACCTGTGTGTGTGTGTGTGTGTGTGTGTGTGTGTGTGTGTGTGTGTGTGTGTGTGTGTGTGTGTGTGTGTGTGTGTGTGTGTGATGTTGAGGTAGGGAGAGGATGAAACCTGGTGTCTGCACATAGGTTATTCCTGTTGAGGCTTAACGTTCTCATCTGAAGGATGCATCACTATAAACAGCGTCATACAATACGTCCTCACTCCACATGTTTCGAGTTTAACTCTGGCTTGTGGCAGGCATTCGCAGTTTAGTAACTAGAAGTTATGTACCACCTACTCTCCTTCCCCGTAGACCAACATTATGACGGTGTAACTGTTTTCCATCAACGGGACTCGAACCGGCTAACCACGATGTCTGACCATAAAGGCTTGACACTTAAACTATCATTGCCACCTAGTGGCCTCAATTGAATGATTCTTGTAAATTCTGTCAATATTTTGTTATACATGGTGTGTACTGGAAATGCTGTATCGTCACACATTCTAAGCAGTCATTAAGCTCAATTGTGATATAATAATAATAATAATAATAATAATAATAATAATAATAATAATAATAATAATAATAATGCTTGTTTTGGTAGATATAATGGCACGTAAGAAAACTCTGGCGAGACGAAATTCTCACTCCTCAATGACTCTGAAAACCGTTAAAGTAGTTTCTGGGAAGACTAAACTCATTACACCCTTATATAGGTTTGGACTGAGAGAGAGCGAGATTGTGGGAGGGTAAAACTAGTATCATTAATACCAACAATAATAATTTTTTGCAAGTTGCTTTACGTCACACCGTCACAGATAGGTCTTTTGGCGACGATGGGATAGGAAAGTCCTTGGAGCGGGAAGGAATCCGTTGTGGCCTTAATTAAGGTACAGGGAAACCAGTGAAAATAAATTTTAGGTCTGCCAACATTGGGGTTCGAACCCACAATCTCTCGAATGCATGTTTCATAAATTCCTTTTAGTGAGAGAGTTGGCTATACGGTTGGGCTCGTGTAGCAGTGAGATTGCATTCGGGTGGTGGTGTGTTCGATTCCCACCGTCGACATCCCTGAAGATCGTTTCTCGTTGTTTCTCGTTTTACACACCTTTCCAATCATTTCCAATCAATCCTTGCGTCTCTGAAAATCTCTTGTGTGTTAGTGTAAATTTAAACCACTAGGAAAAGTCATCTCGGATTGTAATAGTGCAGAGCGAGCCATCTGGTGACGAATGAGGAAATAATTTTATCTGTTACGGGGTTACCCGTGGACCAGCAGAGGTGAAAGAAGGTGCCGGGGTGAATGGGTCTAACTACAACGTCAAGAAAGAATTTAAACTGAAATGGAAGGTTATATTTTCAAAAAGCAACAAGTTAACAAATTCTCACTTAGTAAGATAACAATGACATAGCAATTTAAAAACAAGACTTAGAAAGGTCTAAGATTTCAGAATTTTCACGCTCTTGGGCTACAAGCCCCTAGTTTTACAATTTTTGAGTTCCCGGCTATAAATTACAAAAGGGTACAAATTTATATCAGGGAAGAAATCCCTCAATACATGGAGCGCTGGCTCCCAACTCACAATATCAAGCCTTCAAAAGGCATTCAGCAATCTTGCTTTAAAAAAGAGCTAACAGGCTCTCAGTTTTCACGCCTATTCAGGGCAACACCAAAAATATCTTACACCTTTTGGCCTTCCATGGCCCAGCTTACAAACTGATCTCGTACCCAACCTATAGGGCCTTCGTGTAAAAGAAATAACAGTTAAATAAATGGTCCGAACACAAAATGAATGGAGGCGTGTACTTGCACTCCTAAATATGCATTCTTAAAACCTAAAGGGCACTAGGCCAATGAAACAGGGGCTATTCCCAAGCTATGGAAGTGACTCGTATAATAATAAATTAAGACTTTACGGAAAGGAAGAAAACCAATTACCGGGCGAGTTGGCCGTGCGCGTAGAGGCGCGCGGCTCTGAGCTTGCATCCTGGAGATAGTAGGTTCAAATCCCACTATCGGCAGCCCTGAAAATGGTTTTCCGTGGTTTCCCATTTTCACACCAGGCAAATGCTGGGGCTGTACCTTAATTAAGGCCACGGCCGCTTCCTTCCAACTCCTAGGCCTTTCCTATCCCATCGTCGCCATAAGACCTATCTGTGTCGGCGCGACGTAAAAGCCCCTAGCAAAGAAAACCAGTTACAAAACGTAGTCACCTCAAACCAATATGAAAGGGAGCTCACTCTCTATCCCCGATTTACAGTTAAAGATTTTATGAAGAAATTAGATAAGCTGGCAGAAATTACATTTTCAGAAAAGTAGGTTACATAGTTAAGGTTTCGGATCTCCCCCTCGGGTTAAACCGCAGACCTTGCAAGAAATAACGATGTTAATAGGTCACATCCTTGCTGAAGAACTGCTGCCTGATGAAAGAGGCGCCTCCCGCCTCCTGCTTGACACACACACACACACACACACACGCTTAGATGTTGATCAAATGGCCAAGGGACGTGAAAATCCGCAGTTTATAAACCCTCGGGGAAAGTTCGAGACCGTTCTTGAATAAACTAGCCCCACCCTCTCAATTTTATTGGAGATTTTAAAAGTTACACTCAAAATCGAAGAAGAAGATGGTGATTGGTAGAAAATTAATTACAGAAATTCTTGATTGGTTGGATTCAAAACTGGCGGAAAGAAAAGATCAATGTTGCCAACCTAAAAATGAATGAACATAATTTAGTAAACACTTATGAATACAAAACGTCTTTGAATCAAAGTTCATCCACTTGGCACCAGGGTGCATGATCATAGTTTTTTAGCAGTAACCTCTGCTGAAGAAAGTCCAAACTTCTTGATGACTGATAAACAAAACACGTAGAATTTCATACAGTACATGAAACTTCACAATAAGAAAATTACGTCAAATTACTGTAGTGATACATCTTCTGAGTAAAGGTTTAAGTAGGTCTAGTTTCAAGTTCACTGTTTCTCCAGTAGAGGCGTTCTATTAGGCGCAACATTTAAATGTGCGGCTTAGAGGTGTACCTCCCGGTACATTATCAATAGAGGAACGATTAATTAATTGATTCAAACCTTCCGCCCTTATTAGAATTGTTGTGGTCGGTTGAGATTAACTTCTGAGGAGGCGGAACAAAGCCTTCACGAAATGCGAAGTTTCCGCTACAGTTGGTCTCTTTCACACGGTAAAACAACAAAACAAACAAAGATATTATATCTACAAATTTCTCTCTAGCCAACCACTGCAGGCCTACGTACACTTCCACGTACAAAGATTAAGCAGTGGCTAAATTTACGCTGGTCATTGCATGTTATGGTGCAGTAGCATCAAACAGATATTGCGGAGATTTCGTTTAAAAATAAATCTGTAGTACTTCTAAAATGTCTTGTCTTATACTGCCTGTGGATCTTCCAGTTTTTCTCACTGACCAGTTTTATTACAAAAGTGTACGATTCCTCGTAGGAGAATCTTTTAATTCTTGTGCTGCATTCAAACAAGTGCGTTCACTTTTCTCGTCTTGGAGAAGAACAATGGGACGATTTAAAAGAAGTTCGTAACCTATTACGTTGCACATTAAAGAGCTCTCCTTCCTTCTTTACTTGCCATTTCCGCTTCCCCTCAAGCGCAATTGTTTGCATTCCCTTCAAGCTGTCAGATGACAGTTGTATAGGATGACTTTAATACTGTTTAAATAATTTTAGATAGTTCACTGTGGAGTCTCTTTCTTTGATTTCGTTTTATCTCCGCACAGAAAGTGCCGATCGTCAGAAACAAAATATCTGTCTAAGCCCATTTGGTTACCGTGATCAGAAGTCTGTATGGTTTGTCAATTGTAGTTAGTCGGTTCGAGTCCCGTTGGTAGATTTTTTCATCATCTCATTGTTGGCGTCAGTCACTAGATTGCGTGCCAAAAGCCCGAATTCAATTCCAAACTTCTCCGTAGTACCCGTATGGAGTGAGTGCATACGACGGCATAAGCTGTTAAAGGTGATTAGTCCGTCGGATGGGGACGGTAAGCACTGAACAGAGCCCTTGATGTTATTCAAAGGGAGTGGGATATTCGCCAACACCGGGTTTCACCCTCTCCCCATGGGGGAAGCACAGTAGATTTAACTTTTGGTAGTTCATGGTCATGCAGCGATCTCCCAGTTGTACAAACCCGACTTGCGTAACCTTATGCTCTTATTTTAAGTAGTGAATTGCCTCTCTTTCCGACATTTCGGATACTCATGAGGTCAAGGAATAAAACTGCATGGTCCTTGAATTATACATTGTTTGGGTCGGTAGATTTTCTGGCACGAATAAAGAACGCATGCGAGTCAAAATTTCAGGGACATCGGGGTGTCGCCGAAAGTCCGACTCATTGGCTGAATGGTCAGCATTGAGGCCTTCGGCTCAGAGGTTCCCGGGTTCCATCCCCAGCAGGATCGGGGGTGTTAATCGCCTCTGATTCATTCTTCTGGCCCGGGGACTGGGTGTTTGTGTATGTCCCAACACTTTCCTCTTCATATTCACACAACACACTACACTACCAACCACCACAGAAACACGCAATAGTAATTATATCCCTCCATACAGGGTTTGCGTAAGGAAGAGCATCCGGCCGTAAAACAGGGCCAAATCCACATGTGTGACGCATTTCGCACCCACAACCCCACCGGTGTGGGAAAAGCGGTAGTAAAAGAATAAGAATAAGAAGAAGAGCGATGTCGCCGAAAATTGTAATAGCAATAGGTGGGATATAACACTTATTATTATTATTATTATTATTATTATTATTATTATTATTATTATTATTATTATTATTATTATTATTTATTGTGAATAGGCAGGATGTGGGATTGAAGAAGCAGCACTACTATAAAAACTGGATGAGGTGATTAAGTGATTAAACACTCCAGCGTTTTCAATAGAAATATTAATGGACTTTTTGTCTTTTCTTTTCCTTCTTCCTTCACTTAATATAAAATAATCTCCCCGATCTTGTCTGTCTGTGACGGCTAATCTTGAGAACCACTGGATTTTCATGCGGTTTTCACCATTCTATTAAACATTTCATGATAAAGTTTTATATATAGATGTTTAATATATGACCAAAGAAAGCCGAGCATTAACGAGTTCAGTGAACTAGTCTAAGAAGAAACATCCGTTCGCACGCCATTTTCGGCTCACATGGCTAAACCGTTAGAGATACATAGTATCAAAAGTTCTGCAAAAAATCCGTGACAGCATGTGTCTGTCTTTAACACAACCCATTATGTTTTTGTTACACGTCAAATATAAAAACAAAGTTTCAAATTAATAACTTAATCCTTATCAAAATAAATTGTTTATTCCCCTCAAGTAACTAACGTAACTTAAGATGTAATTTACAGAATGTTATTTACATATACTTTCGGAGATATGGTCGTTTACATTTTTTCACGCTATCTTCATCCTGAAATACGGAAGTATAAATGACCAGCTCCAGAGCGACTGAGTAGTTTGGGATCCAGCGCACGAGGTATCGACTTCGGCCATCATTCGTTGAACATGGTACGACACAATAATTAATAGTTTTCCAGTGATTGTTTTGCTATCTGCTTTAAATCTATGATAATCCGTCATGCCGAAATGGAAAGCCAATATAGTGTATGTGGTAGTATAATGCATTCCAAAACGTGCGTTTATCACGTAAAAATGAAACTGACCAACAAAGGGATTTCTCGAATGTCACAGAACAGAGAAAGAATGACTTCACAAAGGCAAAGGGAGTCATCTTTCTTGTAATTCACTAAGCACGTTTAAGTATAATACTCACAAGGGAACATCGGCAATGGTTAAGTCTCCGATCGCGATGAAACTTGGAAAACACATTGAGGTACGCGTAAAAAAGTTGTCGGCATCAATTTTCGTTGTGGACATTCATTACGGCGTTAACTAAGGGGCCTAAAAATTGCGACATTTCAAGTTCCGCGCGAACAGCGATGCATACTTGCTGACCAATGCTAAGCCGGCACACGGCCTGCCTCGTGCCACACCTCTGCACCTCCTCCTCCCCTCCTCACTCCTAATGTTTCGTCGCCGCACGTTTCCCTTCACCCCGCACCTACCCGTCTGCTTAGCTGTTGAATGGGGCCGGCGCTATACTTTGTTTCTTTTCGTACTATAATTACAGCCCCGAGTTGGGGTAGCACGTCCGACCTACGCTTAAATTATTGTTTACTTCTACTGCCTTAAAGCTGTCGGTAGTGTCCTTTAGACTGGACATAATATGAAATTAAATCGTCCACCATTAAATAAATCACCCACCTTAAAGAAATTACGTGCCCAGATAGAGGATCTCAATGAATGTAATATGATTCGATACCTCGGGATACCAAAACTTGGTTACAGGTCCAGACCTTCCTTTTATGTACACTATCAGTTGTCTCATAACGAAATCGCGGGCAACAACATTTATAAACTTCGAGTTTGAAACTACTGATATTTTCCGTCTTACGTACTCTGGTATAAATAATATACGTATAATGCTTTTGTTTGTGCTTGTACTGAACGATTTATTTATGTTTTGCAGTGACAGATACAATACATTACAATTGCAGAAATGGTTGCCGAATCTGTATATCAGTTTAATGCATACACAACTTTGATATGAATATGATATGTAATGTAGGAAAGTTTGACGTAATAAGAGAAGCCTTGAAAAAAATGTTGCGTATTTATACATGCAGTAGACATACAGGCAGACCTTAGTCTTACTTTGTCGGTACTTTCGCGTTAATGTTGACGAAGTTCTATGTATTCAACAAGTATCGATATTAAACTATCACACTACAGTCATCTGGGTACAATGGCAGTTACATATGTACAAATTTAAATGTCTATTGTACGAACTGGTACAACAACAACAACAACAACAACAAAAAATTACACACCGAGCTCAATAGCTGCAGTCGCTTAAGTGCGGCCAGTATCCAGTATTCGGGGGATAGTAGGTTCGAACCCCACTGTCGGCAGCCCTGAAGATGGTTTTCCGTGGTTTCCCATTTTCACACCAGGCAAATGCTGGGGCTGTACCTTAATTAAGGCCACGGCCGCTTCCTTCCCGCTCCTAGCCCTTTCCTGTCCCATCGTCGCCATAAGACCTATCTGTGTGGGTGCGACGTAAAGCAACTAGCAAAAAAAAAAAAAGAAAAATTACAAGACAACACAATAAATGACACCGGGCAAAGTCCCCGTCACTAACTGATAGTAAGCAAAAACAATCTTTGGTCTATTCGAAACATTAAAAAATAATGGAAAGGAAATTGAAACAAAACACAATTAACAACTGGTACCATACTTTTATCACGGGACGTATGCTTGACAATAGTGATGTTCCTCGTAGAAGTGTGTGACGTACAAGTTTGTAGACTAAGCAAATTTGACAAAACCAGTATTCGGGCACAAAGAACATACCAAGCCAATACTGTCAAATGATGATCATCAAAGTACCCACTGCGGTACCACAAATACTTCCACTTGTTTTTGAAGCGAGGAGATGTCAGCTGGAAATGTAACAGTGATTACAACTTTAAGATGGTGTTACGGTGGTGCAGCACGATTTTGGTATTCATAAGTCGCAGTCCGGAATAAATTCTTCTTGTACAAGTTTTCCAAATCCGAAACCCATACATGTCTAATGGTTGACAAACTGCTTAGCGCCGTCTGGAATCGTCATAACTTCTACGTCAGTGCCATGAGGAAGCGCATTCTGGTCAGAGAAAGAATCTAACAATAAAATTCTTTGTCCATCGTGTAAACTTGGTTTCAAGATGACATTATACAAGCCATGAACTTCTGCTTTGCCCATCTTTCCAGACGAGGTGCATGCGACATTAATAGTTTCATGTGAAAATATTTTCATAACAAGGCAACTTTTAGGCCCCTTAGTTAACGCCCTAATGAATGTCGGCACCCAAAATTAATGCTGACATCTTTTTACGTGTACCTCAATGGGTTTTCCAAGTTTTATCGCGATCGAAGACTTCACCATATCCGATGTTCCCTCGTCAGTAAAGACACCAGTCGATAGTGAAGAAGCTGTCCATTACACTATATAATTTATAAATTCTTCACATCCTTCCGGCTTGGCGTCACACAAGTTGATTTTGAAGGTGGGGGTGACTATTATATAGTTACGTAATCTGCACCCGCAAAAGCAATGCAGTAAGACGCAATTGGTAGTGGAAATTTTGAAAAACTCTTTGATTGAAGCTACTAATTGAACTGTCTGTGGCACAGGAAACGCGATCTTAACAACGACAGAGAATCCCTATGATTCTTTCAGAATTGTATTTTGATTTCAAGTAGAGCCTCCGTGGCTCAGACGGCAGCGCGTCGGCCTCTCACCGCTGGATACCGTGGTTCAAATCCGGGTCACTCCATGTGAGATTTGTGCTGAACAAAGCGGAGGCGGGACAGGTTTTTCTCCGGGTACTCCGGTTTTCCCTGCCATCTTTCATTCCAGCAACACTCTCCATTATCATTTCATAGGATTTATCACTCATTAATAAATCACCTTGGGAGTGGCGACCCCATTGTAATAACAGCCTATATCTGTTTCATTCATTACATCCCTGACCCGGTCAATGACTGGAAAACAGGTTGTAGGTTTTCATTTTCATTTTGATTTCAAAGGAGTCCAATTATCGGTATGAGTCTACTTTGACATGGCAATAAACAAAACACAGCGTGGGACATTTAGCGTGGCTGGAGTTGATCTCAGATCTCACTGGACAATGTTTTCCTCATGGAGAGCTTTATGTGTCTCTTTCGAGTATTACACCAAAATACTTTCGTGTCCATTACTGGAGGAGAAGCCACGAAATTATATAAGTAATTGGTTAAAAGTAACGTATCGCCTTAAATTCATAACTGCTCCAGTTTTATTTAACAGTAAATAACAATAAATTGATTAATGTTTATAGTTTTTAACAAGTTTAGCGCTCTCAGAATATTAGGATGTAGCTAAGATAATGCCTAAATCTTAATTTGGCTTTACAGTCGAATTTTACCCTCATGCAATGGCATACGACCTTTAACTCTTTAATTATTCAAAGGAGGAACAAAAGTTTTCGGGAAACATAAAAAAACAGGGAAAATCTTGCCCAGTACGGGAAGTAGGCTCATACTACACAGTTCAAAAAAATATAGGGAAACATGTATTGTAATGTCTTGTATGTGAACGTTAACTTGGTGAATGGGGTTCCAGTGGTCGTACGGCATACCTTTAGACATTAGCTATTCAGGGTATCAAATCGAAGTTATACTCCATCTGTAGGCGTAGCCATGCATTAAACTGTCAGGTGGCCCCTCAAAACAAAGCGAATAGCGGTGCGCCCTTGTGCCGTTGTGATGTACACAGACTACTGCGGTCATCTGAGCACGATGTACGTCAACCAGCACATTCCATGACACATCTTAACGAGGTTCAACTCGCAAGGGCCGTCACTTTGATCCAGGAAGGATGGACTTTTCGTCGTGTTGCTGTGCATCTCATTGTCTCTCTGTCAGTTATTCAACGCTTATGGAATCGCTACAGTGAGACAGGCCAGTTCACAAGCAGGGTTGGACAAGGTCGTGGACGCATGACAACCACACAGGATGACCGATATCTGACCATCTGTGCGTTGCGGCGTCGTTCAGCAACTGCCAGAGAACTGTAACAAAATCTCAGGAGGGTCACTGGAGTCACGGTGTCTGGCCAGACAATAAGGAACAGGTTAAGAGAAGTGTCCTTACGACCCTGACGTTCTGTTTGAGTGCCACGTTTAACGCAGCAACATCGCTCAGCTCGCCTTCTGTTTGCTCGTACCCACGTCAACTGGCAACTTCGCTAATGGAGACCTGTGTTGTTCACAGACGAGTCAATATTTCCCCTGGCACAGCGTGATGAACGTCAACGTGTATGGTCAACGCCGTGGTGAGCAGTCCATGCCAAATGCTGTCCTGAAAGGCGACCGATTCGGACAAGGTTCTGTGATGGTGTGTGGTGGCATCAATATTGATGACCGTACGGATCTTGTCGTCGCCGTGATAATCTTACCGCTGCGGGATACATCGAGCATACACTGCTACAGCATGTGTTGGTTGCTGCATACGGCGTTAGCCCTGAATTTGTACTCAAACACGACAATGCCAGGGCTCATGCAGCGCGCATCACCAGAGCTGTCTTGCGAGAACTGGATATTCAAGAGATGGAATGGCCAGCAGTCAGTCCCGACCTTAATCCCATCGAGCATGTGTGGGATAGGCTTGACAGAAGTGTTCGTGGGCGTCCTGTTCCACCACAGACTCTCAAAGACCTCGAACAGTCTCTCATTGAAGAATAGGAACTGATGCCGCAACGTGACCTTCGTTGACTTATAAGGAGCATGCCACGTTGGTGCTGAGATGTTATAAATGCTCGTGGAGGACATATGCCATACTGAAGATCTCCAACTGTGATAAAAATCCGCCCTGGAGGACTGTTATCACTTTGTTTTCGTCCCTATTTCAACATTTCCGTTTGTATTCTGAAAATGAACGCGAATCCATCGATGTCCTTTTGTATGCTTCAATTGTAAAAGATGAAGGTTTAGTTGGTAGGGGCCTAATATACCTGGGTGTGAGGTATTGTTTTGTGAAGCATAGCATACATTCAAAAAAATGTTTCCCTATTTTTTTCTAACTGTGTATATAACTGGCCAGAGAAAAAAAGTAAGTCCGTACAAATGACAGAATTAGAATTTGAAATACCGGGCGAGTTGGCCGTGCGCGTTGAGGCGCGCGGCTGTGAGCTTGCATCCGGGAGATAGTAGGTTCGAATCCCACTATCGGCAGCCCTGAAGATGGTTTTCCGTGGTTTCCCATTTTCACACCAGGCAAATGCTGGGGCTGTACCTTAACTAAGGCCACGGCCGCTTCCTTCCAACTCCTAGGCCTTTCCCATCCCATCGTCGCCATAAGACCTATCTGAGTCGGTGCGACGTAAAGCCCCTAGCAAAAAAAAAAAGAATTTGAAATAGGCCAGAACCAACAATAGAAAGGGGATTCAGAAACATCAGAGCAATCCTCGAAGAATAACACGAGACCTAATGTAAATAGGAAAAAATACCCAATGAAGCAGAGGATAATCCCATCCTAAGCTTTGATTAGGGAAGGGGTCCGACTCGCTGGCTGAACGGTCAGCGTACTGGCCTTCGGTTCAGAGGGTCCCGGGTTCGATTCCCGGCCGGGTCGGGGATTTTAACCTTAATTCGTTAATTCCAATGACACGGGGGTTGGGTGTATGTGTTGTCTTCATCATCATTTCATCCTCATCACGACGCGCAGGTCACCTACGGGTGTCAAATAGAAAGACCTGCACCTGGCGAGCCGATCCCGTCCTGGGATATCCCGGCACTAAAAGCCATACGACATTTCATTTCATTTCATTTCATTAGGGAAGGGGAAAACTACGATCCGAAAAATCATCACACCCACTGGTTATCCAAAGTACGTATGATGGTAAGTTAAATTTTGAATGAGCCAAGTCGCGGAAAATGAAATCATGAGGATGCCAAGAAACAAACACTCGCATATCCTTGTGAACTTTATAACAAAAGGTGGCATCTAAATTAGGCCTGGTAAAGGAACTAGCCCTCTAATTCCTTGAATGTCCACAAAATTTGCGTGCATGTTTGAAATTTAGTTTAAAGGCGAAGATCCTACACTGACCTTCACATATTCAAATTCGAAAATATCTCCGCCTACGAGCAGAGGAGCAGCGTAGTCGCTTCAGTCTTACATGTTGAGGAGCTTGTGCCTACCTGACACCCGAAGTGTTTACTACACGAGAAGAGATCGACGAAGATCACGACAGGGCAACTGAGAGTCCCTTGTCCATTCTGTTGACAGCGAGCTGGCTGTTGATTGGACACAGTTAGTATCAAGTTGGGAATACAAGGAGGGCTACCAACCCCTGAATCAACATTTCTCCACAATAGTTCGGGTATTAGGTGGGACAATGGACGAAGTAAAAATGGTAGCCGCTTAGCAGGTTGACTTAGAAGCATTTAGTAAAATGGTTCACTAGTATAGTGCATGAAGGAAAAAGAAGGGTAATATAAAAGAAGGGTGGCCGTATTTATGTCAAAATTATTATGTGCGAAACTGAATAATGAAGTGAAAATACAAGAAAAACTTAAATCGTAGAAGTTCATAAATCAGTAACACTGGTGAATGAAAGCATAGAATGAGCCTCAATATTTTGTTCTTTCATTCGTGGTCACTTACAATGAAATTGTGTTTGCTGAAATATTTTTCAGCATCTACGCTATTGGTAGTAGCCCAAATACGTTGCAGAACTACTTGGGCAAACTGCATTTGCAGGCAGTCTAAAATGTTTTTTTTTGCATAATTTGTACCAGTTAGCAATCAAAATATTCCTTAAGAAAACTATCCGTATTAAGATAAAAAGTGGGATCTTTCTTTTACTTTCACTTAAATATTTCAAAACTGTTGACAATACTCGGCCATCAGTGACAGGATTAAAAAGCTTGCCAACTTCTTGGAAAAAACAATTTGTGTAATTTTTTACCATGTGACTGCTCAACTTTATTTGCACTTAAGCTCACACTCCATAAACATGGTTTTCATTTTATCTTTTAGCCTTCCATTTGAAAAAGAGTCCATGGGCAACATCCTCCGCCACACTTTTTCAGCACAGTAAACTACTCATCCGACAACTTACGTGCAAACGAGTATGAAGATCCCTCCAACTGGGTAATTAATGTTCTTATTGTAAATAAGACCTGGGTCACAAATGCAGCCCGACACTGTGCTTCAAAACAATGATATTCATCATTAAACATGTTTAGGAGGAATTGCTGTTTAGCTAATTTTCATTCGGAGATTGGAAACGTCTTTTAAAGCAACTAAATACACTGCTGTGAAAACGTAAGGACGAAAGTAACTTTCGCATGTTTTGTCATTGCCAAGTAACATAGCTTGATGAAACTTGAACCATACATAGAAAGAATTGCTACAGTATGGTACGGGAGGCAACTGGATGGAATATGCAATGAGACGAACAGAAATTCAACTTATACAGAGGCAATAAACTATACGTAAGGCACTGCGACACATGATGGTGCGCTGGACATCGGAAAAGAAGGAACATGGTGTTTAAAAGGGTATGTGATCACCACGGACAGTGACGTGTTCCCATGCTGGCCACAAGATTGGTAAGGAGTTCTTGTGGTAGGGCGTTCTATTCCTCCACCAGCGCGGGTGACAACTGCTGAATGGCAGTTTGTGCATGCAACACGTCTGCCCAATTTGTACCACACGTGCGCGCTGGGATTTAAGTCGGGGGAACAGGCAGGCCAGTCCATCCGCTGAATATCCAGAGTTCCTCCACCTGTATTGTTCGATGCGTTCATGCATAGTCATCCATAAAAATGAAGTCAGGGCCGAATGCATCGCTGAAAAAATGCACATGGGGAAGGAGTTTTTTTTTTGCTATTTGCTTTGCGTCGCACCGACACAGATATGTCTTATGGCGACGATGGGATGGGAGACGCCTAGAAATGGTAAGGAAGCGGCCGTGGCCTTGATTAAGGTACAGCCCCAGCATTTGCCCGGTGTGAAAAATGGGAAACCACGGAAAACCATTTTCAGGGCTGCCGACAGTGGGGTTCGCCCCACTATCTCCCCATTAACTGGATACTGGCCGCACTTAAGCGACTGCAGCTATCGAGGTCGGTACCACAATACTTGGACCACCAAAATGATCATGTTCGACAATGTTTGTGGGTGCATTACGTATTCCCACCTCTCGCCAGATGAGGGTACGTCTAGAATAACTACTCAGACTGAATGTATTCTCATCTGGGAAAAGCACGCGACCCCCGTTCTCGTCGGTCCAGACCTGATACTATTGGCACCACCCTCGCAAACAGTGCCGCCGATGTGCGGGTGTCAATGGAACACAACGTAACTGCCTATTTCCTCTAATATCCCAAATTTAAAATCAAATGGTTTCTCAACCATTCGAATGGGATCTGTAGTTCCTGAGCTACAAGCCGGAATGTAAATACGTGGTTTCCTTACACTGAGGTTCAAATATATGTAAACTGAGTTTGTCACCACTTCAAAAAAAATGTATATGAATCGTGAACAAGAACAATAACACGATAATTGTGCAGCTCTTTTGTAATGAGAGGTGAAGTCACATCGTTCATCAATACACTGATCAAGTTACCTATTGAAATTATAACCTGTGCTTCAAGTTAAATAAAAGCTACGTTACACTGAAAGATTGAACCGTCCTTTCTCTTTTGATGTTGCTGGTCACAATTTAACTCATTTATTTCCAATAATATTGTTCACCCGCTAATCATTTGTTATTTAACTCTGTGGTTCTGAAATTGAGTGCGATTTTACATACACAATGGTTACGTTTAATGAAACTGTATCTGTGTTACCATTATTGTGCGTGGTTACTCAACGTAAAGAGATAGAGTATATAGAGGGATTTTAATATTGCAGTGTTTGTGCAGAGGGTGTGTGGTTTGGTCGATAGGACAGGATATTGGCAACGAGTACGAATTTCCTGTTTCAGAATTTTCCAATAAAGTTCCATAATTTAATGTTTAAGACCTACAATATAGCAAGTGAACTTTCATATGCTTTAAAAGTCGATATCCGCAGACTTCAAAATATTCGATTCACTTTCGACTTCAACCCTATGTTTCAAGATATTTAGTTGAAGAATGTATTTTCTTGGTTATTCGCCTCATCAGCATAGACTAGACTCTGTTCCTGTGTTATGTAGAGGTTTAGGGGTATTGCCCCCTTCTGGGCAAGCGCGTGGAAACCGTATGGTGAGCTGTATTCTCTTAACACTTAGGGGACAACTGGGGCAATAACAAATATAGGAATTGTTAAATGACTATCAGTAAAATAACTACCCTTCATTAATATGTCTATTTTGTCGAATAGCTGCCCTGCACTCTAGAGGTACGAGGCCCCTGGTTTGATTCCCAGCCAAGTCAGAGAATTTTACCTGGATCTGAGGGTTAATTCGTGATTCACTCAGCATACGTGAAAACAATTAACGAGCCGTCTGATGTTGAGATGAGCGGCCTCAGTCTAGAAAGCCAACAACAACAATAACTTGCTTTACGTCGCACTGACATAGATAGGTCATATGGCAACCACGATATAGAAAAGGGCTAGGAGTGGGAAAGAAGCAGCCGTGGCCTTATTTAAGGTACAACTCCAGCATTTGCCTGGTGTGAAAATGGGAAACTACGGAAAACCATCTTCAGGGATAGTGGATACTGCCAACTGGATACTGGCCGCACTTAAGCGGCTGGAGCTAGCGAGCTCGGTTTTCTAAAAATACTGTATTGCGATATTTTCTCAAGCCTGAAAATTTTCTATATTCCCCTCGAACTGCAATAAAATACCTTACATGATTACATTAATGCTAGAAATGCAAATTTTCCCTCTGTTACTTACTTTCACTTTCTGGATCGCACGTCTCAAAGCAAAAACCTCCAAGAAGACCTGGTTTTCATTTTGAAAGTAGATTTCGCTCTGTTCTGTCCAATACTACACTTGCACGAAGGGCGTACTATTTTGTTTTATACGTCATTTTTTCTACCCAAATGTAAATTACACATCAGTTGTTATATCCACCTTCTCAACATAATCTCCTTGTAACGGTTTGCAATTTTGCCATCGATGTGTCAGTCTATCCACACCTTCCTGAAACTATTCTTTTGGAGTGCTGCATACCCATGCCTTGACAGCTGTGTCCAGTTCTGCAAAATACGCAAAACGGCGACCTCGCAGAGGTTTCTTCATGTTCCCGAACAGGTGATAATCACTTGGTGCCATGACGGGAGAGTATGGCGGGTGTGGCAGCACCTTGAATCGATTGTTGTTTCGTTTGTGGCTCATGGTAATGGAGCCATGTCTCATCACCAGTCAAAAGCCTAGCCATGAAGTCGGTTGGATCTTGACCACGGCGTTGCAAAAGTTCTCTACGCACGTCCACACGCCTCTGCTTTTCGTTTTCAGACAATAGTCTAGGCACCCACGTGGATGACACCTTCTCCAACTGTAAGTGGCCGCGCACGATCCGCTGCAGGGTGTTTCGGCTAATTCCCGTGGCTGCCTCCATTTCCGTAAAATGTGATGCACTTGTTTCCGTGGATGGCTTGTTCGACCAGGGCAATGATGGCTGGTGTTGACACTGTCACATTCCTTCCAAAAGTGGTTCCCTTGTCCACCGATGTACGCCCTGTTTTCCAACCTTCCACCCAGTTGTAAACTGTTTTCCGTGACGGCGCATGATCTCCACAGATTGCCACCAAGCGCCGATGAATTTCTGCAGTGGTCACGTCTTCATTCCATAGGAACCAAGTCGTATAGCGCTGTCCCTGACGGTTGCTTTCCATGTTGCTCGCTCCTACGCCCACAGTGTTGTTATGAAATGGCTATGACGAGTGCATTCGATGGCCCCTCTGCGTGTGCTGATACCAAATGGTGGAAAAAGACACTAGTAACACGTAACCACCTTCACAAGTGAAATGTGAACCAATCCCGATGTACAAAAAGTAAAGTGTGAAACAATATAGTACGCCCCTCCTAATAGCGTAATCTTCTGAGTAGTGGCTTGATGAATTGTGGCTTTCTGTTCAGTCAGTCTACGTGTTGTCAGGAAGATTCTATTCGAAAACCATAAATTGCTGTTCCGTATACTCGATGTTGCCCAAGAGTTGCTAAGAGCTTCAAAAGTTTACGCGTTATTTCTAGAACGAACGTGTGGCGGAAGAGTTTTGAAATACGAGAGCAGGAGATTGTGATGTAGGAAAGTATCGACATACATGCGGAAACAGTTGATAGAGCTCAATGTACCAACGAAATGTGTATCGAGATACGAAACTTAGCCACTAATCTCTTTATGTAAACATGAAATGTCTGTCTGCCTGCCCACCTTTAATGACAGAACTGAACTGATGGACGGAATTTCAGGACATTGTTCGTAAACAGTCTCAGAGGATAAAGGATAAAATATACATTACTCTCGAAACTGTTTGCGAAAATTCGCTTAGTAGCTTACTCCCAGACCAGTTACCATGTGCATAACAATGACGTAAGTTCATTGATATGAAGACAACACTCAGCATATTGATAATATATGGATTGTTGAGCACGGTGAGAGCACGTTTGCCTGCGTAGAGGTTTCCTACACCAAACATATTCCTTAGTAAATTATCCTTCCTAATTGACCTCAGAGATATAACAGGGCAACTTCAATAGCACTGACATATCCAAAGCTACTTAAAAGTCTGCATGAAATAAAATTATACAATACGATATCCGTTATATTTTTGGTTAATCATAGGCTATTAAATCACAATAAAAATGTGAATCTTAACATATTCAAGTTGAGTAAATTTCAAGAAATAGTAATCCCAAGAGAATAACTACAGGATTTAAAATAATCCCGATTTAAAGCGTTACCAAAACTTTACAGACTTTAGCTTTAATTTTTATATACCCATACAGCATGCAGATGCCATTTACTGACCAAATTTGTGGCACTAAATCTGCGCGTGACTTAACAACGACTTGAGAGCCATGCCGAAAAATCAGCATCAAACACAAACACACCGCTGGTGTCAGCCATTGTCACAGTGACGTACTTGCTTTGGCACGATCCTGTCAGCGCAGAGGTCTGTATTCAAACCTTCACACATAGCGAAATTTTATTCTTCGACTGGTGCTCTCAAGCCGGTTCTGAACTACGTACAGATTTATCAGCATCGCCTCACAAAGCTCATTTGAATTCGCGCGCGAAGCGACCTGATTGGACAACTTCAACAGCTGATAAAATAACTACGGGGTGAGATATCGAATTATTTCTTTCAAATTATTCATCAGCATGACCAACCTCATAACGCTGATATACACGGTTCACGTTTTCTCCGACCATCCTGCATAGGCATTTACTGAACTTGCGCATGTTTTAACCCGCTAAGGACAACTAATGAGTGAATGTGGTTTCTCCTAACATCAAACGAAGCCCTGTATATGTACTTAAAATTGTCCGGGTACTTAGCTGAATGACCAGCGTACTATTCTTCGGTTCAGAGAATCCCTTCTTCGATTCCCAACTGAGCCAAGGGTTATAAATGTTCCTGATTAATTCCTCTGGCTCGAGGACTGGGTGTTAATGTTTGTTTCAGTACACTTCTCTTCATATCTACACACAACACTCTACACCAGGGCCTTCTAAACATCCAAAATCTCACGCGTGCAGATCGAGGCGCAAAAACTCCGTACACTGTGCATCGGTGCCGCTCGGCTCGGCTCGGACCAACGCTTCGTCTATGGGCTACTCGGCTAAGCTCCGCTAAGCTCGGCTCTACTCGGCTCAACTCAGCTCGGATTTGGAACGCTACGGATCAAGTGGGTTAGAGGGTGACTGGGGGAGCAAGCAAGACAGGCGTGAGGAAAGAGAGAGTAAGCGCTATTGCTCCAAATCGAGGAGTGGGGGGTCTGCGCTCTGGTCAAACAAGCGAAGTCGTCATTTGCACCGCGCACAGTGCATGCACCCTGAGAGGCCCTCCTCTATACTACTAACTACCACATAAAGATGTAATGAGGGGTGTAGTCCTTTCCTATCCCATGGTCGTCATAAGACCTATCTGTGTCAGTGTGACGTAACGCAAATTGTTAAAAAAAAATGATGATCCACCAGTTCTAGCTCTTCAGGCAAGTAACTCAATGTCAAAAACATCCTAGGGATATGAGCTACGAATTTTAGGTAAATAAAATATAATAAAGTAAGGGCATATATTACTTCTTCCTAAAAACCACAATCCTTTCCTTAATCATCGTTATCCGATCGATTACATTAGCAGTTTGCCTTTTTCTACCACTCCGAGCGCTAATGTGAGTCAATGCAGAGTTTCACTTAAGCTCTTATAACTACATTCGTTGCAAACATTATTGAAAATCAATTGAAGTTATTGAACCAAGGAACACATTACAGAAAGAATCATGTGAATTAGTTAATTTGGCTGGGATGTGAATAAAAAAGAAAACGAGTAAAGGAACACGCGATTTTAGGCTGTTCTTTCCGGAACTGCATTTAGGGCGGAAGTAATTTTCTAAGTTTGTTTTATTTTTAGTTTGATAGAGCTATCCAAGACTCACGATTTTAAACTCTTCCGGGACCTTTAGCCCTTCAACGTTCGGCACAATTGACGAAATTGCTTAATTTTTCAACATCAAAGAAGAGGCACGTAATAGAGCTGGCTTCAGGAAGGTCATACGGTCGCAAAATTGAGCCAGTTCCATGTCCAGTCCCGACCCCAGTAAGGCGGAATTAAGTTGAAGAAGAAGAAGAAGAAGAAGAAGAAGAATACTTAAAGTTCCATTTCCTTTATAATTGTAATCGTTCTCCAGGAAATTCGTATTTCAGAGCTATCTCCAACCTAGCGCTGTTTAGACGGCTGTTTGTATGTCCTGCTAATTCAAAATGGACACTACGAATATCTGAAAGTTGTTGTTAAACGCCAATGAATTTTAAAAACCGAAATTAGTGACATCATCTACTACCAGCCTGTCAACGGCCAATATGTTCTGCTGCTGATGCTAATAATAATAATAATAATAGTAATAATAATAATAATAATAGTAATAATAATAATAATAATAATAATAATAATTGTACCGGGCGGTACACCTCCACGCCGCTAATTCAAACTTTGCGCCAGTTGAAACTCCTCTGCTGGAGGAAGTCTGAACTTTATCTACTGTGTTAATTTTCAAGTTTCTCAGAAGATGTCACTACTTGGACATTTTGAAGTTTCTGAACTGGGTCGTTTTCGACGTAGTTTTGTTTTGCCTGTAGTAAGAAGTGTGAAGTTTCTCTTCTAGAGGACACTACTGAAGAACTACAATGGTGCACCCTAGTGCGAAGTGAAAGAACTGTTTTTTTTGGAGAAATTTTTATTTCAAAAGTTTGTTCCTTGTTAAATTTCTTTCTGTTATTGTTTAAGTTGGCTGTATAACCCTTTCTTTCCCCTTGTTTTGAATTTAGCCAATCCCGAATGTCTTTAATTAATTTATGACCAATCAGGTGTATCTTCCCCAACGGGGATATGTTGCTTAACCCTAGCCAATAAAATTCTTGTGGGAGGGTGTTCTCATTCCTGAAACGCCTCGAACTTTCCGCTAGAGTATATAAACTGCTGATTTTAGGGTCTCTGCGCCACTTCAGTAACATCTTTCAGTGTGTAAAGTACGTAGCAGGGGGCGGGAAGCGCCTCTTTCTTCGGGCAGCAGTTCATCCACAAGGTAATGGCCGTTTAATAACTTCTTTTCTTGCTAGCTCAGCAGTTTAACTCTCGGGGCAGGTCCGAAGCCTTTTACCATGTAACTTCCCTTAAAATGTAAAAACACTTGGTATCTATTCTATCTTTTTAAACTACATATTGGGATAGAGAGTGCTTAACCCTCTAGAGCTCCCACTCATATTGCATTGAGGTGAACTTATTTTCACAACTTTTTCTTCCTTAACGTAATGTAAATTGTTCCTTCTATAAGTCACCTCTTTAGTATGGGATTAGCCCTTGCATTAGCGGCCTAGAGCCAGATTAGGTTTTAAACAAAATGTATTAGGAGTGCAAGTACGCCTCCTCTCAAGTTGGTATTTTTGAGGCCATGTAATTTTCATGTTTCTTTACTTAATAGGCCTCAGTAGGTTGGGTATTTTACCCCTGTGTTTATGTCCTTAGAGGACAACTTGAAGGTGGAGTTTGGTGTGGCCTTTGATAGGCTTACATTTTAAGAGCGAGTTGCTCTTTCTTGAACAAGTGCGTTGTTGTATGCCTCGAGGAGGCTTTACCGTGTAAAGAGGAGCAAGTGCTCCTAGGCATGATTGGGGACTTCTGCCCCTTTGTTGACTTCTGTATATCGTAAAGTTGGGCTTATAGCTCAAGAATTGGGTGTCTGGCTCTCGGAGCCCAAATCCTGTAATCACTGTAATTGTACTTTTTCGAATTGTGTTTCGGCTACTGTGTACCTGTTCAATTTGTTCTTTCTTATTCTTGATTTTGAAAAGAAAATATAACCTTGTTAAATTTTACCTTAACTTTAATTTCGTAGTTTGAGACCCGTTCACCCCCGCACCTTCTTTCACCTCTGCTGTTCCACAGATACCTCGGAACAATAATAATAATAATAATAATAATGAAATTAAATGAAAAGTATGGCATTTTTTAGTGCCGGGAGTATCCGAGGACATGTTCGGCTCGCCAGATGCAGGTCTTTCGATATGACTCCGTAGGCGACCTGCGCGTCGTGATGAGGATGAAATGATGATGAAGACTACACATACACCCAGCCCCCGTGCCAGAGAACTTAACCAATGCTGGTTAAAATTCCCGACCCTGCCGGGAATCGAATCCGGGACCCTCTGAACCGAAGGCCAGTACGCGGACCATTCAGCCAACGAGTCGGACGTAATAATAATAATAATAATAATAATAATAATAATAATAATAATAATAATAATAATAATAATAATAATAATGATAAATAAATATTAATTGGACTTAATTCCACCTTACTGAGGTCGGAACTGGACATGCTTTGGCTCAGTTTTTCAACAGGATGTCGTTCCTGACACCAGCTGTATGCGGAGAAATGTATTCCCTATTACGTACTTTTTTTAAAATATTGAAAACATTTTGTTAGCAGACACAGTAGGCATCCCCATACTACGAAAAACGTAAAATTAAGCAATTTTCTTAATTGTGTCGCAAGTTGAAGGGCTAAAGGGTCCAGAAAGATTTCAAATTGTGAGTCGTGTATAGCTCTATATAACTCATTATTATTATTATTATTATTATTATTATTATTATTATTATTATTAATGTATTGCATCCCATTCACACATTTTTACGCGTTTTCGATACTGCGAGATGATGGAATTAGGTGTGGCATGATTTCTTTCACGTCTCGGTAAATCTACCGACACGAGACTGACATATTTGATGACCATTAACTTCTATTGGACTGCATCGCGATTGAACCTGCCAACTTGAGCTCAGAAAGACAGTACCTCTACCGTCTGAATCAGTCTTCCCGGCGCACTATTAAAACTCTACGGGTAAATAGACCTATGTTTGGCCTACTCATGCATATGAATGCGAAATATGGAGATATCAGTAAGTTGAAAGCATCGAGATGTGGGGGTAACCGTCGTATCTTGAAAATCAATTAGATAGATAAAATTGGAAATGAAGAAGTTAGAGCACATATCAGAAGGGACAAACAGAGCTTAAGTTGAAAAGAACTAGAATCGCTCATTTTGATTATCACGTGTGAGACGTAGTCAACAGAATCGGAAGAAAACCTCAGCGCAGACAGGGGTATTCTGGTGTAGGTTTTTCAATGAGACATGAAACCGAGGGAGATTCTGATGTTTCTCGAAGTCTATGGAATATGATAGCATACCACTACTGATTATTGCTACAGCTATTACCTGTCTTTGGAGAGACATGGTAGTGGCCTTATACACTCATTGGTACTTCCCCAAGGCTACCGAAATTAAATTGACAGTTAATGCATGCGCGATTTTTGACATGAAAAGTCATATCCTTGAGACTGAATCAAAGCAAAACTGAAGGTCCTATGGCTATGATATTGATATGACCAGTAATATATAACTACATCCCTGCTTCCTTCCTTCCTTCCTTCCTTCCTTCCTTCCGTCCTTCAATCGTCAATAGCGAGTCGTACTTCCTGGCTCTAAATCCTCATGGCTGAATGTCTCGTCTGGCGTCTAACAAGGAGGAATTATATCGTCTCTATAATTTTCTCTCATTGTGGACGACCCCACAGATGAAATAAAGAGCATCCCATATTCCATATTCTTCTTAGACATCTTCTTTCATTTCACCCTCTTTGGAGTACGTTGAATAAATCATTTACCTGTGTGTTGTTCGTCTCTTAGTGCCCAGTATTTCTTCATTCTTTCTGATCTTCGTTTCCTCTCGTTTTCCGCGATAATAGGTTTACTTTTAATGTAGATTGGAATCTTATATTTTCGTCCTTATTTCTTACTTTATCTGTTCGATCGAATAATGGATTTTCTGTAATTTTTAATTCTACTAGGACTTTTTCAGTTTCTTCAGACCAGTTGTGTTTTGTTTTGCGGTTACGGAAGAAGTCAATGATTGTTTGGTTAATCTATGAAGAGTTCATTCTGGGAAGATGACCGTAAAATTTGATCCTTCTTTTTCGCATAGTATCTGAGAGTTTTTCAATTTTCTTGTAGAATGTCTCATTCTTGATTTATATTATCTTATTATCCTGGAATTTTGGTCCTATGATCTTTCTTAAAATTTTCCTTTCATTTAGTTCGAGTTTCTCCTTTAAAGTTCATGTTTAGTGTTTCTGCTGCGTATAGTGCTTCTGGTTTAATCACCGTTTTAAAATGTTTAATTTTGAACCCCCGTGAAAGGGATTTCATATTGTGTGTATCATTTGTTATTTGGAAGGCCACTTCAAGTTTATTTTTACTTTATTCAATTGCTTTGTCGCTTTACGTTCCACAACATTCCAACTAATCCATTCTCCGAGATATTTGAATTATTTTACAGTTTCAATATTTTGTTCTTGGACTTTGTATTTGTGTTGGTGTTTGTATTTTGTCACAATTTTGGTTTTTTGAATGCGATGTGAAGACCTATTTTAGCTGCATGTTTCTATAGTTCGACCGCGCTGAGTGGCTCAGACGGTTGAGGCGCTGGCCTCCTGACCCCAACTTGGCAGGTTCGATCCTGGCTCAGTCCAGTGGTATTTGAAGGTATTCAAATACGTCAGCCCCGGGTCAGTAAAAAGAACTCCTGCGGGACTAAATTCCGGCACCTCGGCGTCTCCGAAAACCGTAAAAGTAGTTAGTGGGACTTAAAGACAATAATATTACGTTTCTCTAGTTCAAGGATTTTCTCCCTTCCTTCCTCCATTGTTTCAGCAAACAAGGCCATATCATCTGCCGAAGCAATAGAATTGATTTTAAGGTTCTTCTTTTTGCAATCCAGTCTAATCCCACTCTTAAAATTTTTATTCCATTGTCTAATTACTTTCTCAAGCACACAGTTGAAAACCAACGATGAGAGCCCATCCCCATATCGTACTGCCCTTCTTACTGAAAGAATTTGACAGTTCACCCATGTTCCATATTACTGTACGCAGACGATCTAAAAAAATTCAAAAACAGTGAACTTCAGTGATTGTGATAGCATTCTAAATGCTTTGGACTTGTACTGTGACTGCATAACTAGACGGAAACTGAAGATTAATGCTAAAATATGTGTTTAAATATCGATCTGACTAAATGAACATGTGCTTATCCATAGGTATGAAATTAACGGCACTCCAGTGAAGGCTGTAGGCCGTTACTCAGGTCGAAGATCTTGGAATAATTCACGATAGCAAACTAAATTTATTTCTCCATATAGACAAATTATAATCCCATGCTATGAGGTCACTTGGACTTTTGTTCAGATTTACTGGAATTCGTTACTTAAAAGCTCTGAAGATGCCACCCCGCAGGTCCGATTCCCGGCCCTGTCACAAAATTAGGAAAATAGTACGAGGGCTGGAACGGGGTCCATTCAGCCTCGGAGGTCAACTGAGTAGAAGGGGAAACGATTCCCTCCTCAACCAGCCTCGAAGTGATTTTCCGTGGTTTCCCACTTTTCCTCCAAGCAAATTCCGGGATGGTACATAACTTAAGGCCACGGCCGCTTCCTTCCCTCTTCCATCTCAGTCCCTTCCAATCATCCTATCCCCCAACAAGGTCCCTGTTCAGCATATCAGGTGTGGCCAACGTGAGTGAGGTACTGGTCCTCCTTCACAGTTTTATCACCCCGACCCAAAGTCTCACACTCCAGGACACTGCGCTTGAGGTGGTAGAGGTGGGATCCCTCGTTAAGAAAGATGCACGAGAGAAAAACCAACTCTGGAGGGTAAACGGGTTAAGGAAGAAAGAAAGAAAGAAAAAGAAAGAAAGAAAGAAGAATATCTCTGAAATTATACTTCTGTACTTATGTTCCTTCCATTATTTCTGCTCCCCCATCTTTAATCGGACGACGATGGGAACGGGCTAAATTTGGGAAGGTAGAGGCCGTCGCCTCAATAAAGGTACAACCTGAGCATTTGCCTGGTATGAAAATGGTAAACAACGGAAAACCATCTTCAGCGTTGTCAACCGTGGGATTCTAAATCATCATCTCCCGAACGCAAGCTAACAACCACGCGAGCCTAACCGCGCGGCTGTCTCATCGGTAGACAAGAACTATATAGTCGTTCTTAGTAAACTTCTTACTTAACGTTGTATCCCCAAAGTTTCACTGAACTAGTGGTTAAGCTGCAGCACGAGAGGGAGCTATCAAATCTGAATGGGCCGAAGATACTGGCAATAACTGAGCAACAAACATTTAGAGCAAGGTAAGTAATTCGGAGATATCCCCCGCTCATAACTGCCGCTTTTCCACTTCAACGTGATCAGACTACGCGGTACTGCTATCGTAAAATTATACAACTTACGCATAACGTGTACAAATAGCGCATATGGATTTCTTCGCTTTTATGGCACCCAGACTTCGTCTAAGAGAGGACTGGTTCGAGGAGTTGATTGTGACCCAGTCTCTGGTCGCTACATCTGATATCATCACGCTGGTTCTTCTCCACAGTATCCCCTTTTCTTTTACACTTATACGGACCAAATTAAGGACGTTAGATTATTATTTATGAGTATTATTTTAATCTGGAATACCTGTTTCTAAGTAACGTAAGTGATATCATCGGTGCATTATAAATATCACATTTACAACATCATGGAATAAGAGACCTTATCTGAAGAGATACTCCGATTGAATACAAGAGGGATTATTTTATGACGTAAGACCTTGGAACATTTTCCCAATAATTTGACTGACAAAATCGGAACATTACAAACATATAATTTACAACTTAAAATAACTTGGGATAGGAAATTTAATTTATTTAAAGAAAGGATAGCCTGTGAAGGATCTGAATACACATGGGCGAACGGTAAAAGTCAGATTGACAGTGAAGATAATAAGTTTCATCTGTGGATATGCGGTAGAGTGCCGTGTTCCGGATTTCAAGTTCACGAGTTCAAACCCGGCAGAGGTAGTCGTATTCTTGAAGTGCGGAAAAAATCTATTCACCACTGCATGTTTTACTATTTCGGAATGTAAAAGATCTTTGATGACACACTTGGTGTTTACTTCAGCTATGGACCACTCGTTTCTCTGCCATCTAGTTCAAATGGATACGCAGGCAGTTTAAATGGCGTGAAATCAAAATGCCTGAACATACTAGCCAAGGTAATACGATTATTATTATTATTATTATTATTATTATTATTATTATTATTATTGTACTTTTAGACTCGCATTATCTGGGTCTATACAATGAGTTGATAATCATCACCATAATAAACTTCAGCGGCATTTTATCGTGTTTTAAATGCGACAACTCCATGCGCTGGCTTCAGGCACTTTAAATTATTCCTGTAGGACAGAATTCCGTTACTCTGTCGTCTCTAAATAATAATATAATATAATATAATATAATATAATATAATATAATATAATATAATATAATATAATATAATATAATATAATATAATATAATATAATATAATATAATATAATATAATATAATATAATATAATATAATATTAATACACGCATTTGCATAAAAATGATCACCTTGAAAGACAGCAAGTTCATATTCACAGGACATGTTCATTAGTATGTTCAGCAGAAACGATTAGCATTTAAGTCACCTGGGTTCAGCATATGTCCTGTTGCCTAGTAGGCACTGGGTCTACTATGGGCACTGATAACTTGTTCCATGCGTGATGGCATTGACGCGACGCTTATAAGGCGCGAATGGCGTCCTGGGGTATAGCCTCCATGCTGCATTCACCTGGTTCCACATTTCAACTTTGGTGGTTGGCATTGGGTCACAGCGCCGCGCCCGTCGTTTCACCATATCTCATACATTTTCGATTGGCGACAAGTGCGGTGATCGGGCGGAACAGGGCAACAATCTGACATTCTGTGACAACAATAAGGCACGTGTTAGTGCAGCAACATGTGGTCGTGCATTGTCCTGCTGAAATATGGCGTCTGGGCTGTCGTGCAGAAAGGGTATGGCTACGGGTCGCAGGATGTCATTCACGTAGGTCAAACTGGTCTCAGTACCCTGGACACACACAAACTCTGATTTGTGGTTGTACCCAATAGCACCACACAGCATACGGCATTGGGTTGGCGCAGTATGTCTTGTGCGAATGCAGTTAATGTGATGCCTCTCCTCCTGTCTGCGGCGAACCAAACTGTGGTCATCATTTTGGAACAGGCGCAGTGCTTTCGGACGATTCCAGGTTCTATCTGCTGCCATTCCTGTCCCCAGTGACGTCGTTCCATACACCATTGCAGTCTAGAATGTTTATGCACATTAGTCAAAAGTAGGCGGAGAAGTCGACGACGCGCTGGTAACCCAGACCGTAATAAACGGCGACGGACTGTCACTCCTGATAGTGTACGATGGGTTACACTGTTCCACTGTTGCGCCAGAGCTGAGGAGGACGCAGATCTGTCTTGCATTGCCATTCGGATGAGGTGTCGATCTTCTCGGCGGGTGATCTGGGTGGTGCGACCAGACCCATCTCGTCGTATTCTACGGCCTTCTGTGAACCATTCTGTACTCACTCATTTGACGGTACGGTCCTCGCATACGTCTCCGAGGCACCCTGCACGTCTGCTCAAATCATACTGATCCATTACCTTCGGTTTATAGCGACAACGAGATCAGCAGGCACTTTTTATCAGTCGGTGGTGGTTCGCCGAGATATCGATGTGGACCTCGAACCTGAAGGTCGACATGTCAAATGCTAATAAATTTTTAGAACATACTAATGCATATGTCTTGTGAATATGAACTTTCTATCTCTAGTGTTTCAAGGTGTTCTGTTTATTATGAACATGAGTGTCTAATGTAATAATATTAAACCCGTTAAGGCCCTTCGAAGGATACGTACCTTCCTTACCTATGAGCAATCGGCATGAGATCTTTCTCTTGGGGCGCTTACGGATTCTGCGTCACTTGCTTAGGTAAGAGGTGGGTTTCAGTAATTTAAAACTAATGTCTACAATCAGTGAATTTAACTTAAAAATGTAGATTTATCGACCATTTGAAACGACATCTGAAACTTGTGACATTTCACAACAGCTGATCAACGAACTCATGCCTGTCCATTAGAAATAAACGAATAATAACAACGATGATGAGAGACGCTGGCTTTGGAGACGACATTAACTTCGTTGCCTCAGGGGCATCCTTATTAGAAATCACCGTCTTAATTTAAGAATAAAATAAAGAACGTCTGGAGATCCCTAAGACCGGCTTCCATGTGAGACTGCGTGTACCACCATAATGATTCGTGATAATCTAGCCCTGTAACACAAGCTCTGGACTCTTGGTATAATTAAGGCTGTCCAATAGGTATGTGCCACACAGTGGTTGTACGGCATGAACCCTTAATTGAATCGATGTGACCTGCGACTATGTCATGGACCGACATCTAACTCTGTGATTTACGGTGAAGTCATTGTGGATGATGACAGCAAAAAGAATGATGCTATCGTGGCAGATGTCCCTAATCAATGTCACTGAGGTTGATGACCCCATGACCATCAATATTTATAGGCTGAAGGCTGAGCACAATTAAGTTAAAGTAGTTAGTAAATCCTACAGCACATCTGGTGCTCAAAAAATCAAAATCAAAAATAAAAACAACAGCACTAAAGTCCCATGCTATCGGACATGTCCCTTTAATCGTTACGTTAATAAGTTAAATTTTCCCAGCAAATGAATCCTAGAATTCCAGAATACATTTTCAAGTTAGTCACTTGGTTTTAAGCTAATTATCAAAATATGGTTCACTGAATTTAATAAATGAATAAATGAAGTAATCTCATAATCCTGATTAACAACAAATTTATCTATCCCGGACGAGGTGGTTTCTTTGAACTCCCTAGTTGTTTCAATTAAATTTACGTTATCACTTGGACATGTTTACCAGAAACAATCCTTTAAAAGAAAATATTTATTCTATGTTTATTCTCACAGCTTTCTTGTTTCGCAACTGTAATACGAAAGACATGGCCATAACTACTGGCACCATTTGATTTATTTCATTACGTCACTCAACAAGTTTACGTTATAACACTAATACTTATTGAGACACTAGCTTAGATAATCCTAATCTTAAATCCTATAATTTGCATAAATTACACGAAACGCAAAATAAAACAACCCATGTCAATCTCTTATAACGTTTACGGTTATCCCTTGGACTAATTCCGGTACCTCCTTCCGATATGACTTCATGCTGATGAGACTCAAGTGTCGTAATGCACCTCACCCAAACTCTAGGATAGATGGACTACTACACCACCATGTGCTCCACAGGCATGGTCCCATACCACACGAACCTACACTTGTGCCTTGGGAACCAACAACACCACCACCTCATCCACCACGAACTCTATGGATTGACAAGTTTTCGTGGTTTAAATAAAATCATCGCAGGACCTAGGACAATCCTCAACAACACGAATCAGCATTATTATAGATTCTCAAATTCTGACACCCCTGAAAATGGTTATTTACAACACAACACAACATCGTATTATTTCCGTCGCACCTATAATGAATCTCAAATTCTCTACCAAACGATTTTCCTCTTAAGTAATGAAATATATTTCGAAACATTTATTATAAATGGCAAAATTTCAGTTACAACTCCTTTCTGACAAATTAGCTGGCTCGCTCGCCGAAACAGATGGTCTACCTGGAAGGAAGACCCTTTTCGATACCTCTATGAATGCAAACACGTTATCGCTTCTAACTGTATAAAAATGAAATCTCACCTCGTTGACAACTCGCGAGAAAGCCAATACTTAACCCATACAGAATATGCGAAAAGATTTTATTTAAAACGTTACTTGAAATGTTCCTAGCCTCCACGTCCTACGGTTTCACGTGGGATCCTAACTATGAAATGACCCTATTCCCATACCATTCAGTTAAACAAATAAATCCTCGGGTTCCCTACAATGAAATATCCCGGCAACAAGTATCACTTCAAATTTACAGGATTTCAACCACCTGAGCCACATTTTCACCTAACTCTGCAAGACTTGAACCACTTGCTACCTCAAATTATCTACACGACAATAATACGGAATATCTCTCTTACGCGATCCACTATGCTGTTACATAAAACAATCTGTGACAAACTAATCATTTCTCCTCGCACATCTGAGTCTGACAACAAAATAAACCGAAACTCACAACTTGACTTACAAAATGTTACCTTTATTTTGCCTTCACCAGTTCTACACATATTTTAATAGACCTTTGGATTAACGCATCCCTTCCACAAATCACACGCCAGTTTCACCTCGTACATTCCTCGACAAATTCTACAGCCCCGACCACATTACGGCGCACGCTCCGCAACGGCTGGCGTTCCTTCGTTTTTATTGTACACGATCGCTTTAAATGGTAAAACACGGATTACACTTACTGGAATCGAATATTTACACTGTACAGAATTTCGTGATAAATTAATATCTTAACTTGGGCAAACAACAAATATAGGAATAAACGTACGGAAATGACACCCCGCACTACATATTACAATCGTTTTACAACCACTAAATCTATTATTGTGAAACATTACACACGCTAGTTTCGCAGCTCTACCAATTATCCAAGAAACATAACATGTCCTTTTTTCGTATAATTGTGACATTTCCACGAAATAAAAGGGTGACGAAAGTGCGTCAGAGATACAGAAATTAAATCGTGACATAATGAAATAAACAAACGCACTTAACAAAGGGTAGCTTACATACCTGGAAGTCGTATGTGGTCTTGCATCGTTACAGCCCCACCAGCCTCTCTCAAACTCTTATCTAGCCATCCCAACAGGTAGTGGATTTACAAAACATACTTTTGCTTTAATCAAGATTCCTATTCTGGGTGTAATGCTTTATATTGATTACTTTATATCATTCATCTGAAAATAATGACATATTTAAAACATAAATGCCCTTCACACGTTTCTTCCTTGCACGACCGAACACGTTTGTCGATCCAATGATCCGCACACGCAATACTTCATAATACAACAATGATACGTGATAATTCAACTGCAGGATTTCTGCATTAGAATGACCGTATGTTGCCTGAACCTGAATCTGAATGATGATTAAACATTTGGAAAGCGTTGATTTACCCATTGACCTATCTCCACTCGGAAATCATGCTTCAGGCTCCTTCGGCCAAACCTATCTCCTCTTTTGGGACTTAGTCTTTCCAACGCTGGTTTGCAATGTTATTCTGAAATGCATGGAGTCGCCTCAAATTCACTGGACACAACGGGCACTCGCAAATGGCGCGGCATGGTTTTATTAAATTTTCTCCCTCTCTCATGCTCTTTGCATTTACCGCCAAAAGTTTACTGACACAGTTTCACCTCTGTGGATCAGTGGTAGAGTGACGACCTCCGGATCCCAAGACAGCGGGTTCAAACCCGGGAGATGTAGTCGGATTTTTGAAGGGCGGAAAAAGTCCATTCGACACTCTATGTCGTACGATGTCGGCATGTAAAAGATCTTTGGTGATACATTTGGTGTTTACCGGACAAAATTAATTAAATCTCAGCCATAGGCGCCCAAGAGAGTTTCGGTTTACTCGGTCTGACATCTAGTGGGCCTAGAGTAAAACGGAACGTCAAAATTGACGAGCAGACAGCCAGATGGCGTCAACTTGAAATGTCTGCACACGGTAGCTGAGGCCATCCGATTATTATTATTATTATTATTATTATTATTATTATTATACCTCACAGAATATGTAATTAGGGCTGATTCTGAAATAAAACGTAATTGTTTAGTTTAGTAGCGGTACTGATGATGAGCATTGAGGGTTTCTATTAACAAATTTGAGTCATTACATTAACTCATAAGCTAGGCACTGAATTTTGGTCGGTGTAACAGGGTTTAAATCAACAGGCGCCTCTTTTCAGTAATTTTCCTTCTTGGGGCACTTAGCGGCCTAAAGTCTTTACCACTAACAACTAAATTGTTCCATTTATGGCCTCCTGACGTTTAGCATGGCTGTTTCGTCACCAATTCTTCTTAAAACGGAATTTCAGCAAAAATAGTTCCGCGCCAAATTACTTTTATCCCTGCACATTCTACACGTGTGCGTGAGATTGAGAATATCGCATCTGTTCTCCACGTGGCGTCTCTGGTCAGAAATAAAAATGTAACTAGGACTCCTCGTGACCTGGCGCGTTGGAATTGAATGGTGCCTCGTGTAATGAATTTAGGATTCTGGCTCCTTATGACTCAAAGTTCATGGGTTCAGTATATTATTATAATCATCATCATCATTCCAAGTTGTTTTTCAGGTTCAGTGTGTGATCAGACTACAAAGTACAACTTTCCTACCGAGCAAGATGCCGCGCGGCTTGGGTCCCATAGCTATCACCTTGAATTCAGGAGATAGTGGGCTCGAACTCCAGTGTCGGCAGCCCTGAATATGATTTACCGTGGTTTCCTGTTTTCATACCGGGCAAATACTGGGGTTGTACCTTAATTAAAGCCACGGTCGCTTCCTTCCGTCTCCTAGCCTTTTCCTATCCCATCGTCGCCGTAAGACCTAGCTGTGTCGGTGCGATGTAAAGCAAATTCTATGTAAAAATACAAAATATCTATAATACTATAGGTTAGACGTCCCGCTAACTACGACGTCAACGTAATGGGTTTTGTTCCTACAGGAGTTCTCTTACATGTCGGTAAACCTATCGACACGAAGCGGGTGTATTTGTGCAACTTCAAGTACCACCAGGCTAATCCCGGATCGAGCCCGCCAAATTTGCTTTCACAAGACAAGCGCCCTATCGTCTGAGTCACTCTACTCGAAATTATTATTATTATTATTATTATTATTATTATTATTATTATTATTATTATTGACCGACTTCTCGGCTGAATGATCAGCTTTGAGGCCTTCGGTTCGTCCCTACGCATAGGATTGTAGTCAGGAATGGCATCCGACCGTAAAACAGAGCCAAATCCACATGCGCGATATAGTTCACACCCGTGACCCAGCAAGGTGTGAGAAAAGCGGTAGGTTATCATCATCGTCATCATCATCATCATCATCATCATCATCATCATCATCATCATCATCATCATCATCATCATCATCATCATCATCATCATCATCATCAGGGAGTGCCTAGCCTAAGCAGCAAAGGCGTAATCGCTTCACCCGGATAGATTTGGGTTCAGTTTCCCGCTGGAAGTAGTTTAATTATCAGTCCACACTGAAAATTAGTTATAGATTTCTGTAAATCTTGGGAATAAAGGTGGTCGGGCTGTAAGCTTAACCACTTCATCGCATTTAGTGCTAAGGTTACGGAAAATGAAAGAATTTCACGCATCAAAGGTCTTCATGGTCTGTACGGTAATAGTCGTACTTGTTTTTACTTTTATGTTATTATTATTATTATTATTATTATTATTATTATTATTATTATTATTATTATTATTATTATTATTAGTGGAAGACGGAATAATATATTTCCCATACATCAAACATAGCATAATCTTTTAATCTTTAAAGTAATAATCTTTTTTATACAGGTTTTATTAGCCCATACTTTATAGACTGACAATTGCCTGCTATTGGATGTCGTGCTGTCGCATCCCTTCACCTTCATTGTCAGTCAACAAGACTGCGATCTCCACTTTTTCCTAACGGACCCTATCTCTTTAATGACCTCACGAGGCTGAGAGAAGCCCGCTCCAGACCCATAAACCTGATAGCTCGGGATATTGTGACTTAACTCTGGAGGGGAAACTCCAGAAAAACCTCCCTATGAATAGATGCTGTCAGTTTCTGGGACCTGCTCTCCCTAGCAGATCAATAAAGCACCGGAAGCTGTCCACCCACGTTGTTGCGTGATTATACGGTTTATTATCCACGGAACTTAAAAACAGAACATCGGAAACACTGTGCAATCTATAAACGTTCTTCAGATTGATAGAGAACAAAGATTTTAATTCCTACCAGCGTAAGTTTTATCTGACTAGTTTTTGTTTGTTTATGAAATATTGGTTACGGAAACTTCTGCGAGGGCAGATGGAAAATTAACGCTCAAATTTATAACAATAATGTTACGTTGCTTTACGTACCACATATTACTTTTAAGCGCTTTTCGGAGAGGCCGACTTGCCCGAATTTAGTCCCGCAGGAGTTCTTTTACATGCCAGTACATCTACCGACACGAGGCTGACGTATTTCAGCACCTTCATATACCACCAGACTGAGCCTGGACTGAAATTTTTTTTCGTGCTATGTAATGAATGAAGAATCAAAAATTAAGTATAAAAGGTACACGTTTTATTTAATTTTGAATATATGAACCATGTCTCTAGAGAAATTTCTCGCATCGTGACCTGAGGAGGTCACAGCTATGGGGTCGAAGTTTGCTCAGACTTCGGGGTATCTATGTCAAAAATAAACAGATTTGTGTCATTGGTCCTAATTTACAGTAATGAGGGAAAGACCTTTAAAATTTTCAGTCTGCATACCTGTTGGCAATTTGCGACTGAGTAATTGTGTCACTGGTGGGGCAGTAGTCAGCGTCCCTTTACGTGGGCGTTTGAAGTTCGAGGTACTCGAGCACTCCGTTCTTCCTCTTCAGTTACTCTTTCCTTCTGTTTCTCTCTTATTTTATCGGTTATTTTTGCTACGTGCTTTACGTCGCACCGACACAGATAGGTCTTATGGTGACGATGGGATAGAAAAGGCTTAGGAATGGGAAGGAAGCGGCTGTGAACTTAATTAAGATACAGCCCCAACATTTGCCTGGTGTGAAAATGGGAAACCACGGAAAACCATCTTCAGGGCTGCCGACAGTGGAGTAAGAACCTAGTTGCTTTTGTCTTTGTCCTTGCACACTAGGAAACGCGTAGATTAACTATAATCCGTATCATAAACTCGTTTAGTATTGTCCTGTCTTGCTACATACTGTCTGATAAATTTTCCATTTTTCTCTTATTTTTACAAACACTACCGAGAGGGAATGAAACTGTTTACGTTTTACAACAAAAAAAATCAGTAGAAGTAAAGAGAAGAAAATACTCATGTCACGCTATGAATTGTTTTGAGAATTTTATATACAATTTTAGTAGTGCAAGTTTAACGTATATATTCTTGGCAATTTCATAAATGTCCGCCTGTGTGGTGTAGTGGTTAGTGTGATTAGTTGCCACCCCCGAAGGCCCGGTTTCGATTCCCGGCTGTCCCACGAAAATTGAAGAGTGGTACGAGGGCTGGAACGGGGCCCACTCAGCCTCGGAAGGTCAACTGAGTAGAGGAGGGTTCGACACCCACCTCAGCCATCCTCAAAGAGGTTTTCCATGGTTCCCACTTCTCCTCCATGCAAATGCCGGGATGGTACCTAACTTAAGGCCACGGCCACTTCCTTGTCTATCCCTTCCAATATTCTCATCTCCATACAAGGCCCCTGTTCAGCATAGCAGGTGAGGCCACCTGGGAGAGGTACTGGTCCTCATCACCAGTTGTATCCCCCGACCCACTGTCTCGCCCTCCAGGACACTGCCCTTGAGGCGGTAGAGGTGGGATCTCTCACTGAGTCCGAGGGAAAAGCCAACCCTGGAGGGTAAACACTTGAAGAAGAAGAATAATAATGAGAAGAATTTCATAAATCAGTTTAATTTGCCGTAAAATAAATCAGTGCAGGTTACCACTTCTACATATATAGTCTAAAACTCAACGTACCGAGCTCGAGAGCTGCAGTCGCTAAAGTGCAGCCAGTATCCAGTATTCGGGAGATAGTGGGTTCGAACACACTGTCGGCAGCCCTGAAGATGGTTTTCCGTGGTTTCCCATTTTCATACCAGGAAAATGCTGGGGCTGTACCTTAGTTAAGGCTACGGCCGCTTCCTTCCCAGTTCTAGCCCTTTACTCACCCATTATCGCCATAAGACCTATCTGTGTCGGTGCGACGTAAAGCCCATAGCAAAAAAACAAAAAGAACCTCAACGTCTATCCATCTGCGTGTGCTCCAAAGCAAGTACACTGGCTGAAACCAACGTAGTGTTAGTGCTTGACGCTGATATCGTGGCATGGCTTCGAAACCGTTCCTAAGTCCCGTCAGATTTAGCAGCACCACCGCGCAAAGCCCATTTGAATTCGCACGCGAAACGATATGATTGGCGAACTTCATAAGCTGAGTCATCAGTCCATAGACTGGTTTGATGCAGCACTCCATGCCACCTTATCCTGTGCTAACCTTTTCATTTCTACGTAACTGTTGCATCCTACATCTGCTCTAATCTGCTTGTCATATTTACACCTTCGTCTACCCCTACCGTTCTTACCACCTACACGTCCTTCCCTTAAAAACCAACTGAACAAGTCCTGGGTGTCTTAAGATGTGTCCTATCATTCTATCTCTTCTTCTCGTCAAATTTAGCCAAATCGATCTCCTCTCACCAATTCGATTCAGTATCTCTTCATTCGTGATTCGATCTATTCATCTCACCTTCAGCATTCTTCTGTAACACCACATTTCAAAAGCTTCTACTCTCTTTCTTTCTGAGCTAGTTATCGTCCATGTCCATGTTTCACTTACATACAATGCCACGCTCCAGACGAAAGTCTTCAAAAAACATCTTTCTAATTCCGATATCAGTGTTTGAAGTGAGCAAATTTCTTTTCTTAAGAAAGTTCTTCCTTGCTTGTGCTAGTCTGCATTTTATGTCTCCTTACTTCTGCCATCGTTAGTTATTTTACTACCCAAGTAACAAGATTCATCTACTTCCTTTAATACTTCATTTCCTAATCTAATATTTCCTACATCACCTGCCTTCGTTCGACTGCACTCCGTTACTTTTGTTTTGGACTTATTTATTTTCATCTTGTACTCCTTACCCAAGACTTCATCCATACCATTCAGCAACTTCTCTAGATCTTCTGCAATCTCAGATAAAATAACAATATCATCGGCAAATCTCAAGGTTTTGATTTCCTCTCCTTGGACTGTGATTCCCTTTCCAAATTTCTCTTTGATTTCCTTTACTGCCTGTTCTATGTAAACATTGAAAAGGACGGGAGACAAACTGCAGCCTTGCCTCACTCCTTTCTGGATTGCTGCTTCTTTTTCAAAGCCCTCGATTCTTATCACTACAGACTGATTTTTATACAGGAGACCTGTGTTGTTCACAGACCAGTCCAGATTTCCCCTGACACAGCGTGATGTGTATGGAGACACCGTGGTGAGCATTACATGCCCAATGTTGTCAAGGAAGGCGACCGATTCGGGCAAGGTTCTGTGATGCTGAGGGGTGGCATCAGTATTGATGGCCGTATGGATCTTGTCGTCGTCCGTGGTAATCTCACCGATTGTAGATAATTCTTCGTTCTCGGTATCTGATCCCTATAATCATCAGAATCTTAAATAGCTTGGTCCAATTGACATTATCGAATGCCTTTTCTAGATCTATGAATGCCATGTACATGGGCTTGTCCTTCTTGATTCGATCCTCTAAGATCAGACGTAAAGTCAGGATTACTTCACGTGTTCCTACATTTCTTCTGAAGCCAAATTGATCTTCTCCTAAACTTCAACTTGTTTTTCCCTTCTTCTGTAAATAATACGTGTTAAAATTTTGCACGCATGAGATTCTAAACTAACGGTGCGGTAGTTTTCACACCTGTCAGCACCGGCTTTCTTGGGAATAGGTATATCAACATTCTGCCGAAAATCGGATAGGACTTCTCCTGTCTCATACATCTTGCACACTAAATGGAATAACCTTGCCGTGCTAGTTTCTCCTAAGACAGTCAGTAATTCAGAGGGAGTGTCATCAATTCCAGGTGCCTTGTTCCTATTTAGGTCACTCAGAGCTCTGTCAAACTCTGGCCTCAAAATTGGGTCTCCCAATTCAACAGCATCAATAGCCTCTTCATGTTCCAGAACCAAATTATCTACATCTTTACCTTGATACAACTGTTGGATAGGCTCCTGCCATCATTCTGCTTTGTCTTCTTTCCCTAGAAGTGGCTTTCCATCTGAGCTCTTAATATTCATACACCTAGATTTCCTTTCTCCAAAGGTTTCCTTGATTTTCCTGTATGCAGCATCTACCTTTCCCAGGACCATACAGCCTTCGACATCCTTGCACTTCTCCTTCAGCCATTCTTCCTTAGATACCTTGCACTTTCTATCCACTTGACGGGAGATGCAATTCTCCCCTAGTACGTCGGCACTGCATTGTGCTTATCATATGTATGGCTTGCAGTGGTGTCGCTACCGGCGTGCTAGCCGGCCAGTGTCTTGGAAAAGGTGCGGTATCCAACTGATGATTCCATGCCGCACTCTGGGTGAAACACTGGTAATTTTGACGATTGAGTTTCCTGAATTTTAATTTTAGCTCTCCCAATCTTGTATTCTTTTCTGTATTCTTTTCTGCCCTCTTCATTTCTAGCATTCTTGTATTTTCGTCGTTCATCAATCAGGTCAAGTATCTCCAGAGTTATCCACTGATTCTTAGTTGACCTTTTCTTCCTTCCTTTCTTCAGCAGCCCTACTGACTTCATTTTTCATGACTATCCACTCTTCCTCTATAGTGTTTCCTTCAGCCTTTTCATTTAGTCCTTGTGCAACATGTTCCTTGAAACAATCCCTCAAACTCTTTTCTTTCAACTTATCTACATTCCATCTTTGTGCATTATTTCCTTTCTTTAATTTCTTCAACTTCAGATGGCATTTCATGACCAACAAGTTGTGGTCAGAGTCCACGTCTGCTCCTGGGAAAGTTTTGCAATCCAACACTTGGTTTCTGAATCTCTGCCTTAATCATAATGAAGTCTATTTGATACCTTCCAGTGTCTCCAGGTCAGGTCCACGTATACAGCCGTCGTTTGTGGTGTTTGAACCAAGTATTGGCAAGGACTAAATTATGATCAGTGCAGAATTCAACCAGCCGACTTCCTCTTTCGTTCCTTTGTCCCAATTCTAATTCTCCTACTGTATTACCTTCTCTTCCTTGGCCTACCACTGCATTCCGTTCTCCCATCACAATTAGATTCTCGTCACCTTTGACATATTGTATTAAATCTTCTATCTCCTCATATATTCTTTCTATTTCCTCATCATCCACTGAACTAGTAGACATATAGGCCTGCACTATTGTGGTGGGCATTGGTTTGGTGTCTATCTTGACGACAATAATTCTTTCACTATGCTGGTCGTAGTAGCTTACCCGCTGCCCTATTTTCCTATTCATTATTAAACCAACTCCTGCATTTCCCCTGTTTGATTTTGTGTTGATAATTCGGTAGTCGCCTGACCAAAAATCCTGTTCTTCCTGCCAACGTATTTCACTTACACCAACTACTTCTAACTTTAGCCTATCCATCTCCCTTTTCAGATTCTCTAACCTACCACAACGATTTAAACTTTTAACATTCCACGCTCCGACTCGCAGAATGTCAGTATCCATCTTCCTGATGATCGCCCCCTCTCGTGTAGCCCCCCGGAGATCCGAATGGGGGACTAGTTTACCTCCGGAATATTTTACCCGGGAGGAAGCCATCATCAGTACATCATTCATATAGAGAGAGAGCTGCATGTCCTCGGGAGGTAGTCACGGCTGTAGTTTCCCGTTGCTTTCAGCCGTGTAGCAATATCAACACAGCTAATCCATGTTGAGTATTATTACAAGGCCGTATCAGTCAATCATCTAGACTACCACCCTTGCAACTACCGAAAGGCTGCTATCCCCCTTTCGATGGACCATTCGTTAGTCTGGTCTCTCAACAGATATCCATTCGATATGGTTGCACCTGCGGCTCGGCTATTTGCTTCATTGGGACACGCAAGCCTCCCCACCGCGGCAAGGTCACATGGTTCGCAGAGGAGGATTTATGTATATATAGGTAAGGAATCTGCTCCGCGTACACCTTTTGGGCTATGTCCGCTGGACTTAGCCTGCAAAGTCGATCGTTTATGATATCTCCCGTATTAAACATCCTGTCGAAAAAATGCATATGAGAAAAGAAAGTGTTAGAAATTGATTTCCATCAATGTTGATCGATTACCAGTCAGGTTCGTCTTGTATATATTGTGGGAGAGTAAAGTCACAGTTTCGGTTCCCTATAAACCCCAGTCCATTCCGGGAATTTGACATGTTATGGATCTTAAAACCTACCTTTGAACAGGTGGATGCTAAATATAAAGATTGGTTGATTTTGTTTTGTAGTTTTCAAGTTATAAGAAATACGCTTTACACGCACCCAAGTCCGTTGGGACTTGTGCTGAAAAACTGTCTGTTAATGATATCTCCCTTATTAATCCTCCTATCGAAATGATTTACATGAGAAAAATGTTTCAGAAATTGATTTCCTATCAGGATGATACAATTCTATTAATTTTGGATATGAATATTTTGTGGGAGTGCGAAATTATGGTTTGGGTTTAGGATAAACCCCCAGTACATTTAGGTATTCAGAAATAAGACTGCCCCTAAAACCTTCCGAAGTACAGGAGGATTAGAAATACCAAGTTTGGTAGAAATATATCCAGTAGTTTTCAAGTTATAAGAACTCAAACAAACAATCAGACAAACACATAGACACCAAAGCTAAGAAATATGCAGATGGTCATTATTATTCTTTAAACGGATAACTGAATAAAAATTTCGCCAAAATAGTCAATGTACAGACACACGACCGGTACGATTTTGTTTATATAGATACGTCCTATCCATTTGGCTTATCCGCTGCGTGGTACAAATCATATGATCCTTATGACTATTGCTAAGATGCTTCTTGTTAAATGGAGGAAATCAGCTGATGACTGAAGGTTTGCATAGTGTTTTCTTTTCAGTTTATTTGTGAATATGGAAAGAATGGCGAGACTTTTGGAAGGTGTTTGGCATGTAGACGCTCTTGGTAAGGACTGGTTTTCTTGTGAGTGGAATCATTGTGCCAGCCGCACATCAAATCCAAAATCGATTTCAATATGACTGATTTAAAATTCATACAGATAACAAGCAACAAAGTGATTTTCGGATACACACATTGTTAAAGAGGTCAACAATGGTCAACAATGGTCAACTGTGAAAGCGCAAATGCAAACATTAGGGCTCCAGTAAAGGCAGGCCCTCGACTTCTTTCTTCTGTCACTATAGCACACCCTGGTGGGGTCCAGCTCCATGGCTGGCCTTTGGTCACATGGGTCCCGAGTTCGATTCCCGACAGGGATGGGAATTTTAACCATAATTGGTCATTTTTGCTGGCACGAGGGCTGGCTGTATGTGTTGTCTTCATCATCATTTCATTCTCATCACGACGCGCTTGTCACCTATGGGTGCCAAATCAAAAGATCTGCATCTGGCGAGCCAAACATGTCCTCAGACAATCCCGGCACTAAAAGCCATACGCCAATTCATTACCCCGGTGGGGTGCGCGTGTGAACTGTGTAGCACATGTGGACTAGGCTCTGTTTTACTGCCGGTAGCCCTTCCTGACGCCAACGTAATGTGGAAGTTTGTATTCACTGTTGCATGTTTCTCTGGTGTTAGGAAGTGTCGCGTATGCATATGAAGAGGAGTGTACTGGGACATATACAAACACCCAATCCCCTAGCCAGAGAAATTAACTGGATGCCGAGAATCAAATCCGGGAACTTCTGAACCAAAGGCTCCGATGCTGACCGTTCACCGAGGAGCAGGACAAGATCAAGAAGAAGATTATTATTATTATTATTATTATTATTATTATTATTATTATTAACAACACTGTAATGTGTTTCTAAATAGACAGTTCAAAAATTAGGGGGACATGTTTTTAAACGTATACCCTGCTCCACAAAACAATACTTCACACCCAAGTATATTGCCACCAAAACCTTTATATTTTACCGTTCAAGTATACAAAAAAAAACATCGATGGATTCACGTTCATTTTCAGAACACAAACAGAAATGTCTAAATAGGGACGAAAACAAAGTGATATCAGTCCTCCAGGGTGGATTTTTATCACAGTTGGAGAGCTTCAGTATGGTGTATGTCCTTCACGAGCATTTATCACAGCTTGGCACCTACGTGGCATGCTCCGTATAAGTCGACGGAGGTCATGTTGCGGTATCAGGTCCCATTCTTCAATGAGAGTCTCTTCGAGGTTTTGGAAAGTCTGTGGTGGAACAGGACGCCAACGAACACGTATGTCAAGCCTATCTCACATGCTCGATGGGATTAAGGTTGGGACTCACTGCTGGCCATTCCATCTCTTGAATGTCCAGTTCTCGCAAGACAGCTCCGCTACATGAGCCTTGGCATTGTCGTGCATGAGTACGAATTCAGGGCCAACACCGTATGCAGCAACCAACACATGCTGTAGCAGTATCTACTGGATGTACCCTGCAGCGGTAAGATTACCACGGACGACGACAAGATCCGTACGGCCATCAATAATGATGCCACCCCACAGCATCACAGAACCTTGCCCGAACCGGTCGCCTTCCTTGACAACATTGGGCATGTAATGCTCACCACGGTGTCTCCATACACATCCTGCTGTGTCAGGGGAAATCTGGACTGGTCTGTGAACAACGCGGGTCTCCATTGACGAAGTGGCCAGTTGACGTGGGTACGGGCAAACAGAAGGCGAGCTGCGCGATGTTGCTGCGTTAAACGGGGCACTCGAACAGGACGTCCGGGTCGTAAGGACACTCCTCATAACCTTTTCCTTACTGTCTGGTCAGACACCGTGACTCCAGTGACTCTCCTGAGGTCTTGTTACAGTTCTCTGGCAGTTGCTGAACGTCGCCGCAACGCACACATGGTCAGATATCGGTCATCCTGCGGGGTTGTCATGCGTCCACGACCTTGTCCAACCCTCCTTGTGAACTGGCCTGTCTCATTATAGCGATTCCACAAACGGCGAATAACTGACAGGGAGACATCGAGATCCACAGCAACACGACGAAAAGTCCATCCTTCCTGGATGAAGGTGACGGCCCTTGCGACTTGAAACTCGTTAAGATGTCTCATGAAATGTGCTGATTTATGTACGACGTGCTCAAATGACCGCAATAGTCTGTGCACCGCACAACGACACACGGATGCACCGCTATTCCCTTTGTACTGAGGGGTCACCTGACAGTTTAATGCATGGCTACCCCTACAGATTGAGTATAACTTGGATGCTGTACGACAAATAGAACCCCATCTACCAAACTAACGTTCACATACCAGACGATATAATACATGTTCCCCTAATTTTTTGAACTGTGTATATTTACGATTACCGGAAGCGTAAGGATGTTGGAATTTTGTCCAGAAGAAGTTCTTTTACGTGCCGGTAAATCTTCCGACACAAGACAGTCGTATTTTAGCACCTTTAAACACTACCGGACTGAGCCGGGACCGAACCCACCATCTTGGACTCAGGAAGCTAGTGTTCTACCAGCTGAGACACTCAGCCCTGCAGCAGTCTCCTATGTTGAATATGCATGCTGTTCCGATTCGAGTTCGGACGGGATGGTTACTTTTTTAATTCTCCTGTAAACAATAAACACTTCCACCACCACCACTTTATGTAATTAATCATCCACAGGCTTGAAAATGCTCGACTTGTAGCTTTGTTCGGTTATTAATAACGCGTGCTGTTACTGGCAATAATGTGGACAAACGTGGTAGGGCTGTATTGCTTCAATGACCGCAGATCTTTTGAGCGTAGGATTCATGGGTGTTAGAAGCAAGTGTAAACCTAGAATTTAGGTTTAAAATTTATTTCGTTCTTGCATGGGCTCTCCTTGCGCGAATTTTATCAAGTAACCAAAATTGGACTAGTTACCGGTACGTGAAACAGTTGTGAACTTTATGAACTTTTTTGGAATGTCTTAGTATCTTAATTTGTAGAATGCTGAAGCCTACCGGAAATTAAACCAAGAAGAAAGAATGAGTCAAAATGAAAAGAACAATACCAGAATGTCGAAAGTGACCACAGGAGAGCCTACATACAAAGTGAGCAAGTCGAGTCCGGGCTCTCGCCGCTAGCCGCAACTGAGCACGTTTACCGCTCTCCTCTAGCCTATGGAGGTAAATACGCCCGAAGACACTCAAGAGGATGTAATCGAATTTATGAAGATCGGAAATAGTGTTACTTGATAAAATTCGCGCAAGGAGAGCCCATGCAAGAACGAAATAAATTTTAAACCTAAATTCTAGGTTTACACTTGCTTCTAACACCCATGAATCCTACGCTCAAAAGATCTGCGGTCATTGAAGCAATACAGCCCTACCACGTTTGTCCACATTATTGCCAGTAACAGCACGCGTTATTAATAACCGAACAAAGCTACAAGTCGAGCATTTCAAGCCTGTGGATGATTAATTACATAAAGTGGTGGTGGTGGAAGTGTTTATTGTTTACAGGAGAATTAAAAAAGTAACCATCCCGTCCGAACTCGAATCGGAACAGCATGCATATTCAACATAGGAGACTGCTGCAGGGCTGAGTGTCTCAGCTGGTAGAACACTAGCTTCCTGAGTCCAAGATGGTGGGTTCGGTCCCGGCTCAGTCCGGTGGTTACGGTACACAAGCCGGCTATCGCCAGTTCACTCGTAGGCGCCGACATATGCTGTTAAATATGTCCATTAGGGTACAAGCAAGGAGTAGAGGTGCGAAAATACTAGGTTTTTGTATTATTACCTGCCATATAGAACACTGAAGAAGACACTATATAGGACTGGTAGAGCACATGGCGACCATATTTACTTGGTGACGGAAGGGTGATGACGTCATACCTGACGTCACAGGGTGTAAGAGAGAGAGGGGGAATTAATATCCGAAAACTAAGTCCGAATTTTTGCTACTGCGCATGCGCCGCGAATTTAATTATTTAGCATTTCACCGTGGACAAGAAAAATGATCGTGACATCATAATTATGACGTCACGCCCCCCTGTTCCTCTATAGATAACTCATGTGGTACACCTGGCAATGGCGACGGGAGCTGTTACGTAACACAGGGCCGCCAACCCCTCCGCGCGTAACGAAGGGGGCGTAACACCAGCTGTCCCGATGTGTGTGGGTGCATCGAAATATGTACATATTCATGGCACATGAAGGAATATGGCAGAAAATGCATAATCATGGCGTATACAACGTGTGAATAGTTTAGGTACAACTATTCGGGAATGCATACCTATTATATACATTTACTTTAAGTAAAACTATGACGTCATCAACATGGCTACCCTGGCAAGAGAGCCGTAGCGCTTGGCACATATTGGCATTTAATAATTACGTACAAATTGCAAAAACTCTTAATTTTCGCATCTAAGTTCCTTTTCTGGACATAGTAGAATTCGCCCTTTAGGTTAAAAAATTTCTGAGACCCGATCTGGAGATAGCCGGCTTGTGTACCAGACCCCCAATTTTTTCACAAATATTATTACAGTTATCGATAGACCTTGCGTAGACTACGCGCAGTACGTGGTCTCAAGCTATAAGGATGTTACCGCATGCTCCTGGCCCTGATTTCCCCACAGAATGACAGATTCACGTATCGCTCACTGTTGCACCATCCGACCTTGAAAGCTATTTGATTCGATTCTTCGGTCCTTCCTTTGTTAAAGATGTTTTTCTGTTAGATTTTAGAGTTTTGAAGGTGCTCAAATACGTCAGTCTCGTATCGGTAGATTTACTGGTACGTAATAGAACTCCTGCGGGACTAAATTCCGGCACCTTGGCGTCTTCGAAAAACGTAAAAGTAGTTAGTGGAACGTAAAGCAAATAACATTATTATTATTATTATTATTATTATTATTATTATTATTTTTGAAGTTATTGGAAGAAAGTTGGATTTTCACCGAGTGGTTCCAGTGCTGGATCGAAACGATGTATATATTCCACGTCGAAACATATTTTGGATACTTTGCGCACACAAAGAAATTAAACAAAATTTTTTAGTTGATTTATACTTCTTTACTGATCTACACTAAAACTAATTGTTGACGGTCTTTTTATATGGCCGAGATTGGTACATTCTAAGCTAATACTCAGTCTTTATCTTTGTTATCAAATACAGTTCCATTTCTTGAATCTTGCGCTCCCGGATTTGTTTGACTGTCTTATCGGTTGTACTTGCACAAATTAAATTAGTTATGAGCATCCACAGATCTCTTGTTTCCCCGCAAGAATTCTCAAGAAATATAGAACTGCTAAGCTTCTTAAAGAAAATTACCTAGAACCAATCATTGCAGCAAGTGAACTGATAAACCGTATGATTGTGATTGAATCATAATATTGCTTTTGTAATCAGTGCCTTTCTCTAGAATCTCCTGGGATGTCACAGAAGACTTTGAAATGAATACAAAGAATTTCATTAAACTATAGATATATTTTTTTGCTAGGGGCTTTACGTCGCACCGACACAGATAGGTCTTATGGCGATGATGGGATAGGAAACGCTTAGGAGTTGGAAGGAAGCGGCCGTGGTCTTAAGGTACAGCCCCAGCATTTGCCTGGTGCGAAAATGGGAAACCACGGAAAGCCATTTTCAGGGCTGCCGATAGTGGGATTCGAACCTACTATCTCCCGGATCCAAGCTCACAGCCGCGCGCCTCTACGCGCACGGCCAGCTCGCCCGGTCATTAAACTATATAGCATATCAGAATCCAGAAAGGACTCGTAATATAGACAAGGAAGAAATATTTCCAATGCTGTATTCAAGCATTCTACCGTTCAGATATAGGTTAGCTCTCAGTAACTGTACGTTGGTATTAATGTGGGTTGACATACAAGGAGTGGGTATGGGGATAATCAAGCCAAATGTCATATTCACTGATTTCTTACAAGGTGGTCGTGGCTCGAATCCCGGCCAACGAATGTGGGATATTTGGAATATATGTCTCGTTCTTTGGTTCGATTTCCACGTCACCCAGTTCAGAAGTGAACTTCGGTGTGGTAAAATTCTTCAGTATGATTACATTTTTCATAGGACGATTTTTCTATATACGTTCTTACACAAAGATTATAGTATATTATTTGATCATCCTGAATAACTTACGAAACCGAAATAGTTCGGTTTTGGTATGGATAGAGTGAGCAATCAGTGCAGTGACTCTTCTTTCATTCGCTGCTCATAGTACAAGTTCAAAGATTCCTTCGATCATTAACGTGAACTCTGACGGTGATAACTTCGTGAATTCCTGTCTCCTACAGACCTTCTCCGAATTCAGAGGCAGATATTTTTCACACCAAACAAGGACATTTTCTATTTATGCCAGTTATCCGTTCCACTTACGTGTATAGTTAGTGGTTATGTCACCGAGTGAGTGGGTGTGTGGTTTGGGTCACTGTCCATCATCATCCTGTGGACATAAGTAAACTTTCACCAATATCAACATCATTGTGCTTTGCTGATCATAGTTAGAATTATTCGACATTCCGTTTAAAATTGTTGAATAATTCGCAAGAAGTAAAATATATTTTTCTTTTGTTTAGAAATCGGCATATTTTTCATGTTCAAACTGTGTCGTTGATTTGTTTGAAATATAAATATTTGAACTTCCTTTGCAGTTCACTGTAGATTTGCAATAGGCTGTATGAATCATTTTAGCCTACCAAAATAACATGAAAATAAAAGATGATTTATATGACCATCTTTGGTCCATGTGATGTAGTATGCTCTTGAAGCTGTCCTCATTTCCACATATTCTGTATTCCAGAACTTTCCTGGAGCGATATAGGAAAATTCCTGCAATAACCACTAATGTTGATCAACATGAGACGCCGTGACCTGAGTTCAAGGTAAGTCTGTTGTGTTACTGGTGCATGTTACTAGGCATATTTAATGCGGAGTTAAATATATTGTATTGATAACTTTGATCTCTGACGATTCTCTGTTGCCCATATTGAAAAGGGATTTTTCTGATTACTTTGAATCTAGAGGCCTGTGAAATTTCTTAGTGTTCTTTCTCACTCTTTCTACTGTCTTTTCACCTCTATTTTCATTAGGAAAGTTACTAGTGAAGGTAGTCTCAATCCTTTCAAGAAGTTATTATGTCTTTCACAGCCGTCGTGTGCATTGTTTGTGCTTCTAAGGCGTTCAGAATGAACTAGTTAAATTATTTTGTAAAACTCACTCATTCTATGGATGAACTTACGTTTGTTTGTAAGGCAGTTAGATTCATTTCTGATTTAAATGTAACGCAAAAATTCAAGAAATGTATTGTCTATTTTCTGGGTCTTTGGAGTACCTGATATAATCCCTTTTTTAAGACGCACCTAAATACACACATTCAGTATTTAATTAATCCATAATTCGTTCCGTCTTGGTTCCTAATGAGTATAGGAGTAATATCTACATAAGTCACTCTTGAGCTACAATAGGTTGGCTACCTGTTGCGTATCGTACACCTGAAAGTTTGTATTCTGAGGATTATGAGTTCGCACACTACCGTTGGTTCTCGGAAGTTTGTTGCCAATGGTTTCTCTTTCTCTCGACTGGCAAATGTGGGGAATGATCCTCAGTTAAGGCCGAGTTCATTACGTTCCCAGTCCTAATCCTTTCACTTTCCAGCGTAATCGAAATCCTATGTGCTTTAGAGCGGCGTTAAACCACTAGCAAAAATCGTGCATAAAGCCGTACACTTTCAATGAAGAAACTCATATAAAATCTATTAATAGGAAGAAAATATTTATTAAGCAATATCGACTTATTTAAGCTATTAAGATATTTTGAGCACGACTTGAGACGGCACAATGTGAATAAAAATATATGTACAAGGATTCATTTAGTTTGTGAACAGTGTCATTAATGCTGCCGATGAACATTTTACGTCAAGTTCAGTTTTTATAAAATTTATAAAATGTGCTCTCGCCCAGCATGTTGAAATATTCAATAAAGCTATGAAAAACGATGAAGCAGATTTTATCGCAGTCGTGACGAGTGAAATAAGGAATATCACCGAACAATTGTAGGATTTGACTTTACGTTAAAAGTTTAACAGAGTATTGATGGAATGGTCTTGGGAGTTCTGGATAAGCCAGAGAATGCACGTGTGTTTTGTGAATGAAGTGAATCCTATGATCAAAAATAACGTAAGAAAATAACTGCACGAATGAAATATGGAGCTTCGATGGTGAAAGGTACCACAGTAGGAGTTTCAGGAAAATTATTAATTTCGTCGTATGAATCGTTTTGTGCATTAGGTGCATTAAGTTGTGAATATATCATAAACACAGAATTTGTAGGTAAGAGAATTTTAAAAAAGTTATCAGCTGTTTCACCACCACCACCACCATCACCGTGCTACCTTTTATGGTCACTTCTACTTCTGCCAGCGCTGGAATAAAAAGAAAAGAGTTTGCACTTTAATGTAACTCCTTCAGTTTCACGATGAATCCAAACCAGAGCGACGTGAATTTTCATATAAACGATTCCATCTTAGTTGAACGTGATTCGAACTACGGCCACGTCGCTGAGATGCTCATAATGATACTCGGCTATGACGTCCCAGAAGAAGCGCCCATGGAGGCTCGTTGATGTAGCTGCACTATGACATGGTAGCTCCCTTTGACGATCATTGTTCTCCGGATCCTGAGGTCACGAATTTACACGCGGCAGAGGTAGTCGAATATTTGAAGAGTATGAGGAAGTCCATTCTGCACTCCATGTCGCACGATGTCGGCAAGTAAAAGATCTCTAGTAACCTTGTTGATGTTTAACCGATAAAATTAAAACTCAGCCATGGGTCGCCCAACCTAGTTCCGATTTCTCTGTCCTTTGGTAGAATAAAATTAAATGTCAAAAATGGTACGGTGGCAGCCTATATGTTCTCAAATCCACATGTCTGGACATAGTATGAGAGACAATACTGATATTATTATTATTATTATTATTGTTATTATTATTATTATTATTATTATTATTATTATTATTATTATTATTATTATTGTTACCGTGTTTTTGCGGTAGGTAGAGGTGAAAGAAGGTGCGGGCTTGAACGGGTCTCAAACTACGGAAATCAAAGTTAATGTAAAATTTAACAAGGTTATATTTTCTTTTCAAAATTAAGAAATAACAAGCATGGCAGGTACAGAGTAGCAAGGCAACAAAAGTATGGTTACAACATTTACCGGATTTGGGCCTCGCGCCCCGACTTCACAAATCTTGGGCAATCAGCCCAACCTTACTCCAAAATAAGTTTTAACAGAGGGGCAGAAAACCCCATTCATGATCAGGAGCACTTGCTCCAAATTACACAGAAAAGCCTCCTCGAGGCATACAACACTCAATTTTCAAGAAAGAGCCACTCGCTCACAAACTTTAAGCCTCTCAAAGGCCACACCAAACTCCACCTTCAAGTTGTCCTCTCAGGACATGGACACAGGGGTAAAATACCCAACCTACTGAGGTCTATTAAGTAAGAAAAGGATTAATTACATGACCTCTAAAATAACATTTTGAGAGGAGGCGATCTGCACTCCTAATGTATTTGTTTTAAAACCTAATTTGGCTCTAGGCCACAGATGCAAGGGCTAATCCCATACTAGAGAGGTGACTTTAGAAAAGAACAATTTACATTACATTAAGGAAGAATCGGTTGAGAGAAATAAGTTCACCTCAAAGCAATATGAGTGGGAGCTCGAGAGGGTTAAGCACACTCTATCCCAATATGTAGCTTTAAAAGAGAATAGACGCTAAAAGTAGTTACATTTTAGGAAAAGGTTACATGGTGGAAACGCTTCGGACCCGCCCCGAGAGTTAAACTGCTGAGCTAGCAAGAAAAGAAGATATTAAAAGGCCATTACCTTGTTGTTGACCGCTGCCGAAGAAAGAGGCGATTCCCGCCCCCTGCTATGTACTTTACACACTAAAAGATGGAACAGAAGTGGCGCAGAGACCCAAAAATCAGCAGTTTATATACTCTCGCGGAAAGTTCGAGGCGTTTCAGGGAAGAAAACACCCGCCCACAATCACTTTATTGGTTAGGGATAAGCAGCATATTCAAGTTGGGGGAAGATACATCAGATTGGTCAGAAATTAATTAAAGAAATTCGGGATTGGCTAAATACAAAACAAGGGGAAAGAGAGGGGTATACAGCCAACCTAAACAACAACACAAAGAAATTTAACAAGAAACAAACTTTTGAAATAAAAATTTCTCCAAAAAACAGTTCTTTCTCATCGCACTAGGGTGCACCATTGTAGTTTTTCAGTAGTGTCCTCTAGAAGAGAAAGTCCACACTTCTTACTACCGGTAAAACAAAAATACATCAAAAGTGACACAGTTCAAAAACTCCAAAATTTCCAAGTAGTGACATCTTCTGAGAAACTTGAAAATTAATGCCGTCGTTAAAGTTCAGACTTCCTCCAGCAGAGGAGTTTCAACTGGCGCAAATTTTAAATTAGCGGCGTGGAGGTGTACCGTCCGGTACAGACCTCCCCCCCCAAAAGTTCCTCCAGGGGTGACACATGAAATTTGTTTGAAAACCAGGTCCAAGTTTTGATGTTGATATGGAGATTAATTGCAGAAGTATTTATAAGATTTTCTTAATTTGGTTTGATTCAGTTTCAAAAATTTTTGTAGTAACTGGTGAAGTAAAGTGTTTGTAGAAGTTGAATTCAGAAGGAAAACTTTAGTTTTTAAAGTTGAGGAAAATTTTCTAAGTCCACCAAATATTGCAGTAGAATACCCAAGAAAAGGTAGTAAAGTTGAACTGGAATGTCCATATAGCTGGATATGTACTTCAAACGTTGATGATTTTAACGGCCAGACCAGCCGCCACTGCTTGCGTTCAGAGGAGGCCGCCCGGGCCCCTCAAGTACCCTGAGATACCGCTCGCCCGCACTATGAGGGGAGCAGAGGTGTTGAAGTACGCCGCGCCCGCGGTGAACAGATACAGGCTGCGGGCCAGTAGCAGGTCGTGCGCCGCACATCAGCCTTGGCCGGGAGGAGAGCTCCGGCTCGCCGTGCACATGTCGTCCTCGCTGGGGTCGAGGGGGCCCTTCCTATATCCCAGTCACGGCACAGTGCCGCGCGGCTGCGGGGGCACTGAAACATTAAAGTTAGGCGGCAGAATCTTTGTTGGACCAGAATGATTTTAGGGTATATTCATTGTGGTGAGGTTGAGGGGCCAGCGGCATGGAGATATTTATTTAATTCCCATAAGCCACTGTGTGTAGTGGAGCAGGAGACGGGAGCGTGGTAATGGCCGTGGTAAGGACAGAATGGCAGTTTAACTAATCGGGGGAGGTTTACAAAAAATGCTTACATATAAAACAAAATATTATAGAAGGGGCAGAATGCCTTAAAAGTGAAACTCAAAAAAAAAATATAACCTTCATAATCCTTTCAAATTATATAAGGCAAGTTGACACAAAATTTACACTGGTTTCACCTGCGACAGGTGAACCCTAAATATCCTCTCTGTGGCTGGGTTGCTTAATAACAACGTAACCGGTGTAAGGAAATCGAGAATTATGCACGGCCCATGAAATCTGGGGGCAAGCTTGCCCGCGGGAACAAAATTCTTGACCATCACTTGGTCGCCTACCTTCAAATTGGTGGGTCTCCGTCCACGATCATATCTTTCCCTAACCTTTTCATGAGATACTTTAAGATTGGCTTTAGCCTTCTTCCAAAGATCTTTGATATTATCCGGATCTATTGTCTCGGGTAGAATGTCACTCAGAGACCAGAGGTTAGAGAGCGGCGTGTTGGGAACAAACTTGAACATCAACGAGGCTGGAGTAAATTTATGTGATTCATGAACCGCCGAATTCAAAGCAAAAGCTAACCAATGCAGGGACGTGTCCCACCTGGAATGATCTTCATGATGATAGGCAATAAGCGCGGACCTGAGATTACGGTTAACCCGTTCAGCCAGAGATGGTTGAGGGTAATAAGCAGAAGTAGTTACATGAGAGATGGACAAGTCAAAACAGAATTTACGAAAAAGATTTGATGTGAACGCCTTAGCATTATCAGACACAATATATTGGCACGGACCAAAAGAAGCAAAAATAGAATTTAAGCAAGTAATGGTGGACTGAGCGGTAGCCAGCTTAGTCGGAAATAACCAGGAAAATCTTGTAAAACCATCTACGCATACAAAGATGAACTTGTTGGCATTTCCCTTCGACTGGGGGAAGGGTCCTACATAATCAATATACAGGCGTTCCATGGGGCGCGACGCTTGATGAGAAGACAAAAGGCCTACCTTGGTGGACATGGTTGGTTTACTAAGCAAACAGGATTTACAAGCCTTTACTAGTTCACGGATGTCACCGTCCATACCCTTCCAGATGAACATTTCACGAATTTTCTCACGAGTTTTAAAGATTCCAAGATGCCCCCCTAATGGGGTCTCATGATAGTACTTGAAGATCATAGGCACAAGAACAGCTGGAACGACAACCTTCATCATCTTATCATGCCTCGAAGGGCAACATAGAACACCATTCCTCAGAACATAAGGGACAACATGTTCCCCAGAAGAAAGGGTTTCCATTATCGGAGCCAGCGTCGGATCTTCGCGTTGGTATTTCTCGATATCCCTAAAGAGCATGGGAGCATCTGTTAAGATGGCATTAACACCAGATAGTATGGACTCGGGAGGTGATGAACTGTCGACCAGTTCAAGGATCTCGACGTCGTTGGAAAACATGCGGCTGAGTCCATCGGCAACAACATTTTCGGTCCCTCTGATATGCCTGACATCGAATTGGAAGGCAGAAATACGGATGGCCCAACGGGCTATACGACCAGTACGACGCGGCCTACCTAAGACCCAGCTTAAGGCTTGATTATCTGTCTCCAGGTCGAATTTGACATGTTCCAGATAGAGACGGAACTTCTCTAAGGCAAATAAGACTGCCAACCCTTCGAGCTCATAGATGGAATACTTGGCTTCTTGAGCCGACAAGGTCCTAGATGCATAGGCGATGGGTCGCCTCCCTAGTTCAGTCTCTTGAAGAAGGACTGCAGCTACCGCTGACGACGACGCGTCGGTTTGGACGATGAATTTCTTTGAGAAATCAGGCATAGCAAGTACAGGGGCATTACAGAGAGCTAATTTAAGATCTTCAAAAGCGGCTTGTTGAGAAGGTCCCCACTCGAATTTGATGCCTTTCCTACGAAGAAGGTTCAAGGGCGCCGCTCTATTAGCGAAGTTAGGAATAAACTTCCTGAAAAAATTCACCATACCAATAAACCTGGCGATACCTTTAATGTCCTTAGGAGGTTTAAAATCACGGATGGCCTGTGTTCTAGAATGATCGACGGCAACACCATCAGGTGACACAATATGCCCTAGGAATGACATAGAGGGCTTAGCAAAGGCAACCTTGGACAACTTGACAGTTAACCCAGCCTTACGAAGGCGATTGAGAACTTCTCGCAGATGATATAGATGTTCTTCAAAGGTCTCCGAAAATACGACGACATCATCCAAGTAGTGATACAAGTACTCAAATTTGATGTCGGAGAAGACCCTATCTAGCAGCCTAGTGAGTACAGCTGCTCCCGTGGGGAGCCCGAAAGGCACGTGGTTGTATTCGTATAAATTCCAGTCCGTGGCAAACGCTGTAAGATGTTTAGACTCTTCCGCAAGGGGAATTTGATTGTAGGCTTGATTCAAATCCAAGATGGTGAAGAACTTGGCCTTACGGAACCATGAAAAACAAGAATGAAGGTCGGGAAGGGGCACAGATTGTAACACCACCTTCCGATTGAGAGCCCTATAATCAATGACAGGCCTGAAGCCCCCTTGGGGTTTCGGGACTAGAAAAATAGGTGACGAATACGCCGACTTAGAGGGCCTAATAATACCATCCTTCAACATCTGCTCGATGATTTCTTTCAGAGCCTTCATTTTAGGTGGAGATAGTCTATAAGGTGTAAAACGGACAGGAATTGAATCCGTGACCTCAATTTTGTATTCAATAAGGTCAGTAACACCAAGAGTATCAGAGAACACCTCTGGAAATGACTGACATAATTTACGAATACTATCAGCCTGCTCCTCAGGTAAATGTCTAAGGTCTAACAACATCTCATCCTGGGTAGGCGAAATAGATGAACATGATACAGAATTACACTTTAACAAGGGGATTTTACAATTGGACGCAAATTTGAATGTGCACGACTTACTCTGAAGATCGAGCACAAGACCACAGTGAGAAATGAAGTCAGCTCCCAATATGATGGGGCAAGACAGGTGCTTAGCCACCAACAATTTGCTTTTCCATGTAAATTTAAAAATACGAATTTTGACATTTACAGAACCTAGGATTTCCAATGGAGATGAATTAGCCGAAACGTATTGAACAGGAGATGAGACATAGTCAGGTAGTTTACAAACAGATTTCAATTTAGAATACCATTCAGCCGAAATAATAGAACAAACACTGCCTGAATCTAATAGAGCTGTTATAGGCTCATTATTTAACTCAATTTTAAGAAAAGGAACAGGTGCGGGGGTATCTGCCGCAATCCTAAGACACTCTTTGGGGCATTCAAAAGATGAATTTGACGACTGAACGTTCCCTGAATTTACGACCTTTTTGCCAGGGGCTGAGTCTTGGGAAGCAGAATTAGTCGACTCAGCCGAAGCCGCTAGTCACTTGGTATTATTGGCATTGGTGGGATTTGCACCAGAGGTTGAGCAGGAGGGGGTGCTATTCGAATTGGGACAATTCTTGGCGATATGTGAGAAAGCCCCACATTTAAAACAGCCTTGTGATGAACCAGTTCCATTCCTTGTCCCACTAGACTTGAGCAATGGGCACTTGTTCCGAAGATGGTCGGGCGACCCGCAAGCATAGCATTTACGAGGTGTGACTGGCCGGCGAGGAGGAGGAGGCCGAGGATTACCAAAAGAAGGAGGGGGTTCTTTCGCGACACGCAAAGAATCGGCGTATCTAACTCCTTCCGCCGAGACGGCCAATGCTTCAAGTTCAGAGAAGGTTTGCGGGCACGCCGCGAAACACAAATATGACCTATAGGATGGTGAAATTCCTTCTACAATAGCCTGTACTATCTGCTCTTCAGGAAAGTGAAGAGCAAACACCCTAGTATAGAATTTAATATCTTGGATGAAGTCTGCCAAATTTTCATCCAAACGCTGTACACGATAATAGTACTTCTGAATAAGGGAGGACCTGGCCCTAGCCGGGATGAAGTTAGCTAGCAAGTGGGCGTGGAAATCCTCAATAGATGATTGCTCGGCAATGGCTCTTACTATTTTGTCTGAGAGAATACCAATTGCATAAGGATAGATGATTTGCAAAATCTGACATGGGGAAAGAGAAAACACAAGGGCATGATCCTGAAATTCAACTAAAAATCTTAAAAATAAAATTACTTCACTGGTGGTATTAACGGAAAACTTAGAGATACCTCTGAGCAACATTGCCAATGGTTGAGGCAAGCTGCTAAACCCGGGTGACATAGTAGGTAAAGGTTTCAGTGGCAAGGAAGTTAATTCAGAACGTATATTATTCAACGATGCACGGCGTTCAGACTCGTTGTCCAATGGGGCAGAGATAGTTTGAGCAGCAACGGTTATCCTATTGACTTCTCCCTTAGGAGGCTCTTCCCCGCTACCTACCTTCATCGTGGTGGGTTGAACAATTTTGGGAGGAACTTCCCCAGTTAACAATTGAGTGACCTTGCTAGATAATTCAGAAATACTTTCAAGCAACGTACTAGCTTCCTTCCTCTGAACGTCATTCAACTTCAGAGACAACAGATCGTTAACTCTATTTGAAAAATGATATAGCCTGGCTTGCACGCGCTTAATTTGATTAGGAGAAGGATCATTTTCATCAAAAAAACTAACTACCGATGCTAGCCCAGTAGTATTCTCGGTGATCGTGGAAAGAGAGTCGTCAATTTCTTTCTCTCCCAAATTGGGGATGGAAATGGGCAAATCAAGGGACTCTCTAAGCTTGTTGGTGTCTATCGCAACCGTGCCTCCAGATTGCACATTTCTGATAGTTAACTCATAGATCAACTCCTCCTTGCGCAAATAGTTAAGATGGAGAACATCGCGAGGGCCGGGCATGATTACAGAACAATTTTGAAACAGGAAAGATCAAAAATTCCAGCAACTGAGAAAATTGTTAGTTTGAATCAAAGCAATGTTTAGCCCTCAAAAAGGGCTAAATTGAGACCCATCCAACCACGCTCTGCTACCACTTGTTACCGTGTTTTTGCGGTAGGTAGAGGTGAAAGAAGGTGCGGGCTTGAACGGGTCTCAAACTACGGAAATCAAAGTTAATGTAAAATTTAACAAGGTTATATTTTCTTTTCAAAATTAAGAAATAACAAGCATGGCAGGTACAGAGTAGCAAGGCAACAAAAGTATGGTTACAACATTTACCGGATTTGGGCCTCGCGCCCCGACTTCACAAATCTTGGGCAATCAGCCCAACCTTACTCCAAAATAAGTTTTAACAGAGGGGCAGAAAACCCCATTCATGATCAGGAGCACTTGCTCCAAATTACACAGAAAAGCCTCCTCGAGGCATACAACACTCAATTTTCAAGAAAGAGCCACTCGCTCACAAACTTTAAGCCTCTCCACCTTCAAGTTGTCCTCTCAGGACATGGACACAGGGGTAAAATACCCAACCTACTGAGGTCTATTAAGTAAGAAAAGGATTAATTACATGACCTCTAAAATAACATTTTGAGAGGAGGCGATCTGCACTCCTAATGTATTTGTTTTAAAACCTAATTTGGCTCTAGGCCACAGATGCAAGGGCTAATCCCATACTAGAGAGGTGACTTTAGAAAAGAACAATTTACATTACATTAAGGAAGAATCGGTTGAGAGAAATAAGTTCACCTCAAAGCAATATGAGTGGGAGCTCGAGAGGGTTAAGCACTCTCTATCCCAATATGTAGCTTTAAAAGAGAATAGACGCTAAAAGTAGTTACATTTTAGGAAAAGGTTACATGGTGGAAACGCTTCGGACCCGCCCCGAGAGTTAAACTGCTGAGCTAGCAAGAAAAGAAGATATTAAAAGGCCATTACCTTGTTGTTGACCGCTGCCGAAGAAAGAGGCGATTCCCGCCCCCTGCTATGTACTTTACACACTAAAAGATGGAACAGAAGTGGCGCAGAGACCCAAAAATCAGCAGTTTATATACTCTCGCGGAAAGTTCGAGGCGTTTCAGGGAAGAAAACACCCGCCCACAATCACTTTATTGGTTAGGGATAAGCAGCATATTCAAGTTGGGGGAAGATACATCAGATTGGTCAGAAATTAATTAAAGAAATTCGGGATTGGCTAAATACAAAACAAGGGGAAAGAGAGGGGTATACAGCCAACCTAAACAACAACACAAAGAAATTTAACAAGAAACAAACTTTTGAAATAAAAATTTCTCCAAAAAACAGTTCTTTCTCATCGCACTAGGGTGCACCATTGTAGTTTTTCAGTAGTGTCCTCTAGAAGAGAAAGTTCACACTTCTTACTACCGGTAAAACAAAAATACATCAAAAGTGACTCAGTTCAAAAACTGCAAAATTTCCAAGTAGTGACATCTTCTGAGAAACTTGAAAATTAATGCCGTCGATAAAGTTCAGACTTCCTCCAGCAGAGGAGTTTCAACTGGCGCAAATTTTAAATTAGCGGCGTGGAGGTGTACCGTCCGGTACAATTATTATTATTATTATTATTATTATTATTATTATTATTATTATTATTATTATTATTATAGAACAATTTTCTTGTAACAATGAGATAGGAAACGGATAAGACTGGAAAAGAAGCGACCGTGGCCTTAACTAAGGTATAGCCCGAGTATTTTCTGGAGTGAAAATGGGAAACAACGGAAAATCATCTTCAGCGCTATTGATAGTAGGGCTTGAACCCACCATCACCCGAATAAAACCTAACAGGTACGTGGCTCGAATCACGCAGACAAACTGCTGAGATTATTAGGGCCTTTTTATTATTATTATTATGATTATTATGATTATTATTATTATTATTATTATTATTATTATTATTATTATTATTATTATTATTATTATTATTATTGCTAGACACTTTTAAATCTATGTGGTCAGCGTAGGCCTACGGATTAAGAATTAAATTAGTATTGCATAGAACTTGAGTAAGCAGGCCGTTAGAAAATAAGACATTCCACAAATCTTATGGGCTGAGAGCTAATTTGAATTGAGATATTTGTTTTTGCTGCGTTGCGCTATTCATTGAAATAATTTCACACGTAGTCATTGTGCACAACATGATACATTAGCCGAGGCATGTACAATATTTGTTACCCTTTTATAGCTCTTATTCAGATCAGGATAAAAACAAATTACATTTACACTCCAAGTGAAAGTAAGTAAAATTAAACTGGAAGACGATATACTGATCCCGAGGAAGTACAGTATACAACTAATATATTAACGTGTCGTGTTAGGGTAGAGAATCATTGGTCCGCTTTAATGTGACAATCACTGATAACAGTACCAAACTTATATAATCACCTCTCTTCAAGTTGATTGCACACAGTGATGTTTACAGCAAGGCAAATCCTTCTGTACATTCGAGTCACAGCTCTTCTGTAGACAACCACTATGTATTCGATTGGTGATTCCGTAGATATTATATTACCGTACGGATAAGCAAGATGTATCGCATGAGAATCATGACGCCTATACCAAGAATGGTTTTCTGGTCGGACACTATCAATTACGGATATGTTTCGAAGGTCTGGAAGACGTCTGAGTAGAACGATGTCTGTTGGAAGGGAACCACCTCTTCGGGGTACTCGAGTGATGACGAAGAAGCTGTAGATAAAGCAACCCGCATACCGCCTTAAAAGGCATTGCACATAATTTGAACAAGCAAGCATACTGTATAAGAGTACGTTAAATGTGAAATGTGATTAAAATTACAACTGTTATTGCAGTCTCCACGGAATTGAAGTAAAAAAAAAAAGAACACTGCCAGAACTGGGTTCGAACCTTCAGACACAAAACTCAGCGTTCACCCACTACCTAGTTTTTGATCAGCATGGGCAATTTATTTTATACGTGTAACACTATTCTAAGCGTTAATTCATACATTATTACCTCCTTATTGCTAATTTATCAGCGACGGATTCATGTAGTTCAAGTCATGTACATACATAAATACAACACTATCTATTCGACTGGTGATTCCGTGAATATTATTATTACTGTACTATGAAGCAAGACGTGTTGCGTGAGAAGCATGACGCTTATACCAAGAATGATTTCCTGGTAGAAGACTACCACTACGGATATGTTTCGAAGGGCTGAAAGACGTCTGAGTGGAACGATGCCCGTTGGAATGGAACCACCTGTTCGTGTACTCCAGTGATTAAGAAGCTGTGGATAATGCGATTGAGAGCAACCCGCATACCACTTCACAAGCCATTCTACATAATTTGAATAAGCAAACATAGAAGAGTACTTTGAAGGTGAAATGTGTTTAAAATTATCACTGTTATTGTATCCCCCGCGGAACTGAAATAAATGCACGAAATTACTCTGTCAGAACCGGGTTCGATCCTCCAAACACAAAAGTCAGTGTTCACCGTCAAACACCGTGGCCACGGAGAAGTTTGATAGGATGGCTCATATACCGTAAAATTTCATTGTCAATCTAGTGTTTGATCAGCTTTGAACGTTTCATTTTTACGTGTAACACGGTCCTATGCGTTGATTCATTCATTATTACCTTCATATTGCTGGTTTGTCAGCAACGAATTCATGTATTTAGACCCGTGAACCTACACAATTACGTGTTATCAGATGACAGGGGAGATGTTTTTACGTTAGGTTATATACTGCGGTTTGCATAAAACCGAAGAAATAGCGGCAGCTGATCTATCCGATATAATCACATGAAGCACTTTATTTTATAGTATAAAATATTTTTAGCCTTAAGAATAGACAGCAACACTCGCATTTTTTCAGGAAATTACAGTAGATACGAGTAAAGTTACGCAACCAATCAAACGTTTTAGACTGCTAAGGACTGATGGTAGCTTACCCCGATATTCGTGGAGGATGTCACTTGTGGTAATGGATCTCATTTTTCCTTTGCTATCTGTTTTTGAGATTACACTAACATCTTTTCAACACGTACTGAATGTACGTATAACACGTTGAAATTCGATTTCGATAACACTAAGGCAGTTTCTTGAATATTCTGTGTCAGGAAAGAGAGAGAGAGAGAGAGAGAGAGAGAGAGAGAGAGAGAGAGAGAGAGAGAGAGCGCAATTAGTAGGGAGGTAGTGGTCGTAACGTAAATAAAAACGAAGTCCCAAAAATTTATCTAGTGTGAAAATGGGAATGTATGGAATCATACCGTTATGGCTGTTGTCGGTGAGGTTCATACCCTTCACCTCTGGAATGTAAGCCTACAACTATATGATCCATTCTACGTAGTTAACTCACTCACTGAATTTGGTTCATTGACCCACCTACCCTATGGTACAACAGCACTGATGGGCTTTGGCGTATGAAACCACCGCTGCTCAGCTCGAATGCCTGCTGATCATGAAGTGACGTGTTTCTTCTTGATATCTATTACTCAAGTGACGTTCCGCGCGATGAAATCCTCAGGACCTCACTACGTTGCTTGTCTTCCGTGACCAGGTCCGCTGCTTCTCGTACGAGACAGCTCCTCCGTTAGTCTAAAGAGGTTAAATGAACCATCTTTCTGCCCATGGACCCGCATTAACATCCGTGGACTGACCGGGAATCGAACCCTGGGGCTCTGCGTAGGAGGCAGACATGCTACCTCCACAGCGCGGGGTGGCCTTATTTACTGTATTATTTCTATAGCATTTATGTTTCACTTATCTTTCTTTTTTTTTTTTTTTGCTATTTGCTTTATGTCGCACCGACGCAGATATGTCTTATGGCGACGATGGGATAGGAAAGGCCTAGGAATGGGAAGGAAGCAGCCGCGGCCTTAATGAAGGTACAGCCCCAGCATTTGCCTGGTGTGAAAATGGGAAACCACGGGAAACCATCTTCAGGGCTGCCGACAGTGGGGTTCGAACCCACTATCCCCCGATTACTGGATACTGGCCGCACTTAAACGACTGCAGCTATCGAGCTCGGTATGTTTTACTTTCTTTCATCCTTTATTATAATCAAGTTTGTGAATAATAATATACATTAATATAGGTCCATTACTTCCTATCACAGTAACATGTTTGAAACAAACTCGTTGGAACGGCTGGTCTGTTAGGTAAAAAAGAAACTTTGTAATGAGTCATTGAAACGGCCGAGTGTGTCGATGCAATTTCCCCAACAGTAGCAGTTCACGTAAATGAGATAGTTTCTTTATGGAACTGTGACCATTGTCTGTGGTGACACGTCTGTAGCGCTCAATATTCGTGACTAGACACTCTAATTCACCCTATATGCGACAGTCCTCCAAACCGCTCCCGAGGGCAATCAAAACCAACATAGAACGCTCTATACTCACACAACCACTGTAAAATGTCCCTTAACACACTTGGGATACAGTTTTGTAGTGTGAAGCTGTGTGTTCTGAGAAGTTATTTACTTATGTTATTTATTTATTTATTTATTTATTTATTTATTTATTTATTTATTTATTTATTTATTTATTTATTTATTTATTTATTTATTTATTTATTTATTTAATTTTAGTATGTCGTGAATTGTTGTGTGTTGGCGGTACTCCTTTACAGTGTGAAAAGAGAAGGACTAGGAAATCCACAGAAAGAACCTTCAGCCTACAATTAAACATTGGGGTGGATCCATCATGGTATGGGGATGTATGTTGGAGGCCGGTGTCAGCAACTTCTACATAATACCTGCAACTATGGATAGGATGGTATGTTCGGACATTTTAAAGCAGCATATGAATCCCAGTAGCCACCGTGTCTCAGGCAGCAGCGCGCCGCCCTCTCACCGCTGGGTTCCGTGGCTCAAATTCCGATCACTCCATGTGAGATTTGAGCTGGACAAAGAGGAGGCGGGACAGATACTTCTCCGAGTACTCCGGTTTTCCCTGTCATCTTTCATTCCAGCAACACTCTCCAGTATCATTTCATTTATATGTCAGTCATTAATCATTGACCCAGTAGAATGCGACAGGCTTCGGCAGCCGGTACAATTCCTATCCTCGCCACTAGATGGGGGCTTCATTCATCCATTCCTGACCCGGTCAAGTGACTAGAGACATGGTGTGAATTTTCATTTTCATGAATCCCAGTATTGGCTAATTACGGACTGCATCGACGAATACTTCAAAAAAATGACCCGAAACCTACCGCCTGGGTCTTTAAGCACTGGTTTGCTTTACAAGACACCTTGTGTGCTGAAAACACCGCTATAGTCGCCAGATTTATACCCTAAATGCACTAAATGCTTCGTCAGTGAACCGACTTCAGGCCTTTGAAACGTAGATGTATCGCAGAATGGCTCTAGATCCCATGGGTAGACCACGTCACCAACGAGGAGGTACACCGTCATGTAGGAAAGTTATGCAAAGACCTAGTCTTCACAAAAACCAGAAAATCAACCCTTTTCGCACACATCTTCCGAAATGAAAAATGCAGCCCGATACAACTGGCCATAGAAGGAAAGACAGAATGTAAAGGTGGACGTAGACAGAGAAGATTATCCTGGACGCGGACACCCACGTATGGTTTGACACCCACCATACGGCAAACTCTGATACGGAAAGAGCAAAATCGCCGGCCATCTAAGAGGAGATGGCATAATAATAATAATACATTCACGTGGGTAAACTTTTTTTAGACATTCATTTTATTGAAAATTTATATTTTACATGAAACTGTTAGTCCATATCCCACAAGATATACAGTACGTACACTTTTGTGCAGAAATCGCAACTTACACTAAGTGTAAAGGAGAATTTGCTTCAGCTTTCACTATCAGCAACATCGCGCATTTCATGACCACATTTTCTTCCAACTTCTGCCCAATTCGTAATGCATTCATTACATTAAACATTTTCTTGAAATTCGGAGACAATTTTTGACCACAACCCACAACTTTGTCATTTCCCCTACCCCAGAAGTGAGGCTCCTGGTGCTAGAATCTAGCTCATTGTATAATAACGTTCCACTTCTTGTGTTAGTTTGTGCGATTTTTCCCGAGAGTCTTGCATACGTAAAGCATGAAGCTAAAACACGAAGGCTGTATATAAAGTGTAGGTAACGTAGTCCAGACACGCGCAGGAGATCGGGCATGCGATAATAAGAAATGGAAGCGGTCGATGTGTAGTGTGAATTTGACGGGCATCCATTTTGGAGTGTTTTTGCTGTGTGGCGTTGAAGTGAAGAGTGTCGATTCACGGCTATAAAGCATGTTTTCAAAAGGTGATCAGCGTTCGTCGATAAAAATCGAGGTTTCCCATGGAAATTTTATTAATCATAATGTTATCGAGGATTACGTGAAGCCTGTGGCGAGAATGCATTACCGTACAGGACGGTTGTACGATGGGTCAAGGCGTTTCGTGCAGGTCGGAATGAGGTCTGAAACACCTTCCGCACTCACCACACATGAGTTCTTGTGATTTAGACCTGTTTCCGAAGTTAAAGAAACCGCTCCAAGGCGACCGATTTCCTGACTTATCGTCATTTCTCAACGCAGTAGGGCACCCCGTCGATGTCATCAACAGAGAACGCCTTGCCATCGGTCTCCTACGACTTCCGGACATTTGGCGAAAGGTAATAGACTTTGCGGGCGACTACATTGAAGAAATGTAATACAATTGTACTTGTTAGTTCATTAAATATTGCGTTCTATCCATATTGCCAGTACTTTATTTACAGCCCTCGTATATGTACAACTGTTTCGAGAGTCATTAGCACATATGGTAGCAGGTTTTTATAAATGGGCTTGACATTTCTCATGTACGGTATTGTGGTTGGAAGCTTGCTTGCGTCACTATGCTGCATCTTTCGTGTGAATTGGAAATGCAGCTGAAGTGCTGGGTACTGCGTCTGTGTTCTTGCAGGGACACTAAGTCTTTCAACTAGACTGAAGGTATTACGATGACTTAATTAATTGTATCCGTCTCGTGGTGCAAGAAACAGTCAAATAGTGAAAATAAACTTATCCCCAACAATTACATTTCAATCTCCGGATGGTAAAAATCATCATCGGCTAAAGCAGATTTTCGAGAAAAGGATACTTACAATTCTAGTTTATACAAAGCTTCGTATTTTCCTAAGCAAAAATACAGAATTTTCGTATCTTCTGGACTTGTCCAGTAGAAATGGGCCGTGCCACATCGTACCATGGATGAAATGTCTAACAGTGTAAATAAATCGACGCGGTCCGCACTGGGAGAATCATCACATTATTATTGCTTCTATCATTTAATGTAAATATACTCCCGATTTTATTTCTTACAATTATATTTACGCCGCATCGACAGTTCGGCGGCCCTGAAAATGGATTTCTGTGGTTTCCCACTTTTATACCAGGCAAATGCTGGAGATGTACCTAAGTTAATGTGACGACCGCTCCTTCCCATTCACAGCACTTTCCTATCCCATTGTCGTCATAAGACCTACAGTATATGTGCCGCTGCGTCTTAAAATCTAGACTCGATATGGGATCGAATGAGATCAAAAGTACACCTGCAGGACTAATGAAACAGCTACGGGAGCGTAAAACTTTAGTCTACAGTGCTGGCCGTTTGTAAAAAGAACGCAAAATTGCAAGAGTATCTGAAAAAAAAAAAATCCATTTAACAATGGCTTCTGACAATGAACAAATCACATTGAATGGCACTGTAGATTTAATGGCTGTAATAAACATGGTTGTACAATGTAAACCATACATTTCTTAATTCTCACGTCATTCACAATATTGTTCTATACAATTTCGAGAACACCTAAATATTGTACTAATGAAAATGTAAATGAATGAATAAAACTATGATGATGATGATGATGATGATGATGATGATGATGATGATGCTTGATGTTAAAGGGGCCTAATATCTAGCTCATCGGCCCCAAATAAAACTATATGAGCATTTTAACGTCTTTATTATTTCTAATTAACATACACGATAGACATTTCGTACTTTTAAATACATTTTGTCACGTAAAAAACTAAGAACATTGACGTAAATAGGAGTTCAATATTCCATGGTTTACTGAACTTAATAATAACAATGTTATTTGTTTCCCACGAACTACTTTTACGCCGAGGTGCTGGAATTTAGTCCGGTAGGATTTCTTTTACGTGCCAGTAAATCTACCGATACGAGGCTGACGTATATGAGCACGTTCAAATATCATCGGACTAAGCCATAATCGAACCTGACAAGTTTGGGTCATATTGGCAGCACCTCAATCGTATGAGCCACTCATTTCGGCTTGAAATGAATGGTTCTTGATCTAATGTCCATTGAACTAGTTGATTTTAGCTGCCTGCGGAGTCTAATTACCTCGGATCGAACAAAAGTGCGCAGGTGCTTTGATAAACAATAGTAATAATGTTATTGGCTTTACGTTCCACTAACTAAACTTTTTACGGCTTTCAGAGACGCCGAATTTCCGGAATTTAGTCCCGCATGAGTTCACTGTATGTATGTTGTCGTATGTTGGGTATTCAGCCCGAAGGCTGGTTTGATCCTCTGCAGCTCCGCCAACAGCTGTCATAAAACACCTAGGCGTCACTGAAGAGGCGTACTAGGGAAATGAGGAGTGAGGTAGTTTCCCGTTGCTTTCCTCACCGAGCCAGCCATTGCTATTACATATCAGTCTGCCAAGCCCACTGAAATGCATGCACCAACTGACCCTATGAGCGATATTTTCACACCATTCATAGCAGGGACTGGCTGCAAAAGGAATGGTATTACTAGCATCGCTCATAACTCAGTCACTTTCGTATTGTCAAAGCCAAGGATGAGACTGAGACAGGTCAACGAAAGTAACAGATTTGATATAGCCCATACCAGGAGACATAGTGCACTGTAAACACTACATCTCGCCAGCAAAGGCATAAGAGTTCTCTGCTTGCCAGTAAATTTACAATACGAGGCTGATGTATTTGAGCACCTTAAAATAACACCGGACTGAGCCAGGATCGAATCTTCCAAGTTGGGGCCAGGAGGCCAGCGCCTCAATCGTCCGAGCCACTAAGTCCGGCCGTTGATACATTTGATAAATAATGCTATGTATTCGAATGCATTCGAATCATCGGCAGTCTGTGCATCAGTACACTCATACGCACAAAAAATGGCCAGCAAAGAAATATTTAATTTTATACATGCTCGAAACGCGAAGATTTCGTAAACTGTGGATAGCCGATGGCCGAAAAGATGGTACCTAGAATCCTACCATCTTCATCCTATTTCAAACATGAGGATTTCGAAAGAAAGTAATTTTCTGCGACGACCAACTTTTATACCGTTGAGTGTACATACACGGACGAAGCCCCCGGATGGAAAACGACAGGAATGCAGTAATTCCGACAAATTTGTTCTAAGTAAATTCTGTCTGTTGAATCTTTGTTAGCTTCACTTTGGGTTAAATTAATCTAATTCAGCATATTTGCGGTATGTGTGGTCTATTAGTGCGTAACGTTCCATCGAATCTGCTTGACGCTCAACTGTCATAATGTTTGAAGTGAAATTACTGCCGAACAACTGCCGCACAAGTCTGTATTATTTACTTGTCTTTACAAGCTGAAAGTTATAATCGAGTTAAGAGTACTTACCACGTCTTCCGGATCCCCCTTCCTCTTAAAGTGGCTTTCAGTTGACGACTGCGTTAACCTTGATGTTTACTGAATGCAGCAGAAGTGACGGCCCATGATCCTAATCTCATGTTGTACTGTCTCACTGCATACAGCGTAGAATCATTAAGTTTCAATATTATGTAATTGGGTGGAAACTATGGGTTCTTTTTCAGGTGGACTAGCTGCTCTGAAAGTCTATCTCTTAAATCATTAGCCCAGAGGCAAGTTGTATCCTCCGGCAGCATTACTGGAGGAAAAGCATGAGAAGGTGGGAAAACGTGGCATACAAGAGGAACTAACCTTTCCGTTGCTTTCCTTACTGAGCCAGAAAGTGGTACTGACCCTATCAGTAACGTCTTTCTCAGCATCTCAGAGTGCCATTACTCATACCTTTCATTTTTATAACCTGCTTTATGTCACACTGACACAGATATGTCTGATGGTGACGATGGGACAGGAAAGGGATAGGAGTGGGATGGAAACGACCGTGGCCTTAAGTATGGTACAACTCTAGCATTTGCCTGGTGTAAAAATGGGAAAACACGGAAAACCATCTTGAGAACTTCCGACCGTGGGATTCGAACCCACTGCCTTCCGAATGCAAGATGATAGCTACGTGAGCCAAACCACTCGGCCCCTTGCTGGGTGTGTTATTACCTTAGCAGCTCCGGCACTAGCGAAAGCTACACTGTACTCTGGCCGGTGCCAGTGCCAAGAGACCGATGGAAAAATACTGAATCCATTAAGAAATAGCAACGGACAGAATGTGAATAATAATAATAATAATAATAATAATAATAATAATAATAATAATAATAATCAAGGGGGAGAAAGAGAGAAATGTCTACAGTCAGTCGAGATAATTCATTATGTAGGCTACAAGAAAAGTTACTATATACCGTATTGTACATACTGGAACAGGAATATCATGCTGGGTAGGACACAACGAGAGGTTATAAAGGGTGAAATTAAAGTAAGGGACGCCATTTGGACTGGTGGTGGAACTTGATTTCTAAGCTAACGACTTCAAAATTTTACTTCTATCTTAATTAGTGTACAAAAAAGAAATAAACCACAAAATTCGGTGAATGTTTTAGACAAGTCTATAGGCACCCGACATCCCCTTTGCTAACCAGAAAGTTAACACAGCTGTGATTTCCACAGGTCGTCTTCCCCTCCAAGGCTGTTCAATTTAGGTCAAAGTGTATCGGGTCAGTGCACTGCGACCTACAAACGAGATCTGAGTAAGAGGGAAGTAGCGTTATTAAACCATAATATGCGTGATATGATTTCAATTTATAGTGAGGCAAGGTGTATTTGAGCAAGGGTGGGACGACAGTATCGGGACATTTTTCCCAAATGAAGACATCCAAGTGATCGGGTTTTTGTCACTGTTTTTCAGTGACTTCCATACCGGGGCTGCTTATCGAAATTATATTGTACTTTAAAATAAATAAATAAATAAATAAATAAATAAATAAAGAAATAAATAAAGAAATCAATCAATCAATCAATCAATCAATCAATCAATCAATCAATCAATCAATCAATCAATCAATCAATCAATCAATCAATCAATCAATCAATCAATCAATCAATCAATCAATCAATCAATCAATCAATCAATCCCACTGTTACTATGTAGGCTACACAGTACTACCGGTTCAAATATCACAATCCTTAATGTCAGGTTGCAACAAAAACGGAAACATTTTTTTTACGTGGAGATTTGGCGATTTGACGAGGCGAGAATAGCAGTGCTCGTCTTGTAAAATCTCTACGTAAACAAAATGCTGATGTCGTGATTGGATTACGCAACGACCTTGCCTCGCTCCAAACTCCTCTCGCAACCACAGACATAGTTTTGCCACTGCTGCCTGAAAAGTGACTAAACACTTAAAAACCATCATGTTTAACACTTAATTTTAAATTTAAGGACAGCGGTTAATTTCTTCGCACAGGTTGATTAGAATAGTCTCTTCTATCACCTATTAGACGGACGTACCTTATTTTATTTACGCCCTGTATTGTAAATGCATACGCCGAGTGACAATGTTAGCTTACAACGTTTTACTCCGCCTTTCAAGGTTGAGAATGCTTCAGTTCGGAAACTTCTGCTTATCTGCATGTGTTACATACGAGACGTTCGGCTTCATGGCTAAATGGTTAGAGTGCTAGTCTTTGGTCACCGGGGTCCTGGGTTCGTTTCTCGGCAGGGTAGGGAATTTTAACCATAAGCCTAATTGGTTAATTCCACTGGCACGGGGGCTGTGTGTATATGTCGTCTTCATATCATCCTCATCACAACGCGCAGGTCGCTTACGTGCGTCAAATCAATAGATCTACACTTGGTAAACCGAACTTGTCTTCGGACACTCCCGGCACTAAAATCCACATATTTCAATTTCTTATTTTACTTATGAGACTGGACGAATTGAGTTCGATAGCACGCAATAGGTCTAAAGAAAACCGACTGAACTTTGGTTCTTCGGAAGGTAAACTTACTGTAGTATCTGCTGAACTTGGGACGTGATCTCTTCCATGACCTGGCATCATCAAATTATAAATTCACACACGAGAACAATCACCGTAATTATACACGGATAAGCTAGAAGAAACGCCATTTAAAGTGAAGTAGGAAGTTTACTATGGCCCTCAATATCTCTAAATCAGAAAGAAAATTACATATTGAGTGTTATGCGTGAATAAAAAACTTAAATACAACTATTAATTCAATGAAATTAATTCTACTTCTCACGAGAACATTTCATTGATAATTTTCATTATTTATGTAAATAGATTTATAATCTTGTCTGTTCACTTCAAATTTTGGCCTCATTCTTCGTATTTTCTCGGATTAGGTATACAAAAGTCGAAAACGGGTTCAATTCAATTATTACCTTTCTATCCTCTTATATGGACGTTTGTCTCAACATCGCGGTAAAGTGGCTCGACAGAATTTCTTGAAACTCTATACTGAAGTTCAGGGTTATCTGGAGAGTGCTGTAGCCTGTGTATCATTTAATTATTATGCTGTTAAATAGCAATATTAAGGAGAAGAAAACAGGGAGGCGTCGTTGCGCCTCGAAATACTGTTATGTGACAAAATGAAGGGGAGAAATACTGACATGTATCACGGAAAGAAAATTCGTTGATATGTGATGAAGCACTTGAAAAAAGATTAAAATCCTGGAAGAGGTGGAATTCCAACAAGACAGAGGAAAAGTGGGAAGAGTTCAGGAATCAAAGGAAGGAATCAGCCAAAATCATACGAGGTGAAAAGAGAAAATATGACAGAGATAGGGTGGAAAAGGCAGAAGAAGAATTTAGAAAGAACAACACCAGAAATTTTTACAGAATATTCAAAGAGGAACTACAAGGTTATCAACCACCAAGTCTTTGATTCCAGCGAACAGACGGCAGCATTGCTACCAATAACAAAGAAAACTGCCAACTCCTAGCAGACTATTTCAAAGAGCTGCTAAACTGTGAAGAACCTCTGGACAGACTAGAGACCCAGCAACCAATCCATAAGAACCCAGATTCTAAACCTCCAAATCTAGACGAAATCAAACAGGTAGTCAAAGAGCTTAAGGATAACAAGGCGCCAGGTGAAGATGGCGTAGTGGCAGAAATGTGGAAGATTGGAGGAGAAGTCACAGCGGAAGCAATTCATCGCTGTATAGAACATATATGGAAAACTGGGAAGATCCCTGCGGACTGGAAATGTGCGCTTATACATCCGCTTCACAAGAAAGGTAACCGAACAGACCCGAACAACTACAGAGTGATCTCTTTACTGTCAATTGCTTATAAGATATTCTCTAAAGTTCTACTAAACAGAGTTCAGGAACAGACTGACCACCTCATTGGAGAATACCAAGCTGGTTTCCGAAAAGGAAGGTCGTGCGCAGAACAAATTTTCAACCTCAAAAGTATACTGCGAACAAGAGCAATAAGGAGCCAGAACACCGTAGTCATCTTTATCGATTTCACAAAAGCATATGACTCAATAGACAGACAAACCTTATTTAAAGTCCTAGAGGAGTTTGGAATTGACAAGGAAACTAGAGAACTCATTAAACAAACCCTGACGGATACCATCTCGAAAGTCAAGTTCCTCGGAGATATATCTGACCCGTTCGAAATCAAGACAGGGGTCAGACAAGGAGATGGACTGTCCCCGATCCTCTTCAACCTAGTTTTGGAGAAAATAATGAAAACTTGGGAAGAAGCTCTGAAATCGGAAGGGATAAGAGGAATACACGTCAGAAGAGAAGGCCAGAACTTGGAAATTAAATGTCTAGCTTTTGCCGATGACCTCGCCGTCTTAGCTAAAAATCGAGAAGACGCTATAAAGATGATAGAGAAACTGCACGAAATCGCCGGAAAAGCAGGTCTTAAAGTTTCTTACGGAAATACGGAGTATATGGAGTATAGGCACCGAAATGAGAAGTACATAGAGATAAAGTATGGGAAGATTAAAAGGGCAGAGAAGTTCAGATACCTGGGAGAATGGATCCAACCCAATGGGCTAGACAAAGAGGCTATCAAAGGAAGAATCAGAAAATTAGAATTGGCCTGCAAACTAACCCAGAGTATGTACAACAAACGGGCAATATCCTACATGGCCAAAATCCGACACTATCATTCAGTAATCAAACCAGAAGGATTGTATGCCTCAGAGTGTCTTATTTTGAATAAAAAAGGGGAGCTACAAGAACTGGAAAAGAAAGAAAGGAAGATCCTAAGGAAGATTATGGGACCCCAGAAAACTACTGATGGAACCTGGAAAAAAAGGAAAAACAAGGATGTTTATAAGCATACGGAAAAGATCTCAGACACAATGAGGAAGCGAAGGTTGAACTTCTACGGACATCTAGTAAGAATGGATGAAAGCAGACTGACCAGAAAGATCTTTAAGTACATTGTAGGATTGAAGGCCACCACTAAGTGGGTAGAAGAGGTCAAAAGAGATGCAGAAGAAGTTGGAATTACACTAGAGGTGATCAATAAAAGGAAAGAGTTTAGAAACATAATCAACAAAATCAAATTTTTTGAGGACAAACCACCTAAAAAGAAGCCCAACCGGATAATCTCTGAGGAGGAGAGAAAAACACGAAGCGAGAGAATGAAAAGGTTCCGGGAAGAGAAGAGAAGAAAGGCCAACAAGCCTTAAGTTCTATGCGGTCCACAGTTGGCCAAATTCGGAAGAAGAAGAAGAAGAAGAAGAAGAATAAGAAGAAGAAGAAGAAGAAGAAGAAGAAGAAGAAGAAGTTCGTGTAATACTGAACCTTAGAAGACAGAACCTTTCTGGTCAGAGTTCCAAGCTGAAATATTATCACATAGCGGCTTTTCTAGGCGCAACGACGAAATATCAGATTTCTCCGATGAAATGAAATGAAATGGCGTATGGCTTTTAGTGCCGGGAGTGTCCGAGGACATGTTCGGCTCGCCAGGTGTAGGTCTTTCGATTTGACACCCGTAGGTGACCTGCGCGTCGTGATGAGGATGAAATGATGATGAAGACGACACATACACCCAGCCCCAGTGCCAGTGAAATTAACCAATGATGGTTAAAATTCCCGAACCTGCCGGGAATCGAACCCGGGACCCCTGTGACCAAAGGCCAGCACGCTAACCATTTAGCCATGGAGCCGGACATTTCTCCGATAATATTAGTTGTATCGAAAATTCATGATATGATACAAGTTTGCTTTACGTCTCACCGATGTAGATATATCTTATGGCAGCGATGGGGTAGGAAAGGGCTAGGAGTGGGAAGGAAGCGGCCGTGGCCTTAATTAATGTACAGTCCGAGCATTTGCCTGATGCGAAAAAGGAAACCACGGAAAATCGTCTTCAGGGCTGCTTGGCAGTGGGGTTCGAACCCACTACCTTCCGTTCCAAGCTCACACCTGAGCGCCCCTAACTGCACGGCCGACTCGCCCGGTGTGTATCGAAAAGGTGTGTGTAATAAAAGTTGTATAAAATATTTTTGATCGTTTATGTTTGATGCTCTTTTACCTTTCGCATTTTAATAACGGAGATTGCAATTTTTTCATTTGTTACAAACTTGCAAATATCCCGAGAAATATTACTGTACTTCTATCTAAAAATGAACAGGCGAACGCAATTTTCCTTTCTTTCCCTGCAATCTACCCCTTAGTCCTGATTCCATATGCGGGCTGGCATGTTTTTACGTCCGGATGCCCCTCCTGGTGACAGCCTCAGTTCAGGATCTAATGACGATTAAAATAATGATTGTGAATGATAATGGGTAAGGAGATGGGAGGAACCGGCTGTGTTCTATGAATAGGTACTGTCCCAGCATTTGCCTGGAAGAAAAAATGGGAAACCACAGACATCTATTCTCAAGTCAGCTGAGGGTAGGTTTGAACCACTCTGCCTTCCGAATGCACAGCTTGGCTCCATAGTCATAGCGCGGTAACACGCACGACCTCTCCGCTCAGTGTACAAAACAAAAATTACAGAAAATCTACTTTTCAATCTATCTTATCTGATACAATTGTTTTTTGCTAGTGGTTTTACGTCGCACCGACACAGATAGGTCTTATGGTGACGATGGGACAGGAAATGCATAGGAATGGAAAGGAATCGGCCGTGGCCTTAATTAAGGTACAGCCCCAACATTTGCCTGGTGTGAAAATGGGAAATTACGGAAAACCATTTTCAGGCCTGCCGACAGTGGGGTTCGAACCCACAATCTCCCGGATGCAAGCTCACAGCCGCGCGCCCCTAACTGCATGGCCAACTCGTCCGGTGATACAATTTTACAATACCAGTTGTGATAATGGAGATACTCAGGATTTAAAAAATTTTAGTGCCAGGTACAGCAATAACGAGTATCGCTGACGAGGAAGTATAGTTCAGGTGCTATGGTAACGAACCTGCTGGTGATGGAGTGTTTAGTGCGATTTTTATAAGGAGATAAACCGTGTAGTCATTAGCCCGCCCGATGGCCATGATCATCAATACGTCAACTCTCTATGGTCTGACACAGTGGTTAACCGGTTCGAGTCCCATTGGTCCAAAAATATTTTGCCATCAGAATGTTGGCCGCCAGGGTAGGATAGGTGGTGGTATATAACTTCTAATCAGTAGGTTGCGTGCCAAAAGCCTAGATTCATTTCCAAATCTCCGCAGTATTCATATGGAGTGTCGCCATACAGTATGACATTGTTGAAGGTGATTCGTCCGTCGGATGCGGATTTGAAGAAGCTTTGAGGAGAGTCCTTGGTGTTGTTGCCGGTACCGGGTTACACCCTCTCCACTCCTACTATAATATACCATTAATTTAATATCACTAACTCCCCTAATGACGTTATTGTCAGAAAGGGCATCCGGTCGTTAAACCTCGCTAGGAAGATTAATCCATCCTCATGTCCGACCCGTTAGAGGAACGGGACAAGGGTTGGACGGCAACAACAACAACAACAACTACTCACGTGATCATTAGCTTCTTTGATCAGGAATTAAACAAAGATGACTATCGAAATGAATAGAAGAACGTGAAGTGACGATCACTCATAGAATGAGGGTAAACAGGACATAAACGAGGAGTTTGGAAGCTCTGGCCTCAAATGCTTGTCAACTTATCAATAATAACATTGCAATGACTGAATATTTTTGTCATTTGAAATGTGCTCTGTATCGTCTGTTGCTAGTCATATCCAGTGGATGTCGTTATTGCCATCACTATCCAAAAACAAAAACAAGAAAAAAAGGAGAAAGACACCTATTCCAGAATAAATAAAAAGAATTTTGTAGTTCTACGTGACTTTTAATATTGAAATATAAGGAGGAACCGTGCAGTTATGTGTAGAATCTCAGTTGAACGGAAGTGACGTATCATTTCAAAACTCCTTGATGCATTGACTGTGGATCGAAATGCTGCCACGTTGATTCAAACGTAGCGATAATATAATTATTGAGTTTTGACATTTGTTAGTAGAAAGAAATAAAGAAGTATATCGCGTATACTTTAGCTTTGTATGCTTGTAGTACTCGTTGGCTGTCTGTCATATCAAGTCTTTTGTTGTCCGTGGAGGTTTAGTTTATTTGCGCTGCATATAGCGTTTGACATTCGAGTAACAAGTTGACTGTGCTTCTGATGACCTTATCCAACTTCTGTCAAAGTCATTTTCTACATGTCTTTCAAACCGTTGTTTACGGAATATTGGAATAACTGCTGAGCTCGAAAACTGAAGAGAACACTTGTCTTCGCTCCATTGAGAAGTGGGAAACGTTGGTCCGTTCAGGATGTGTGATATCAGGAAGAACAACCTCAAACAAACTCCAAGTGTTGCGTGCATAACGGACACGAGTTAAAACCGGGCCCTACAACTTTTTGATTTCACATTAAGTGCTCTTACCAACTGAGCTATAATGGCCTAATCATATTGTTTGTTATGTTGGAAAGGAGCTACGCTGCTGACAGCACAACTGTACATATATCGCTCAGATGGATGGCGTGAAGGCGTCACTTAGTAGCCTCGGGTAGTGTGTTTATTTCACTGGGCTGAAGACTGATATGTAATAGTTTATTCCATATCGGTGTTGTAAGCAACTAAACACTGTCTCACTTTTCATGTCCATCTTCAGTCAAACTTCGGCTATCCATGAAAGCTCATTATAGAGCTGTTGCGATCCATCCACCCTTTAGGCTGAAGGCTAAACGTATAAACCGTTGATACCCCGAGCAAACAAGAATTTCCTCACGAGTTTGAATTTCTTTCTTTCTTAATGCGTTTACATTCCAGGGTATTTTCTCCCTCGGATTCAGCGAGGGATCACACCTCTAGCGCCACAAGGGTAGTGTCATGGAGCATGAAACATTGGGTCGGGGGATACAACCGGGGAGGAAGACCAGCAACAGGGGCCTTGTGGGAAGGGGGGATGGTAAGATTGGAAGGGACAGGCAAGGAAGAAGGAAGGAAGCGGCCGTGGCCTTAAGTTAGGCACAATCCCAGTATTTTCTGTTTTCTTGCTAGTGGTTTTACGTCGCACCGACACAGACAGGTCTTATGGCGACGATGGGATAGGAAAGGGCTATAAGTTGGAAGGAAGCGGCCGTGGCCTAATTAGGGTACAACTCCAGCATTTCCTGGTGTGAAAATGGGAAACCACGGAAAACCATCTTCAAGGATGCCGACAGTGGGATTCGAATCCACTATCTTTCGGATGCAAGCTCACAGCTGCGCGCCCCTAACCGCACGGCCAACTCACCCTGTCCAGCATTTTCTTTGAGAAGTGGGAAACGACGGAACTACTTTGAGGAGAGCTGAGGTGGGACTCGAATGCCTCTTCTCATTTGTGCTCCCGACGCTGAGTTGAACCCGTTCCAGCCCTCGTACCACTTTCCAAAATTCGTGGCAGAGCGGGGAATCGAACCTGGGCCTTCGGGAGTGGCAGGTAATCACACTAACCACTACACCACAGAGGCGAACGATTTTAATTTGTAACAAGTATTACTTCACGTTTACTGAGCTGTTAGCTATTTCGGTAATCTTTATTACCTTACTGTCTGCAATGAGACCCGTATGTGAGTGGATAATAATTCTTTCCGCACTCCATAAATCCAATTGCTTCTATGTCAGCAACATTTTAACTTAATGGGTATAATTTGTACTGCAGCAACATAAAGAATCTATTTTTCATAAAGACGAAATGTCATGCCCGTTGCTTCATTCCAACAAGTTTCTTGCTCTGGCGATGAAATATATTGGAAATTCAATAAGTAGTTTTCCTCTCTTGATCAGCTCTCTTTGTGTTGGAGAAGCGGTAAGATCATTGTACGGTTAACTGGATAACCAGATGTTCGATATTTGAGCTTTCTCGATAATTCTGTTTGTTCCCTTCTTGCTTCCAGTTGGGATGAGAAGACTGCGCCAACTTCAGAACAGTTCTCGATCCGTTTACTAAGCAGAGCACCGCTCTTCGCATTACATCAGAAGACGTTATCTTTTGTCACTAATATGTATTTCCTTTCCCTGGGGTTGGATTTCCCGATGATTCGTTTTTGTCTTAGTCCAGAGCCGTCTCTGGTGAGATACCGTGTTTTCAGTGCTCCATTTTCTCACTTTCAATGTGAATTATTGACAGAGACATGAATGACGACAGGAAGATATATATATATTTGCTAATGGTTTAACGTCTCACTAACTTATCGAAGGTTTTCAGGGATGCAGTGTGGGAAAGGGCTAAAATTGGGAAGGTAGCAACCGTGTTTTTAATTAAGGTGCAGTCCCAGCATTTGCGTGTTGTTAAAAAGGGAAACCACGGAAAACCATCTTCAGGGCTGCCGACAGTGGAATTCGAACCCATAATCTCCCGAATGCAAACTCATAACTACGCGACTCTAACCGCGCGACCAACTCACTCAGTAGATTTCATTAAATTGTCAGTCCCGACGATTGAAAATAAGTGTTGTGTGGTAAAATAGTAATAATAATAATAATTATAATAATAATAATAATAATAATAATAATAATAATAATAATAATAATAATAATAATAATAATAATAATAATAATAATAATAATAATAATTTTATTATCTAGTAACTGCAATTAAGATTTTCGGAGACGCCCACATGCCGGAATTTTGTCCCATTATATTTCTCTTACGTGCCGGTAAATCTACCAAGACGAGGCCGGCATAGCTAAACACCTTCAAATACTGTACTAACGGACTGAGCCGGGTTGCACCCCGCCAACTGGAGCTCAGAAGGCCAACGCTCTACCATTTGAGCTACTCAGTCCGACTTTTAGGGTCTGTTAGTGTATGTTCATCAGTACGCTTGGAAGACTGATATAAAGGCCGCACCACTCGCTCTCGGCCCCTGATTTTCAGGAATAAAACCAAACTAATGAATTTCTCTCTATAGGGAATGTTAAAAGGGTAAGTGTATTGTAAGTATGTTGTAGCAAGCCATGGACTCTCATGGAAATGAAAGACAACAACCACCGGGCGAGTTGCCCGTGCGGTTAGGGGCGCGCAGCTCTGAGCTTGAATCTGCGAGATAGTGGATTCGAGCCCCAATGTTGGCACCCATAACGATGGTTTTCCCGTGATTTCCCCCTTTCTACACCAAGCAAATAATTAAGGCCACGGCCGCTTCCTTTCCACTCCTGGGCCTTTCCTATCCCATTACCGCCATAAGACCCCTCTGTATCCCTAAAGACTTCTAACATAACACAGCCAACAGAGTCTTCCGTTCAAACATCAAGTCCAGGAAATTAAGAAACAATGGACCTACTTATTACATGGATAGGTGACGGTCTAAGAGACTGAGTGCAGCTGGCTCGGAAGGACGCAGGCAAATAGAAGGAGACTAACAAAATAATGTATGTAATTTTTCTGGGCCGATGACCTAGATGTTAATCCCCATTATACAACAAGCAGGCTTCGTTCCCGTGATTAAGATTCGACGTAAAATTGGAGATCGTGTGGCTGTCATCATATCAACAGTGACGTTTGCTTTTCTTCAGTTCCCTTTAGCAAAGTCCACCGATCACAGTGCTAATCAACCTGTCCCACTCAGTGCTGAGGATTCTGATAATGGAAGTCTGCACTTTCTATTGCTGCGTGCGGTTAGGGCAAAACCGAACATGTCCATGTTTACGTATGACATCATTTAGTTATTATTGGTTTTCCATAGTGATAGTTACACAGAGAGATTGTCTGTGTCAATAAAAATGCTTCATAATTTGAACATATAAAAGCTGCTATCTAGTTGCTAGGTCAGGTTTTTACTTTCCTCCTAGAAGTGTGGATCAGATAGACATGTTTAATTTCGCCTGGATGCTCCTCATACGGTACATGCCGTAGTGATGTTGGGTATAGAGAAAAATTAGCCAACCGAATACTGGTGGTAAGCAAACTCACAGCCCCTGAATTTCGTCCCCGATGCTCTCCCGACTGAGTTATGTCCTTCTCAGTAATTTTTGTTCTCTCTGGCAGGACAGATTTTCTTCTGATTTTGAATTTTCACGACCGCATTGTAATCGAAATCGACTTTCACCCTAGTAGGTCGTGTTACTAACATTCAGTACGTGTTGAAGTGTTGTTAAGTAGAGAACAAAAATGGCCAACCGGACACCAGTGGGATCCGAACCAAAAGAAAAATGAAACAACAAATACTGTATGCATTAAGTTCAAAGAAATGTCAAGCTTACTGCGAAAGAAAACAAGTAGACATAAGTAGAAAGAGAGGCAACAAGTTCAAAACGATCAACGATAAGCGCAAGTGAGATATAAATGCACAGCGGATAAAAATTAGTCATCCCCATGAATGGGAGCACTGGTTGCTTAGGAGCAATGTAGATGGTGTTGCACTGGTACCAGATGGTCATGTGACTATTCACCACTGACATATGACCATGGCAGCCAAGTGGCTTGTGTGTGTATACGTCAGTCGGTTGTATAGAAACAGCGCATCAAGGTTAATCGAAGCAAAGGCGTCATAGACTGGCAAATGGGGTGTGTTGTGTTTGTACGTGGCCATGTCCATACAGCGAATGAAGTTGCTCGATTTGTTGGTGTTCCATCGCAGACTGTCCAACGAGTCTACCCGGAATTATGAGCCACTCGCGACTTTGAAACATGGCGTACGAACTGAGGCCATGAAATGATTCTGACAGCGACAGCGATCAATTAAGATCAGTTTCAAATGCGACAAGAATTACTGCTGTCAGTAAATGAAGGTACAGTATGTGGCCCTGTTATTCGTACAGGCTTCAATATCTTATCAAGTCCCGTATATTCACATTAACGATTGAAAAAGTGAAATAAAACGTACATTACGGGTAAAAACATGCTTTGTCAATGATAATTCGTTAGTGAAAAACATACTTATTTTCATACAGGCAAGAAGATTTGATATGAATGTGCCGGCATCGACAAACGGGTTACCAGTTGTATTCGTACACATGGACAGGATGATGCCCACCATTTGGTTGTGATGCACGGAAAAGTCTCAGTGACGGCATACGACTGGTCAAGTGCGATAGTCTCCTTCCTAGTGTATCTGTGGTGGACATCGGTAGGAGTGCAAAGTTAAGTACGGAGCTCAAGAACACTATACTTACAGGACTTTCACTACGAAAGATTGGACAGCTGATCAATAGAACACATTCTACAGTGCAATATGTGGTTGATACATTTAAATACAAAGGCACTATTAAGAACTCGCCGACGAAATCGAAGATAAAGTGTTTAACTGAAAGGAAAGAGCGGTTCGTTGTTCGCCTGATAAATTCAGATTCCAAACTAAGTGCACCAGTACTGAGGCAATTCACGGAGGAATGAACTGGAAAGACGATCAGCAACTCCACCATCCGTCGGATCCTGTATCGGCATGGGTGCTATGGAAGAATCCCTCGGAAAAGGCCATATGTAAGTATAAAAAGCAGACGGCTTATACTGACACTAGATAAGGAGCATATAAATAATGAGAACGAATTCTGGAATGATGTAATCTGGTCTGATGAGATAAAAATAGATAGCATCCATAGAGTATGGAGAAAATTGGTATTGACAATGATGTGGTGAATACACTCCCAACTGTAAAATGCGGTGGTGGGTCTGTAATGCTTTGGGGCTGTATGTCAGCCAGAGGTGTGCGGAACATAGTACATTTCATTGACGGAATAATGAACAAGGAGGGCTATAGTGCAATCCCGTGGGCAAACGTGAAGCTGAGTGCCGAAAATAAAGGGATGCCACCTGTTTTTATATTCCAGCATAATAATGACCCAAAACACACTGCTGATATTAAAAAGACGTGCTTGATCCGGAACATTCCTAAGCAACTTAGAACACCTCCCCAGCCTCCGGATTAAAATCCCATCGAACATCTTTGGGCTACGTTGAAGAGAAATCTCCGTAGGCAACGTGTGCGTACGAAGGACGAACTTAAAAGTGTGATTCTTCAGGAATGGCAGCAAATCAGCCCCAAAAATGTGCAAGAAATTAGTGTATTCTATGCGGTGACGATCTCAGGCAATTAAAAAGGCTTGGGAATATTCCGCTAGATACTAACATGTTCCAGGAGCCCTTTACTTTTTTGGCTTATTTCAAGTGTTCAGTTGCTTTTACGAATAGGAATGATACAAGATTATGGGGGTGCTTTCCTTTATTAGAAGCTGTATGTTTGGTTAATATGATTGCAAACAGATACAGTAGATATATGGCTTGTGAAGGCTTTGTTGAATATATGTTCAGTGAATAATATCCTTTTTAGTTTCTGACAGTGCGTTGAAGTACTAAAGCAAACAGCCCGTACGAATAGAATAGGTATATACTGTATATCCCAACCAGTTTCCGAGCGAACATTGCGGAAAAGACTGCGTACATTGAACATTTGTTTTTGGGTACCTCATAAGAGGACTTTGTTCACAGAGGCACATAGGTCAAACAACACCAACATGGACAACAGCAGACTGGAGGTGTGTATTACTATCCAACGATTCTTCATTTTTCCTGTTTTCGAATGATGCAAGGCGTCGAGTAGGGATGTGCCACTCGATCGTTTGCTCGAGTAGGCTCCAGTGCCGACGTCACGAACTGGTGTGTCGAGCTTGGTCGAGCAAGATCGAGCAGCACAGAATTCTCTTGTGACGTAGGCTTGCATGCGTTCTAACCAGGAGGTGTGTGTTCGACTCGAGCACATTTCCGTCTTAGCTCATTCTCTTTGGTCTTCACATTCCGGCATTATATTGTAGTAGCGTAATTAGCGATCATTCTGCAGAAGTACGGACGTACCACAAGTCGTAATGAATGCATCAGTTTATTAAACCCACATATGCCAGGAATAACTTTTTGCTATAAAATTTAACTGCCTGCTCGACATGAAGATGAGATCTGCGTAGTGATAATATTTCTGTGGTTTTCCTGTCATTATTTGGTCGCTACTTCCATTTCTGGTTCTTCTGATCATTGGATGTATAATTTTAATAACATAATCTTTTCAGTTTTATTATACTCCTATGATACTATTTCTCCTACACGAAGACGTGCTTATATACGATACACCATTGGTATGACGGGACCTTCGATATTCAATTTATAATTATTTTGCTGCCATATATGTTAATTAGGAAAAGGGAAAGGAGGGAGAATAGTAATAATAATAAGAAAATTTGAACAGAACTGAAGTGCTGAGTCCGATAGGATATAACTGAACTTTAAGGATTTTTAAAATTACATCTCACAATCCGTAGATATTGCATGTTACAAAAATGCATCACTGGACACATAGGGCTGGTATTATGTTCTTGTAATTCTAGTGGATTAGTCATTAATAATTCAAGATATTTCGATATGAACTAATTTTTTTCACCATGAACGTGCGGTGTTTAACATCAAAGAGCAAATAAGATTGCCACGCAAGTGATTTAGTACAAGGAAATCACTCATAGATGGCGGGCCATACTCCTGCTCGAGTACTGCTCGACTTACATCAAGCTGTGACGTCATCAGTTCGAGCTGCTCGAGCTGCGCTCAAGCCCATCCCTAGGGTAGAATGAACCGGCGGCGCAATGAGGTGTTTAACTCGCAGTGTGCGGAGGCTGTAGTTCAGGCGAGAGGTAGTTCGACGATTTTTGGATGTGTTTTCGTGCTATGACTTTGGCCCATTCACGTAGGTCACACTGAACATGAAGAAGGATGTTTATTTTACAATTTTCGGTGACAAAGTCTTGCCCTTCATGCAACATCTTCATAATGAGTATGTTTCGACACTCCCATTTTCCTAGGTAACAACCTCGTTCACAGGGCTGCACATATACGTGACTAATTTGATGAATAAACCATCACCCTGTCACACCTCGAATGACCCGCTAAATTTCCCGACCTTAATCCCGTACAAAATGCGGGGGACAGTTTGAAATAGTAGTTAAACGCAGACATCAGGATCCCAGCAAATTGGTTGTTCTGCGGAATTTTATCATCAGCGAATGGCTACAACTGGATATGACATACGTGCAGACATTTGTGGACTTCTTCCCTCGCCGAATCAAGGAAGTAAGACCAAGCGAGTTGACCGTGTATCAGGTGTCCGCAACTGTGAGCTTGCATTCGGGATTCGGGAGATAGTGGGTTCGAACCCAACTCTCAGCAGTCCTGAAGATGATTTCCCGTAGTTTCCCATTTCCTCAGCAGGCAAATGCTGGAGGTGTATCTTAATTAATACCACAGTCGCTTCCTTCCCACTCCTATGCCATCGCCGTCATAACACCTATCAGTTTCGGTGCGACGTGAAGCCAGCTGATAAAAAAGAAATGCTGGAGATGGTGTTATACGGTATTGGTGCTATCTCTTTAGCGAGACGACTATTTTTTTTGTCCAGTGAGCTTACAACGTAAGAAAGGCATGACAGCTGAAGAGCACGAGCCGCAAGTACTGTATATCTACTACTCTAACCAAACCAAACCCCATGGCACTACAGCCCTTGAAGGGCCTTGGCCTACCAAGCGACCGCTGCTCAGCACGACGAATCCTCTCGGCCGTTATTCTTGGTTTTCGAGACCGGGGTCGCTAGCTCACCGTCAGATAGCTCCTCAGTTCTAATTACGTAGGCTGAGTGGACCTCAAACCAGCCCTCAGGTCCAGGTAAAAATTCCTGACCTGGCCGGGAATCGAACCCGGGGCCTCCGAGTGAGAGGCGGGCACGCTACCCCAACACCACGGGGCCGGCATCTACTATTCTACTACCACTAAATATTTTCTTTCCCTCCCTTCCTAGATTATGACGCCGTCTCTTAGGCCAGAAGATTTGTATCGGAGAAAGAGGTGTGCGGAGAAGGTGAGAGGTTTGGCATCCGTGACCTATACTAGGAACTGTCCCGGCATTCGCCTTAGTGCAGGAGAATGGAAAACAACGGAAAACCATTCTCAGGACAGCGAACGGTGAGGATCAGCCTCTCTCTGCCTCCTGAACACAGAGGCGTAGAGCCACGGTAGAGTCGTGACCACCCCTCCTCAGCTCCTTGGCCGGTTGGAGTGCAGAGCTGTCGGACCACGGACCAGCCGTGGCCAATTGTGGGCCAAGACCCACTCTGTATTCACCGACCTGTACTGCTCCCGACGAACCTCCGGAAATAAACACGTCAGAGAATGATATCATCGAGTGGATGGAGATTGAAAATAATGTGCCTTCACGACATTCCAACGAAAAGTACCAAGCCAAATGAAACTTCCGTAGCCCTAAAATCCGCTCATTCAGTTATTTTTTAACACCCATCCAACACCCCCTGACGCATTCTACGAACAAAAGGTCTGCAACCATTGCTTTCACATACCTACCGCACATATTTTTCATGCTTCATAATTGTCACCGCGTTTTATTCATTACGATGGATATTATTGTCAGTGTACTTTTGTTTTCATCTCTTATTTTGTTTCATGTTTTATGCCATAACATTCCATCTTCCTGAAATTTAATTTATAGTACTTTTCAGTTCCACTAGCGGTCTTTTAATTTCGTGTGGCTATTTCTAGCCGGGTGCAGCCTTTGTAAGGAAGATGCTGCGATGAGGGTGGGCGGCATCTGCCATCTGTAGATAACTGCGTCTTATTGTGGTAGAGGATAGTGTAATGTGTTGTGTGTGAGTTGCAGGGATGTTCGGGACAGCACAAACATCCAGTGCCAGAGCCAAGGGAATGAACCATTTTTAATGTTAAAATCTCTGACCCGACCGGGAATCAAACCCGGGAGCCTCTGGACCAAAGGCCAGCACGCTAACCATTTAGCCATGGAGCCGGACGCAATAGTGGTGAACGCAATTCACTGAGTGTTGAGGATTGACTTGGATTTACTTCGTAATAGTCGGAAGTCTCACAGAAAATAAAAATCCGCAGCCTGTTTCCAGTCATTTGACTGGGTGTAGAATGAAATGAATGAAGCGCCCATCTAGCGGCGAGGATAGGAATTCTGTCGAAGCCTGTCGCACTTCTCTGGGACAATAACTAATGACTGACAGGTGAAATGAAATGTTAATGGAAGTGTTGCTGGAATGAAAGATGACAGAGAAAACCGGATTACCCGGAGAAAAACCTGTCCCGCCTCCGCTTTGTCCAGCACAAGTCTCACATGGAGTGACCGGGATTTGAACGACGGAAACCAGGGGTGAGAGGTCGGCGCTTTGCTACGTGAGCCACTGAGGCTTCTGGAGGTCTTACTATTACACGTCATTTCCATCCAGTAAGTTCAACCTTGGTCCGCCTCTGTGGTGTAGTGGTTAGCGTGATTAGCTGCCACCCCCGGAGGTCTGGGTTCGATTCCCGGCTCTGCCACAAATTTGAAAAGTGGTACGAGGGCTGGAACTGGGTCCATTCAGCCTCGGGAGGTCAAATGAGTAGAGGTGCGTTCGATTCCCACCTCAGCCATCCTGGAAGTGGTTTTCCGTGGTTTCCCACTTCTCCTCCAGGCAAATGCCAGGATGGTCCCTAACTTAAGGCCACGGCCGCTTCCTTCCCACTTCCTTGCCTATCCCATCCAATCTTCCCATCCCTCCACAAGGCCCCTGTTCAGCATAGCAGGTGAGGCCGCCTGGGCGAGGTACTGGTCCTCCTCCCCAGTTGTATCCCCCACCCAGAGTCTGAAGCTCCAGGACACTGCCCTTGAGGCGGTAGAGGTGGGATCCCTCGCTGAGTCCGAGGGAAAACCGACCCTGGAGGAAAACGGATTAAGAAGAAGTTCATTCTTTAACGCTATATCATTAACTGCGCTTAACATTAACACAGGAAGGCATGAAAGCTAGACTTAGATGGTCATTATTTATGTGTTAATATGGAAAGCATACGGAGCCTAACTTAGTCTTGTTAATATGCACTTTGTTCCTCTGTTTCATGTTATTCCACTTGGATGTAATGTACTGCGTTGGCAATGTAATTTTATCATGTTTGCCACATGCGTAGTTCCAAGGGGGAAGAAGAGGTGACCTGCAGATTTAATTATTTGGGGTGAACATCAAGCAGATCCTTCAGGGTGTTTAGGGGTAATGAAGTTACAACATCTTAATGGAACTAATTAACCTTGTCGAAAAGGGTCTAACTACGTTATTTTCAACAAGAAACGCAGATAATACAACACCAATACATGGAAAATGAATCCTGTAACATACTAGGTTCCCGACTTTTTCAAGAATTTAGGACTGGTCTCCAGTTCTGTTACGATGCAGTCAGCCTTATATGAAAAACTTTGACGGGAGGACGATGAAAATCATACATATAGGTGCTTATCCATCTGTACAAAGATATTTGTAAGTAATAGTTTGGATTGTGTCAATATCCGTGGGTCTATCAATGTATATAAGAGGTGGTAAAATGGTTTATTGAACGAAAATTATGTTTCTAGTTTATTGTTCAATCTGCGTATCTTGTGAATCTAGAAGTCACCTTACAGTTCTTTATAGCGGCTATCGATATGATAAACGTTGAGTGACCGAGTGAGTTGCCATTCTAGATATAGTGGGTTTGAACTCTACTGTCGGCAGCCCTGAAGATGGTTTTCAGTGGTTTCCGATTTTATCGACAGGCAAATGCTGGGGCTGTACCTTAATTAATGCCACGGCCTTTTAATTACGTGGAAGCTAGTTACTAGCCCACTATGCCAGCACTTTCCTCAATGATGGATTACGTAAAACATTGAAAAGTGGAGCTCCAAATAGTTCACGAGGAAAATTATTAGGAAATGCATGCCGAAATAGTGTGTATTCGTGGAATATTTATTTATGTACCTGTGAAGACGGGAGGAAAGTTGATTAGGCCCTAGCCAAATACGGGCATATTTTCTCCTGTACAGTATGCGCGTGCTAATTCCGAAACCCCGAGAGTTTCGTTTGAGGAAATATTCTTAGATATTCATATGTATAATATTTGGCCCCGAAATATATCGAAACATGGAGGCAATTTTAATGACGGTGCTGACCTTCATCTCGGGGTAATTGCTGGCTAAACGGTATTTCATATGACAAAACAAATAACACAGTCGCTGCTCAATTTGGAGAGATTACAACTTTGGTCCTATGACTTTTGTCGTGTCTCGATCCCTTATACGCTAGACAGAGCTGCAAATCTTTCCAAATCGATTGTGACTAGCATTAGGAAATAGGACAGGGAACCTTACATCGCGCACCTTACATCGGAAACAACGTATGAGGTCCTCCCCGTCATGTTTCACGGATAAAGCTCAGATACCTGCAATTTAATATAACCTTACTTACTGCGAGTACAGTCATTTACGTAGAAATCCGCATACACGGTAGAACACCGTAGCGAAGCTAGTCTCTCCATATAAAATAACATGTCCTGACTGACTGACTGACTGATTCATCATCACTGAGCCAAAACTACTGGACATAAAGAAACGATATTTTGGGTATACTTTTATATTGCAGTGGAGGTGTTAAGGGAAAACTTTTGTACATTTCCATCGCTAAGGTAGTGAATTGTTTAAATTAGTATATCTAAATCTATTTTACAGACCTGAAAATTGGTATGTGTAATCTCCTTGAGAAATAAAAGAATCGTGTATTTCTTTGTTTTCGGAAAATCCACTAAAGTGGGGTTAAAGGAAGTGAAAAAGGGGGTTGAATACATTTTATGTGGATACTTATATCTCTAGAAATGAAGAAGATACAAACGTGAAAATTGGTACCTGGAATCACCTATAAAAGTAAAGGAAAATCCATGTAAGGGGGCTCAAAACAAGTGAAGAAGTGGGAGAAATTTTAAAATAATTATATCTCAAAAACTTAATCTATAGACTATGTATAAAATTGGATGTTCGTATGTTTGAGGCTAATAGACTCAAAAACTACTGGACCGATTTCGCTGAAAATTTCACAGTTTGTTCTTATTACATCTGAGAGGGATTATGAAGTTATTTTAATGAAATCTGACCGGGCAAGTTGGCCGTGCGCGTAGAGGCGCGCGGCTGTGAGCTTGCATCCGGGAGATAGTGGGTTCGAATCCCACTATCTGCGGCCCTGAAGGTGGTTTTCCGTGGTTTCCCATTTTCACACCAGGCAAATGCTGGGGCTGTACCTTAATTAAGGCCACGGCCGCTTCCTTCCAACTCCTAGGCCTTTCCTATCCCATCGTCACCATACGACCTATCTGTGTCGATGCGACGTAAAGCCACTAGCAAAAAAAAATGAAATCTGATTGGAGAGGATGAAATGTAAAAGTAATCGAAAACGACCGATATTAGTGTCGTATATGCTGAGGTAAATAAATGTACACAGGCAGGACAACGTCTGTCGGGTTTTGCTAGTATGTTACAAACGATAAAATTGGTATTTGGAATATCCTTTAAAAATGAAGCAACATGTCATTTCTTTTCGTTCTTGGAAAATACATTTAAGTCGGGGCGGGTTGAAAAGGACTCTAAAAGAAGTTTAATCCCTTTTATGGGGATACATATACGTATCTCAAAAATTGAAGATATTACAAATGTGAAAAAAGAGTGAATATTTAAAATGAGTATATCTACAGTATCACTCAAAACTGATTACAGATGTGAAAACTGGTGTTTGGAATATTTTTAAAAATAAAAGAAAATGTACTTTTTGTTTGTTTTTTGTTTTCGCTAACTCCACGTAAGGAGGGAGGTAAAAAGGACTGAATAATGGATTGAATTATTTTTATATGGATACTTACTCTATATGTCAAAAACTGAAAATGTTACAGACGTGGAAATCGGTATTTGGAATCTCTCAGACAGTCACCAGATCAGAACATACGGTTTATTTTCCTGCAAGTTTCGCTGGATTTTACGCGAGCGAAGCCGTGGGTGTCTACTACTACTACTACTACTACTACTACTACTACTACAGCGTTTTCATTCTTTCCCTGAAGGGGACGGCGGGCCTTCTACACTTTGACGCCGTCTCTCAGGCCAGGAGATTTGTATTGGAGAAGGTGATGCGTGGAGAAGGTGAGAGGGTTGGTGGCTGTTGCCTATATTAGGAACTCTCCCCGGCATTCGCCTTAGTGCAGGAGAATGGAAAACCACGGAAAACCATTCTCAGGACAGTGAACGGTGGGAACCAGCCCCTCTCCATCTCCCGAATACAGAGGCGTAGAGCCGTGGCCATCCCTCCTCTGTTCGGTTGACCGATTGGAGTGCAGAGCTGTCGGACTACGGACCAACTGTGGACGCTTGTGGGCCGAGACCCACTCTTTATCCGTCGACACTGCTAGTCTATATACATAAAATGCCGAATTCTGTCTGTCATTCAGAGTGATAATGAAAAACACGGGAAGGTTTCAACAGCTAAAACTGGTACCAATTTTAGATTGTTATATCTACTTTACAAGTAAAATACAATGAAATTCTTACGACCGGGAATTTTGTACTTTAAAAAAAGAAAAACTGTTACTATCAGGGAAGTTATTTTTCATCGCCTTGATGACGTATGTATACAGTTATATCTATCGGCATGTTGTCGAACTACGTCAGGCTTCCGTTGCCGTCCACAGATTCATTGAGAAAACGAGGATTTGAGATATGGTTATGGACAAGGATGAAATATATATATATAAACATACTGTATATATACTGGGTGAAGAAAAAGGTACGAACCAACCGGGTATTGAAGAGAGTTGGTGAAATGTGGAAGTTATTACAAACCATCCATACGAGGAAGGGTAACTGGTTTGGGCACTGGCAACGAAGAGAGTGTTTGTTGATGGAAGGTCTAGAAGGATCGGTAAATGCAAGGAGAAGAAGAGGATGGAGAAGGTAACAGGTGGTAGACAGTGTCAAAATAGCAGGAAATTACGAAGAAACTAAGAGGATCGCTGCAGACAGGACTGCATGGAGAACAGCTGAACACGCTATATTTATACGTCCACAGAAATACGCCAGCCTAAATCCGTCGGGAGAAGACGACATTCATGAAAGCATGAGGTCTAGCCTAAACAATTTTTTCCATCGTCAAATGTTGTATATTTTGCACAATTGTACGTAGCTTTTTCGAAAGTATTCAGATCCGTAGACATCAAAATACAACTCCAAGCTACAACTGCGCTCGATGTGGTTTGTAAGGAAATAATACTACACCGGTTTTGATTCCATTCAAATGCCGTATATAACCTGTAAAGTGTAACATTTTTACATAAGGTACATTAATAGTTCACTTAAAATTTCCAGTTACGTTATAGACAGGAATGTAGACTGTCGAAGAGAGGCTTATGTACTAGTATTATATAGTTTCGAATTCAGGAAAACTCTCTATTCAGAGGAGTGAAGAAAACAAATATGAACATTTGATGACTTACAAGTCATCGTACCCTTAACTGAACAGAGATCATCAGACATATAACCACAAGTATATGAAGCTATTAAGCACGCCGTTTGTGACATGCATGACTTGAAAAAAATATTGCTGTCCAGGAGCGATCATACTTCACGATATTCGACGACGAGCACGGGCAGGTATGAAAGATCAAAGGCATTAAAATCAGAGGTACATCATCACATGGCTGTTTATCATCCACCCTATAGCTCCAACGAACGAAGTGGTGGTGATAACTATTCTAAAATGAAGTAGAAGGTTCTCGTACTCTACGAAAGCCTCACAGGAACATATCAAAAGTGAAATGTAGACTAACTTGCCAGTTCAGAATTGAAAAAACTCTGGTTCGATGGTACCGAGCTCGATAGCTGCAGTAGCTTAAGTGCGGCCAGTATCCAGTATTCGGGAGACAGTAGGTTCGAACCCCACTGTCGGCAGCCTTGAAGATGGTCTTCCGTGGTTTCCCATTTTCACACCAGTCAAATTCTGGGGCTGTACCTTAATTAAGGCCACGACCGCTTCCTTCCCAGCCCTAGACCTTTCCTGTCCCTTCGTCGCCATAAAACATATGTGTCGGTGCGACGTAAAGCCAATAGCAAAAAAAAAAGGTTCGATGGTATTGTCTGATCATCTTCCTTCAATGATGAGGAAAACTGTATGACACAGAAATCATTGGATGGGATACGCTCCGGTGCTCTTAGAATAGAAAACAACTCAAAGGATTATGTTTGGTTGTGACTCAACTCTGTCAAAATGTGCTGAAAAGGTAGCCATGGTTGGAAGCGATAGTAGAGCGTTGCTTTTATGATTTCAAAGTGGCAGGGTTCCATTCGGGCTCAGTCCGGTGGTATTGGTACATATACCGACACGTAGAACAACTCCAATGGGACAAAATATCCGGCATCTCAGCGTATTCTTTAATACGACAAATTAATTTCAAAATCAATAAATCATAAAATATAAGAACAATTTACCCTAGAGGCAACAATCAATCAATCAATCAATCAATCAATCAATCAATCAATCAATCAATCATATAAACACCACTGATCTGCATTTAGGGCAGTCGGCCCAGATGTCAGATTCTCCATCTGTTTTTACCTAGTCTTTTCCTAAATGATTGCAAAGAATTTGGAAATTTATTGAACATCTCCCTTGGAAAATCGTTCCAATCCCTAACTCCTCTTTTTTACACAAGTATTTGTCCCAATTCGTCCTCCAAAATTACAACTTTATGTTCATATTTTGATCCTTCCTACTTTTAGAAACACCACTCAAACTTATTCGTCTACTAATGTCATTCCACGCCATTTCTCCACTGACAGCTGGGAACATCACGTCCTTTCTCCCAAGCCTTCCCAGTACGAACTTTGCAACATTTTTGTAACGTTAATCTTTTATCGGAAACCACCCAGAACAAATCGAGCTGCTATTCTTTTGATTATTTCCAGGTCTCGATTCAAGTAATCCTGGCGAGGATCCCATACACTTGAACCATTCTCTCGTTGGGTTCCTACCAGAGAGTTATATGCCCGTTCCTTTACATCCTTAATACAACCTCTAAATACCCTGATAACCATCTGCAGAGATCTGTACCCTTTATTTACAACACCGTTTATGAGATTACCCCAATGGAGATTTTTCCTCATGCTAACACCTAGGTACTTACAGTGTTCCCCATGAGGAAATTCCAGCCCAATCAACACAGTAATTAAACCTGAGAGGACTTTCCCTATTAGTGTAACTCACAACCTGACCTTTAACCCCGTTTATGATCGTACCATTGCTTGCTGTCCATTCCACAACACTGACGAGATCTTTTTGTATAAAAACTATACCATCATAGTTTATTGAGGGACATTTGATTTTCCAATACATCCACTTGGTATTCACATATTGGTCCTTTCCAGCTGCACTCAGTTATACTACTATTCTCTATTAATTTCAACTTTCTCAACTGTGTTAATTTCTTCCTTAATTGCTCCGTACGTATGCGAATGCTGATCCCGAAACATCGACACTCTTTTCTTTGAGGAAATATTCCAAGCTAGGAAAATGTATGACATTTGGCCCCGAAAAATATCGAAATATGGTTGCAATTTTAACGACGGTGCAGACGTTCGTTTCGGGATAATTGGTGGCTAAACGGTAAGTCGTATCACAAAACAGAAAGCGCAATCGCTTTCAATTTGGAGAGATCTACAACTTTGCTCCTACGACTTTTTATCTTATCTCTGTCATACGTTAAATATAACTGAATTTCTTGAGTTCAAGTTAATTTTGTACTTCCTACACGTATATGCTATCGTTAGGCACACTTATAGGAAAGATGCAATCATGACATTGGGCACGCACATAGTAACTCTGGAAATAAAAACCTGCACTTCTAGACGTGCCCATGCTTATCTATATAAATAAAGTTGTAGCGATTCCGCTGGCTGTGATTTCGTTTGTTTTGCCAATTTTTCAAATATTTATCCGTTTTATGTCAACTCAAGACCAATTGGGTGGTTTTTATTTTTCGCGTTTGTCTGTGTGTTTGTTTGTTCCACCATCACGGCGAAACGGCTGGATAGATCTCGAGCAAACGTCATATCTCTACTATACTCATCCCGGGGATGGTTTTGATATGCACATCATTTAAGCATCTTTGAACAGACGGGCGGTTTATAGGAACACCAGAACAGTTTTCCTCCATTTTCTCTTATACTATTTACTATCTGTAAAATCCGTGCATTGCATGTGAAATGTCTCTTCATTATAAACAACTTTGTTATGTTCATAATTTACCTTACTCCTCAAATGATGGAGAAAATAACTATTTTCTGCGGGTATCATACTCTGCATGAGTGACCGACAGAGCGACAACGAACCTACAGGTTACCATGGCATCGTCTCTGACTGCTTGCCAGCAGGGAAGTAACGTATTGCCATTGTCGTCATCATTCCTGTAAATTCGCGGTTGTTCCTTGAGTAGAAAGCAAGACAGACGTCAATCGGCCATTCTGCGGGATATTGACGGAATATCGTTGGAGGTTATAACCGTCCGCGAATAGCTTAAGTTATCACCATGAGTCATCTTTTTATCTGTTTACCTAAGAATTTTTGCGCCTAAATTTCTCCTCTGTTACCGTTTTATATCCGTAACTCATACCATCATAATTTATTGAGGGGCATTTGATTTTCCAATACATCCACTTGGTATTTACATATTTGTCCTCTCAGTCTTTCCTGAGTTATAATCCTATTTTCTATTAATTTCAACCTTCTCAACTGTATTACTTTCTTCCTTAATTACTCCGTATGTATGCAAGTGCTAATCCCGAAACCTGGACACTCTTTTCTTCGAGGAAATATTCCAAGCTATGCAAATGTATAACGTTTGACACTGGAAAGTATCGCAGAAGGGATGCAATTTTAATACGTTGCAGACCTTCGTTTCGGAATAATTGGTGGCTAAACGGTAAGTCGATTACAAAAAATAACACAATCGCCATTCCAATGTTGATACGATTGTTGATACGTTAGATAGAGCTGCAATTCACCATTATAATCAAATATTTCGAACTGGATTGTGAGTTGCATTCGGTATGATGGCCTGTCTTATAATGAAAATTCTCCATCTCTATTGTGAATTGCAGTTGCCAAGTGAGCCTGCCATTGTAGTATAAATTGCCGAATATGATTGTGGTTGGCAGTAGAAAATGTGGCCTTTCATTCTCCTCAAAACTCCCCCAATGCCTACCTTACATCGGAAACAAGATATTCTGTCCTCCCTGTCTTGTTTCTAGGATAGCGCTAAGAGGCATGCAATTTAATATAATCTTACTCACTGCCTTTGGTAATTTATTGAGAAATCCGTATACAATGTAGAATATCGTAGCGAAGCACGGGTATACTGTATTTGCTAGTCTAGTATATTATTGTTTACAATAAAGACAAAGACGAAAAGACAGACACCTCCGCACAGGCCATGGAGGCCCTTGGAGGAGTGTAAGGTAAAGGCTTCCACCATTGTTAACCGCGGCACGTGATGCGGTAGAGTGGTTAGCTCTACGCCCGGCCACCTTTGCCCCCAGGAATTAACCTGGTACTCACTTTTGGTGTAGGCTGAGTGAACATCAGGGCCATATGCACCTCCGGAAGTGGAAATCTCGTTTCTTAAATTTTACGACTTCCTGAAGGGGATTCGAACCCACGTCCTTCTGGGCGGACCGAGCACGCCTTTACCGCCTCGGCCAGGGAACCCTTCCTCTTTACAATAAAACCTGTTCCAAAGTGAGGTACATTCTTCATAACTCTATTTCCTGATTTTTCCTTAAATATCCTGATTCCCTGTGAGTCAATGTGATTTTCATCAGTATATCGTGTTTCCTGAAGTGCTTATCAAAATGTTTCTAACTCTTAGAAAATCTGTCAATGTTATAAATTATCCCGTCTTTAAAAGTGAGTTCACATTAAACACATTAAAAGTAGTCAAGTAATTTATGTTTCTGTACCTAATTTTGTATGACTGTTGCTTTAGGCAGGTTTCAGGGTGCTTCGACCCATCCTTTGCACAAGTTTGTGAGCCCTCAGAATCCGAATGCCCACTTTTCATTTCCTTGGAAATGAGAGATTGGTTACTTCCTGGGGTAAGTCTCTGACAAAGTGCATATCCATAGTTGATTGTTTAATGGGTTAAGAGAACAAGTCCCTTAAAAATTCTACTCGAGGTTGTTAGCTCCGAGGAAAGATTTTCACCTGCACCTCTGGTGAACAGACGCTGACTATTTAGCCACTTGTTACAAGTCAGACGCGAAATGGATTTTGCTTTTTAGCTGTCTCTTCCGCTAGTTCCTCCGTATCGAGATTCATTCCCTCCGCCTTCACTACCGTTGAAATTAGCGCCCTCCAAATTTATAACCCCTGGATGGAGGGTGTCTAAGTATTTTAAAGCCCCAAAGAATTGGGCTACTTGTTGGTCCGCGGGTCCTAAGACCATCTCAGCAGAAGTGGAGACGCGCTCTGAAGAGGTCAGGTTCCCCTATGATTTATTGGAAGTTAACCCCACCCATTGGAGATGGGGTTATTTGCAGAGAATTCATCATCATCATCATCATCATCATCATCATCATCATCATCATCATCATCATATTATTATTATTATTATTATTATTATTATTATTATTATTATTATCATCCTGAGCTGTACCACAAAATAATCTAAGATTCAATTACGAACTAATATTCATATGAATACATGATATGTTGTTCGGTTTCTTTCACATTCAAAAGTATATATTCCCTGTGAAAAACGCAGAATTTGTTTAGTTCGAAATACGACCAAGAGAATAACTAGAAATGAAAGACTTATTAAAGTTAATAAAACACTTATATTTCCCATAGGCACGAATACCTAGGAAACCTAGACCATGAACAAAAGGTTGTAGAAAACAAAAGTTATGCTTTCGAAATGTGGGTATATACAAGGACGCTGAGAACACCATGGGCGCAGCACTGTACTATTGTATAATTTTTTTTAAAAGAACTGAAGATCACAACAGTCCTATCCAAGGAATTTGATCGGTCATTTTTTCGATATTTTGGACACATTTCCAGAAGAGGCACTGGCCTATTTAAACTGATTTCTCAAGGCAAAATGAACAGTATAGCACAAAATCAAGAGACTGGAGAGATACAGTTTTTGCCATCAAGACAATGCCACAGTGCTCTTGTTAGATAGGACTGGAGAGAGAGAGAGAGAGAGAGAGAGAGAGAGATATGAACAGATAGTACTGGGTTTATACAGACAACGTCGGAATGACGTTTAAACTGCCATGTCTCTTTTAAGACAATGAGATTTCTGAATTGCAGTCTATAGTGCTGTTTCAAATGAACTCCACCTTAACATCCGTTCTACCTGATACCTGCCGTTCGTGACTAAGGATTTCCTTACTTATTACCTCAAGGCCTGTTTGCTATACAAGACACTAAGACCTTCTGCGCGCTCAGATGAAATTTGAGCCTTTGGGTAGTACTGGTTACTTAATACCAATGAAAGTTTTGATGGTTACAATACTGTTAAATAGCTGACGTCGAACAAGTAGTGGAGCCATATTCTTGAACACAACCATTAAGGTTTATCCAGGCCTTAAATATTATGCCCATATTATTGGATATCGAGCATTACAGTTGTTTCATGTAGTGGGATAGGGACATATGGAAAATCAGCCTCGTGAACCTAGTGAGAGAATTTTTTCTAATAAATTGTGTGGATATGATGTTCGTACTTATATGTGTATGTATTGTAGCCATTGGGGTGGATCAGTAGTAGAGTGCCAGCTTGGGATCCCAAGTTCACCGGTTCAAACTCGGCAGAATAGTTGGATTTTTCAAGGTCGAGGGAAAGTCCATTCAGTGCCCCATGTCGTACGATGAGCATGTAAAAGACCTCTGGTGATTTATGTAGTGTTTACTCAACAAAATTAATCGAAACTCAGATCGCTCAACAAAGAGCCGCTTCTCTGTCATCTGGAACGATAATAATAATAATAATAATAATAATAATAATAATAATAATAATAATAATAATAATAATAATAATAATGGCGCGTTGCCTCCGGAGAGGTCTGTTACAGGTCTTTCCATTTGAAGCCGTATAAGCAACCTGCGCATCTGTAAAGATGTGCCCCTACCAGAAATGAACTGTAATGTTCAAGACGTCACAAATATCCAGACCTCGAGCCGGAAGAATTAACTATTGAGAGATAAAATCCCTGACCTGGCCAGAAATCGAACCCGGGACCTCTTGAATCAAAGGCAAGCATGCTAACCATTTAGCCACGGAGCCGTACGACGGACCAATGAAATTGATATTCAGGTAGCCTAGATGTCATCAATTCAAAGTGCCTACACACGGTAGATGAGGCCATACAATATATTATTATTATTATTATTATTATTATTATTATTATTATTATTATTACTATTACTATTACTATTATTATTATTATTATTATTATTCATACACTTCTCCACAGGAAATATGCGCAGTAACGGGACACGGGATGCACCAAGTGTCTTAAGGCGGGTACAGACATGCGCGCCTAACTCCGTAACGTAACCACGTCGCGCGCCAAGGTTAAACGGGTCAATGTTACGCAACGCGGTTGCGAGGTAAACTTTTCTACCCCGCGCCGCAGGTCGTAACGCGTAACCTACCAGCGTTCCGTCAGTTGAGACAGTGCAGCTTTGAAAGATGGATTTAGCTGCAGCAGCCTATATTTATTTGCATTATGCAACTAAACGGAAACATAGGCGATGTTGGCAAACAGTCGATTAGTGTTATCGTACCGGAATGTGTCAAGCTCTGATTGAAGCACTAAACGGAAATATAAACGTAAGTAAGGAATTTATTGCTGGGATATTCTATGTTTCATACATCAAACATTATCTATTTTAATTGCTTATTCAACACAGAAACACTACTTTGTAAGTCTAATCAAGTCCTGAAAATCCATATCCACATCGTGGGAATTGCTTACTGTATTTCACTCAGTGGACAGACTGGAGTTGGAGTGAGGAGAATTGGGTGTACTAGTAGTATTCGGCGAGGATAAGGAAGCTGAAAGAGTGGGTGTTGAAACGGTGTAACCTTGAAAATGTGATGGGTTCGGCAGCTGATGAACATTATGTTGTGCAGCATGATGGGGATATTGGGAATATGTAGAGTGAACCGGAGAATGGAGTGGATGGGGAAAGTGGTCATTCTTTAAAATTTTGTTGAAATGCCTGGGATGGCCAGTTAGCCACAACATTTCCTTAGCTCTGTATATTTCAATAAAATGCAGTGTGTTTTGCTCGGTCCACAACATTTTTACTGATCAAGCAGACAGAGGCGAATGTGTGTTACGCGCCGAGGTCCTGTGTACGTCCAAGCTTGCTGTAACTTCCGCGCGCGCAGCTCTTTGATGTGACGCGGGAAAACCGACAAGCAGTGGAACGCAGCGAACCTCGTTCCGTATCGTTCATGTTGCGGGCTAAGGTTGCGCGACGAGGTTACGCAGTACCGTCCAGACAGGAGCGCGACGCGGTTACGTTACGATGTTCTGTTACAAGTCTGGACGCGCCTTTACAATACTTGAAGTATTTACACATTATAACACAAATATTGATGTACAGGTATATACAAAACTGCAGATTACGGGATCTTCATTCTTGCAAGAAGAAAGATCGCGCAATGTTGCATGTTGACAGGAGGACAGAACGTTGTACAATTTTGTAGATGTTCGGTGGAAAACCCAGTTCTCGCAGACTCTTGTGGAGTGTGTGTGGAATGAGGCCGTTGACTGACAGGATCACAGGGACTATCCGTACCAGTTTAATCTTCCAGATCCTCTTGATCTCTTCTGCAAGTTCTTTGTATTTGTAGATTTTTTCATGGTACTTTTTGTCAATGCTGGTGTCATTGGGGATAGCGATGTCAATAACTAAAGTTGCCTCGGTTTTCTTGTTTACCAGTATGATGTCTGGTCTGTTATGGTTGACTGTTTTGTCTGTCACTACAGCAGTGTCCCAATCGAGCTTAATCGACTCGTTCTCCAGAAGTGGTGTTGGATGGTATTTGTAATAAGGGATACGCTCCTGAATTAATTGGTTTTCCTGAGCAAGTGCCTGGTGTATAATTCCCGAGGCATGATTGTATCGTCTCGTGTATTCTACGGGGGCAAGTACTGGCCAGCCCGCAGTGATTATTATTATTATTATTATTATTATTATTATTATTATTATTATTATTATTTATGACAACAATACATTATAGTTTACTGAGGGCGAGATTAAGGAAAGAAAGTAGCCGGGGTCTCCATGTTGGTGCGAACCCGTCAATTATCTAGAGATGAAGTGACAAACTACGGAGAGCCACTTCTGGTAGAGTATTGACAAGCACCCATGATACGCTATACGAAGAATTTTTTTACCTGGTCATATCATCAGTTACGGGACTAGTTCCTATATTTCCAACGGAACTGTGCTTGAAGTGTCAGACAATATTTGACATTTGAAGCTGAGGCCGAAACCATACCCGAATCCTACCATTTTAATCCATTGGATTACAAGGATGGGTACAACCGTTTGAGTTCGGGCGAAAAAACAACCATGGAGTGTAACGGATTAATTAAAAGAATAACTTAGTCCGCCTCTGTGGTGTAGTAATTAGCGTGATTAGTTGCCAGCCCCGGAGGCCCTGGTTCGATTCCCGGCCCTGCCACGAAATTTGAAAAGTGGTACGAGGGCTGGAACTGGGTCTACTCAGCCTCGGGAGGTCAAATGAGTAGAGTTGCGGGCGGGGGGGGGGGGGGCGGGGGTTGTTTTCGATTCCCACCTGAGTCATTCCCGAAGTGGTTTAACGTGGTTTCTCACTTCTCTTCAAGGCAAATGCCGGGATGGTACCTAACTTAAGGCCACGGCCACTTCTTTCACTTTTTTTTTTTTGCAAGTTGCTCGTTACGTCGCACCGACACAGATAGGTATTATGACGACGATGGGAAAGGAATGGGCTAGGAATGGGTAGGAAGCGACCGTGGCCTTAATTCAAATACAGCCCCAGAATTTGCCTGGTGTGAACATAGGAAACCACGGAAAACCATCTTCAGGGCTGCCGACAGTGGGGTTCGAACCCACTATCTCCCGAATACTGGATACTGGCCGCACTGAAGCGACTGCAGCTGTCGAGCTCGGTTCCCTCTTCCTATCTCTTCCGATCTTCCTATGCCCCCCACAAGGCCCCTGTTTAACATAGCAGGTGAGGCCGCCTGGGCGAGGTACTCGTCCTCCTCACAGTTGTACCCTCAGACCCCAAGGTCTCACGCTCCAGGACACTGCCCTTGAGGCAATAGAGGTGCGTTCTGTCTTTGAGTCCGAGGAATAAACCAACCCTGGAGGGTAAACAGATTAAGCATGAAAGGCAGAAGGAAAGAAAGAAAGAAAGTGACAAAAAGTTATTTAACCAGACTATAGGCTACATTGCTCTATAAAATACGGCATGTAGTTCATGCAATGGCGTTTTCCGAACTATTTGGCTCCTGGCTTTAATGACCAATCCGGTATAAGAATATCATGGACTTCAACCAATCAACAGCTGTCTGACACAACAACACCATCGTTTTCATTTTATTGCACCTGCACGCACTCGTTATATATTAATTCATCGGAACAGCGCACTGAAACATCTTCAATAATATATTAGACCACCAACCGCATTCCCAACACGACGCACGTGTGTAATTCTGATGAAGCCGACAGCCGGCATATTGGGACACTGCAACCCAAAATAAAACAGAACATTACCGCGCTGAAATGTTTTATCACCGGGCGAGTTGGCCGTGTGGTTAGTGGTGCGCAGCTGTGACATTGCATCCGAGATATTGTGGGTTCGAGCCCCACTCCCGGCAGCCCTGAAGATGGTTTTCCGTTGTTTCCCATTTTCATACCAGTCAAATGCTGGGGCTGTACTTTAACTAAGGCCACGGCCGATTCTTTCCCACTCCTAGGCCACTCCTATACCATCGTCGCCATAAGACCTATTTGAGTCGGTTCGACGTAAAGCAATTTATAAAAAATAAAAGATGTTTCCTCTCTAAACTGTATACAGGGTGGTGAGTGACAACGTGGAGAGGATATAAATGAGCGTTAGAGGTTTGATCTTACTCACAAGTAATTTAAAAAAAATTCTCGCGGTGTTATCATTTTAACAGCTGCTGAAGAAAACATATCTGGTCGCTTCGTGGACTATGCGAGGCGGCGTTGTTAAATTTGCACCGGCTTGAGAGAAGCAATCGAAGAAAGAAAGAAAGAAAGAAAGAAAGAAAGAAAGAAAGAAAGAAAGAAAGAAAGGGATATCAAATATTCGCACAGTCTCCAATACCAAAGCACCGTCGGGAGGAAGAAGAGGAAGAAGCACGGAAAAGGCTTAACCCTAACGCGTTGTCTTACGACAGAAATGCGGAAGGACATGTGACATGAGAGGAAATGAGATAAGTCAAAGGGTATTGGAGGATGTTATTTAGGTGAACAGCGTGAATCTCTGGAAGATTACTCGTCAGGTGAAAGAAAAGACGTGGGATGCCAATTACCATGGTCAGGACTGAAGGAAATAAAGTGAGATATCTCGTGGATACAGGCGCTAGTATTAGCGTAGTTTGAGAAATATTGTTTTTGGAGGAAAATTCAAAGCCGATATCCCAATAATATCTGTGTCTAATATCAAAATAATAGAAATATTATTCCAGACAGGACAGCCAGATTTAAAATTCAAACTTATTTGCAACTGGAAATTTGAGACGTTGTTTTAGCGCATTAATTCGTGATTAGAGAAGGAATTTGGTATGATGTCATCATAGGTGCTGACATTATAAGAGAGAGTGGCATAATAATTGATCTTAACGAAGATTAAATTAGATATCGCTGTGATGATGAGAGATAGCGAGTCGCATAGATCGAATTGGAAGACTCTCAAGTCAAGGCGTCCCAATATACACTAATTATGATCAGAATATATAGAATGGCGACAGAAGAAGTGGAGCCAGTAAGCCAGACTACAACAATGAAGTCTATTGAAAACGTCATGCAAGTTGAAGAACAGATCGTAGGGGAGTACGTTCCGTAAGGTGTAATATATGACATTAAAATTAAAGAAATTGGAGGCACTAGAGAAGAGAAAGAATCCATAGTCGAGTTGCTGGCGAAGTACATTATGCGGACACTTCTAAATCAAAACCTGCAGTAATACTGAATTTTAAGTAAAAATTTTTAATTAGTGATTGGACTCCTTTCAAAAAGAAGCCTTATCCAGTAATAGAAAAAGACTTGCATTATGCTGAAGTAGTTATCCAAGGGATGTTTGTATTTTTCTATGAAAGATTTAAAGTTCCGCTAGGTAAGAAAGCCTCGCAATACGAGCCACACTTTTGTATTCTGTAATTATGTTGTGGTCATCAGTAAATGATCTTATTAGCGTTGACAAAAGGGAGAAGGAAGTAGCTAAGTTTATCTAATACAAAGCCCGTTACGTAGTAGGATTACAGGTCTTATGTCGTGGAAAATGTTCTGCCGAGACACCAGTTCGAGCCCCAAGTGCCTGTGTGAAGAGGCAATGCCGATTATTTTTCTATTTGTTTTCATTTCACGTTATTCTGCCGGGTTTGATGGTTCGCCTACATGCTTGTTACTTGTTTTGTATGTTTGCCATCTGCTTGTGTTATAAAGTCTTGTAAATCGCAACCACTTCTTTAAGTCAGTGCTTTGGGTCTCACGATTTTATGTGTTACTAGCTAATGTACCCTATAATTGCAGGCCGAGTTTCCTACTGCCATTCTTAATCGAGTTCGGGAGTTTCTACTATAACGGCAGGCTCACTCGCCTACTGCCATTCTCAATGGAGATGGGGGAGATTTTATTACAAAGATAGGCCCCTTTTCCTAATGCCAGTCACAATCGAATTGGGGAGATTTGATTATAATGAAGATCTCAGCGATTGCGTTATCTGTTTTGTGATACGATTTACCGTTAAGCCAACAATTATCCCGAAACGAAGGTCCGCACCGTCATTAAAAATGCCTCCATATTTCGAAACTTTTCGGGGCCAAAAAATTTACACAATTTAACATTTTGGAATTTTTCCTCAAAGGAAAAAGTGTCCAGTTTTCAACATCAGCACTGGGATACATATGGAGAAATTAAGGAAGAAAGTTAAGAAAGTTGACATTAATTGAAGATAGGATAATAACTGAGGATAGCCGGATAGGTCAAATATGTTAATACCAAGTGGAAATATTGGGAAAAAATGTTATGTCCCTCATTAAATTTTGATGTTATGAGTTGCTGATTTAAGAAAGTGGTAACAGAGGAAAAATTTAAGTGCATGGATTGTCAGATAGGAAGATGACTTATGGTGTAATTAACCCTAAAGCGTCAAAACAGGGCAAGAAATTAAAGCAGAAAACGGAAGTAGAAGAGAAATACAGTACAAATTATAGCAAATGTCATATAACAACTTGTGGTGTGAAATAATGGGCTACACTCCGTGGTACTGTTGAAATATTAACAGCCCCCATTAGTGCTATTCGGAGACGATTGAAACCTACAACGGTATTCCGTAAATATCCCACAGAATGGAAGATTGATGTCTCTCTCGTCTTCTACACAATGAATAACCACGAGTTTACAGAAATGATGGCGAAAATGGCATTACGGTACTTCCCTGCTGGCAAGCAGCCAGAGACGTTGGCATGCTAACCGGTAGGTTCGTTGTCGGTCTGCGCGGGTGTCCGTCACTCAATGCAGTGCGTGAAACCCGCTGAAAATAGTCATTTTCTCCGTCATTTGAAGAGTAAGCGAAATTATGTAGCCTTCATAACAAAAGTTGTTGAAAATGAAGGGATATTCCACATATAGTCTACGGATTTTACAGAAAATCAATAGTGTAAGGGAAAATTGAAAAAACCTAACCCCCACTCTATTCAGTGATTTGTAAATCGCATGCATATCTACACCTCATGGATGAGTATACTCTAAATATGAAGTTTGGTCGAGATCTATCCAGCCGAATCTCCGTGATGATGGAACAAACGAACAAATAGAAAAACAGTCACGAAAGCTAAAAACCATTGATACGGTCTTGAGTTGACCTAAAATGGATAAATATCTGAAAAATTGAAAAAATAAGCGAAATTACATTAACTTCATTATGTAAATTATTTAATATTGTAGATAATATTTCGGTGGTGGTAAAGAAGTAGGGGACTGGAAATAATAATAATAATAATAATAATAATAATAATAATAATAATAATAATAATAATAATAATAATAATAATAATAATAAAAATAATAATAATACAAATAATGGAAGTTAAAAGTTTTGTTTATCTTATTGATATAAGACAATATATTTTCATAGATTATGTTGTGTTTTTGAGAAAAGCAATGATTTGGGGGCAAGGAAAAGGGGTCTGGGAGCGTAAGCCCCCAGGTTAGAGCCGCGAAGCGGCCTTAGACCTCTAGATTCCACTGCAATCACCATTAGTCTGGACTGGTTAGGGTAGGGCCTGGAGTAAACCATTGATTTGGACTGGTTAGGATAGGGGCTGGACAAGAGCATTGGTCTGGATAGACCAGTCATATGGGGACAAGCAAAGGGGGTCTGGGGACGTAAGCCCCAAGGTTACAGCTGCGAAGCGGTCTTAGGCCTCTAGATTCCACTGCAAACACCTTTGGTCTGGACTGGTTAGGGCAGAGCCTGGACTAGACCACTGGTCTGAACTGGTTAGGATAGGGGCTGGACAAGAACATTGGTCTGGTTAGACCAGTCATATGGTCCAGCCTATGCTTTTCTCATCTACTGTAAGTTCCATGTTTTGCTGAAAGTGAAAGTGACCAGTCTATGCTATAACACCTCTGGATAAATACACCCTCCTACTTCATTATGAGTAATTATTACCAATATTACCCATAAAATCATTATGAATCCTTCATTTCTGGACCTGGAAATATTCAAAATGGGGTGCTGAACACATGTGAGTAATTTTCATGCAATGTTATTATTTACCCCTTGAAGTTAATACCATGCGAGCAGTAGTACGGCTGGACTTTGAAACTCGGTTAATATTTGACGAATTTTAGAAATGCTGTTATAGTGTGTTAAATTTAATACGGTTATATGTCGTATATTTATTCTGTATCCTAGGAAACTGTTGAACAGTAGGGTTATTTATATCAAATAGTGTTATAAAGTTTAGGTGAGCAGGTGCGATATAACTAATCACAAAGTAAGAAGGCATAAATATTCGTCCGATAGGTTGATGGGCGTTTGTCCGTCTCCTTGGCTGAATGGTCAGCATCGTGACTTTCTGATCAGTGAGCCACGAGTTCGATTTCTGGTCGGACTGAGGATTTTAACTGTGTATTCTTAATTTTCCTCTAGATTGGTGACTGGGTGTTTTTATTCGTCTTAATACACCTGTCCTCATTTACAAAACCACCATGAACCACAGTAGCACGCAATAGTGAATATATTCATCAACATAGGGTTGTCTCAGGAAGGGCACCCGGGCATAAAACTAGGTCAAAGCATACCAAGTGACGACCCCAATAAATTGGTAAAAAACCGAGCTCGATAGATGCAGTCGCTTAAGTGCGGCCATTATCCAGTAATCGGGAGATAGTGGGTTCGAGCCCCACTGTCGGCAGCCCTGAAGATGGTTTTCCGTGGTTTCCCATTTTCACACCAGGCAAATGCCGGGGCTGTACCTTCATTAAGACCACGGCCACTTCCTTCCACTTCCTAGACCTTTCCTATCCCATCGTCGCCATAAGACATATCTGTGTCGGTGCGACGTAAAGCAAAAAAAAAGTAAAATACAGTAAGAAGAAGAAGAAGAAGAAGAAGAAACTGATTGTTAAGGACTCCATACTTTCCAGTGTCAACTTAGTTACTGTAATTTAAACGCTTAACAAAATTTCAAAACATATATAACACTATAACACACCTGTAAAAATTACACACTATTAATCAGAGAATGACATGTTTCTTTCTACAAGAACATCCTCAGACTCTAGCAAATCACTTTGCCGGGCTGAGTGGCTCAGACGCTTAAGGCGCTAACCCCAACTTGGCAGGTTCGATCCTGGCTCAGTCCGGTGGTATTTGTAGGTGCTCAAATACGACAGCCCCGTGTCGGTAGATTTACTAGCACTTAAAATAACTCCTGCGGGACTAAATTCCGGCACCTCGGCGTCTCCGAAGACCTTAAAAAGTATTTAGTGGGACGTAAAGCAAATAACATTATTATTATTATTATTATTATTATTATTATTATTATTATTATTATTATTAGCAAATCGCTTTAATCATTTGTATGTATGCACAATACTGTTAACGCTGTCAATGCTTACGAATTGGTAATGATACGAAAAAAGAAGTAAAGCAATTGTCCTTTACTGCCAATTTAGTAAATTGTGGACATTCGTCCATACTTTTCTCAGTTACTATTGCCCGTGCATAGTTCAGACACAGTTGCAGAAGGTAACGGACGACAGCAGCTAAGGTAAGTACGTAAGCATTTCCATAATTTACTAAAGAAACATTAGAGGACTAATTCATTCATTATTTATTCATAGAATCAATAATCCGATATAACCGACTAGTTTACCCAACGTAAACCATATTGTATTTAAGATTTAAAGTGATTTGATAGAATCTGAGGATGTTCTTATAAAACGAAACATGCCATTCTTTGTTTGAAAATGTGTATTTTTTTACAGGTATGTTTTAATGTTGAATATTAAATTTTGAATTTATGTGTTAGACAGAAAGTCTTTTAAGTTTCAAGAATTGTATTGATAAACATTTCACCTATAGGAATAAAAACATTGTAAATATCAGAAAAATGACAATGTAAGGTATCATCAACTCATTTCGTTTAGGCATGCACACCATAAGGCAGCAGGAAATTTCCTCCCCAAGTCTAGCTTAGAAACTGGTATGTTAAGAACATGATGCCTGGTTTCTACTACCTGATCAAATGGAGGCACCAAATTGACCTTAAGGTAATTAGAAAATGCAAACATTCACCCGTTATGATCCGGTGGCAACTCATTCCCTGTACGGTCCGCATTCAACAGATATAAGATCATAACCCAATAGGCTTAATGCTTCTTGTGGCGAGAGGATTTGATGCGACAGTGAGATTCACCGTCAAGTCGAGCCTTCAAAGAGATGAAGCACTATTACAGCACTACTACTGAAATGTTTTCATTTCTCCCCTGAAGGGGGAGGCGGGCCTCTTAGACGGTGACGCCGTCTCTCTGGCCGCGAGAATTGTTACGGTGGAGGAGATGCTCGGAGAAAGTGAAGGGGTTGATGGCCGTGACCTATACTAGGAACTGTCCCGGCATTCGCCTTAGTGCGGGAGAATGGAAAAGCACGGTAAACCATTCTCAGGACAGCCGATGGTTGGGGCCAGCCATGAGGTCCAGCCCTGTTCCGTCTCCCGAATGCAGAGGCTTAGAACCACGGTAGAGCCGTAGCCACCCTTCCTCTGCTCGGTTGGCCGGTCATAGTACAGAGCTGTTGGACCACGGACTAGACGTGGCCACTTGAGGGCCAAGACCCACTCTGCATCTACGACCCTATTACAGTATCCCATAGATACTGTAGCCAGCTTCTGGGACACACGTCTTAAGCGAGTTCTGGCACGAGACGGCGAGTTCCATCGATCAAGGAACTACTCTCGCCACCCACCTACGCAACCCCTCCTCACACACTTTTGTACACACCATTTGGTACATTCTTCCCTGTTCCTCCGTTGGTAGATGTTCGTTGTCTCATACCGAACTGTGAGCCGACGTACGTCGCGACTTGTTGGTTAACCTCTTCGTGTGGTTGATCGTCACGCTTTGTTGGAAGCGTGGTTGGGGCCCCACAACTACACCAGCTAACCATCACAGATGGAGCTCTGGTAGTTCAGTTTATCGCTATACCGTGTGTATGAATGTACAGTGTTGTAAAAATAAAAAATTATCAAATACAGTACCATATTGAGCCATATCACGATATGCCTCACTGTATTAATAGTAACACTGCGGAATAATTGTATTCAATATAGCAGTGAGTAGCTGGAGACAAAGGCATGAACCCTGGGACGCCGTGGCATAGGTACAGTGAACCCCAGATATAACCAGTACAAACGTACATTTCAAGTTTGAATTGGGCAGTTGGTTGTGTATTTCGTTGTGTAGATCCCCACTCTAGATTTTAAACCCATCGACTTCGAGCTGAAGGAGTGGTAATTTAAACCTTGGGAACTACTCAACAACTACTCCAGGCTGGCCAACTTCGCTATTCTAAGACTGGCATCTTTTGAATTTAAATTGATATCCCTGCTTCCGAGCTTAACTCCACAGGTCTAAATATATTAGAAATTATAGAGTGAATTAACAAGCAGCATGAATGAATAATAGACTGTATTTGTGGTAAGTTAAATGTTCTGCGCTTTGAAATTCCTTATAAAATCTTTAAATTTTTCTCTCGAATTCTTGTGTTTCTCGGGAGCATTTTAATTTTTATCTTGGATAGTGATCTGAGTCAAGTTTTGTATTTCTTAGAACTTTCACATTCTGAATTTCTCTCTGAACCTTCCGTGCGATCGCGATATGATCAATCTGGAATTCACCAAGATGAGGATTTGGGGAATTCCAGGTCTTCTGTTTCTTGGGCAGGTGTTCAAAAGCAGTAGACTTCATTACGAGGTTAAATGCCTTACACAGTTCCATTACGATTTGTTCTATGGTGAGCAGGATAGTTTCCAACGTCGTTTCGGAACTTCTCTCTTTGCCTACCTGGACATTGAAATCACCAAGCAAGATGATGCTATGTTTGTCTAGAATCTTGGATGAAATAACCTCAAGTTCTTCTCAGAATCTGTCAGTTTCCTCCGGGTCTCTCTTGTTCGCTTGGTTGATCGGCGCATGGATGTTCACAATAGTATACATTATCTTTGTGCTTCGAAAGGACAGAGTCGAGACTCTGCTATTCATAGAGGTGAAATTTGTGATTGAGCCCAGAATCCTTTAGTTGACTACAAATCCTGTGCCTAGGTGGGGGACAGTTTGTATGACACGTTTACCAGGTTTGCCCTTGAAGATCCTGTAACCTTCAGATTCAAAGGCCTGCTCATCTGTAAATCTCGATACCTTAATTGCTGCAATCAAAATTTGCTGTTCAGATATCATATCTGTGAGCTGTTCCAGTTTCCCAACCTTCTGGGGAGAATTGTCGTTAAAGGTAGCAAATAAATTCTTGACTCTATGTCTGATCTTTCGTGGAGTCTCCGATACCTCCGAGCATGTCGGTGCAGGCTCTCCAGAATCCGAAAAGCAGTTGAAAAACTGTAGACTGGGGTCGATGATATTTCGCACCGACCACGGTACTACCAAGGTTTCGAGACTCGGAGCCCCCAGGATTGATCGGTTCATCGACCCAGTTTCCCGCTGGGATTGGTTACCACCTTATACTGGGTTGCTCGGCTTAATAGGGGCACCTCTTGTAGATTATGTGCTGGAGTTGGAGTGAAAGAGGCTAGTTGGATTTTCTTACTGAATCCAATAGTTTATTGTTGCAGATGGTCGCAACGACGCAATTCACTCCCATTTGCCAGGGCCGTAAATACCTCATTATTATTATTATTATTATTATTATTATTATTATTATTATTATTATTATTATTCTGTATTTATTTTATATTAGAAAAACCGTATAATGTTCTGTTATGTACCAGATTTTTACTGTGTTTGCTGAATACAGATATGAAGGCATGTATAATTCAGGGCACAACATTTTCGTGAGCTCAGAGAGGCAAAATACCTAAACACATGGTTGCCTACAGGTATTGGATTGTCAAAATGGTAGCGTAACGACGCTTTAGTCACAACCAAGCTTTTACGATGCTCTTCTTCGTCTCACACACTATACAGCACTTTAAAGTGTCCTCACGATGCTGAGTGAATTTTGTTTCAAACATTCGAGCAGAACTAAAAACAATTGAAAGACCCAGGAACCAAATCAAATACCTCCGAGTGAAAGTCAGACACACCAACTGATAACTTATCCGAAGGAGATTATTAGGTTAATTTCAAAGGAAATATAAGTAAAAACAGATTTACTTCAAGTTTCAACCTTTAGATGACAGATGGTTTCAAACTTCCAGTTTCAAAATGTTTTTCTTTAAATATAGCCAATTATGTGCACTTTAATTACTTTTAGAAGACCATATCTTAGAACTGCCAAATTATATTGCATATTTCCTTAAAATCTCCTGAGCTATAATTTTAAAATATTTACACCTGAGTTTGGTACCTATTTTAAGTTCATTGAATATGCATGAAGTGAGTTAAAGGTTTTTGGTTCAGAGATCTCAGAGATCCCTCCCACACATCTTACATTTCAGGTAGCAACGGGAATCGTACCTGGGCCACCAGGTTGGCACCTCAATAGTGCTAAAAAATTCGCTATGGAAGCGGACAGCTGTGATCTTGCATTCGAGAAGTAGTGCATTCGAACGCCACTGTTGGTAGCCCTGAAGATGGTTTTCCGTGGTTTCCCATTTTCACACCAGGCAAATGATGGGGTTGTACCTTGATTAAGACCATGGCTGCTTCATTCCCTGTCCTATCTCATCGTCACCATAAGACCTATCTGTGTCGGTACGACGTGTAGCAACTAGTGAAAAAAATTTCTGGAATGATAATCCTAATAGAGATACACACCTGCTTAACGAGAAACGTGTTCATTTTTTGTAGAACCAAAATATAAAACTTTCTGTAGTTTAGTGTTTTTACTCTCCTTAAAATATTATTTGAAGCTGAGTAGCAGGAAATCTCCTGTAACATCTTAAGTTCTGTGTGAAGGCTATTCAATTCTTTAAGGGGATCTTTCTATATAGATATGTTCTTCTAATAAAGCACAATATAATTATCAGGCTGTTCTCGTAACGGTTAGAGTTGTTAGCTGCCGTCCTCGGAGGCCCGGATTCGTTTCTCGGCACTACCAGAAATTTTAGAAAGGCAGAAGCGCTGATGTGTGGTTTAAATGGCACATACATTTCACCTCTTTTTGGAATGTGCCTTTAAAGGGCTGCATCAACTCAGGAAAAGGGCACGAGTTTACTTTATCATCACGTTGTCGGTTCTTCCAGCAATTGGGTTTGTTACCTATCTATATATTAAACAAATTGATGAAAACTAAAGTCAGTCAGTCCCGCCATTCTATCCGGTCGATTTCCTTCATTTTTGTTTTAACTTAAAGGTATTCATGCACAAATTTGTCATCAGGTACTATAAATCACTTAACTTCCACCTTCCTCAAATTATTTCATTTTTTCAATTTTTTGTATCTTTGAAGCAATCATATCTTTGGTTCTAATTGAGGTACGGAGTTCATTTTGGCCTAAGAACACGCAGTGGATCAGGTTCCTTCATTTCAGCTCTTAACTATTCAAATTGGTTCATTCTGAGCAAAGTTATGAGTGCACATTAAATTTGACGTCTCATTTCTTCAACATTTTTTCTCATTGCACCAATCATATCCTTCGTTCTAATTGAGGTACGCAGTTCGTTTTGGACTAAAAACGGTCAGTAGATCAAGCGCTTTCTTTTGAGGTAGTAACTACTTACATTGGTAGATTATGAGAATAGTTATGAGTACATTTGTCTCCATGACGAAGATCTTTGAAGGAGTTTTTAATAGTTCGGCGCGTAGTGTTGTTCCAAGGAACGTTTAATTCAATTTCTTTGTGTAATGTATTTTCAAGTGTTTTCTTGACACAATATTACATTATATTACCGCAGCAGATCATGTGCTTTATTTCATTAAGTCGGAACTTTGCAAATACATCCGTGAGGATAGCAACGAACAACACCATACATTGTACATTGCGGGCGGAGTCAGCGGGAAACTGCTGGTATGAATGAAATTTAAAGCAGTGCTTTCATTTCATTTAACTGGATTTCTCACCTAGATTTTTTAAGGAGTTCAACGTGGTTGTTCAAGTGGGGAACAAATGAAATTAACCACAAAATTATCAGGTCCCTGACACGGGAAAGAGATTGACTTTCATTAGCGCTATTTCTTTTAAGTCGCACCGACACAAATAGGTCTTATGGCGACGATGGGATAGGAAAGGCCGAGGAATGAGAAGGAAGAGGCCGTGGCCTTAATTAAGGTACAGCCCCAGCATTTGCCTGGTGTGAAAATGGGAAACCACGGAAAACCATCTTCAGGGCTGCCGACAGTCGGGTTCGAACCCACTATCTCCGGGATGCAAGCTAACAGCTGCGCGCCCCTAACCGCACGGCCAACACGCCCGGTAAGAGATTGACTTTAGCGTACTACTTACTTCCAAAAGTATGAGAAACAAATCATTATTAAGTGGTCCTGTGATAGAAAATTAGAGAAACGTTTAATGCATTCTTCTTGTTCCTAGCCCTTTTACACTTTACGGTGGATCGGCATTGCCTGTGGATTTTGTGGAGGGATTTCTGTGGTTGTTCGTAGTGTGATGTATGTGTATCAAGATGTGTATTGACGAACACAACACCTGGCCTCCGAGGTAGAGGAATTATCAAACTTGGCAAAAATTTCCAACCTGGCCGGGAATCGAACAAGAAACCCTTAGAACCGAGCCATTGCTCTAGCCTTTCACCTAAGAAGTCGAAAGTTAATCATCCTTACAGTGATAAATATTGGCCTGTAACTGGAAATTAGTAGATTTGAATTCATTCTGTCTGAATCTGTTTTTTGAATTCGGAGTTACTGTAAATGCCCCAGGCCATTTGCCTCTTCGTTTACAAGAGTTTACAAATCAGTAAGAGGTCAGAAGTTAATTTCCATGGTAAGAACGTATTGAATACGACTTGTAGCCTCCACTTGATCCATTTCATAAAGTGGCTCACGCTGGTCGCCTCAACATGCATAATACATGAGGCCGAGATTCAACCCAGAACCGTGGGATCAATTCTCTCTCTCCTCTTTCCTCTCTCTCTCTCCGCTTCTTACTAGCACGGTGACAAAGGGCGAGCTAGAGGGCATGAAAATGAGCCTGCCTACCTACACTTGTTAAAGTGGGCCTTCTGTTTAACGACTAGGTATACTACACAACTAGGATATAGGACCAGAGTTTAAAGACGAATATGCTTGTAGCTTGTTCTAGCTGGAGGTCCGAATTTATACTCTTGCTGGGGTTTAAATTCATTAGAAGAATAATAGAGTCCGCCTCTGTGGTGATGCTTAGTGTGAATAGCTGCCACCCCTGGAGGCCCGAGTTCGATTCGCGGCTCTGCTACGAAATTTGAAAAGTGGTACGAGGGCTGGAACGGGGTCCACTCAGTTCTGGGAGGTCAACTGAGTAGATGGGATTTCGATTCCCACCTCAGCCATCCTCCAAGTGGTTTTCCGTGGTTTCCCAATTCTTCTCTAAGCAAATTCCAGGATGTTATCTAACTTAAGGCCACTGCCGCTTCCTTTTCTCTTCCTAGTCTATCCCTTCAAATCTTCCCACCCCCTTCCCACAAGGCCCCTGTTCAGCATAGCTGGTGAGGCAGCCTGGGCGAGGTACTGGTCTTTCTCCCCAGTTGTATCCCCGACCCAGAGTCTGAGGCTAGAGGACACTGCCCTTGAGGCGGTAGAGGTGAGGTCCTTCCCTGAGTCCGAGGGAAACACCAACCCTGGAGGGTAAACGGATTAAGAAAGAAAGAAAGAAAGAAAGAAAGAAAGAAAAATAAGTTACCTGCAGATCATGAGGAGTTATGTATTCAGCACGACGGATCTTCTCGGCCAATATTCTTGGCTTTCTAGGCCGATGCTGCTATCTCACAATCAGATAGCTTCTCAATTGTGATCACGTAGGCAGAGAGGACCTCGAATAACAGCTCTCATATCCAGGTAAAATCTCTGACTTGGCCGGGAATCGAACACGGGACCTCCGGATAAGAGGCAGGCATGCTACCCCTACACCGTGGGGCTGGCCAAAAATAAAATACTAACGACAATAATAATAATAATAATAATAATAATAATAATAATAATAATAATAATCATTATCGGTAAATTTGGGAGCGAAAAAATTCATCAGTATGGATCCCTGGAATTTAAGAAAGCGTTAACTTGATTTTCTGATTTAAAAAAATCAAATTTCAGTTTTTCTATTATTTAGTACTGGTAACGCAAACATTAAACTTTCCACGAAAAGTAGTTCTGAGTTCAATATAAGTGATACATTTGGAGTTATAGGCTAATAAAGTTTTGACATATGGGTGGGCGTGGCTCACGGCGAGTAGAAGTAATATTGTTACACGCTTGCCTTGGCTCATGGAGTTTCATCCTCTCATTTCTCTGCATTTCCCTCTAAAGAGATTAGTACGATTTTCCGATCACAGACGGCAGCACACGCAACATTTTAGTGACGATAGACACGCATCTTTTGTTTGTTTGTTTGTTTGTTTGTTAGTTTGTTGTATTACTTGAATATTGAGAATTTGTGTTCGTGTTCAATGAAGTTATCTGGAAACAATATATATATAAAGATTTTTGGTAAGGACTAAGTCGCGAACGGTGTATTAGATGCCATTTCTGTATTTAATGATGGAAATCTATCAACAAAACTGACATTAGAGGAAAGGAAGTGGATGTGGAAACTGGGTTCTGGTGCACTGCATCACTTGAAAGTCTCGATATTTCTCGAGTAAAAGATAATGAATATAAGTGCGTGCAGGACACGAAGAAGAAGAAGAGGAAGAAGAAGAAGAAGAAGAGCAAGCAGAAAGAGAACAAGCCGGAAGAGGAAAAGGAAATTGGTGCACGGGGTTACGGATATGGAATGTAAATTTTAACCTCAGTGGAATTTTACATGCTTTTCTTTGACCATTTTTATTTGTAAATTTAATTTTTGTTAACATAGGGTACATTTTCTCAAAAACTATCTAAGGGAATTGAATGGAATTTTCAAAGAAGCTGTATATCCCTTATAGATATAATACAGTGGACTTGAATCCTGATACCTTACTTCAATTAGGAGAAAACCTTAAACGCTAAACTTATTAACATTTAAAACAACAGCCTTTATAAAATTATATTTTAAAATTTGGTGAAGTATAACAATCATTATCACATTATGCCATAGAAATAAATCTTTAAGATGAGGACGTCTCACTGTTCTCATTCGAATTCGTTTCCTATAAATATAGTCTACCTGAAGTGATAGAATATCAAAGATAACAGTGGTAAAATTTAGGATTTGCAAGTTGGTAGCCGCTTGATATTTGGAATTTAAATTTCCTTTCTACTAGCACCGGGCGAGTTGGCCGAGCGGTTAGAGGCGCGCGGCTGTGAGCTTGCATCCAGGAGATAGTGGGTTCGAATCCCACTGCCGGCAACCCTGAAGATGGTTTTCCGTGGTTTTCCATTTTCACAACAGGCAAATGCTGGGGGCTGTACCTTAATTAAGGCCACGGCCGCTTCCTTCCCACTCCTAGCCCTTTCCTGTCCCATCGTCGTCATAAGACGTATTTGTGTCCATGCGACGTAAAGCCAATTGTAAAAAAAAAAAATGCTGAATCATAGCCTGTAAACAAAGAACAATGAAATACAAGACACACACTAAAATCCAGGTGTTTCCATTCCATAAGAATTCCATCGAAGACGCATAGCTAAATAAAAACACTGAATGTCATTTACAAATAAACATGCTCCTGAAAGAAAATATACAAAAGTGGCCGTGCAAAATGTATCAACCGGACATGTGATTTATACGCTACATCACCGTTGATTTATGATGATTTTCTCCCTTGTTCGTGTGTTAAATAATTGTAAATATCGGGATGATTTCAAAGATTGAACTGTAGATGAATTAACTTGGTGACTATTTTGCTGTTAGATGATCCTCCACTTCATCATTCCGTATGTAAACCACTATTAATGGTCTTTCCTAGATGACTAATGAGTTCTAGCCTTACTACTTATCAGTGAATCCGATCCACAGTGCCTCACATGCACAGAAGCTGGCACAAAAATAGTATTACTGACCAAGGGACTGCTTCTATAGCACGATGCTGAATCGATTATGCTTATAGTCGAAACGGGTCCAAAATCCAGGCCATTAGCCCCTCATAATGGTATTTATCGCTAGGAAAGTAGAACCATGCTATGTGTAATGTTGCGGTACTAATCAAAAGTAGCGGAGACTCGCGGTATTCCACACATTATGGTACTACTCGCAGGTAGTGTAATGCGCACATGTAACACATACCTACGGTGTTTTCGCACACTGCGGGGCTATTTGCTGGCAACGCAAACCTATGGCGTTCCTCACATGAGTGGACTAACCACAGGGACTCGTACTATCCCGTGGAATTCCTCACATATTGGGAACTGAGCATAGGTAAGGCAGAACCGTGGTGTCGCTCATATAGGGGTACGAATCACAGGTACTGTAGGACCTACCTCCTGATTCACACACTGTCGCTACTAATCACAAACCTATTGCGTACCTAACAGAGTGGTACTACGCTCAAGTAAATCGACCCATGGTGTTCCCTCCGTGATGGTATTAATTACAAGTAGTTTCATGGTTCCATTTGAATCTTCCCTTGATCGCCCCTTTTAGTCGCCTCTTACGACATGTAGGGGATACCGTGGATGAATTCTTCGTCTTCCCCCCCCCCACCACCCACAGCGCGTTGTAGAAGCCTTTTGTAGTGGTATTTGATTATCATCAGCTGCAGTGAATACTCTTTCTGAATTTTCAGAAATGCATATACCAAGTCTCTCTACTAAGCCACATTGAGTTTTCTTTACACCTCTGACATCAATTTCCTGTCTAAGTACACCCTTGCCTGCGCCACAAGCTGTAGGACACTCATCATCATCATCATCATCATCATCATCATCATCACTAGGCTCATCGTCTTGATCACTGTCATTGCCATCAACAGCTCTCGTAAGCATTAATTCTATTTGATCTGCTTCTGAAAAGGGGTCACTATCATCATCGTCATTTTCTAAGCTATTTAGAATGTTCAGAATGGCCACCCCATATGTTATTGTATTATACCAGAAATTGACAAATTTTCATCTTGTGAATGCCCAGCGTATATTTCATACGTTAAAAGATATTTGTGTTTGAATGCCATCTCAATCAGTAAATATACTAACTATTATGCGGGGTCAAATCCTCATACTATTCCTGTAACAAATATATCGAAATATGATTAAGTTTTCATAGTTCAATTCCACAATAATTATAAATACTCACCGGCGCGTCATTCTTGTCAGCCTCCTACACTGCCCACACTTACTTGCCAACTATCGTCGTAACTGGAGGAAAACAATAATGCCATTAGCTAGGAAACATTATTGGCGTCTCTGACGCGCTAAATGATGGCTTTAACAATTCCAAAACACTTACGGTGACAGAGATATAATGTAATTTGGAAAGCATGTTTTGCGTATGATATATCATAGTGTGGGCATTAGTGGGTTAGGGTTAAAATCTCCGACCTGGTAGTGAATCGAACCGAGGTCCCTTTGAAGTGAAGATGACTACGCTGACCATACAGACAGGGAGCAGGGCTGTCTGTAAATGAAGATAACATATGTATTAAAACGTGCACAAATACAGTTTTAGAGGTAGAGCAATTAACCAGACGTGGCTGAAACCACTGGTCCAGCCGTGAATCAAATCCAAGCTACTCTGAGAAAAATGATGCTACTATAACCATTCAAAAAAGTAATCGTATCAAATTTCTTCTATTTGAGGTCGCTGGAGTCATAATGGCTCATTTTGGATTCTGGTCGGAGGTTTAATGCCGATTGTCCATCGAGACGCCATGTGATTTTTCAGGTGAAGATTTCAACCCAGGATTCATCGGATTCGACCCTAGATTAGTCCAGGTAAAAGGCCTTAAGTTCAGATGACAAACGTAGAACTGCCCTATTACATCTTCGGTTTGAAATTATTTCTCTACTGCTATGAATGTACTTGGTAGTAGTTCTAAAAGTTGGTACTTGTTTGAGAGCAGAGAATATAGATTTATAACTAGGTTCTCTAAATGTTGATCCGCAGTTCAAACAGCCGTTAATGGATCTTAGGACTAACGAGGGAACACATGTATGTATTACACTCGGATTCGGTTGAAATTTGGTAGGAATATTCGTGGAGGCAGTAGAATGCTAAGGTGAAAACTGCATGTACCCAGCGCAAGTTTAAACGCCAAAATTGAACAAATAAATAGTCGTAAAATTATAAGTTCCGCGGGAGTATCGGGGTGTGGCGGAGAGGTAAGGAGGAGCGAAGCAGCGGACGTGAACCAACCGGGCTGCGTCGAGCTGCGCCAGCAGCCAGGCAGCGTATAGTTAGCGCGTTCCCCTTAACTTCCCGATCAGATGTGCAAAACGTAAATATGAAAACAGCACATGAAACAAGTGTACAAAGAACAATGTTTGAACAACGAGGCCAATAAGGTTTGAAAAATTAAAATGAGTAACAAGAACTCGGGCGTGAATTTTTCAAACCTTATTGGCCTCGTTGTTCAAACGTATACTTGTTTGTATACTTGTTTCATGTGCTGTTTTAATATTTACGTTCTGCAAATCTGATCGAAAAGTTAAAGGGAACGCGCTAACTATACGCTGCCTGGCTGCTGGCGCAGCTCATTACAGCATGGTTGCTTCACGTCCGCTGCTTCGCTCCTCCCTACCTCTCCGCCACACCCCGATACTCCCGCAGAACTTCTAATTTCACGACTATTTATTTGTTCAATTTTGGCGTTTAAACTCGCGCTGGGCACATGCAGCTTTCACCTTAGCATTCTACTGCCTCCCACGAATATTCCTACCAAATTTCAATCGAATCCGAGTGTAACACATGTATGTGTTCCCTCGCAAGACCATTGTCTTTCCAGGCGGCCTGCGAACGTGCGATATCTTGTAGAATGACGACATTCCCAGCCATTCTTCAGACGCATTAAAACGTGCTGAAATGTGTAACTAAACTTATCACATAGTCACGTCGTAGCTGAAGAAAATGGGGCTGATAAATGAGCTTGTACGAACTGTAAGTGGAACGTGTTTGTGATCTGAGTACAGTCCCCGGCCAAATTAATAGACTCAGTACTACTTTTTCACGTTTTTTTAATTAATTACCAAATTTCTTAGAATTACAACTTATTTATTACAGTTATTTACAGAAGGGATGTTTATGGACTATGTACAGACATTCTTTTTCCTTTCTTTCACAAAATTTTAGGTGATAAGTAACACTTTTCTTCAAATGTACACAGTTTCAATATTTTGTAGGTCCACCTTTTGCATCTATTAGTGCTTTAATCCTCCTGGGCATGCTTTCAATACAGCTTTGAACAGTCTCTTTTATTAGTGGATTATGATGCCAAACTTCTTTTAGTTTTTCAATGAGTCTGGTTTTTGTTGTGATCATTTCTTTTGCTATTTCTCTTTTGACCACCTCCCATACATTTTCAATAGGATTCATATCTGGAGAATGCTCTGGCCATGACAATAAGGGTAATTATTTTCTTCAGGAAGTCTTTAACTGATTTAGCTGTGTGGCAGTGTGCTCCGTCCTGCATAAAAGTCACATTTTTTTTCCATCAGGGAACCATTCGCGTATCTGTGGTAGTAGCCGAGTGCGCAAAACTTCCTTATACTGGTCCTGGCACATTATACCATCGACAAAATAAAGAGGTCCTACTGCTTCCCCGCTAATTACTGAGCACACCATTATCTTATCAGGGTGTTTTGACTGTCAGAGAAAGACAGTCTGGATGGTATTTCTCATCTGACCTGCGACGAACAAATGCTGCCTTCTGGGAAAGAACTTCGAAAGTTGACTCTTCACTGAAGCATGCCTGAAAATAAATAGAGAAATTTGTAAATACTTCACCTAACTTCAAAATCCTCTTCAGCACCCTTTGTCAAATACTATATGTTATTACCTACCGATTTCCAGTAGTTTATACCATGATCCTTGTATTCCCTGTCCCATTTGAATCTCTTAGCCATCACACAGGGAGTAAGCCATGGTTTCTTACATGGCCTATGAGCCATGAAGTCCAATTCCTTCAGTTTCCGCCGTTTTGTTCTTTCTGAAACATGTACCCCAGATGCTTCTAGTTCAGTTTTTACCATTTTCACCGTAGAATGTCGGTTTCTTTTTCAAAAGTTTGGAAGGCATCGTTCACTACGCTCAGTGAAGAGAGGTTTCCTGCCACAATGACCTTTCCGTTTCCCATTCAAGTCCTCACCAAAAGCCAGTTTCTTAGCAATGCGTTTCACTGTGGATTGTGAAACACCAACTTTGTTACCAATCTCACGCTGGGAATACGTTCCTGTCTCAGTGAGGATCTTTATCTGTGCCCCCTTTCGAGGGGTTATGTCACCAGACATCATAACCTAAAAAAAATAAAAATGTCATTATATTATCAACGTTTCTCTGGTTTTTAAAGTTTAATATTCCTAAATCATTAACTCTTGTATAGAGAATAAAGTAAACCGAGCAGTACAACTTACCCTCTCAGTTATTGTGATGAAAAACACTGTGGAAACACTTGTAAGGGGTTACATATTTGGCGCCAAATATTGCCAAGCTGTCAACAGTTGCACATCAGCAGCCCAAGAAACAACTGACTAACATAACGCACATGTTAAAGTCATATTACCAACTGTAAGTACCTATGGAATCAAAATTACTCCTCTTTGAGCATGCACTAGGCTTCCACGGTGCTTCAAACTGTATACATGAAAGAAAATGTGACTGAGTCTATTCATTTGGCCAGGGACTGTATATGATATACTTGATAGTAAATAAAATTAAATTCTAAGCTGAAACTTGCAAAATTTCCTAGATTTTCAGAGCCTCGGGACCGCCAGTTTTAAAAAACCCATATCTGAGCGTCCTGACGGTTCATTCATTGAACTCGTTTCCAATATGGTAAATCACACAACACAATACACTGCAGAAGTAGTTATCAAGGCCGACCAAGTTCTTTGAACAGTTCTTTAAACTGTTATTAATATGATATATATTCTGCCTAGTGGGAGGTCCGTGGCTTCGTACGGAGAATTACTGACTCTAATGTTCCCTGTTTTCAGCTTCTTCCTGAAGTCTGCTGTATCTCCTCCCACCTTTCATGTCATCCAGTGGTTGAATTCTTCTTCTTCCTCGTAGTGAAGTTCCTTTGATCTTCCCTTCGATGACGACGTGTATGAGCCCCTCATGTATGTGTCTCCGATCCAATAAAATCATTCCAGAACTTCCAAATGTTCATGAATAACAAATGAAATTTTTCACACAAAATGTAGGGTAACTATTTGGAATTTTATGTGGTTACCAACGTTTTGTGCTTTTTGTTTTGTACATAGACACTTTTTAGGATGACGGACCTAAGTTAACTGTTTCTTGTCCCGAAAAGATCCAGTGCCGAATTGGTCATGCTAAAATGGTATTTATTTAATTACTTGAAACCAAAACTTAAAACCGGTTTACCTCTGAGTTTACTTTCTATACAAGAAAACTGGGTCGCCAATTATTGCAAATGTGGAAATCTTATACAAATTTGCATGCGAAAATGTATACTCAGTACACATGAATTGTTTTATCTCCACGGTAAAGGTAATGCTGACAAGAGACTGATATAACGACACATAATATTGACAAATGTAACATGGTTACGACTTTACATCTTGCAGTTGTTATGACCATTCGTCTAATTCACTTAAATCATTCTTGTTCTATAGTGCTCCATAATTTAAGGCAATTGTCTGTATTATATCCTGTTCACACTTCGGCACAAATTGTTGTGAATGCTATTCTCACATTTTTAAATTTAGTTATCTTGTTTGGCACTAGACTATAGTAGCAATTCACATGTCAGTACACAACACGTACAATTTCATACGTGCCACAGGGAGTTGTATTCGTATTGTCCTTCATTACAGCTGACACATACGTTACGTTACTCCCATCTAACAAGAGGTTTTCAGAGCAAGATTCGGTCAAGTCCGGACTTGGCTGTTTTTTTTTTCATGGAAGTTCGTGATGCAGTCAGGTTGTTCTCTACGGCAGTGACGTTACTTCAAGGTGAACCTATCTCATTGTTTTATCAAATGTGTGGCATCTATTTCTCGACACAGTACACATACAATGATGTCATTAAAAAACACATTGGACTTGACCGGTTTTTTGCAATTTGCATCGAGTTTTTCAATTTTAGCTTAAGAACCACTTCTTTTGTCTATAATAACGGCATTTTACCTTATTCTTATCCTTCTCCTCTTCAAAGTAGATTTCGTTAGCCGTCTTAATTACGCTTTCTTTTTTTGCTACTTGCTTTACGTCGCACCGACACAGGCAGGTCTTATGGCGACGATGGGACAGGGAAAGGCTGGGAGTGGGAAGGAAGCGGTCGTGGCCTTAATTAAGGTACAGCCCCAGCATTTGCCTGGTGTGAAAATGGGATACCACGGAAAACCATCTTCAGGGGTGCCGACAGTGGGGTTCGAACCTACTATCTCCCGAATACTAGATACTGGCCGCACTTAAGCGACTGCAGCTATCGAGCTCGGTCGTCTTCATTATGATCGTGCTAGAAAACTAGAAGCTATTCGCGAAACTCGGTAGAACACAGTACATTTAACACATATTTAGTGTCGAGTAAAGACAGCTTCGTGGTGAGAATTATCCCTTAGAACCCTAGTTGTATTCCCATTTTGTCCAAGGATACTAATTATTCTGGACGGAGTGCTGGAACATAGCCTCGTGAAACCAACTGAGGAGCTGTGTTATATCAGAGAGTGAAATCATTAAGCCAGATAAGAGACTGAGGATGTCATCAAGTTGGCCATATTTCACTCCATTATCGGTAGGCCATCTGTGTGGGCAGCAGTCGTCTTGGCAGGAATGGCACCTAACGGGGTGCATGTACCATGGGTTTATTCCTTTAATGCCAAGGAAAATAAATGTATGTGGAGAGATATGAACGCTTGTGCTAAAATAACTTCTTCGCAGGCATAATTCTATAACAATAATGTTACTGATTTTACGATACTCAAACTAATTTTACGGTTTTTAGAGACGACGAGATGCCAAATATTTGTCCAGCAGGATTTCCTTTATGTGACGATAAATGTTCTGACACGAGCCTGGTGTATTTGAGCACCTTCAAGTTCCAATGGAGCAAGGATCCAATCTCCTAACTTGGGATCACAACGCCAGCTCTCTTCCGTCTAAGCCACTCATGTCATCAAGTCTGATTCCAACAATGAAAAATATGTTTTCAGATTTCGGACCGCTTTGATGACCTTTTCTGTTTCCTCGTATATTCTTTTCGTTTTGGTGTTCATTTTTAGAGGATACACAGTTATTACGTGCAAACGAGAATTAGCTATTGCTTACGGAAGCATATCTCTTGAGCAGACTCGTGCAGTGAACAACGTTCTGGTAACATCGACTGAGTTCTGAGATTACCATCTCTAAGAAATAAAGTAGTTCTTCATCACGCAACTTAAGCACAATGCTCTTGGACGCAGAGCAGCAATTAACACCACCATCACTGCTGTTACTTCTGCTAGTAATAACACAGAATATAATAATGGAGTATGATACTCGTAGCTAAGATGTTGATTAGAGAGCTTGACTCTATAAGCAATCCTCGTATGTTCTAAAGCACATGGCTATAAATCGTGTCTGTGAAGTGATACAGATGGTACGTGTTATACTGGGTGATTCACAAGTGAGGCCTCCCATTCCAAAACTTGCTAACTCCACTTGAGGATTTTGTTCAGGAAACACGAAAAACCGTTTTGAGGCTACTATGACATTTACCAGCAGCTCAAATGGCCCGGACGTATTAAGAATGCATTTCTGGTGAGTCTATAATAATCTTACATAAATTCGTCTAAGCATTTGTGTGGAAAAAAAGAAAAGAAAATTGAGTTAGCGAGTTTAGGAATGCCAGAATGGAGAAATAAAGTTATGGAATGATAGAATCTGGAGAAGTGCAGTTTAGGAATGACCACTCAAGTGAAGAGATTCGTGATTGTCCCCAATTGTAAAATAAATTGCACAACATGAATTCTAAACGAATTGAAAAATGAAAATCCACAGCCTGTTTCCAGTCATTCGACCGGGTCAGGAATGGAATGAATGAATCCCCATCTAGCGGCGAGGATAGGAATTGTGCCGGCTGCCGAAGCCTGTCGCACTCCTCTGAGGCAATGATTAATGAATGATAGATGAAATGAAGTGTTATTAGAGAGTGTTGCTGGAATTAAATATGACAAGGAAAAGCGGAGTACCCGGAGAAAATCCTGTCCCACCTCCGCTTTGTACAGCACAAATCTCTTATGGACTGACCCGGATTTGAACCACGGAACCGAATGGTGAGAGGCCGGCGCGCTGCCACCTGAGCCACGGAGGCTCTTCTCTAAAGGAATTATCAGTACTAAAAGAAAATAATTATGAAAGACACAAAATGTATTTGATGCTCAATACAGCATATTATTCTCCAGGAAAAGTCATATCATAATGTGTTCACACCAATATTGGTCTGCAACATCAAACTGGTACTTGAAATCCTGAAAAGAGGTAAATGTACGTCGAATAATAGAAGATTCTTAAGTCCTCGTCTTGAGTAGCATCGGTGTGTTCACAGTACAAATTATAGCGGATGGTTGTACAATATGTTCTTCTTCTTAAAACCATAATCACCATCACCTCACACTGCAAACTTTCTTCATTGTCACATGCATCATTTCGTGTTGTATCTTCAACGTCATTGAATAGGTTTTTGAAAAACCGACAACGTTCATCTTCATCCCACTTCTCACCAATATGATTGGCCAGTAAGGTCTTGATTTCCGTAACTTTCGCTGGATTCAGTACCACACCTCTTGGCACAATGTCAGAGGCGCAGTTACCAAACCCTTCCTCCTCTTCATCACAGACTTGCCCTCTCCTATATTCGTATTATTGCGGGGTTCTCCAGTGAAAGTTATCCTGCCTGATGATGTCTTTTCAATACCGTGTCATTTTCAAAACTGTTTTCTTCCATTCACTCGTATCACTAGTTCTTTTTCGTCCTTGCCCTACTGGGGATGGTGTTACAGGTCTGTCAAATTAATTTTTCGTCAAATGTTGTTTTAATCACGTCAGTAACAGCGATAAGAACACAAAACATTTAGCTTGACAACAGCAACTCATATTCCAAGAGAAGCCATAGAAGATCACATCACGTGACTGCAATGCATAGCATTCATTGGCTGCTCGGATATAGCAGGATTCGGAACGATATCGGCGATGGAGTTAGCAAGTTCTTGAATTACTAATGAATTTCAAACCACTTTTATAATAGATTTTGACATGTTTTGTACAGTATTATTACTTCTTTAGCTTTCCCTGATGAATACGTTCCCAATACAGTAGGTAACTCAGTTTCTTAGGAATGGAGTTAGCGAGTTTTGGAATGTGAGACATCAAATTATGTTTTGTCTCATTAAAAGTGAACTATGGATGTTAGAGGGAACTGAATTGTGCAAACGTGAACATAGTTAAGGCGTCTCTTTGCAGAGATTCTTGGAAAATTTTCCTTTTAACTCAAAGTTATAGGACTCGACAACATTCTTAAATGGAACCCACCGCAGTCCATATACCGTCATTGAATGAGGGTTCTATCCCTATTCCTTTACAAGATACAGAGTGCAAATTTTTACACTTCCTACTGCTGCCACTACCATTAGGTTCAAGGGATCTATTCCTAAATTTGCATCTTTTTTTCTCTACCTCAGAGGCCTGTATGAGAGGGAATTGTTCATTGTTCATGGGCACGCAACTAGTGTGCAAAGTGGGCTGCACTGCTTCAAAACTTTAACATCTTATGGAAAACGTAAAACTAACGATAAATGAGTGATTCGAACCGAACAGTACACCAAATAGAGCTGTAAGTTCCGTTTAAGAAATATGTTGAGTTCCAGATAAATCTCAGGTAAATGCATTAATTATCTCCGCTTAGAGATATTTTGAACAATATCCTTTCTTCTTTGTTTTACAATTTTCTTTACGTCACACCGACACAGATAGGTCTTATGGTGACGATGGGATGCGAGAGCCTAGGAGTTTGAGGGAAGCGGCAGTGGCCTTGATTAAGCTACAGCCCCAGCATTTGCCTGGTGTTAAAATGGGAAATCACGGAAAACCATATTCAGGGCTGCCGACAGTGGTGTTCGAACCCACCATCTTCCGGATGCAAGCTTACAGCTGCGCGCTCCTAACCACACGGTCAACTGTATCTCTGCAGAATCGAGTTCATACTGACTTATTATGGTTTACATACAGGGCCGACGACAAGGGGGGAGGGACAGAGGGAGAAAATGCCCAGGTGCACGGGCCCGCAGGGAGTCCGGATCCGAAAAATGAATTAAATATAAAAATTCAAAGTTTAGATAACTTTAAATACCGATAATAATAAAAAATACGAAGAAAATAGCACACAGTTTGCACTAAAATGACACCAAGGTGATTCCACAAATGCACCCAAATCCCTAGTGTACCTATGGAGCATTTTTGAAGCAAATTTGGTTCAACAGTGGTGTTGAAAATAAAGAAGGTTGAAAGAAAAATTTTGATGTAATTCTGGCGCAAACTTAGTGAAGAAATTGTCTATTAATGTACTTCATTTTTTGTGAAACTATGGTGTAAAATGTCACTTCTTTGTACCAACTTTCTTGGTCTAAAAACGTTGTAAATTAATCTGAAAAAATTATGTGGAGTAATTATGGTGCAGCTGTGGTGCATTTTTGATTGGTGTTACATCGGTGCACCCATTGTCGTTTTTGCACCGATTTAGCGGAAGAAATACACCGCGTTTGCACTGATAAACATTTGCATGAATTTTTCACCATAATTATACCAGTTTTTGGTGCACACCAGGGGCTGATGATCAGGTAAGTCTTAGTTATAAAATAACCTGCAAAGCATGGCACCCCCGCCACTTCCTCGCCTAACGAATTACTGCAGGTAGACAAGAATGTTGTGGTTGAAATGTGCACAGTGGATGTATAGCAATACACACACTGTGCCTTCAGCACTAGCCGTTCACTCCCTCCCCTCCTTTTCGGTACTGGAGTGGGTCTAAATTAAATGAGAGAGGTGGGGTGGAGTGTACCGGAATTTAGGGGCCCGGGCTCCTCAGTTTCCCAGGGGCCCGAGAATCCTGTCACCGGGCCTGTTTAACGAAATACGTTTCGTAAATCTCAATCTGTTTTGGAGAATAGTCTTACATACATGAACACACCCATTGAAGAAATACACGACCTAGTGCAAGACGCTGGTGGGTGTGCTAGGTACCAACTGATGAGCCCAACCTAGCACATGGGGGCGAAACGCTGGCAACCAGGAACGAGTTAGCTGGAAAATTTATAATGTCCAATAACGGACCATTTATATTGGTATTATAAATGTACTCATTCGGGACAAATATTTCAGGTTCCCTATGGGGATCAACATCTATATCATAGCCATCAAAATGTTAGATGGTATTTGAAGTACTAGGTATCTGAAGCAGTAGGCTTATGATTTTGGTGTCCCCAGCACCTGAAAGAACAACAGAGAATTTGTCTTTGAGTAAGGAACGAACGCTGCTTTCACGCTGGATACTATCCCCAGAAACAAATGATAATGTTGGATAACACCAGAAGAGCTCCGCAGAAGGAAATAATATATGAGATTTGATAACAGCGGAGCGTCGAAGGGATTAAATATTCAGACGAGAAGGGAGTATCTAGTGACCACCAAACCAGACGAAAGAGAGATGATGTGAAATCCCCGAACACTACATCTTCATAAAAAATGAAGTCGGAGCACAGATAGGACTCCTTTGTTTCCGTGGAAACACAGATTGGACTTGTACCTACTGAACTTGTTGCTGCATTTTCATAGTAAATTCAGGATGAGATGATTTCAATCTTCTTCTTCCTCTACTTCCCACTCTATTATGAAAGGACTATTTATCCCCTAGAAATGTACAAAATTTTCTTCCATCTTCATCTCGATCTTCTAGACCTTCCTTTTCCTTCTACTTGTACATCTCTTGCTACTGTCACAATAGCTTTCTCTTGCATTTTGCCGATACGCTCATTACACTCTCCTCTCCGTGAATATTTTCATTCAGTGGCAGGCTAAATTTCTTACATATATCACAGATCACAAAGGTAACCGGATATATCATTACTAGTCTTTAACGTACCGGTATTCCTTTAAGGAAAGTGTCCTTTTGGTATAGAATTTCAAGTGATATGCATTCCAGGTATCATGTGGTATGTGTTATCCACTGTTCGAGTAGGCATTTCCGTGCAAACCATAAACGGTGAACCTAAATAATATGTTGTGGCTAGAAGTTGGAGACATCCCCGTGGTGTACTTGCCTCTTATCCGGAGACTCTGAGTTCGTTTCCCGGACAGTTCAGGTATTTCAATTCTTGGCTCAGGCCTGGAACGGATTTCACTCAGCCTCATAAACATAGGAGTTGTCTAATACAAGAGGCAGCGAACCTGGCCACGAAAGTCAAGCAATACACGAGACGACTCGCCACGTTAATGATGTGTTACTCTAGAACCTGCAGGACATATGAAGAAATCAATACATTTTATACAATACAGACAATACAGTGACACACTTTTAGCTCAGTTGAATTCTTGGCCTTCCCAGCTGGCGTCATAATGAACTTAGAATACATTTTTCAGGTTCCAGATCGTGGTCCGTTTGGGATCCTGGTTCTCAACGTTTCGCCGGAAACTGCGTCTGACATTTTTAAGGATTCACTTTCTCCAGAGGTTAGTAGTGGGAGCTAGTAATACGATTGTACCGGGTGCTACCAGCAAGGTATATTTGTTCTACATTGTCCAGTTTAAGTCCACTTTTGAGAATAAAATGATTATTACACGATATTTCGAAGAATGGTATAAGGCATATGTCCACCAAAAGTCCTGTAATTGTTTTCCACCAGATTCACGGAATGTATGCAAATAGACTTAACTTTTACGAATGTAATAGCATGTTTTGTTTCACTTACAATATATTTCGTGCTGCTATGTGTTAATTTGCTACTCATTTGTGATTATTATCATTCGTAAAAACAAAATAGGCTCCTTCGTATCAATTATAGGCCTATTTATTCCCTAGAACTATTCTTCCATCTTCACCTCGGCCTGAGACCTTCCTTTCCTTTTTAGCTTTACATCTGTTAGCACCTTAGTACTGTCACTGACAACATTTCGAACATGCGGGAATTTTCGTATTACTGTATTTCTACTTGTTTGCCCAGAACAGTCACCAGTCCATCAAAACACAAACATATAGTCCATAAACCGGATATATATATATATAAAAGTAGTTAAAACTAATAATTTTAATATCGTCCAACCGAGCTTGATAGCTGCAGTCGCTTAAGTGCGGCCAGTATCCAATATTTGGGAGATAGTAGGTTCTAACTCTACTGTCAGCAGCCCTGAAAATGGTTTTCCGTGGTTTCCCATTTTCACACCAGGCAAATGCTGGGGCTCTACCTTAATTAAGGCCACGGCCGCTTCCTTCGCACTCCTATTCCTTCCCTGTCTCATCGTCGCCATAAGACCTATCTGTGTCGGTGCGACGTAAAGCAACTAGCAAAAAGAAAAAAAAAGAACATATCGTCCAAGTCAAGGAATGGTGTTCTAGCCCGTACCAAAAGACACTGTCTTACCTAACCTACCGAGCGAGATGGCCGCGCAGTTAGGGTCGTGTATCTGTGATCTTACATTCAGGAGATAGTGGGTTCGAATCTCACTATCGGCAGCCCTGAATATGGTTTTCCATGGTTAGTGCGACGCTAGACCACTATTTATTATTTAGCGTTTGGCTGTACATATCAATATTAGTCTCATGATATAGATATGTAAATTGGCCAGGAGATCACTAGGATTGTTTGGCCGCCAAAAGGCTGTTGCTCGCTTAGCACCACCCAGGGGACACGTGTAGGGTATCTTTGAGTGAAAAAACTTCTAAGAATATTTCATATTCTTTTTTCATGAATGATTGGAGATTTACTGCATTTTAGTGAAACAGAGGAAAATATAACTTCATGTTACTGGCCATGATGATATATCTAACACGTCAATACCACTCTTATCGTGGAATGCGATCTACCCACCGATTGGTATTTTCCTTGCGACAGTACTGAGAGTTTTGTACCTAATTTGACTGATCCCGTTACTGTCCTTGTCTCTTCCTGAGAGTGGAGACTGTTCCTTTTCGAATATGATACTACACAGATTATTATCATGGAGCTGAAAATGCTCCATTTCCAAACATCAAACTAACCTGTTATTGGCAGAATAGAGGATCTAAACCGCAGCCACTCCGACAGCAAATGCTTCATTGAATGGTGAGTACTGATAAATGTCCTCAGTCTGAAGACTGGTTGGATCCCCCGAAAGCTCCACCATCAGCCATAGCTTAGCCATCACTGAAGAGAGGTACTACGGAAGTAAGAAATGAAGCAGTTTCCTGCTGCTTTCTTCTTTGAGTCAAAGATTCTCATACATTTGTCCGACACGTCCAGTGACATGCACACACTAACTGACCCCATATGTGACACTTTCACACCATTCATTACGGGGAGTGGCTCCATAAAGAATGGCATTACCACAATATCGTTCATATCGTCAACATCAAGAATGAGAGTGCGACAGGTGAGTAAGAGAAACACATTTTCTTTCAGCCCACTTTCCTGTCAAAATGAGGGACTTCATAAACACAAACATCCACGCTTACCAACCACCGTTTCTTTTACGTGGGCCCTCCCCATCACAATACCACAGGCTTCTGGAGTACCTCTGGCTCAACCTCAAAGACATTACCGACTTACAGTCGTACAAGTACACTTGCGCCTTTTAATACGTACCCATAGCCAGTAGGCAGTAATGTTCGGTCTTTGAATGTTAAAAGCTTAGCGTAAAATCGTGAAACATCGCATATATACACCCCATTATGGCAATCCACATCACATAAGAGTATTACGCTATTAGCCCCAGTTCAGAACTGCTGGTAGATCTAAAACACTGAACGTAAGTTGAACATTAAAGCTTGAAATTTTCGTTACCAAACCAAAACGAAAATAATTCATGCAGTAGAGGGTTATAATAACTTTTACATTCGAAAGTACGGTGTTGCAATGATAAATGTGTCACCATGTTAACAGGTGAGATTCAGACTGGCGACTCATGCTTGCCAGGTCGAACACGTGCAGGCTGCTTGCAAGGTAAAGAAATATGCGCGCGCCTCCCATACTGCAGCTGGCGTAGCCCGGAGTACAAACACCGTGCGTTCGGTCTGGATTTATATGAGAGATCCTGTAGTAGTCTATAATGAATATGCTTGTATAATAATAATAATAATAATAATAATAATAATAATAATAATAATAATAATAATAATAGAGCGAGTTGGTCATGTAGTTAGGAGCGCGCAGCTGTGAGCTTGGATTTGGAAGAAAGTGGATTCGAACCCCACCGTCGGCATCCCTGAAAATGGCTTTCCGTGGTTTCCCATTTCCACACCTGGCAAATTCTGGGGCTGTACCTTATTTAAAGCCACGGCCACTTCCTTCCTAATCCTAGCCCTTTCCTATCACATCGTCGCCATAAAACCTATCTGTGTCGGTGCAACGTAAAACAACTTGTAAAAAAAATGGTATGACCTCAGTTAATGTGTGCTCGTATATTAATTTGACAATTCCATTGGGTGACATTGCTGAGTAACCGAGTGTCGTCAGAGATAGCTTATATGGCGACACCCAAGGACGTGGAGAACCGAATGCACCTTTTTACGCCCGTTAAATATTCTACTGTACTTCCTCTGCCTGGTGTGAACGTATTCTCGTTAGACCCGGCCGCCAACACTTTACCACTTAAAAAAAGTAGTGAGACCTTTACTGAATAACCATGAAGGGAACACTCACTATTTTATAATGGGAATGAGGCAACCAGAACAACGAAATATTTGAATCGATTTCCATTCTAAATTAAATCCACTTACGAACTTCGTGATTTACGATTCCTTATCAGGAAGAAGGGTGACTTGGAAGTTCGGCGTCCAGTTGATTTGTTATCGTATCCCGATCCTTCCTTCTCTTTGATGTAATCGAATGTATCTAGAACATTAACATACAAACACTGATAGGAGCCCATTAACAGTGTTAATGGTGTTTAGAGACGCCAGTATTTATTTTAAAGGAGTTTCTCTGTAAACTAAGTAATCACATTTTATTACAGTTGAATTTTATCATCTTTAACATGCAACACGTCCTTCGACCATTGCTTAGGAAGAATTTAAACGTCTGTGACACTTCGGCATAAAATTTCACAGGTTTAGCCATTTATAGGTTAAAGAACAAATATTATTTCCTTATACCAATTATACAAAGCTTTAAATTCACAAATCGATATCGTATAACGTTTTACCATGAGTACGTTATCAGAATATTATGGAATGTATGCTGGACTGTTTAATTTCATATATTTATTTTTTATTCATTCCTTGTCACCTATTACAGAGCTAGAGCTCCAGTTCCAATCTTCTCCTTCCTCCTTACCTTTTGTAGTTACTGGTAGTGGGCCCTACATTGTGCCTGGCTCAGCTTTAATAATAATAATGTTATTTGCTTCACTTCCAAGAAAATGGAGGGACACAGCCTATTCATAGGCCAGAACCGATTCCTTCCACCTCCTTACCCATTTTTATTCACCATCATTCATTTCATCTTCATTACCTCCTTAAATAAACTTGACGTCAGGAAGGGCATCCGGCCGTAAAAAGATGCGATATAAATTCATCTTATCTCATCCCAGACCCTGCATCAAGGAGCAAGACTAGAGTAGACATAATAATAATAATAATAATAATAATAATAATAATAATAATAATAATAATAATAATAATAATAATAATAATAATAATAATAATAATAATTGTTACGCAGCTCTCCGTGGTAGTTAGAGGTGCAAGAAGGTGTTGGGATGAACAGGTCTCAACTTACGAAATTAAAGTTAATTTAAAATTCAACACGGTTATATTTTCTTTTCAAGATCAAGAACTAACAAGTACAACAGGAACTTGGTTATATAGCAACAAAATAAGAATGTACAATTACAGTTTATTAATATATATTGGGCTTCGAGTTCCAAAACACAATCCCTGAGCAATCAGCCCAACTTTATTTATACACAAGGTTTAACAAAGGGGCAGAAATCCCCAATCTTGCCCAGGAGTATTCGCTCCCTATTACTCAGTAAAGCCTGCTTGAGGCACACAGAAACCGATTTAAGAAAGAGCAACCCGCTCTCAAAGTTCAAGCCTATCAAAGGCCACACCAAACTCCACCTTCAAGCTGACCTCAAGCACATGAAAACAGGGGTAAAAATACCCAACCTACTGAGGCCTACTCAATGAAGAAACAGGACAATTACATGGCCTCCAAAATACCAACTTGAGAGGAGGCGTACTTGCACTCCTAATACACTTTATTAAAACCTAATTTGGCCCTAGGCCGCTTATGCAAGGGCTAATCCCATTCTACGGAGGTGACACGATAGAAAACTTTATGACATTACGAGTAGAAGGGAAACAGTTATGAAAACGTAGTCACCTCAAAACAAAATGAAAGGGAGCTCGAGAGGGTTAGGCACACTCTATCCCAATTTGTAGTTTAAAGAGACAGAATTTATGCCAAGAGTCTATTACATTTTAGAGGAAAGTTACATGGTAAAAGGTATCGAACCTGCCCCGAGAGTTAAACTGCTGAGCTAGCAAGAAAAGAAGTTATTAAAAGGCCATTACCTTATTGATGAACCGCTGTCCGAAGGAAGAGGCGCTTCCCGCCCCCCTGCTACATAATTTACACAATGATGGATGTTACTGAAGTGGCGAGAAGACCAGAAAAGCAGCAGTTTATATACCCTCGCGGGAGATTCGAGACGTTTCATGAATGATTACAACCCGCCCACAAAATTTTATTGGTTACCGAACACAGTTGGGGAAGAAAGCCCCGATTGGTCGAAAATTAATTTTAGAAATTCGGGATTGGCTAATTTCAAAACTGGCGGAACGAACGGATTAACATTGCCAACCCAAACAATGACAGAAAGAAATTTAACACAGAGCAAACTTATGACTACAAAATTTCTTCAAAGAAAGGTTCCTTCACTTTGCACTAGGGAGCACAATTGTAGTTCTTAAGTGGTGCCATCTAGAAGAGAATGTTCACACTTCTTGCTACAGAGAAAACAAATATAAATCGAAAAAGACACAGTTCAGAACTCTTCAAAATTTATAATAGCGACATCTTCTGAGAAACTTTAGAATTAGCATGGTTGTTAAAGTTCAGGCTTCCTCCAGTAGAGGAATTTCAACAGGCGCAAATTTTGAATTAACGGCGTGGAGGTGTACCGCCCGGTACAATAATAATAATAATAATAATAATAATAATAATAATAATAATAATAATAATAATAATAATAATAATAATGGCTTTACGTCCCATTAACTACTTTTACGGTTTTCGGATAAACATTTCACGGGCGTTCCTTTATGTACCGGTAAATAAATCGACACAAGGCTGGCGTATTTGAAAGTTTTCAAAATTCGGCTGGACTGAGCCAGGATCGAGCTCGCCAATTTGAGCTTAGAAAGCTAGCGCTCCACCATAAGACTCACACAATCAGGCTCCCAAGTTAGTCAGTTAACTAACGAATCCTCAATTTACTTTTAATCCGGTGGAGGACCCAATGTGTTTTAACTTAGAAAAAGTAATTTTGGAATGATAAGCATTGCACACTTTTCTTTGATTCGTGTTCTAATTCTACTGCAGTACTTATTAACAGTAGGCGCGTGTCGCTCATTGTTGATATCACTTAGGTCCCTAACGTTATGAGAAATATTTCGGTTTATATATATATTCGATTTCAAGTAAGTAAGTTAATTGTTTTGTATGTTTCAGATATGTAAGGATAGAAAATAAAAAAATAAATTAAACGGGCCGGTAAAGTTATTTACAGGTATTATGCATTCTATCACAGCATACTAGAAGAGACGAAACAGTATTCTACTAACCCGTATAGACATTTTTCCACTTATGTTGATGAGTTCTTGATAGATGCAATGAACTCTTCTTCTACACCAAACTGATTACGTGGTCTTAGGTACAACAAAGTCAGCCTCTGTGGTGTAGTAGTTAGTGTGATTAGCTGCCACTCCCGGAGGCCCGGGTTCGATTCCCGGCTCGGCCACGAAATTTGAAAAGTGGTACGAGGGCTGGAACGGGGTCCACTCAGCCTCGGGAGGTCAACTGAGTAGAGGTGAGTTCGATTCCGATCCAGCCATCCTGGAAGTGGTTTTCCATTGTTTCCAACTTCTCCTCCAGGCAAATGCCTGGATGGTACCTAACTTAAGGCCACGGCCGCTTCCTTCCCTCTTACTTGTCTATCCCTTCCAATCTTCCCATCCCCTCACAAGGCCCCTGTTCAGTATAGCAGGTGAGGCCGCCTGGGTGAGTTACTGGTCATTCTCCCCAGTTGTATTCCCCGACCCAATGTCTCACGGTCCAGGACACTGCCCTTGAGGCGGTAGAGGTGGGATCCCTCGCTGAGTCTGAGGAAAAAGCCAACCCTGGAGGGTAAGCAGATTAAGAAATAAAGAAAGGTACAACAAAGTTATTAAGCAGGCTTAATTTTGACTTAGATTACGTCTTTCGCTGGCCCCTAAAAGAAAACTCATGTCACGATTCATACAAAATTTTAAACGCTAATAAGTTTGTCGTTATACATGACACGCATTTTAACTGTTACCTTTCAGCAGCAGTGACTGTAAGTGGCAGACAATGGGTAAGATCTCTGTTACAAACTCAACCTCATATTAAACACACTTTAAAATTTTAATTCTGCTATTATTTTAACGTACTGTATATGTTGGATTGGATGAATCGCTCCGGGATGTCACGTGCCCACAACGTTCCTGACTGCCTGTAGGTTGCATAAATCGAAATAGAATTTAGAGTAATATACTTGTCCACCCACGCTGATTACTGACCTGACCTCTCAAACCAACTATTGTATAAATATTTACTGTGATAATATGCTAGATGACGTCACAAGGATAGTTACTGATAGAAGATAGGGAAGGTATATGCTTCGTATACAGAGGCTTGCAGACTAAAAACTGGAAGGCGGAAAAGTCTGTTATGAAAATACATAAATATGTATACCGGGTGGTTCACCAGCCCCGTATTTTTTCGGAGGTAGGTAACCCAACTAACGCGTATATCATAGTCATCCGAAAAGCATTAGTACCTGTTCCTTTATGGCCTTAATACAACTATTCCCTTATTTTTTCGGAGACAGGCAACCCAATTAACGCGTATAACCTAAGGATGCTTATAAGTTAGTTTTATGAACACCAAATAACTTGAAATTTCTCCTTATGGTCAAAAAGGCTCTCCCCTACCTGTGTGTCATCACTATAAGTTGATCCATAGAACTAGCAAAGGAAAAACTAATATGGACAATTCCACGCCATATACTAACGACCATTCTGCAAACATGTGATTTATTACGCCTTGAAATAACACAGGTACCCGTAATACTATCGAATTAATAGGTTATGCCACGTGCTCTGTAACGTAAGAAAGTGAAGTGAACACTGTAAACCTTCATTGAAGACTTTGACATGTACGTTAACATTCGAGGTGGAACGGCCGTACTTAAGTACCAAGCCTCTAGCAAGTATAATGTACGCTGACTTCATGCCTAAATCGGTTAGGGGATTTATCAATATATGTGTGGGGTTCGGAAGCGTAGTGCTTCGAATCGAGAATGAGGGAAATTTTTTGAACGATACAGGTGCTCCATTTTAGCGGCGATACAATAATAGTCAGAGCCTCCGTGGCTCAGACGGCAGTGCGTCGGCCTCTCACCGCTGGATACCGTGGTTCAAATCCCGCTCACTCCATGTGAGATTTGTGCTGGACAAAGAGGAGGTGGGACAGGTTTTTCTCCGGGTAATCCGGTTTTCCCTGTCATCTTTCATTCCAGCAACACTCTCCATTCTCATTTCATAGCATCTATGAGTCATTACTACATCACTTTGGGAGTGGCGACTCCATCGTACTAATAGCCTATATATGATTCATTCATTACATCCTTTACCCGGTCAAAGACTGGAAAACAGGTTGTAGGTTTTCATTTTCACAATAATGATCAATATCCTTTTGCTGTTTGTTTTAAGGGGTGCTCTCTGATTTCGCGTCTTTCCCCTAAGGATGGGTGCGGGAAGGATTGGGAAAACATCGGTCTTGTTTTTTATTAAGGTACCGTCGCAGCATTCGCCTGGTGGTGAAAATGGAAGACGATAAAACCCGTTTTCAGGTCGGCCATCATGGGATTCGAATCAACAACCTACCGAATCCAACGCACACAAATAATAGTCCACACCTACCAGGTCGCATCATAGCACTTACTGTATTCATTTCCTCACGATGTATTCCTATGAAGAGTATGTTAATTTGTTGCTAATTTATGGAGAATGTACGGTCGAATTAAAATGTATGCCATGTACTCCGTAATGTTAAAAAAAGTGAAGTGAAAACTGTAAAGTGGTCAACATTTCGAACACTTGTTACTCTGATTGTGCAGTGTACCATACTTCCTCCTTACAGACCATCACGTCGTAGTGCAACTTGGTTACGTAACATCAGATAAAAACGGTCTTTTTCAGTACCAAATAAAAATTCACTCTTTGGAACGGGATGACATGCGGCCGTATGACAGCCACTGTAAACGGCATTAATAAAAAAGAGTGTAGGAGGCTGTGATTTGAGCCTACCACCACACAGCTTGGCTAATGCAATAGCAGTCATGCGTCGTTTAGCCACCTTAGCTACCGCGAGCTGTGGTACAGAGCTAGCACGTTATAGTCCTTATAGACACTTTCTGTCCAAACGTAAGATACAGTTATTCGCATCTGTGATAGATTTTCCACATTCATTATAGTTTAAGTATTAGAAATAACACTACCATTAATGCTTTCTACAATATTCGCGAGCATTATATAAACGGTATGGTTGTACTAAGGCCATAAAGAAGCGGGTACTAATGTTTTCCGGATGAATATGATATACGCGTTAGTTGGGTTACCTACCTCCGAAAGAAGTAAAGGGCTGATGAACCACCCCGTATATACTAATTTTCTTCTTCTTATTATTATTTATCTTTTTACCCTCTAGGGTCGGTTTTTTCCTCGGACTCAGCGAGGGATCTCACCTCTACCGCCTCAAGAGTAGTGTCCTGGAGCTTCAGACTCTGGGTCGGGGGATACAACTAGGGAGGATGACCAGTACCTCGCCCAGGAGGCCTCACCTGCTGTGCTGAACAGGGGCCTTGCAGGGAGATGGGAAGATTGGAATGGATAGACAAGGAAGAGGGAAGAAAGCGGCCGTGGCCTTAAGGTACCATCCCGGTATTTGGCTGGAGGAGAAGTTGGAAACCACGGAAAACCACTTCCAGGATGGCTGAGGTGGGAATCGAATCCACCTCTGCTCAGTTAACCTCGCGAGGCTGAGGTGACCCTGTTCCACCCCTCGTACAACTACTTATTTTTCGTGGCAGAGCCTGGAATCGAACCCGGGCCTCCGGGGATGGCTGCTAATCACACTAACCACTACACAACACAGACTTCTCCGCAATTATGTCAGCCCCGGATTCCGTGAAATGTTCTGTTCAACAGTTGGTGAGAGTACTTTCCCGATTGGAACTCCAATGCGCCTTTCCCGTAAAAAAGGGACGGATAGACAAGGAAGAGGGAAGGAAACGGGCGTGGTCTTAAGGTACCATCCCGGCATTTGGCTGGAGGAGAAGTGGGAAACCACGGAAAACCTTCTCTTTCTCGTTCAGGCCACCTTTCACTCTCTGCTCTCGCTATCTTTGCTACACATAGAAGATTGAGACTGTCCTCGTTGAAGCTTCACAGTTCGCATCCTGGGGAGTATCTTTAATAGAATAGTGCTAAATTCAGTCCTGGAATCGCTGCTTGATACGGTTCAGTATGTATGCTTGTATAGTAATAATGTTATTGGTTTTACATCCCACTAGCAACTTTTACGGTTTTCGGAGTTGCCGAACTACCAGAATTTTGTCCCGCAGGAGTTTCTTTGCGTATGAGTAAATCTATTGACACGTGGCTGACGAATTGGAGCGCCTTCAAATACTGCCGGATTGAGCCAGGATCGAGCACCCTAACTTCAGCTGAGAAAGCCAGCGCTCTGTGGTCTGAAATACTCAATCCGGCGTATGTACAGGTGAACAATCAAATATCGTCGCATATCTGGAGATGTGAAATACAAAAACTGGCGTCAAATTCCCCTATGGGAAAAGCAAAATAATGATTATAAATATGTCCTATATGTCTCTCGGTCATGGCCATACAACAACGGTTGCTAATTTCAGGTGATCTCTAGCCACGGTTGCTAGGTAACCATGTCTAGCCATCCATATATTCCTTACGTCAGAGCCTGCACGGTTGCTAGGTAACACTTCCGTCACAACTTTTGTTACATTACACTATTTCGTTACACATTTTTTTTGTGAAAAGTACACTTCGGCTATGTTCGGCTTTGTAAATGCATTTTGCAACAAGGCCCGTAGTTCTCACTCATTTTGTTTGTGTCTCTCAATATGGTCTTTTCCTCTTCTTTCTAGTTCCTAGTATACGCCACGGCCGCCAACCCCCTCACCTTTTCCGAGCATCTCTTTCACCGTAACAAATTTCTCGGCCTGAGAGACGGCGTTACCGTCTAAGAGGCCCGCTTCCCCCTTCAGGGGAGGAATGAAAACATTTTAGCAGTAGTAGTGGTCCTAGGTTGCGCAGTGAGTCAGCTGTAGGCTAAAAACTTCGTGCCTGCCATAACAGCTAAGGTTCAAATCCAGTGTGAACGATTTTGTTAGTTTGCGATAGAATACACCGTGATGACGCCAGTAAACGGACACACCAAGTTCGGCCGAGCTAACTTCGATGCTAAATGTTTCGCTCCATTCTGATATGGCACATTATCAGCATGCATAAAGAGAGTAAGTACTGGCTCTAGCCCTTTCAGACCGAGTATGCACAATTGTGCGGGTTCGTATTTTAGTTATCCCTGACCGTATTTGATGTTTTTTCGGCGCTACACCGGACTGCAGTGATTGTGCAGGACACGTGGCGTGTATTTCAATTGATTTTAGTATGCGCTTGTCCGCCAGGGCGAAGGAAGAAGAGTTTAAAAAGCACAGTTGATCGGCGAGATGGCAGGAAGCAGTAGTGCCGAAAGTAAGTATTTATTTACTGCGTTTATATTAATCTAGAAGCTTTACTGAATACCGGAATATATTCAATGAAGTGTGTACATTGGTTAGTGAACGTAAATTTTGAAGCTACACCATCGTACGTGATACAACGAGGTTTTGAATTTTGATACGCACAATTGTGTGGGTCCTGTTTTTCGGATGTTAGTTTTTATTTTGTAAAATAAACTATTAATATGTGTATTGAGGAGCATTTTAGTCAGTTCTTGACGTACAAACAAAAATTCACACCTCCAGTTTTCTTTCAGGTCTGAAAGGGCTAGTCCAACACGGCAATTTTAACTCACGAAGCAGCGATTGTGCGTGGCGTTTCGCCTAGAGATTCTGAGAGACGTGTGTCAGGGGACATTGGAAGTTTACCGGACACTGGTTCAAAGCGGGAATGAAGATAACAGTATAGTTAAAACTTCACAGGAGAGCTCTTTCCTGGACTCGGCAGAGCTCCTGTAGGTGACCAGTCTTCCTGGATGTCCATACATGGTCGGTAAACGGTTACAAAAAGCCGGACTCCAGTGCTGAAAAGCTGCTACCAAAGAGTCCCTATCCGATGAACAGCTGTCGATCAGTGCGCCTTTGCCGAGATGAGTTAAATCGTAATTGGGATCATGTGATCTTGTCTGACGAGATTTCTTTGTTTTCGGTGGATTACAGGCCACGGGAAGCCCAGTAAGACAAAGGGCATTTAGCCGTGTGTTCACCCAGTGTCGTACTGGGGTGGATATCGCCTGATTGGGCTGAAGTTCTTCATCGGATAGACGACCGTTTCACAACGGACATTTGGACTTTCTGCAGAATATTATTGTCCCGTGTATACGAGAGCATCCAGATAAAGTGAAAAACGACTCCCCAATCCACATGAGCGGTTGTGTTGAAGGTTGGATTTCTGAGCTGAACACCATTGAATTACTCGATTGGATTCCTCGATCTCCAGACTTGACCCATACTGAAAATGTGCATGCAAGGTAGGAACGCCATATAAAGAAACACTGGGCACACCTCCCCCTTGTTCGCATGATGCTTTGTGGATAGAAGCGCCGGTTTTCCGAACCCAAATTGACGCAAACACTAACCCTGTACTATTACTTTACCACCAAATGTTTCGGCACTTCTAAGCATTTTTTAAAATGCATGTGCATGCATCAAAGGAGCTTCAATTCATTCATTTTGTATTGGACGCATGGAAGAGATTGCCGTACACGAAGAATGCTTTAGGAAGCTTGTTGAGCCAATACCGCGTTGGCTCCGAGAAATTGTGTAAGCCGATGGATACTAGATGAGGTCTTTAAGTCATGTCCAAAGCATTCCTGTTCACGACTAACATTATTAAAACACAATGAATAGAATCATAATGACTAGAAATACACACATATTCGGCTAGCGCAACACTCTAAAAGTTTTAGAAAAATTGTGATGAGTAGGACTCCAATCCAGGATCTTACCTTGACAGGTGTGTACGCTTCCTCGGAGCTAACTGGCAATCGATAAACACGCTCAAGGGGAGTCATGACTGAAATATTGTGATTTTTTCACCAAAGATAGAATTTTAAATTTGAACTTTAAAACATCCTCCAATTCTTCCTCTTTCAAATCCCGTCATCACTTTTATCTAACGACCACGGCCGTTCTCTCACGCTGTAAGACAAAATTATCTTCGAAGGTATATCGGGCTATTTCAATAATACCGCTGGAATATATTTACCTTGTAGTAGGCCTACTCAGTGTGTAAGAGGAGAAGGACACCTAAGGGGGTAATTTACAAGCAAGTATACTTCTTAAAACTTTCAATTGCGTTATCTGCCTTAAAACCTTTTCAGATCTTTGCTTTGCCTAAAATACTCCTTGCAACAGGATTCTTATCGGATTCACCTGAAATTTTCATATTTATTTTTAATATTTACAGGAATTAAAAGTATTTCTGCATTGTATTATCAGTTGAATCTTACCTTCATATTTTTACTCCTGAAATAGCACGAAACTACATTTTTGCCTATTTAATGAATAATGAAAATTTAAAACGTTATATCTCTACTAGTTTATACCTGAATGCAGAACCAGGACTTGTTCTTAAAAATACGAGTGTTTTTGACAAGTGTGCCAAATGATAGCCCCAAAAACAAGGAGCATTTTCCACGCAACGTATCAAAATAAACATTATTTGTTAGTAACTTTGTAACCAATTAAGTAATCAAGTTTTCCGTGGGGCTATAACTTATTAATATGTGCTTGTTTTTTTTAAATTTTGTTTTGATTAGTGGTGAATTGTAAAGGTTCAAAATGTTAGTCATGACTCCCGTTAATATTGTAAGGATATTCCCTACTGTGCATGTCACATAGCATATTTACACCGCTATAACAGTCCTTCTAGGGACCAGTGATAATAAAGTATGCGCTTATTGCAATTATTCGGATTTGGAATGCAAAGATTGTTAGTATGGTGCAGTTACACAATGTTGGAAAAATCTGTTTCAGTTTGCGCATGTTCTAAGTGAGTTAAAGTAAGTAGAAGTTATTCAAAAGTATAATGCCATTGTAGATTGCTGGAAACAGTCAGGAAACGTGAGCCTCTCAGTATTTCAGGCATGAGTGAAGGGATAATAATAATAATAATAATAATAATAATAATAATAATAATAATAATGTGGGATCGGTTAAGTGAATAAGGTGGTAAAGGCGTCGGTCTTCTGAACCGAAATTAACGGAAACACTAATTCAATACTGTTATTTTACCACCGAATGTTTGGACACTACTAAAAATGCATGCACATGCAACAGAGGAGCTTCATGCTATTAATTTTGTATTTGGAAATGTTTTTGCTTCAGATGTGTTTAGCTTTTATAACTAGTTTACGGAATCAATTGCATTTTTAAAAGAAGAATGAGCAGGTCATCCTCCAAGTAAAAGTATAGCTGCTGTTCCGGTAGATATTTTTGGAATAGCTTGATGCCCATTTCCTCGTGTAGTGACGAGCAAGGAACATTTTTAGTTTTATTTTTACAATTTGCTTTACGTCACGCCGATACCGACACGTCTAATGAATATAATGGGTTAGGAAAGGACTAGGAGTGTGAAGGAAACGGCCGTGGCTGGAAACGTTTTAACCTTACATCCTGCTCCACCTAAAAAGAAACACTGCTGTCTTAATGTACATGTTCCTATATAGCATCGAAGACTGTATCAACAGTTATTTTCTGTCTTCCATTAAGTTTCTCTCTATGGCTGATGGCCTTAGTTTGGTGGGAACAATCTGATGAATTAAGTTTCTTCAGATCTAACACAGACGACTGCAAAATGTTAATTGATATTTTGAAGGTGATATTTTCTTTAGAATATATGAATATAAAATCTTTAGATAGTTTATCTTAATGCTAGTCATAAAGTTCAAAAATACTTTCTGGTTCTGCTAAACCATTAAATTATTGCAAATAATGTTCGCAAGTAACTTGCTCCACGTAAAATCTAGGCCACCAGGGAAAACTTACTTGTACTCTTCGCCCTTACATAGATCTAACATGTTTACATGTACTGTTAGGACCAAATGAATTACTGACTTACACTACTTAGACAAGAGATCTACATCTGTTTCAGGACTAACATCATGGATGTATCTTACTTTAAATATTTTCTGACTTATACTCGTTTCCCTGGTAGCCTACAAATATGAGTGCCCTTCTTTCCTTCTTTGGTGGCGCCCGGCGATCGCGGTCAAGAAAAAGTGAAGAAGAATATAGGAAAATATCTAAACGCAAAGTGTAAACCACACGGTAATGATATGTAGGTGAAATTAGCTCTACACTATGATCATGAACGATTTAGTTGATGATCGACATCAGTTACGATAATTATATTTATTAGAAACACCATAGGTTATTGTTTGCCAAAAATATGTTATACACACAGATATATAAAAAGAACACCCACAGCATAACTCACTTATCTGACGCTAATAAAATGTGAAACATAATTCATACTCCTCGAAATAACAAAAAAAAAAAAAAAGAAGCAAAAAACGATAGAGAAGAAATGTGTCGTGAAATGGGGCGCGAACCACGGGTTGACGGGCAGAAGTCCGCTATGTTATCCACTCCACTAGAAATGCTTGAACCGTGATCGTGTAGCGGAGTAGTACTAAACCATGCTACCACACTGCGGCACAATGTATCTGGTTGTGGAAGTAAGATGGACAAATTACTCTCTAATTTTAGTAACGAAAACTGGACACTACAGATTTGTAAGCACTCTGTTTCTCATCTTAAATATAGGTTACTTCAACAAGCTGTACGATATTCTTATCAACGGTGGCCTTATGTCAATAACGAAGACGCACGCAAAGTAAATTTCAATGAAAAGAAAATATTTCTACTGAAATTTTTTTTAACAAATTTAATACTTTTCTTTATTATTCAGGCGAATTAGCTGACTTTCGTGCAAACCACACCTCCAAACTCCTTGTAGTTTTGGAATTTGAGTTTTGCGTAAGACAAACCATATCGTTTTACAGATAATAATAATAATAATAATAATAATAATAATAATAATAATAATAAGTGATATGTTTAGGTTAACTGTTCACAGTCACGCAGACGGTTTTTTGGAGATTCTGTGGTAGAAATGTGTTAGGACTGGAAGTGAATTTAAAAAAAAGAACACGACCTCTGTATTTCGAAATGTCATGAAATTTCATCTTCAGATGTTCGGACAGTCGGGCTCGAATCTGCCATTTCCCAAAATGCTAGCAAAGCCCTTTCAGACCTTGCGCTCACATGGGCGCAGGTCAGGAACAAGTTTTCCGCTGTACAATTCAAACCTCCACCACACACTTGTGTTTGTGCAGGCGCTCTTCTCTATTTTTACGATTGGTTAATGTTCTAAGAATCGCCAAGGAGCTGCAGCACTTGATTGTGAGATACCGTAGCACATCTGTCCCCATCAAGGGTTGCGGTTTCAGATATTTTTCATGGAGTTGAGTATGCAAATTGTCATTTCTTCTTCCTCTTTCGTCTTGGACGACTATGGACCACGTTAATGCGAATTCAGATTCATCTTTTTTTGGACTTTATTCCTCGTCCAGTACTCCTTCATCCTTTCACTCTGCAATCTCCTCCATTCTTCTGTCCTTCTGGCGCTTGGGTACGGGATCTAACTTTTTCTTGAAACCTGTTCGTGACCGTGATACTCGACTTGTAAGCATCCCTGTTGCTTATTTCAGTTCCTCATATTCCCATTTCATACAGGTCCTTCTTCACCTCCTGTTACCAGCGCACTGTAGTTTTCCTGGTCTCAAAATATAGGTCAGTCCTCCCGGGTTCATTCTGTAGATATGCTCCAAGAACATGGCTCTCCTCCTCGGGATGGTATCTGAGATCTTTTCCATCTTGAAATATAATTCGTGGTTTCCTTTCTTCTGCATCATCCATCCTCTGCTCTTTAGGGTGACAGTATCTTCCTCAGAATCTTTCTCTCCACTAGTTCCAACTTCTTGACCAATCGTGTTTTTATCAGGTTCAGTATTTCAGCTGTATATAAAGCCTCCGAGCGGATCACTGTGTGGTAGAGTCTGAGTTTTGCATTGATCGAGATATTCTTGTTGTTGTAAGTGTTCATAGTTAGTTTATAGGCCAAGTTCATCTTGTTGTTTCTCTATAACAGGGCTTATCTTGCTGACAGGTTATTGTCTATCCACTCCCCCAGATGTTTGAATTTTTCCACTTTCTGAATCCTTTCTCTCTCAACTAGGTGCTATTTTGATGTTGTTATGTATTTTGTCACCTCGAAGGAGATCCGTAGGGCTGCCTTGTTTGCTTCTTCCTGGAGTTGGGCAATTTGGTTCTGTGCGTCCTCTATTGACTCTGACAGAACCACAATGTCATCCGCAAAGTCAATTCCAATTCCTTTGTTCTTGCATCCCATTCGTATACCGGCTATTCCTTGCATTTTGCGGCGCTGCTCTCTAATCTGTGGGGTTATCTGAGTGTGTGTGTGACGTGGAGGTTGGTATGGGTTGGTCTGCGTCGTATTTTAGGTAAAGTATATACGCTCAGAATATGATCTCGCCATGCACCAGAATGGGAATGGTAAGACAATGCACCAAGAAAAACACAAGGCATAAACTAGGATACTAATCCAACTGACGCAGTACCAATCGACGCACGTGATGGCGTAGCAAAAGGGGTGTAACAACACTCCAAAAAAAATATAAGTCCGTCCGTGCACAAGTTCCCAGGTAGTTTTCAATTTTCAAGGTGAAAGGTTTTCAGCAGAGCGCATAAATGGAAGCATTTTCACTGAGTCCATATATTCAGAGGAACCGAGGTAGGTACAAAATTTGTGAGGGCAAGGAAAGGCGTACGACAACAAAAAAAGGGCAATGAAGAAATAGTTTTTTTTATAATAACAATATATTAGCAAAAAACACCCAGAAGAAACATTTACAAGCCAAATAAAACAACAATCATCCAAAGGTCAGTTAGTTCTGACTTCCAAAAGAGAAAAACCAGATGGGACGACCATATTAATTTTCTTATTTGTTTTTCAAAGAGAACAGCTAGACTCGAAACCTTCAGTAATAATACAACCTCTTTTACATGAGGAGTGTCCTACACAAGGAAAACAGAAATTTACGTATGAACACAAAAAAACATTAAAATTTGAAAGACATATGGGCCACTGTACAATAATACATGTAGAAGAAAAAAAAGCGGAAGGGATGCGGAATAGGAAGGTGGGGAAAGGGGAGGGACGTGAAAGAAAACAGTACCAATGGCTGCCAACAGGGATTTGGAAAAATAGGATCAGTCAGTATCGATGAAATTCCAAAATAGCAAACAGAAGCTAGGTGATAGTTCAATTGATTCTATTCATGCGTTTGCTCAGGAAAACAGTTGAATTTCAATGGTTCATATCGCAGCAATCACTTGACGTATCACAAAGTCCAACTTCGGAGTGAGATGGTAATGTAATTCCAAAGTAAGGTACCGATATCAATAGCTGCAGTTAGCTTATAATCAACATGAACTGTCATTGGTAGCCAGTAAAGGCAATTTGAAAATTAAGGAAGTGCAGCATTAAAAGAAAGCTCAAAGAACAACATGGAAATGAAATAAATTAAAGTTTTCGCTCACCCGTCCAGCAGTCGTAGCTTTTCAATGGTACACAAAAGCACATTTTAAAAGAAACATTGCACACAGTCCAGCTGGTAGCAAAATAAAACCAAGTCCTCCCTCCACTCAAATCGTCGTGTACATCCGAACTCGCTGCTCAAGCCCAGAGCAGGCCAATTTATATTCAGGTAGAAGCGTCCAGAAAGGACGAGAGCATACAGTACCCAATGCGCAGCGAAGCGGTAGGGGAAGGAAAGAGGGAGGGTAAGCAGCACGAGCAGTTGAAGCTGGACGGGCGAAGAGAGCACAGGCAGGTTAGTAGCGGCATATGCAGCGTAGTAAACGTAGAATCCATAAAACAGTAGAAAAATTCGGAGCACGTTATAAATCACTTTGTCAAAAACACAATTGAATAGAAGGGGAGATAGCCCATCTCCCTGTCTGACCCCTGTTTGAAACCCAAAATATTCTGAAAGGATCCCTCTGAAGTTTATCTTAGATGTTGTTCTCATTTAACTGTTAAACATCTGTTTAATTGGAATGTATACTTTAAACGAATGCAAACTGATTTAAAAATCTTACGATATGAAATAAAGTTACGTGTCACTTTTGACACTGAAAGAATCAATATATGCCATTTAGCTGTTAATTGTTCGGCTCCATGGCTAAATGGTTAGCGTGCTGGCTTTTAGCTACAGGGGTCCCGTGTTCAATTCCAGACAGAGTCGGAAATGTTAACCTTAATTGGTTAATTTCGCTGGCACGGGGGCTAAGTTATGTGTCCTCTTCATCATAATTTCATCCTAATCACGACGCGCAGGTTGCCTACGGGATTCAAATCAAAAGACCTGCATCTGGAGAGCCGAACTTGTCCTCGGACACTCCCGGCACTAAAAGCCATACGCCATTTCATTTCAGCTGTTAATTGCTCCATGGCTAAATGGTTAGCGTACTAGCCTTTGATCCAGAGGGTCCAGGTTCGATTCCCGGCCGGGTAGGGGATTTTAACCTTCACTGGTTAATTTCAATGGCTCGGAGCTGGGTGTTTGTGCTGTACCCAACATTCCTGCAACTCACACACCACACATAACACTATACTCCACAACAATAACACGCAGTTACCTACACATGGCAGATGTCGTCCACCCTCATCGGAGGGTCTGCCTTACAAGGGTTCCACTTGGCTAGAAATAGCCAAACGAAATTAAAATGAAAGCTACTAATTTATTTGTAATTAGTTAAAATTATCATATTTTGAAGGCATAACATTTAAAAGAATAAATGTTTTGATTCAAATCACAGAAATGTTCCATTCTCCTCAACTCTCTCATAAATGTGTGTAAAAATGTAATGTTAAACTTCAATTATTATTCTTGTAATGTGTCATTATGACCCAGCATAAAATATATAGTATGCACTTATTTTTGTAAATACATTTCCCTTGGATGGGAAAGGAATAATCATATAGTAAACTCACTTGATTAACTCACTATTATCATGGCTATTCACTATAATTCTTTTCTTCCTTACTGTAGTACTATTTGTCATTTTGTGTTGTATCTAAGCATGTTTATTGGTTTCGCAGACGAGCGTAACATTGATGTACTTCTCCTTTTTTTTTTTTTTTTTTTTTTTTTGCTGTGCAGTTGACGTCTCTGATAAACAAGGTGAGGAATACATTTCATCATAATACGTGGTTATATTTTTCTCGGTTTGTTCCATTCTCCCTCGGCGTCTTATTCTTCGTACTCTCCTTTATCATTGGTTTTCTGTCACCTCTGTCTCCATTAACTTTTAATAGTTCCTTTGTATTCTTTCTTTACCTCATGTTTTCTTCCGCTTGTGTATATCGTACCCAGGATCTGAGAAACTTTTATTATGTTTTGTTCCGCCGTAAGGAGCTAAACGAGCCATTAATGTGTATCCGTTGGAAGATAGGATCCCACAAAGTGCTTGGGCTCAAATGAAAAACAAATAAAAACCCTGGCATCGGAGTTCTAAATCTAGATTGTCTTTGCAACGTGTTAACGAACCTATCTTCTTCTCTTTTTTATAGCAGAATAAAACGATCTTACGACGTCGGGCCTTCGAAAGGAAAATGAAGCTTTAAAATGTTAGACTTGTGTCTGAACTAGATTTAGTTTTCAATAGTAAGTGATACGAAATGGACTTTTTATGTCAGTGCATTGTACCATATAGTTGTGAATTCAACGTATACAAATTAATCTTCAGAACTTAAAACAGTGAGGAGCATTGCTATAACGGTTATATTAATTGTATATTGCCTAGAAAAATCGGAGTCCAATCCCCTTTGTAAGCAGAATGAACTTAGCCATGTTCCATGCAGTCCACGAACTTCCTAATAGAGCAGTCAGGAAAGCAAGTTTTGAGTAATTTCCTCAATCGGAGGATTTCTCCGAGATTTCTTCAAACCAAACGTTAATCCCATCACTAGAATTTCTTGTATAATAATAATAATAATAATAATAATAATAATAATAATAATAATAATAATAATAATAATAATAATAATAATAATAACAATAGTAATAATAATAATAATAATTAGAAAAAGAATAATATACTGTAATATCATCAGTCACCACTGATTTGCTGTCGCCCAAGTGGCAGATTCCCTATTAATAGTTCAGATAATCTATTATTAAATTATTTCAAAGGAGTTGGAAATTTATCGAACATCTGTCCTCTTGAAATCCAAATTTCCAACTTTACCTTCTTCTTTTGAAAACTCCTTTCAAGCTTATTTGTAGAGAGAATAAGCACTTAATATCAGCACCCGGTGCTATATTGAAAATATGTGGATGTGGATATATAGCATCTTCCTTCCCCACATCTCATTTGAGGACGCAGCACATCATTGTAGATACCCCCCGTTAACTGCGTGTATTTGCAGGTCTCTTTCAAGACAGTCGGAAAGATGTAATCCAGAAAGAATGGAGAACATTTTTTTTTCGCTGGGATGGGGAAATGCCAGATGTTCAAAATTACTTTCTAGATTCACATAACAAACAGACAGAAGTAGTACATAATGGAATTACATGGTGCAGACAGTGAAGCAGAAGAAAATTGCGATACTAAACGATATGTTATGTCTATGGAATCCTTTCAGATTTATTTCCCTTGTCCGTGTAGATAATTTTATGGCTCCTTGGCTGAATGGCCAGTGTCATGCCTTTAGTTCAGAGGGCCCGGGTTCGATTCAAGGCCGGGTCGAGGAGGTTAATAGTTTATCATTCATTGCACTGGCTCTGGAACGAATATTGGTATTTGTTTTAATACAGACCTCACGACACTACCAACTTACATGCAAACACACAAGAGTGAATACATCCCCCGCCATGTAGTGCTGACATCATCAATGGCATCCGCCAGCAAAACAGGGCCATTTCACTGTGTGCTACTTATTTCACTCCAAGGAGTGGGGAACCAAGGCATATAGAGAAGAAGAATCAATCAATCAATCAATCAATCAATCAATCAATCAATCAATCAATCAATCAATCAATCAATCAATCAATCAATCAATCAATCAATCAATCAATCAATCAATCAATCAATCAATCAATCAATCAATCAATCAATCAATCAATCAATCAATCAATCCATCTCCACTGATCTGCATTTAGGACAGTCGCCCAGTTGGCAGATTCCCTATATGTTGTTTATCTAGTCATTTCTTAAATAATTACAAAGAAATATATTTAACGCCTTCCTTGGCAAAATATTCTAATCCTTAAATCTTCTTCCTATAAACGAATATTTGCCCCAGTTTGGCCTTTTGAACTGCAAACTTCATATTGTGGCCTTTCCTAATTTTAAAAACACCATTCAAAACTTATTCGTCTACTGATGTCATTCCACGCCATCCCTCCACTAACAACTCGGAAAAAACTTAGTCGAGTAGCTCATCTCCTTTCTCCCAAGTCTTCCCAACCCAAACTTTGTAGCTTTTTTGTAACACTACTCTTTTGTCGGAAATCACCCAGAATAAATAGAGCTGCTTTCCTTTGGAATTTTTCCAGTTCTCGAATCAAGTAATCCTTGTGAGGGTCCCGAAGATTACTAGTAAGTGACTAATAATGATAATTATCCATTGTAAGAGTATTATGGAGGATATTAATCTTTGCCTTCACAAACGTGAATTCACACAAACTCTTCAAAATGTTCTATTACTTGAAGTATACAATGTTCTTAAACGAAAATCTAATTCCGTATATCGTTACCTTCTCAGCATGATTTCTAACCCAACTATACGCACCATACCCCTTTGTAAGCCTATGCTGATTGTATTACCTGGCAACAAAATACGACAACTTCTGAATACATAAAGTAATAGCGGGACATTCATTCCTATCTTAATTGCTGGCCAGCCTGCTCGCTTGGAAAGGACATGCGAATTTATTGCGAGGAAGGAATCGAATATCTCTGTGCCCGAGGCTATTACCTCCCCCCCTTCCTCTCTCTCTCTCTCTCTCTCCCTCTCTCTCTCTTATCATATCTAAAACAACATTTAATATGATTAAGAGTTGCACATTTACTTTCCTTGGATGAGAAGAGTTCATTAAAATGGGTAATTTGTTTTTTAATGGTGCAAATTAAAAGGCATGTGCAAAAACTTTCCTACTTGTTACTCTACTACTTCCAGCAGTATTATGTGACTTAATGGGCAATTTTCATAAATATTGGAAATTTCTTAGTTTTCCCCTTCGTTGTTCAGGGGAGTGTAAAGGTTTGCTCGTGTTCAACAAAATTTCTATAAATTTCTTATAACGGTTCAGAATCTATATATAATTTGAACGTGTAACAAAATATTGTGAGAAAACCACAATGCTAATACCTATGTGTTATACATCAAAAGAAAGGTCTAAGTCTCAGGATTACCAAAGAGTACCATTTATTTCGTTAAGTCCTTTATTTGCACAAAAAAGTAATTTATTCGAATAATACGACGCGTAGGTCATTGCAGTTAACTTAATTCGCCGGTAGATGGCCCTATGAAAGTTGTCTCTCTTAATCATTCTATGCCAGCCCGATAGAGGGCTCTGTTAGTTGCAGTGTATCGGACCGCACTGCAACCAGTGACTTATTCTTCCTCTCGTTTACATTCTTAGTACAGCACAACCATTAATTACCCTCAATAGTTTGTATTGTGTCAATTAACAAATGTCCCTCTAAGATAACTGAACGTAGAATGGGGCAGGTGAGGAACTGCCCCACTGGATTTTCATGGTAACATCGCGTGATGCGTCTGATTTTGGTCTCAATGGGAGATAAACTGCGAATCATATATTGTGAGTAAGAACTGATACTCCCTCTACACTATATAATTAGTGTAAAATAAAATAAAACAGATGAACTGATTTTATCGTTACGGCTCTTATGTTATTGATGTAATTTATCACGAGCTAATTGGGTGGTTGCCCGAACATGTGCCAATCGCACATTTCTGTATCATTCTGTAGCAGTCGGCGTGGTAGTCATATGATTTCCTGCTGTTACAAGTTGTGGAATTGAAGTCTGAAAAGAATTATGATGGCACAGTTCAATTCTATTCAAATTCCTCTTCCCAATGATACCGAAAGAGGTACGTATGAAAACATTTGTTAATTTTCGAAATGTCGTACACCTTGTAACTTCTGTCCTGAATTTCCTAAGTTTACCGCAGTGATGCCGTTATGCCGGACTGGACAAAATATTCTCTATTCAGTAATAGACACATCTTGTTTCATAACTTAGATTCAGAAGCAAATTAGGAAAATATCACATTTTCGAACCCAAACAACTTTGTTCTTAACGTTCGTATGCCAACTATTGTAGTACTGGCATATCTGGCTCAGAGAGGGCTTTCTAGTGGTACCTCACATGAGAGGTTAGCATTGATGTCGAAATCGCCAATTCTTCAAAAATACTCCAGCCCCCAAAACTCACCCCATGCCGTATTATTCCTTCTTGAGATTTGCACAATTTTGTTATAAGATTGTTACGCGTCATATGCTATGTCTTCAGACATTACAACTTTTCCATGTAGTTTGGTTTAAGTTTTATTAATCTCAAACCAAATCACATACCTCAAAATATTCACTTTTCAAAAGTCCCCTGCCCAACCGTGTATTCAGTGGAGGCATACCAGGTATCATATTTTCCCTCATGTTCTACATTTCCAATCAAACGGTACCACAACCATTCCGACCTTTTGATTCTTTCTTACTTTTACAATTTTGCTTCCCGTCACACCGACACAGGTAGGTCTTGTGACGACGATGGGAAGAAAGCAACCGTGGACTTTATTATGCTACAGCCCTAAAATTTTCTCAGTGTAAAAATGGTGAACCACGGAAAACCATCTTCAGGGCTGTCGATAGTGGGGTTCGAACCCACTATCTTCCGAATGCAAGCTGATAGCTACGTGTATATAACTTTATTTTGTAGACATCGGAAACCGTGGTACAAGCAATCCGTAAAGGGTCTTGACTTTCTAGGGCGCCCGGCTGAATGGCTAGATAGTTAGCGTGCTGGCCTTCGGTCACAGGGGTCCCGGGTTCGATTCCCCTCAGGGTCGGGAATTTTAACCATAATTGATTAATTCCCCTGGCACGGGGACTGGGTGTATGTGTCGTCTTCATCATCATTTCATACTCATCACGACGCTCAGGTCGCCTACTGGCGTCAAATCAGAAGACATGCACCTGGCGAGCCGAAGTCCTCGGATATATCCCGGCACTAAAACCCATACGCCATTTCATTTTACCTGCTAGGACGACTACTGCCCAGCCAGATGACCAGAAAATGAGCACTATGTGGTCAACTGTCAACATCTTGAGCTGCATTTTCCGTTACGACCTCCCTAACCATTCCACTACGTTGAATTTCGAGCCTACTTCGCTGCCTTGCTGCTGTCTATACTGCAAGTCAACTCATCTTGCTCCGTCTGCTCACTCGGCTCACCAGCGACTGTTTGTTGACTCTACCTCCTGGCCTGCATTCTACTACGTCACGAAGTTCTCGTAGGTTCTCGGCTCGGCTTCTCTTGCGCTACATAAGTCTCCGCTGCCCTGTTTCCGGCGGTCAGGCGTTCTGTGTCAACTCGAGCGGTGGGAGCAGAAACTTTACGCACGGCTGGTCCGTTGCGATTTTACAATATTTCCATTTACGTGACTTTGTGTTATCATCACTATGTTGGGTGAGCAGAGTTTTACTATCTTATTCTGACACCTTCGACTATTCTTCTTTAACTTTGCCCCTCAGGCCTTAAGATACATTTCGATTTCTAGCCCATTCAGGGCACTTCTCACTGTTTATTTCACGAACTTCAAATCATCAAGACTCAGTTACAAATCTTGCACAAAGGACTCTTAGCTTGGGCGAACGTTTTAAAATAAAATGAAGTGAATGACTGACCGATGTGGAACCTTTATTAACGACATACGTGCGTGTGTTAGAATGACTTTGAATATATAGCAGCCTGCATTTTACTACCTCTCACTCTCGCCATTCCTATGTTTCTATCTTTTCTTGTCACGGTTAACATTGCTTTCCTCATTCCCTGTCCATTCCTTTCCTGTCCCTCTAACCTTTTTCTTTGTGTTTTCCAAATTTGTAAAAGTGGCCTTCGTGTTTTATTAACTATCAATGTTGGTGTGTAACTATTGTACTTATTCTTCTAAAGTGTAAAAATCGCCAGTTTGATCCCCTTTTAACAGTCGATAAATTACTCTGTCTTCAAAGAAGTCTGTCACGATCTCATATGCAGTTCCTTATATCGAGATATTATGTGTATCTACCTAATTGTACCCAGGTCTAGATAATGGTCTAGTGACCGTTTTCTCTTAAATTATTTTTGTATTGCCAAGCAATATTTGAAAACTTTAGTTACAATGATCTCCATAAAGTTTTTGAATTCTATTTTATGGTTGAAAGCAAAGTTATTATAACAATTTACTCTTGGTATTTCCGTATATTCCTGATTACACAATACTTCTTTCTGTTGGTGTTATCATTTGAACTTGGTTGTTTAAGCTACCTTAGCTATCCCTACTTCCCGTCTTTCCCCGCTTGTTATGTGCTTACCACGTCACACCTTCTGGAAAATAGCCCAGTAAACCCTGTGAAAATTCTGGTGATATGTTGAGGTTTTGATTTTCTGATTTATGCTTCGCTCTATTTCCCTGTATGGTCTGGCACTGGAGCTTGACAATACTGTATGTTTGCCACGTAACGACTTGGCTGGTGGCCTCTATTGCACGCGTCTTTTGGCCCAGTGTTTTATTTTTTGGTTCCACGCACAGACAGATTTATACTGCATTTTGCGTTCGTACACCATTACTCATATTATCAGTCATCACCTACTCTTCACTGAGTGTGTACTGTTTAACACACCTAATCTGGACATACTAAATGTATTCCCCGTCCCACCACAAACCGATACGTAACATTTCTTGACTTTCATGACAGGGCAACTGCTTTTCATATCAGAGAGCGCCTCTAGTGAGGCCGCGTGAAATCCGTTCCAGTACACAGTCAAGAATTTCATCCTTGAATTGAACGGGAATCGGGCCTGGAACGTCAGAGTAAGAGGCAGGCTCATTACTCCTACACCACGGGGCTGCTTATATGCACTATAATACAAAGCTATATAATCAGTACAAGTTGATTTCCCCGGTATATTCAATACATAATCTACAGCTTAAACCTCGATTTAGATATCTTCGTTGCGCACGCGTTAACGGCCGTGTGAAATATTTCAGCTTACCACTTTCTCTGAAAAGGTTTCTTTAATCTAAGGTTCAATATTGTGCGAGTTATATAAAAAAATCACCTTCTCGTGTGACTGAGGCGGCAATAATAGGCTGTGCTGCAAGGGTGTTAGTTTCACATCTCCCATATCACATGTTCCTACTAATTACTTTTCGAGTGTCTGGCTCCATGGCTAAATGGTTAGCGGGCTGGCCTTTGGCCACAGGGGTCCCGGGTTCGATTCCCGGCAGGGTGGAGAATTTTAACCATCATTGGTTAATTTCTCTGGCACGGGGACTGGGTGTATGTGTTGTCTTCTTCATTATATCATCATCATCCTCATCACGACGCGCAGGTCACCTACGGGAGTCAAATAAGAAGGCCTGCACTTGGCGAGCCGAACATGTCCTCGGACATTCCCGGCACTGAAAGCCATACGCCATTTCATTTTTACTTTTCGAGTTCAAGTTACTCTTGTTCCAAGTTAAACCCAGGTAATTCCAAATTATTATTTTTAATTTAAGTAGCTGTAATCGATACGCAGGATTCATGTTTTTCTCATTGTCAACTTGCTGCTGCTGAGACGTGTTTCATTCCCCGCCCTTCGGGCGAGGCGGGCCCCTAGACAGTGACGCTGTCTCCCGGGCCGGAGATGTTGAAAGAGTTGGGGAAGGGGCAATATTGTAAGGAGGAGGGTAAGTGGAAGTAATGATTGAGAAGGTGTGCAAGGATATTATTTAAATACCAGGGATGTGTGTAACGGGTAAAAGTTCAGATGAGAGTACTAGAGCTGACATGAAGTGTTAGTAGGTGTAAGGTTGTGGAGATAGAGTACAATGAGGTGGTGAGAAGTCGAAGAAGGTCGGCTGTTAAGGGTGGTGAGAAGGAGGATTCATTTCTTGGACGAACGTGTGGGGGAGGTCGATATGAGGGAGCTGGCCGGGGTCGAAGACGTAGGCTGTTGGAAGTTCGAGGAGGGGAGCGTGAAGGTTCCACTTGCTGTCGACGACCGTAGATACGTGCGCCGCTGGTGACAAGACGTTGGACTGCTTCTTCCGTAGGCAGGTGGAGACGAACGAGATAGGTTGGTCCGGAGTTGTTCCAAATTCGGAAGACACGACGGACAGGAATGCCTTCGAGATTAAGTTCTTGGATAACGTCTCGATCTGAGATGTCAGGATCCACGCCGCGTAGAACACAACTATGCATATTGGTGCGATCAGGCGGTGGTGGTGATGTTGAATGGCGTACGGCGTCTGCTTGAGGTTGCCAACTTCATCTTGCTTGCTCCACAATTAGTAAGGAACACAATTCGTTGAAGATATATCCTACAAGAAAAGTTACCAATATTGTCTACAATGGAGGACTGATTTAATTATAAGGAAAAGGCACAATATGAAGACAATTTTGCAAAAATATCAAATTTACGAAGGGCGTACTATATTGTTTCACACTTCATTTTTTGTACGTTCGGGTATGGTTCACATTTCACTTTTAAAGGTGGTGACGTGTAACTAGTGTCTTGTTCCACCGTTTTGTAGCAGTACACACACAGGGTCCAACGAATTACTCGTCATAGCCATTTCATAACACTGTCAGCGTAGGAGCAGACAACATGGAAAGCAATCGTCAGGGACAGCGCTATACGACTTGGTTCCTATGGAAAGAAGACGTGACCACGGCAGAAATTCATCGGCGCTTGGTGGCATTCTGTGGAGAATATGCGCCGTCACGAAAAACAGTTTACGACTGAGTGGAAGGTTCGAAAACAGCGCGCACATCGGTGGACAAGGGAACCAGTTCTGGAAGAAATGTGACAGTGTCAACACCAGCCAACATTGCCCGGGTCGAACAGGCCATACAAGGAAACAAATGCAGACAAGAGTCTAGGCACCCACGTGGATGACACCTTCCCCAACTGTAAATGGCCGTCAACGATCTGCTGCAGGATATTTCGGCTAATTTCCGTGGCTGCCTCCATTTCCGTAAATGTGAAGCATCAGTGAAATTAAATTGTGGTTCCATACTGAGATAAGTGTTATCATATTTAATCAGCTCCTGCCTCTCAGCTGGAGGCCCTGAGTTAGATTCCCGACAAGTTCAGGGAATTTTACTAGATCTGAGGGCTAATTCGTGATCCACACAACTTACGTGAGAACAATCGAAGAGCTATCTGACGGTGAGATAGCGGATCCGGTGTAGAAATTCAAGAAATACCACCGAGAGAATTCGTCACGATGATTACGCGACACCTGATAATCTGCAGGCTTTCGGGAAGAGCAGTGGTTACTTGTTAGGCCAAAGTGCATCGGGGCTTTAGACCATGGAAAGCGAAGTGGGTGGAGGGAGGGTTTGGAAGGGGAGGAATATTCTTTAGTCAGAACTTCCACCGCTCGACAAAGCTCACAGAGACAGCTATTTTTGAACTGTTTCCAGACATGAATTCGTTCACTTCGTTAGCGCATTCTGTCAGCCATTCCATCCTATTAATCATGTTAACAATAAGTGGAATATTTTTCTCTAATTACATCTGATTTAGTGGTGTATTTCATATTGGTTTCTGAATGTCTTTCCACAAACGTAGTGTAGTTCATTCTTTTAAAGAAACCTGAGGTTCGTACCTTACAATGCTTCCTTCTTGTTCAAATAATAATAATAATAATAATAATAATAATAATATGGCCTCTGCTATTCTGCTACAAGTGCATTCAGGCTGCTCATGTGTCAGTTTCAAAGGTTTAACTACATGGTAGAGAAACTGAAACTCTACTGGGCCATTTGTTGTTGAGTTTCTAAGCAACTTTGTCAAAACGAGCGAGTTGGCCGTGCGTTTCGGGTCGTGACGCCATGAGCTTGCATTCGGGAGATAGTTGGTTCGAACCCCACTGCCAGCAGACCTCAAGATGGTATTCGTTTTTGCCATTTTCACACCTTAATTAATAATAATTAATAATAATGGTAGCGTCTCACTAACTACTTTCCAAGGTTTTCGGAGACGCCGAGGTGCCGAAATTTAGTCCCGCAGGAGTTCTTTTACGTGCCAGTGAATCTACCGACACGAGGCTGACGTATTTGAGCACCTTCAAATACTACGGGACTGAGCCAGGATCGAACCTACCAAGATGGGGTCAGAAGGCCAGCGCCTCAACCGTCTGAGCCACTCAGCCCGGCACACACCTTAATTAAGGCCACGGCCATTTCTTTGGCAACCCTAGCCATTTCTTATCCCATCGCCGCCATAAGACCTATCTGTGTCGGTGCGGCGCGAAGTAAATTGTAAAATAACAACCTTATCAGGTAAACGTCCGACTCGTTGGCTGAATGGTCAGCGTATTGGCCTTCGGTTCAGAGGGTCCCGGGTTTGATTCCTGGCCGGGTGGGGATTTTAACCTTCATTGGTTTATTCCAATGGTCTGGGGGCTGGGTGTTTGTTCTGTCCCCAACATCTCTGCAACTCACACAACACATATAACACTATCCTCCACCACATTAACACGCAGTTACCTACACATGGCAGATGCCGCCCACCCTCGTCGGAGGGTCTACCTTACAAGGGCTGCACTCGGCTATAAATAGCCACACGAAATTATTATATTATCAGGTAAACAGCGAAAATGTCTACGAAATTCGTTCACATGTCTACATCCGTCACCATGGACTTCTTTCCTCTCTTCAAAAATGCAACCTTGTCTGTCGGATTTGAACTCACGATCTCGCAATCCCTAATCCGACACCCGCTACCACTGATCAACAAGAGATTTATCTTAAAACTAGCAGTTACCCACGGCTTCGCTCGCTTGGATTTAGTAATATGAGAAAAGTGGTCGTTCCTCGGTTCTATACTAAGACATTATCTGAAAATTCCTAAAGTATAAAAGCTCACCTAAAAATTGACTGTCATTTTTCCCAGAAACTCTTTGTAAACCACGTTTGTGGTATTGTTTTTGGGACTGAGATGACCATGCTACGTAGAATTGTACATGTAAGAACAATCTTCACTCAAGAAAAAAAATCACGTTCCTTTATTTTTAAAGGAGATTGCAAATACCATTTTCCACGTCTTTAACATCTTCCCTTTTCAAGATATAAGTATCCTCATTAAAATAATTCAACTCACTTTTTCGCTTCTTTTCAACACCCCCGCCCCTCCGTAGTGCCTTTTCCGAAAACAAAAAAAATACATGTCCCTGTATTTTTAAAGGACTTTCCAAATACCGAGTGTATTGTCTGTAACATGTTAAGTTTTGGTACTGTAGAAATATCAGTACTCAATTTAAATATTCACCTACTTTTTAAAAATTCCTTTCAGCCTCCTAAGTGGATTTTCTGAAAACAAATACGTGTTTCTTTATTTTTAATGGAGATTCCAAATACGAGTTTTCATGTCTGTAACATGTTAAGTTTTCGGGATATACTGAAGGTATGTTCATTTTAAATATTCACCCCCCCCCCTTTTTCAGTTCCCCTAAAGTGGATTTTCCGAAAATAATAATCTATGTTTCTTTACCTTTACAGAAGATTCCAAATATCAGTTTTCATGTCTGTAACATGTTACGTTTCTGATATATACTGTAGATATGGTCTTTTTAAAAATTCACCCCATTTATCACTCCTGTTCACCCCCATTAATTTTAATTTCCAAAAAATAATACTGTTCCTTTAAAGGAGATTCCAAATACCAATTTTCATGTTTGTCAAAAAAATACCCCAAGTGGCTTTTGTAAATTGGAAAATCTTAATTTTAGGTAATATTTAGACCATAATCACTTAGGAAATGGCAATTGTGCACCCGTATTCTCATAGTATATGTGTCGGAAGTGAAAGGGTTATTCCCACTTTGCCATTTTATGCTTTTCAGTAAATGATAAATGTGGAATAAGAAATATGAACGATTGTCGCCTTGTCTAACTACTACTACCACCAATTCTCGCTGTAGCCCGATTGGCCTTTGACTGATTGTCCATAATAATCTAGCTCTCCTTCTTCTTCTTCTTTATCTGGTTACCCTCCAGGGTCGGTTTTTCCCTCGGACTCAGCGGGAGATCCCAACTCTACCGCTTCAAGGGCAGTGTCCTGGATCTTCTGACTCTGGATCGAGGGATACAACTGGGGAGGATGACCAGTACCTCGCCCAGGCGTCCTCACCTGCTATGCTGAACAGGGGACTTGCGGGGGGATGGGAAGATTGGAAGGGATAGACAAGGAAGAGGGAAGGAATCGGCCGTGGCCTTAAGTTAGGTACCATCCCGGCATTTGCCTGGAGGAGAAGTGAGAAACCACGGAAAACCCTTTCCAGGATGGCTGAGGTGGGAACTGAACCCACATCTACTCAGTTTACCCCCCGAGGCTGAGTGTACCCCGTTCCAGCCCTCGTACCACTTTTGAAATTTCGTGGCAGAGCCGCGAATCGAACTCGGACCTCTGGGGGTGGCAGCTATCACACTAACCACTACACTACAGAGGCGGGCATAATCTAGTCCTAATGCCATAGTCCCCAACACGGCTAATACGTTTTTCCTTGGTACTCTGTAATGAAACGGCGTATGGCTTTTAGTGCCGGGAGTGCTTGAGGACATGTTCACCTCGTCAGCTACAGGTCTTTTGATTTGATGCTCGTAGGCGACCTGCGTGTCGTGATGAGGATGAAATGATGAGGAAGACGATACATACATCCCCGTGCCAGCGGAATTAATCAAGTTTAAAATTCCCAACCCTGATGGGAATCGAACCCGGGACCCTTTTGACCAAGGGCCAGTACGATAACCATTAGCCATAGAGCCAGATATTACACTGTCGTATGCCTTGTCTAGATCTACGATACATAAATACAACTATCTATTCCTCTGGTAGCATTTTTAAGTTACTTGATTCATTTTGAAAATCTGCTCTCGTCCGGCTACTTGGCTGAATGGTCAGCATAGTGGCCTGAGGTTCGAAAGACCCAGGGTTCGATTCACGGCCGGGTAGGAGATTTTAAATTCGTCTGGTTCATTTCTCTGGCTCGGGCGCTCGATGTCGGTTTGCGTCTTGAATGTATAAGTTTAATTAATCAAGTCAATTCATAATAAGGAAAAAACCAGGACATTTAACAAAAAATAAAAATAAATAAACCCGGATCCTGACAGCAAGTGTGAGGTCTGAAACCATGCTGCTTTTCATCCAACTTAGTTTCCACCATAGCTCAGACCTTTCTTCCCAAAATGGCTATGAATATCTTTCCTGGTAAACTGATCAATGATATACCTTGATAGTTGTTGTAATCACTTCATATTCCCTTAATTATTGTCATATGCAATTTCAGCTTTCACTCAGTCAGAAAATGCCTTAATCACATTCCGTACTAATCCTCTTATCAAGCCATTTCATCCCCGCCTTCCGACTATATTTCACCCTTTTAGGTATAATTTCATGTATTCCTGCTGCTTTGTGACAGTGTAGTTTATTTATCATCCTTTACAGTTCGTCGAGCACAATGCCATCATTGTTCCCCACCCCATAATTCCTTTAGTACTATGATGTTGATATGGAGGTCATAAACAGTCGAATCATATTATTATGATCACCTGCTAGAAGTGCCGTCTGTACGTAGCCTATAACGTATGGTCCGTGACGTGGGCTGGTGAAGCGGGTACACAGAAGGTCGTTCGGGATCTCTGGTGACAAGTTCGAAGACCACTGGTGGCGCTGTTATCAAATTAAGCTCGTCAAAATGGGGAGTGATGATTGACATCGGTACTGAGAACGTGTGTGTAGAGTTTCGTGTCATTAAGTACAACGATGCCGAAGCGGATTCACTCTTAGTGGGAGGGCCACACAATAGCCCTTTCCAATGCTGCATACAGCTATTCTGCAATCCTAATAACGTGAAAGAAGCGTTACTTCTTGATATCAAAGAACAGGATCGTTTCTGTATTGAATAGAAAAGGGGGGAAAAGGCAAAATACATGACCAGCCACTATCCGTACACCAGCAGTGGTGAGGAAAGTGAAGGCCCTTGTCTCAGATGGTAGCCCTGTCCCCCAAAAGACTATCGCACGTAAATTTGGGATGTCTGCTTCAACAGTTAACACCGTAATCAACAAGGACCTGCAATTAGAAAAGGGGCATAAGCGCCGAGTTTTTAAGCTGTTGCCCCGTCACATTTCGGAAAGTCGCACTAACGCAGGAAAACTATCTGGCACAGGACAAATGGAAAAATGTGGTGAGATTAGACGAATCATATGCGTACCTTAGTGACTCGAATAAACACAGCTCGATTACCACCGTCCTAGAGACAAAAAAATATCAAATATTGTATAAGGAATGCCAGGAAGGTTTTCTAAGGTGCTTCATGATCATCGCTGGATACTGCTACAGTTGCAGTTGAACTATTTGTCGTGTCTTTAATAATGTGAAGTGAACTCGGCATACTATCAGCAAGATGTTTTAACCCCCATAAACAACACATATATCCAAGCACTGTATGGGAGGGCGAAAAATTAGGTATGGGTACATCAAGATAAAGCATCTAGCCACACTCTAGTTCGATTTGTCTTTTATTAGAGAGAGAATGGATTTGGGAACTGGAATCGGTGCAATTTCTTTTACTGACATTCCCATGAAGGCACCCGATGGGTCACCCATGGACGTCTGTGCATTAGTACTCCTAAAAAGAGCCTTAGGAAATATACTTCCACGCACTATCAATGGCCTGGGGAAAGTCTGTCATGAGGAATGGGATAAGATAAGACATGATAGCTCTGCGAAAAAGTCTACTGCAATGGAAATTACGTTGTCGGGCTATAGCCAGAAATTTTGGCTTTCCAATTGATCACGATCGCTGGTGGATGCATGGCTTTTCGTAAGCTAATTAGCCTTCAAACATCATACTCAAAGATCCCGAACGACCTTCTGTATAATGAGACTGATAGGCTGGCTGTACATATTGCACTTCTTGTTGCCATGGGTAAGGGAAGCGATTCAACTGAGTTACAAAAAGAGATGATCATCGGCTCGGAACATGGGGGTCCGCATTTCGGAAACAGCAACGTTTGTGAACTGTTCATGTACCTTTGTGATAAAGGTGTATCGTGTGTAGACAAATGGCGCAATTGGGATTAACCGTTGGTTAACCGCGGTGCTCCACGCCCCATCGATGTCCGAGGTGAACGTCGATTACGACGGTGCGTGAAGGCCATCTAACAGGCTACAGTGGAACAGCTTATCGTCCAAATGTGCCAGAGGGCATCAAGACACTTTTCCACTGTAACAATTAAGTGAACCCTTCTGAGAATGGGGCTCCAGAGAAGACGGATGGTGACTACAGCCATGCTAATACAGGTCCATTGACGCAAACGTCTATAATTTGCTCGACAGTATGACAACTTGATCGCTGCTGATTGGCGACGGGCAGCCCCCTCTGACGAGTCACGTTTACAGCTACATTGAATGGATGGACGTCAGCGTGTCCGGTGAGGAACGTCGGAGAACCAGCATTCTTAAACCATTGCTGGACGAAAAACAGGCGGTGGAGGCTGTGTTATGAATTGGGGAATGTTCTCGTGGTATTCTATAGATCCCATCACCCGTATGGAAGTCGATCACGTGCACCCGTACATTATGATTGTCTTTCCTCGGGAGGGTGAGATACTGCAGCGCGATAATGCATCCTGCCACACGGCTATAAGTACCCACACATAGCTAGAAGAGCACGGCCAAGATTTCCAATTTCTTCATTGGTCCATAAACAGCCCCGAGTTCAGTCTAAATGAACATCTATGGGGCTGCCTCGATCGCTGCGTTCGCCACCTGTCTCCTTCAACACGCATCTTTCAACAGTCGTGGGACGCATTGCAGACAGGATGACTCTAGGCACCCGTGGAGACCTATTTGTATCTGGCTGAGTCACTGCCAGCACGTCTAGCTGGTTACTCTGGATACTAGAAGGTGGTCATAATAATGTGATTCAACTGTGTATATGTACCTCTACATCAGTATGACTAAAAGTTATCATTCAATCATTAAATAGAATTGAATTTAGAAAGCCAACGGTGCAGATTTCAACCGATGTATTTAGCGAGTCGATGGGGACTGGTATTAGTGAAGAAGGTCTCAAATCACTGAGCTACTATGACCAGTAAATCTATCTGAATATATATGATGGTCGAAAACAATGTGCACCGGGTACATGAGCGTTAGAGGGTTGGTCATACTGATAAACAATATTTAAAAAAACAATTCGATATCTGACGCAGTTGTCATTTTGCCACCTGTTGAAGGTAACCAATCAGATCGCTTCGCGGGTGAATTCAAATGGGATTTGCGAGGCGGTATTGCTAATTCTGCAAGTGGCTTAAGAATGGTTTGAGAGCACCAATCGAAAAAAACTTCGCCATGTGGAGGGATTTGAACACTGAACGCCGAACTGACAAAATCACACCATAGCAAGGATGGTACGGTGACACCCGCTGAAACCGACTTTGTAATTTTGTTTGATGGTGATTTCTTGGCATTGGCTCTCAAGCCGATCGTAAGGGACGTGCTGATTCAGCAACACTGACTCACAAAGTCCGTTTTAATTCACCCAAGAAGCAATTTGATAGGCTAAATTATCATGGTACCGAATTAATTTTTCAAATTATTTATCAGTATGACCAACCCTATAACTTTCACATTGTTTCCAACCTTAAAATGTAGATCAAAGATTACTGAAAATATTCTTCCTATTTACTGCAACGTTAAGGAGCTAAGTCAAGTTTTTTATTAATATAATAGAGTTTGAGGGATGTTCCACCATTCAACACATTGTAAAATATATTAAATTTACTGAGCGAAGACTGGTTTCGACTCCCTTGGAGTCATCATCAGTTCGTGTTGAATATCAAATCAAGGCGAATCTGATAACAATCAGCATTAGGGTTGCCTACATACATCTCGATTGGTTGACATAAGACATGATAATAAATGTTGATTGTTGTCAGATTCCCCTTGATTTGATATTCAACAAAACTGATGATGACTCCAAGGAAGTTGAAACCGGTCTTGGATCAATAAATTTAATACATTTTACAATGTGTTTAATGATGGAACATCCCTCAAACTCCATTATATTAGTTATACGTCAACACGGAAATGAAAATCATAGTCTATGGGAGTTGTTGATTCTCAGTATTTCTTCGAATCAGCCTATAACATCACAGCACTCAAACTACTCAACTTATAAATTTCATGTCTTAATCTCTCTCGTATTTATTTCCAAGTAATGCTGTTCTACATGAAGTAAGACACAACTTATTGGTTAACGTGTTTCTTTCGTATGTTCATTAGTGATTACTGAATGTGGGAGTCTCACCGCTCTCAAGAGAAACGTTGGAAGTCGTTAAGGGCAGTTAGCGCTCGGGTAAAGAAGCGACGCAACGTAACTGCCTCCCATGAGGTTAGGGCGAGTTGTTGGTTCGCCTGTTGGCTGCTCCGCTGCTGCTAATATCGATGTTGTATCTCTATTGCTCAATCATGACTTCCAGTGATAGCTGTTGTTAACATATTACTTTCTAAGCGTTCCCCAAGATGGGCAGCAACCACGATTAACAGTAAAGAATTGACTCCTGGAATCAGCTGGCCCTTTGGCTAAATGGTTAGCGTGCTGGCCTTCAGTCATAGGGACCACGAGCTCGATTCCCGGCAGGATCGGGAATTTTAACCATCATTGGTTAATTTCGCTGGCACGAGGGCTGGGTATATGTGTCGTCTTTATCATAATTTCATCCTCATCACGACGCACAGGTCGCCTACGGGAGTCAAATAAAAAGACCTGCACCTGGCGAGCCGAACATGTCTCGGACACTCCCGGCACTAAAAGCAATTCGCCATTTCATTTTTTTTTTCCTGTTTTCAGAATATCGTCGTTACGTTTTCAAAAGCATCTTAATCCGTTACAATTCAATTAATTTTATACTTTTTTAAATTTTAGTAATCACATAGTGTACGGCTACAAATATGAAAATATAAAATAGTTCTTGTTCTTCTTATTCAACCACTTTACCCACATCCTGTGGGGTCCGGCGCGCGTATTGTGTCGCGCATGGGGATTTGGCCCTGTTCTATGGCCGGATGCCTTCTCTGACGCTAACCTTATATGGAGGGATGTAATCACTATTGCGTGTTAGAGTGGTGGTTGGTAGTGTAGTGTCTTTTCTGAATATGAAGAGGAAATTGTTGGGACAAATACAAATACACAGTCCCCAAGACTGAATAAATAATCAGAGGCGATTAAAATGGCCGACCGAGCCTGGAATTGAACCCAGGGCCATCTGAACTGAAGGCCTCAACGCTGACCATACATTCAAGGAGTCGGTCAAAAAGTGAAAATGTAAACAATTTGTAAAATAATATATAGGCTATTTGGTTTCGGATAAAGGGATGTTCTCAAAACTGAATAATAGTACATATCAAAGGTTGCAAAAGTCACTTGAATATAAATACCTATAATGGTTATTTTGAGGTTTTGGCTCCTTAGCTGAATGGTCAGCATAGTGGCCCTTGTTTCAGAAGGCCCATGGTTCGACTCCCGGCCGATTCATGATTGCCCTCTATCTCGGGGGCTGGATTATTTTGTTTGACTTAGTACATATCTTCATTCACACACAATATATCACTCTACAAGCCACTACCGAAACTCGCACAGAAACCCTCCACAGAGGGTTGACATCAGTAAAGGCATCCGGCTATAAAACTGGGCTTAGTCTACACATATTGCTGGCCCAAAGTAGGGGGGGGGGAGGATAATAATAATAATAATAATAATAATAATAATAATAATAATAATAATAATAATAAGAGAATTATTTTAAGAACAGTAGTAATGTCTGGGGCTATAAATCAGTTTATTTATGATTTCGTGAAAGAGAAATATATAGTATACCTGGAAAATTTCGGTGTACCTAAAACACGAGGTTCCTGGTGTCTGTCTTCTTCTTTTTCTTTTGCCATATCCTAATTGGATGTCGGATGTCATCCGGGCGATCTGATTCTTGTTCTCAGCAACTCGGAAAAGAGTGGGGGTCCTGAGCCAATACCATTGTCATAGATTCGTAGCCAAGATAGTCTCCTTCTTTCCCTACTTCTTCCTTCAATTTTACCTTGTAAGATGAGCTGAAGTATTCTGTATTTATCATTTCGAATGATATGGTCAAAGTACTCAAGTTTATCCTTTTTATGTTTGTTTGACCTCTAGCTCTTTGTTCAAGCGTTGGAGTACTTCACTGTTACGTATTTTGTCAACACATGATATTCTGAGCAGGCGTTGGTGGTGTTTGTCAGGACCGCCTCCGTGCTGTAGGAGTAGCGTGCCTGCCTTTCGCCCGGAGGCCCCGGATTCGATTCCCGGCCAGGTCAGGGATTTTTCTCTCAACCTGAGGGTTGGTTAGATGTCCACTCAGCCTACGTGATTATAATTTAGGAGCTATCTGACGGTGAGATAGCGGCCCCGGCCTCGAAAGTCCAGAATAACTACCGAGATGATGCGTCGTGCTGACCACGGGGCCCCTCGTAATCTGCAGGCCTTCGGGCTGAGCAGCGGTCACTGGGCAGGCCAAGGCCCTTTCAAGGGCGCAAGTGCCGTGGGGTTTGGTTTGGTTGGTTTATTCTCTGTCAGGGTCCAAGTCTCGGAACCATAAAGTAAGCAGAAAATACATAACACCGAATTAAACGGAGATGGAGATTGATCTTAAAGTCACCGTTACAGGGATGTTTGCTTATTCTAATCTCAAGAACCACTGAACGGATTTAGTGATGTAAAACTATATGCTTCTGTGCTCTTCACATTTCAGTATTAATTGTAATTATGGTACTGAAATTTCAGGATGACAGTTTTTGAGTTTCTATAATACCAAAATGTATTATACAGTGCTGGTATCCATATAATGTAATCGGATTTTGGAGAAGTGTACCTACCAATAATTATAAGACCTTAAAAAATCAAGGTATTATACCAACATCCGGATATCCCGCTCTGTGTAAAACGCTCCGTAAGTGATCGACAAAAGGGTAATCATGCCAATGATTTTCCCGTCAACGGCAGGTACAACGGTTAGTTTCTAACGAAATGAAATTCAAGCAGAAGACTGAATAATACAGTGTGTATTTCACTGCAAAGTTTCTACTATATTCGGTACACATGCGTTTTCCTATTATTATTGGGTATTGAATAGAAAATATTGAATACTTGAAGAGTTACCACGTCCGCCTCTGTGGTGTAGTGGTTAGTGTGATTAGCTGCCACCCCCGGAGGCCCGGGTTCGATTCTCGGCTCTGCCACGAAATTTGAAAAGTGGTACGAGGGCTGGAACGGGGTCCACTCAGCCTCGGGAGGTCAACTGACTAGAGGTGGGTTCGATTCCCACCTCAGCCATCCTTGAAGTTGTTTTCCGTGGTTTTCCACTTCTCCTCCAGGCAAATGCCGGGATGGTACCTAACTTAAGGCCACGGCCGCTTCCTTCCCTCTTCCTTGTCTATACCTTCCCATTTTCCCATCCCCCGCAGGGCCCCTGTTCGGCATACCAGGTGAGGCCGCCTGGGCGAGGTACTGGTCATTCTCCCCAGCTGTATCCCCTGACCCAATATCTCACGCTCCAGGACAATGTCCTTGAGGCGGTAGAGGTGGGATCCCTGGCTGAGTCCGAGGGAAAAACCAACCCTGGAGGTTAAAGAGATAAAGAAAGAAAGAACAGTTACCACGTTTTCAAATTTAAATTTATTTATTTTAAGGAGAGAGCCTCCGTGGCTCAGGCGGCAGTGCGCCAGTCTCTCACCGCTGGGTTCCGTGGTTCAAATTCCGGTCACTCCATGTGAGATTTGTGCTGGACAAAGCGGAGGCGGGACAGGTTTTTCTCCGGGTACTCCGGTTTTCCCTGTCATATTTCATTCCAGCAACACCCTCCAATACCATTTCACTCCATATGTCATTCATTAATCATTTCCCCAGAGGAATGCGACAAGCTTCGGCAGCCGGCACAATTCCTGTCCTCGCCGCTAGATGGGGGCTTCATTCATTCCATTCCTGAACCGGTCGAATGACTGGAAACAGGCTGTAGATTTTTTTATATTTTAAGGAGCTCGTAAGCTATGTTTATAAATTTTGAGTCAGAAAATGGAGTTCAGCGAAAAATTACTCAAACATACGCTAACGATTTTTGTGGCCTCTTAAGGTAAATAAGAAATGAGACATGCCCTGTAATTCGGTATTCATTTCGTTTACTCTACGTAACAAATCTTTAAACGGTCTCATATTAACTTCACTTTGACTAAGTAAACGTTTACCGAGCTCGATAGCTGCAGTCGCTTAAGTGCGGCCAGTATCCAGTGTTCGGGAGATAGTAGGTTCGAACCCCACTGTCGGCAGCCCTGAAAATGGTTTTCCGTGGTTTCCCATTTTCACACCAGGCAAATGCCTGGGCTGTACCTTAATTAAGGCCACGGCCACTTCCTTCCCACTCCTAGCCGTTCCCTGTCCCATCGTCGCCATAAGACCTATCTGTGTCGGTGCGACGTAAAGCAACTAGCACAAAAAAAGTAAACGTTACTCAAAGAACACGGTCGGATGCACTACCGTGCCGCTCCAACGCAGATTCGATGGAGAACGTCCACATGTTCATGTGTACAGAATGATACACGAACTCGTGCTCAGGCTGTGTTTGTTCGAATAAACATTTAGCGTAGCCGTCACCCGTGCTCGATGTACACGCACGCACATTAATGGTGTCCCGACATAAACAATCAACACTGCCCCACTCCAGTACTGAAAAGGTGAGGAAGGGAGTGAACAGGTAGTGCTGAATACACAGTGCGTGTATTCCGGCGTTATACTGTAACATTGTAATAAGATGGCTCCTATCTTATCACAGGTGAATCGAGGACCTATTATTGGCATGTGGGAGGCTCACATGGTCCCCCAAGCAATAGCACAAGCAATACCATGCAGTCTTAAGACAGTTTGGAGATGGATAGAAATATGGCAAGAACGAGGAGAAGAAGGATTGGTAGACCCGATATAACGCAGCTACAAAATATTCCTTAGTATAAAATACTTTTCGGTAAAAACCTCCTTTACCTCTTAATACTGTAATTATCAGAATAGGTTACTTTTTAATTTTTTTATGTTAAAATGCTATTTGTTCGGGGCGTCGACCTATAGAGTTCTTTTGCCCCTACTTGCACAATATATGAACCTGCATGTAATTGGAATTGCGGAAGTGTTGAGTGATGAATGTGAGAAACGTTAAGGACGACACAAACACGCAGTCCCCAGGCCAGGGATATACTCATTTACAATTAAAACCCTCTGACCCGGCCGGGAATCGAACCCGGGGCTGTCTGCATGCAGTCCATACAGCAATGCGTTAAGCGAGAAGGGGAGTCATTGTACCTTCGACACTACCCCTTCACTCTTCCCCCTTCTTTTCAGTACTGGAGTGGGGCAGTGTTGATTGTGTATGTCGGGACACCATTAATGTGCACGTCTGTACACTTGCTTTATTCCCATAGGGAGAATGGTGCTGAAGCGAAAAAGCATGGGCTAATGTTGTAATGTAGGCACACATCTATTATAGCTGAAAAATGAAATTTTCACGTATTTTCGAATATTGAATAAATTAATATTTCTTACACCGTGGAAAAATGGAGCATACTACTTTGAAATGACGCATAATGTAATGCCGTCAAGCTATTACGGTAGTTACGGAATGTCTCAGCTGAGTGTCTAATCTTGCTGTTTTGTTCTCTTGTGTCCTTGCTGCGCGTTGGAGCGAGCTATTGAAAAAGGTGTTGCCATTCTGCTTTATCTCAGTAAACCTTCTATAAGTTTAGCCACAATGCCCACGTGTCTACTCTACTCTTACTTTCATTCTGCGATCTTACACAATGTACACTTTCCTCTTCTTAGAAGTCCATCTTCCTGTCTGCCTGCGAAGGTGTATGATCCAATTTATTAAGATCACCCGTGAACATCATCTCCGAAAATATTGAAGAAGAATATACGGTGCAGATTCTTGAAGCAGGAATTCTTTCATCTTCCTACAGACCTTCCTTCGACTTTCCCTTCAATGATTAGTTGGAGATATTAAGACAGTTCATCTCCCAGTAAGCATCCGCTGCTCAGGTGGCAGCACGCCGGCCTCTCACCACTGGTTCAAATTCCGGGCACTCTATGTGAGATTTGTGCTGGTCAAAGCGGAGGCGGGACAGGTTTTTCTCCGGGTACTTCGGTTTTCCCTGTCATCTTTCATTCCAGCAGAACTCTCCATCAACATTTCATATCATCTGTCAGTCACTTATCATTGCCCCAGAGGAGTGCGACAGGCTTCGGCAGCCGACACATTTCCTATCCTCGCCGCTAGATGGGGCTTCATTCATTCCATTCCTGACCCGGTCAGATGACTGGAAACAGGCTGTGGATTTTCACTTTCATCTCACAGTATGTGCTCAATGTCCTGGAGTTTACTCTCGTTTCGTGACCATCAGAAGCATCCATCTAGGGACTTCGACACTCTACAGTGGATATTTGAATCATTCTTGTGTACAAGTACATCTCAAAAGTTCCTATTTTACGTTCTGAATATGAATTTTGTGTCCGTCTTTCGAAAACATCCAGGACTGGAATAAAATTACACCGTAATATACGAACACAGAGCTTAAGGCTGATATTTCCGAACGGTAAAGAGAGTCCTCATGCTGATGACCAAACTTATGGTTTGTAAAATCTTGAATAATATTTCCTAGAATCATATTTGTCTTTCACAAGGTTCTTAGGTATTTCAAAGATGACACTTGACTGTATGATCTTGTTGATTCGCAAGACAGCCTGTTTCTGCACTTACGAAAACATGACCCGTTTGCTCATAGCAATGTTCATCTTCTACCATTTTTCCCCACATCTATGCGGTCGCGTTTGTGAACTGTGTAGCACATATGGATTTGGCCCTGTTTCACAGCCAGTTCCTGACAACAACCCTCTATGGAGGAATGTAATCAACATTTCGTGTTTCTATCGTGGTTTGTGGGTGCCGGCCCCGTGGTGTAGGGTTAGCGTGCCTGCCTCTTACCCGGAGGCCCCGGGTTCGTTTCCCGGCCAGTTCAGGGATTTTTACCTGGACCTGAGGGCTGGTTCGAGGTCCACTCAGCCTACGTGATTAGGGAGGAGCTATCTGGCGGTGAGATAGCGGCCCCGGTCTAGAAAGCCAAGAATAACGGCCGAGAGAATTCGTCGTGCTGACAACACGACACCTCGTAATCTGCAGGCCTTCGGGCTGAGCAGCGGTCGCTTAGTAGGCCAAGCCCCTTCAAGGGCTGTAGTGCCATGGGGTTTGGTTTGGTTTGGTTTGGTATACTGGTTTGTGGGGTAGTGTGTTGTATTAATATGGGGAGGAAAGTGTTGGGACGAACATCCAGTCCCCGAGCCAGAAGAATTAATCAGATGGGATTAAAATCTCCCACCCGACCGGGAATCGAACCCGGCACCCTCTAAACCAAAGACCTCAACACTGACCATTCCGCCAATGAGTCGGACGTTCATAGTAATGATCATGAACTGTCCGAAACGCTCGCTCACTGTACTTCACGATGTAGTTCATCATATGTTAAAAATCTGGAAGACAGATGTCTAGTGCTACCGCATCATCAGCGAAGAACATGCCATTTAGTAGCTGTTTATCTTAATGGTAGCACACATGTCCTCTAAGAATTCTCTGAACACAGCCTCGCCGGGAGAGTTGGCCGTGCGGTTAGGGACGCGCAGGTGTGAGTTTTCACCTGAGGGATAGTGGATTTAAACCCCACTGTCGCCAGACTGAAGATGGTTTTCCATGGCTTCACATTTTCACACCAGGCAAATGCTGGGGCTGTACCTTAATTAAGGCTACGGCCGCTTACTTCCAAATCCTAGCCCTTCCCTACCCTATCTTGGCCATAAGACCTACTTGTGTCAGTGCGACGTAAAGCAACTTGTAAAAAAGAAAAGCCTGGAATAGTATATGCAACGAGTAATTTCAGAAACTACCGGACCGATTTTGAAATTTCTTCCATTTGAAAGATAATATCATCCCGGGTAACACAGGCGATGTATCATCCCGGAATATCAAAAGGTTCCTGCGATAACCGTGATTTATTGGGATAATGGCAGAAATAATACAATTCAAAGTTTGTATGTTTGCCTGCCTTGGTTTTTTCACGTAAAAGATACTTGACATGGTGTTGAAATTTGCCAAGGCTGATCATTTCGGTTAACTTATCACGCTATGTTATAAGTGGGCTGTGTAGAAAAAGAAAATGTGATGCAAGTCAGAGGAAAACGTGCACTTGGGACACTTACAACTGAATACGCTGCCTAAACGGTTAGTCCTATTGAACAATTGAATGTACCAATTATTGTACCTCAAATTTAAACTCCCAGAAAACAATTACATGAATTTTCTTCGTATCTGTAATAGTTTTTCAGAAAAAAAAATGCCGAGTTTTGGCGCATTCTTTGTTTCTTTGTCTTGGGCTTCTACTTCACGGACCGTGCTCACAACTGGAACATTTGGTTACCTTATAGGGAACTTACAATTACAGTGTATCTTACGGGGGTCCTACTGGGAAACACAATGTGAAGCAAGTCACAGGAAAACGTACGCCTGGGGCACTCAAGTTGATAAGCTGCCTGAACTGTTAGAGCAAGTATACTTTCTTTCTTTCTTTCTTTCTTCGTTAATCCGTTTACCCACCAGGGTTGGTTTCTCCCTCGGACTTTGCGAGGTATCCCACTTCTACCACATCAAGGACAGTTTCCTGGAGTATGAGACTTTGGCTCACAGGATACAGTTGGGGAAGAGGACGAGTATCTCCCACTAGGCGGACTCACCTGCTATGCTGAACAGAGGCCTTGTTGCGGGATGGAAAGATCATAACGGATAGACAAGGAAGAGGGAAGGAAGGGGATATGGCCTTAAGTTAGGTACAATACCGGTATTTGGCCTTGAGGAGACGTGGGATACTACGGAAAACCACTTCGATGATGGCTGGAATCAAACCCTCCTCTACTCAATTGACCTCACGAGGCTGAGTCTACCCCGTTCCAGCCCCCGTACCACGTCTTATAAAAACTCGTGGCAGAGCCGGGAATCGAATCAGGGTCTCTGGATGTGGCAGCTAATCACACTAACTACTCCACCACAGAGGCAGACGGAGGTATGCTTAAAGCTCCTTTTGCCAAAAAAAAAACAAACAAAACAATACGAATTTTCTTCGTAACTCCAGTCATTTTAGAGAAAGGAATGTTTCTCTTTTGGCGCATTCGTTTCAGGGTTGCAGTGTAATGTCCTTACTTTGAACGAATAAAATAAGCTACAAAATGGCGGAAGCTATTCGAGAACTGCTACACAAATTCGTGTGTGATTCACAGCGCCCACTCACTCTGTCGCCTTTTCTTTAACTTTCGCAGTAACCAAGTACGAACCATAACTGGCTCCGCTTCAATTTGAGGACAATACACTGCCGCCGCTTGTGAGTCTATCTTATTTTACAGGCCTTTGATTGAATTGGAACATGAATATATTAAACAACTGGCGAAACAAAAACAGAAATACACTCGGCCAGCTATCACGGTATGGAGGTTCACTGCAAGATACTGCGCTGATATAATAAAACAGAGAGCGTTTTACCTCTCGCTTAGCCACGGCCTTCCTGATCCTTAACATTCTCAGAGTTGTTAAGACGATTTTAACAATATGTATTGGAAACACACTGTTCTTTAAAGAACCGTTTATATGATATCTATACGCAGGCCAATCATCCCATACATGTCTTCCAATAATAAAATTATTCCTTTGACTTTATACCTAAGCAAACAGTTATTTAAAACCACTTTATTGCGTTAGTATTACTGTTATGTTGGTTTTCTGTCCATTGGCTGATTCTTTAAGACTTAAGAAAAACCACAGCGACAGTCTTTCTGATGATTTAAAAAGGCAGGTAGAGAATGAGTGTCTGCCGTTATAATGAAAACTGAACAACTCGGTTGTGACTGGCAGTAGACAAGGGGGCCTACCATTGCAAGGTAAATTCCCTAACCCAGGCTTCACATGAGAAACGACGTATGATGGATGACTTACCCGTCGTGATTCTGGGGTAACGTTACAAGTTATGCAATTTAATACAATCTTACGTTCTCTAGAATTCTGTATACAATGTAGAATTCCGTAGCGAAGCACGGGTACATCAGCTAGTATTCAATAAAATAAAACATCCACCTTCATTATCTCATCAACTTTTCGGTTTGAATTTCATTAGATTCTACTACATAATCAATAGATGCTCACAAAAATTTTCCCTCGACTACAGATAACGCTGTAGTTAGCCGTTACCTTTCAGTTTCCAAGAAAATCGGTTCGATTTCAGTTGAAGTCAGTGACGTTTGCGTGAGTTTTATTTCGGGATCAGTGTATTGTTGGCTTCTGGCACATTAAAGAACTTCGTGGAGACATAATCTCGACAACTCGGCGTCTGTTATAATCCCTAGCAATTGGAGGGATGTTAAACCAATGACATTATTATATTTTCTCCGTTACGGTCTTCTAGGGACCATGTGACAATTTTAATGTTTCATCCTTTGTTGTCCTTTTTCCTCCAGTACGCATTCATCTGCTCACCGTGTCTACTTTTCCTCTCCTTGGACCATTTTGAGTCGGTTTCCTTTTCCGTGGCTCAGGCGGCAGCGCGTCGGCCTCTTACCGCTGGGTTCCGTGGGTCAAATCCCGGTCACTCCATGTGAGATTTGTACTGGACAAAGCGGAGGCGGGACAGGTTTTTCTCCGGGTACTCCGGTTTTCCCTGTCATCTTTCATTCCAGCAACACTCTCCAATATCATTTCATTTCATTTGTCAGTTATCAATCATTGCCCCAGAGGAGTGCGACAGGCCTCGGCAGCCGGCACAATTCCTATCCTCGCCGCTAGATTGGGGCTTCATTCATTCTGTCCCTGACCCGGTCAAATGACATGAAAACAGGCTGTAGATTTTCATTTCCTTTTCCTTCAGACCTTGCAGTCCTTCCATTTTTAACACTTTCTGAAAATCGCTCTCTCTGTTGGTGCTTCTTCCCTCACATTGTTTCTTTCCAAATCTTTCTTGCCTTCATGAATGCAGCTTGTTGTTGACTTCTTGTTTAGATATTTGAAGATCTGTTTGGTTAACGTGTTTTAATCCATTCTGTGCGTATGTCCAAAAAAATATAAATCGCCTCTTCCGCATTGTTTCTGTTGTTTTCTATGTTACGGTATATTTCATCATTACTTCTTGATTTTCAGAGTTCTGTAGTTCTGAGCGCACCGAATATTTTCCATATAATTTTTCTTTCCAGTACTAATATTCAGCTTGTAATTCAGTACTAGACATTCACATTATTATTATTATTATTATTATTATTATTATTATTATTATTATTATTATTAAGGATTGTACATAATGTTACTCTTACATCATGAGGAGTCTAGTATTGCTGTTGTGTCCCGAAGATATAATGATGGTGGACAGAGGCGTTTCTCATACATTCCTCGGAGATGAACTTTAAAGCCATGTTTTCCCTCACAGAGAAGTGTCTCGAGTAAGCATCGTACTTTAATTCTTAGACGGCTGCACGTCTGTGCTATATACGCAAAATGCTGTCACAGGGAAGCCGGTAATATTTGCATGTTAAGAATCTTGTAATCTCCTTTCAGTCCTTCCTCTTCCGTCTTTTTTTTTTGTCTGTATCCATTTTCCTTCCTTGTAATTATTTTCCTTAATATTCTTTCTTATTTTCCTTGTTTCAGCTTATGTATAATTCCTTCCTTTCCTCTAGATCTCATCTGTAGCACTTGTTGCAACATCTTGATGGATGCGATATGTTCGGATTGTTGGGTTGACACAGGCTATAATACAATGTACCTTTCACTGATATCTGTGCCCGGTTCCGTGGCTTACTGGTTTGCATTTTGGTCTTTCGTACAAGGAGTCCGGGACTAGATACCCGACCGAGTCAGGTATTTTCACCTTTATTCGTTAATTCATCTGGCTCGGAGACTGGGTGTTTGTGCCGTCTTCAACATTAGATTTCCTTCCATCCTCAAAGAAGGGCAGGGCGCCATCTATGAATATATTCACCCGGCCTCTCCAGAGGCCATAGACTATTATTATTATTATTATTATTATTATTATTATTATTATTAATTTATGTCCAATTCATTGCCGTGGTTATGAAGTATTGGGTGTGCCCAGTTCCGTTTTCCTGGGAGTAAGTGTTCTTGTGCCGCGTGGGATCTAAAGCGCCTACCGCACCGCGCCGTCGACTCATCACTAGAAACACAGTGGAACTGTTTTCCTATTGAACACACCACCAATGCAATATACCGGGCGTGATAGTCGACTGGTTTTTTTAGTAGCCTGTAACGTTGTACGGCGCGTTTTAGTGGCCATCTGTGTTGCATTATGCCTGTTAATGTTTTCAAAGTTTTGCTTCTTGCCTCAAAATGACGCAAAAGAGTTTCAGTTGATAAATTCTGATCTGATGTGATTGGGACTGTACATACCTGAATTGAATTTTATGGAAACACATTAAAGTATTAGATTAAAAAAAACCGGATTTACTTGGTTAATTCTCAATTTACCTAGGACGAGACATTTTTCAGCTGGTGTTACTGGTGGCTTCACTCGGTTTTTAGAGTCTGTTCCAGGGTCCTCTTTGATGAGACTCCAAATCGAAGCAAATTGCTCAGGGGTAAATTATAAAGATACTTTAAACTCTTCTTCGTCAAGTAATAGATTGCTGATGAGTGCCTTAAATATATATGTTATTCACCGTTTTTCTGTAGTTTGCATAAATTTGTAGCGTATTCCATGATGTGTTTGAGAATTAGCGAACCCAAGTTTCCTTCTGAGAGTGTTTGCTCCAAACGGTTCATGTCCGTTCATCAACACCTTGGCTACTGTAGAAGCTTTAACGGTATACTGTTTACTCTGTACTTGATTATGAAGATATTATACACCCTTACGGTACGTATGAGGGGATAGGATGTTTCTAAATAGACCAAATAGGTCTATTATTTCTGTAGAAAAGTGCTGACACCGGGCGAGTTGGGTGTGCGGTTAGGGGCGCGGAGCTGTGAGCTTGCATGCGGGACATAGTGGGTTCGAATCTCACTGTCGGCAGCCCTGAAGATGGTTTTCCGTGGTTTCCCATTTCCACACCAGGCAAATGTTGGGATGTACCTTAATTAAGGCCACAGCCGCTTCCTTCCCATTCCTAGGCCTTTCCTATCCCATCGTCGCCATAAAACCTATCAGTGTCGGTGCGACGTAAAGCCACTAGCAAAAAAATGTGCTAACACGGAGCGTGAACATTTTTACTCTTCCGTCAACATGATACCGCCCTAAGTGGTTCGCGCTGCACAACAAACCTGGTCCCAGGAAAATTAACCTAAAGGCATCCTTGGTACGGCTAGTGCGACTCATTATACCATTGCTTGCTTTGTAAATTTTTGGTTTCCACACAATTTATACTGGACCGATTATTTTGCAAGAAATGAGTTATCGTTTGAGTTTATGACCCTCAGAACTCAGAAAAAAATCTCTTAAATACCGCTACCTTTCCACTTATTAAGCCATGTAAATGAATTTTCACCAAATTAATTAAATAGTACGAAATATCATAATCCCCTAGATACATTTTAGATGCTCAGTTTTACTCTTAATTCATCCTCGGCTTTAAAATTCTTAGGTTTCTGTTTCGTCTTCTGTTCCTTGTTAGTATAGTGTATGTTAATGAAATGTTAAAGTATTATTGTAACCTCCTAGATGTTTAGTTTTTAATCTTATTCTTATATCCTCAGTAGGAAAATGTATCTTACGCTTTTCATGTATTCTTTCATTAGATTTTGTATGTTAGGTGATACCTTTAAGTTAAAGTGGCAGTTAGTTACAGCCAAAGGGACCTCTGGTCCTACTTGTAATTAACTTTAAATAAATATATTTCTATATTTCTATTCTTTCCTCTATACAGGGCGGTCGGAAACAACTTGAACCGGTTATATGAGTATGAGAGCGTTTGTCATACTAATACATAATTTCAGAGAAGAATGAATATCTCAAGGCGTTGACGTTTCATCAGCTGCTGAAGTTAGCTTATAAGCATAGCAGACGGCGATAGCCAAACAGATTGCTTCGCCGGCAAATTCAGTGTTGCTAAACTTGCACGTGCGAATGTGTATGAGGGCCAGGAGGAACTCTCTTCACTCAGCCTTCTGATAAATCATGAAAATCCTCTAGGATATAATTATTTCCATATTTATGAGTTTATTTCGTAGATATTTAAAATGGTTTTGGTTTAATAAGTAATCAATGAAAAACAAAACTTCGCCAGGGGACGGATTTGAACACGGACCTCCGAGCCGATAAGATCGCACCATAGCAAGTACGTTAGGCTGACACGGGCTGAAACCTAGTGTGTGCTTGTGTTTGATGTAGATTTCCCGGGATTGCTCTGAAGCCGATCTTAAGCTACGTGCAGATTTAGCAAGTTCGCCTCGCATACTTGAATTTGCCCCCCGAAGCGGTCTCTTTGGCCATTGCTGTCTGCTATGCCTATAACCTAACTTCAGCAGCTGATAAAATGACGTTTTCAATTTACACATAAGTAGGACCAACACTATAACGCTCATATATTTATTGTTCCTGACCACCCTGCATTATTATTGATACCGTACCTGTAATTTTAACCTTTTTCTCTAATGTTTTCAATATTTTCTTCCCCATTTTCTTGTTTATAAGGTTCGACTTTCCTTATATTATTTTGTAGGTTATAACGTCTATTATCATCCGTTCGTTCACATTTAATCTCCCTCCTTCGCTCGGCGGCCACTTTCTCTTTAATATTAATAATGGGGCCACAATTAACCCACTAATGAGAGAGCTCCTGTATTGGGAGAGCCCTTATGCCGAGCGCAGGGAGTCCTCGTCCATTGACGGCGAGCTAATGAGTGATCTACTGCGCAAAAACTCTTATGTGCGGATGTGTATGAAGGCCAGGAGGAACTCTCTTCACTCAGCCTTTTGATAAATCATGAAAATCTTCCAGGATTTAATTATTTCCATATTTATGAGTTTATTTCGTAGATATTTAAAATGGTTTTGGTATAATGAAGTAAAAATGTTACTTTTAGAAGTTGATTTCTAATTCTAGATTCATTCAAAGTGTATCTTATATTATCTGTAGTCTGGCCCAATTAACTCTGGATGGAGAAGATATGTTTTTTGAGGACGTCAGGAAGGAGGTGTGACAAATAGGTAACTACTATTCTGCTACAATACATACGACTTACCTCACACATACTCGGATTCAAAGCTTGCCGTCTGAGTTTCTGATTCACTGGATGCTTCATTAATCACAGCCATTGTTTGCCTTTCGAAGCGTAGCAGGCGAAATGTATACCTCTGCAAGCCCCGCCTCTCTTCCGCTATCTCACCCTACTTCCACCCTCACCCTCTACCGTAGGTTTTCTTAGGGTAGCATATAACAGTATAGCTTATCAGAAAGAATGTCCAGTAGGAAAAGATCCAGTCTACTTAAATGTCCATAGCACTTGAAGGTCCAATAATTGTAAATATCCTGTCATGCAGAATATCGGCGTACAAAACGTCCTAATCACAAAAAATCTCATACTGAACCATATCGTTCAAATATGATTTATTTCCAAAAGCAGTTCAAAGAAGTTGAATTAAGTATACAACTTTTTTTATAAATTAAGATAAAATAATAATTAAACATTCATTCAGCCCAGGCATTGCAAACTTTGATCGAAACAACGCCAATATATTGATGATGAATGATAATGAAAATACGTTTATTTTTCTGTATTGTATTCATAATTGAAGCCATCGGTTTCGATATCTGTATAGATTTTATGGCAAAACTATAATAATGTTAATAATGATTATTGGGACTGCTGACTGCGATCTTTTAATGCTGACTGGACAAATTAGATCAACTCATAGACTCCGACAACGAAGTACGCAATTTGCGGTTTTCGGCACCAAAAATGACGATTATAAAGTAGCAGAAACACAAGTCATAGCATCCACTCGCCATCATATTATTCATTCATTCATTCATTCGAAAACATTGTACTTATAGATTTCATTCTCGCGCAGAGAACAAGGAGATAATCAAAGAGTTTACAGCTTTTCGATCTTCCACATAGTAGACTTGATAATACACTGGATGTTCTCTTGCTAACGGTTTGACGTCATACTAATTCATACAAGATGTGTGTACTGTATACCCGTTTACGCCACAGCATCTCTCACGGAGAAACATGAATCTATCCTACAGGGTGGTCGAGTTACCTATGGGAGGCGAGTATATTTCTCATGAGTTCGTTTCTGTTCAGACATATCGATAATAATACGAGTAATAAGAGTAAAATCTCAAATACCTACGGTATGACAACACCCACATACCAATAAATACTAATATTTATTTCTAAGATGAATTAGGTATGGAAACAACAGAACAAATAATAATTGACAATCATGATTTATCCTGCCGGGCTGAGTGGCTCAGACGGATCAAGCGCTGGCCTTCTGATCCCAACTTGTCAGGTTCAAACCTGCCTCAGTCCGGTGACATTTGAAGGTGCTCAAATACGTCAGCCTCGTTGCAGTAGATTTACTGGCACGTAAAATAACTCCTACGGGACTTAATTCCGATACCTCGGTATCTACAAAACAGTAGAAATAATTAGGGGTATGTAAAGCAAATTATTATTATTACTGATTCATTTTTCTATGAAGCCTATTTTGGTTATTATTCGTCAATGATTGATCTATATCACACGGACAACTCGACTATTGGCATCGATCTGATTTGAAATTAATTCCATTTCATAATTCAATGAATTAAAACACAAAACATGTTAAATATAGTGCAAAACGGACGGAAATAAAACAAATCACCACAACTATTTGAAAATTGAACTTTGGTTTAACTGATGCGTCGTAAGAAATATTAATCATCCGTTTAAGGTGTAATAATTGAGTTAAAGAAGTCATAATAACATGTCTCAACCTGTCCCAACATTATTCCTCATCAAAATTAAGTGACATCAAATTAATTCACCTGAATATTTAAAAGAAATTAATCATGAGTAATTGGAATAATAATTAAAATGTACTTGAATGGAGAATAAAAACAGAGCCATCAACAACGTTGAAACTCTTGAAATAATAAAATATCGAAGGAAATTACTACAGTACATTAGCACGGCAAAGGCTGTTGCTTACAAGTGGTACTTCTCCATCTAGCTAACTATGGATATATATTCTTAACTACAAAAAACATTACATATTCAACAGAAATAACTCAAACAAAGAAATGACAGGATCAGCAGAGAGAAACAAATGACATTCAGAAACAACGACGCTGCTGGATTCATGTCTCCATTAACTCCTGGTCACAGTAGTTCTTAACTCATCCCACAATATGGAATTTCTCTGAAAATGAAGATAATAAACTCTACTCTACGTATTCAATCTAAGTTTATGATAAGTGACACTCAGCACAACATTATTCCACTGTTGAACAGATATTACCAAGATTAAGTTTAATTTACATCTATTCATAAAGACATTGAATATAGGCTATACGACAACTTTTCACCATGACGTGTACCTATGAAATGGCGTATGGCTTTTAGTGCCGGGAGGACAAGTTCGGCTCGCCAGGTGTAGGTCTTTTGATTTGACTCCCGTAGGCGACCTGCGCGTCGTGATGAGGATGAAATGATGATGAAGACTACACATACACCCAGTCCCCGTGCCAGCGAAATTAACCAATTAAGGTTAAAATCCACGGCCCTGCCGGGAATCGAACCCGGAACCCCTGTGGCCAAAGGCCAGCACGCCAACCATTTAGCCATGGAGCCGGACACGTGTACCTATGCACAAAGATATCCACAATCAATAATCTCATGCGTGACATGACATTCATAATTCTCTTACTCAATATTTCCGAAGGTCCTATGCGATTCTTCCCATATTAATACGTTTCCTTGTCAATATTACCACACTACCTTAATCCTCATCCATCATCGGAGTTTTATGTATCATCTCATTTGCAGCAATTATTTCGTCATGAAGTATACATTAAATATTCACAATGTCCCCATTATTATCTTCGATGATCCTTAAATTTAATCTTTCCACAATTTAAGGCTGTCCTCAAAGAACGTTGTATATAAATATTTGGACAAGTTGAGATTTTCATGGAATAAGTTTTTATATCATCTAAGGAATATCGTGGCACCAAAAGGTTCCTCTATATTTAAAAAAATGAGAGACTTTTGTTTGAAAATGCGCCTCCCTGTAAGATCGATATTAACATTGAATAAGAGCAGGAAGAGAAAATTAAACAACTGAACTGGACGGAAAACGTACGAAAACGATTGAGGGATAGCAAAAGAAGCAATACATCAACATTAGGGCGTGTAGTGGAAGAAAAACAACGTACAACGCAGGTAAGGGAAGAACGTTGCACATCACATAGGCGGTTGTATAGGGAATATATTCGTATAACTTGATTTTCATAACCATGTGTAATATAATACGTTTACTATTCAACAAATGATTTTATTAATGAAATATTTGCTTCCTTTTAGGTCTGGTGTTTTAAGGAAGCCAGAAAACAAGCAATTTTATCTGGACATGCCATCTATAAGATGTGAGAGTAATGTTTCAGGTATTATAGTAAATGTATGTTTGAAGTTTATTGTGTGTTATAGTTAAAACATAGGATGCAGACGTACGTTTAAACAAAGTAAAACTTTATTTGCAACTGCATAGTGTACAAATGACTTGTGTTTTGCAGGATTTATTGGATTGTTAAAAAACTCATAGCTTCCTCATTGTGACAAAAGGAGTATTATGCCTGTATTTCATGGCCATTTTAGTTAGAACAGTACACATGTTCCTTTCTCGATACTGTATTTTTTACAAAACAATGTATATTTCGAATTGTCATGTATTTAAAACACAAAAGTACTACGGAACTGATGCTGAGATATACAGTGTTCTAACAACCTGGTGATATAAATCTTTCTTCCAGGTAATTTGCTGTTTTCTCACTATAATTCTTTTATGATACCATTTACATGGAAATTTATTATTTGACTAACAAGGTGAAAGTGTAAGTTTTATTTAGAGACAGAATTAAACCCAGACCTCCATTACATAAGGAACTACCTGGTTTTCTTCATTCCTGTAAAGTTGTCAAATGTCATATACAACTTTCCTTGAGGGCAGGCTTCAATTCCTGTATCATGGCAATTATCTAATTCACTTCTCCACTTGCAAATTAACGTATGTAAATTACTTTACCTTAAGGGAACCGGAAAGTGTGAAACGATAGAAAAATGTAACTTCCGATGTTTAATTACTCATCTCAGAAACTAAAAAGGTATTTCCTTGCATGTCCTCATGATACATTCAGAATTAATTCATCATTATTTGGGTAGAATATGAAGCCTCGAACTCCTTTCTTCTGGGAAAATACTCAAATCAGACCCAAGAAACTTTTCATGCATAATATTTAAAACATTTTTGAGCTGCTGAAGTAAAATTATTGCCCTATTGATTACAGGAATTGAGAAATTATTATCTGTATGTCCTAGTTGAAAACTGAAAATAAAATTTTCAGTGCTCTGCAAGCTGGCCTCCATGAACTAATCAAGGTCTCTGATTAAATTTACTTCCACAAGCAGACCTATATATTATTTAAGAGTTTCAAACATTTGATGTGAGAGTTTCTGAGAAAAAGATACACAATTTCAAAAAATGACTTACGGAAAATCAAAAAAGAATGATATTCTGCGTGCAGAGTTATGTTTAAAACTAATTTTACTGCCTCAAATATAGCTTCAGCACAATAATTGATACACAAAATTCTTCAGAGAAGATTGGAGGTTTTTAAAGCTAAAAAACGAAAATTGAAATTTTAGAGCCTATAACACTTTCATGTTCCCTTACATTAACATGATTCGTCCATTATCAAGTTATGCACTAGTTATTGAAATTTTTTTTTTGCTAGTTGTTTTACGTCGCACCGACACAGATATGTCTTACGGCGACGATGGGACAGGAAAGGGCGAGGAGTGGGAAGGAAGCGGCCGTGGCCTTAATTAAGGTACAGCCCCAGCATTTGCCTGGTGTGAAAATGGGAAACCACGGAAAACCATTTTCAGGGCTGCCGACAGTGGGGTTCGAACCTACTATCTCCCGAATACTGGATACTGGCCGCACTTAAGCGACTGCAGCTATCGAGCTCGGTATTGAAAATTTAAGACCTGTCATTCTCCTCCAAGTATGTAAATTTAAAATTAATTAAATTAAATTATCCTAATGTAAATAAGTGAAAATTGTTCGAAGAAATAATGCTATACAGGATAAGAAATAGATAGACATCTTTCTTATCTTACGTAGACTCATGCCAACTCGTCTGATCATTGCTACGTGAGATTCGAACACACTTGTCTGTCGATTCTGTAACTACTGCCACTAGTCATCAGATTTATATTGCAATTGATCGGTTTGTTTTCACGTTTAGTAACATATTTTACTTCAGATATCTTCAATTATTATACACAATTCAAAAAATTTGGGGAACATGTTTTGTAACGTCTGGTATGTGAACGTTAATTTGGTAGATGGAGTTCCAATGGTCATACAGCATACCTTGAGATTTTAGCTGTTCAGGGTATTTCACATCGAAGTTATGCTCCATCTGTAGGCGTAACCACGCATTAAGTCAGGTGACGTCTCAAAACAAAGTGAATAGCGGTGCGTCCATGTGTCGTTCTGAGGCACGCAGACTACTGCGGTAATTTGAGCACGTTGAGATTCGAACACACTTGCCACCGATGACCCATATCTGACCATCCGTGCGTTGCGGCGTCGTTCAACAACTTCCAAAGAACTGCAAAAAGACCTCAGGAGGGTCACTGGAATCACTGTGTCTGATCAGACAGTAAGGAACAGCTTAAGACAAGTGTTCTTACGACCCAGACATCCTGTTCGAGTGCCCCGTTTAACGCAGCAACATCGCGCAGCTCGCCTTCTGTTTTCCCGTACCCACGTCAATTGGCAACTTCAACAATGGAGAGCTGTGTTGTTCACATACGAGTCCAGATTTCCCCTGACACAGCGTAATGGACGTCAACGTGTATGGTGGCGCAATGGTGAGCAGTACATGCGAAATATTGTCCAGGAAGGCGACCGATTCGAACAAGGTTCTGTGATGGTGTGAGGTGGCATCAGTATTGATGCCGTACGGATCTTGTCGTTGTCCGTGGTAATCTTACCGTTGCGGGGTACATCGAGCAGATACTGCTACAGCATGTGTTGGTTGCTGTATACGGTGATGGCCATGAAATCGTATTTATGCACGACAATGCCAGGGCTAATGTAGCGTGCGTCACCAGAGCTGTCTTGCGAGAACTGGACATTCAAGAGATGGAATGGCCAGCAGTGAGTCCGAACTTAATCCCATCGAGCATGTGGGGGATAGGCTTGAGAGAAGTGTTCCTGGGCGTCCTGTTCCACCACAGACACTCGGCAAGACCTCGAACGGGCTCTCATTGAAGAATGGGACCTGATACTGCAACGTGACCTCCGTCAACTTATACAGAGCATGCCATGTAGGTAAAAAATGTAATGGAGTATGGCTTTAAGTGCCGGGAGTGTCCGAGGACATATTCGGCTCGCCAGGTGCAGGTCTTTTGATTTGACACCCGTAGGCGACATGCGCGTCGTGATGAGAATACAGTGATGATGAAGACGACACATACACCAAGCTCCCGTGCCAGAGAAATTAACCAATGATAGTTACAATTCCCGACCATGCCGGGAATAGAACCCGGGACCCCTGTGACCAAAGGCCAACACGCTAAGCATTTATCCATGGAACCGGACGCCACGTAGGTGCCAAGCTGTGATAAATGCTCGTGGAGGACATACACCACACTGAAGCTCTCCAACTGTGATAAAAAAATCCACCCTGGAGGACTGTTATCACTGTGTTTCCGCCGCCCTTATTTAGACATTTCTGTTTGTGTTCTGAAAATTAACGCGAAGCCATCGATATGTTTTTGTATACTTCAATGGTAAAGAATAAAGGATTAGTTGGTAATACGTATACCTGGGGGTGAGGTATTGTTTCGTGGATCATGGTATACTCGTACGTTCAAAAACATGTTCTTTTGAACTGTGGATTAGTAACCAGATTTACACAATCTATTGTTCTTCTCCGTGCCAGGTGCAGCTTGCACGGGGGAGGTGCTCTGAACTGCATATGGGCTTTTATGTACTCTGTGGTGGACGGATCTGGGCGGGGAAGTCCTCAACCCCGACACAGCGCGTTCCAATGGCTGATAGGGGCTCTCGATGAGAGTGGTGGTTGCATCCGCGGATCAACTGAGGACATCATATAGTGGCACCAGCTATATCATTTGTGAGACAAAGGCCGATCCGTCGACTTTGTATCGGCAAACAGCTGCATCGTTTCGTGGCATACTTGGATGTTAGAATATGATGTGGTTACTGCGCACTGACGAAGGCAACGGGAAAGCACCTCCATTATTTTCCCTAGTACATAAACAATCATGATATTTTCACAGCAATATGTACAATCTACTAATCATGATGCGCGGAACCCAAGATCCGGCAGGGGAAGGAATGAGGCTTCTCAGGTCGTCATTCTCAAAAGAATAAATCGATGAACATTGGAACCTGGAATGTCCTTACTAGAGGCGGAAAAACTAGAAGAATCCAGAAATGTAATGAATGAGAAAGACATGGATGTTCTAGGGTTGTGTGAAATCAGATGGACAAGGAATGGCGATTTCTGCAGTGATGATTTCAGAATGATCTACAGTGGCAGCACAAGTGGAGGAAGTAATGGAGTAGGACTTATGCTAAGTAGTAAATGGGCATGAAGTGTGATGAACACCTATCATGTAAATGAAATGATTCTAGTTGTAAAAATCAAAGCAAATCACAGGAATACAGTTTTTGATCAAGTGCACTTTCCCACATCGAACAGTTCGGATGAAGAAATTGATGAAATGTATAAAAATATTGACCAAATATGGAATCTGACAAAGGAATCAGATAATGTAATAATTATGGGAGATTTTAATGCTATTGTTGGAAGTCATCCATATCGAGAAGGAATTGGGAAGTTCGGACTGTGTATCAGGAACAAACGAGAAAAGAGACTACATGATTTCTGTGATCACTACAATATGATCGTGACAAAACACGTTATTTGATGTACCATTACGGCGGAGATATACCTGGAAAGCCCAGGTGACACGGTTCGTTATCAGAATGATTATATCCTGGTCAAGAGAAGATATCGCACTCAAGTTAAAACAAGCCATAGCTACCCTGGAGCAGAGATTGATAGTGATCATTGCATAATCATGGCCAAATGCAATATCCAACTGGAAAAGAGCCGGCATCGAAAAAGAAAACCTCTAGATGTGACCAAACTAAAGGACAACAACAATAAAGGTATTTTCGCCCACAAAACGAATTAATTGTCTGAAAGTCTTGAAGAATCGAAATGGGAAAATGTTAAAGAAGGTTTGATAAATATAGCTCATGCATCACTGGAACAAGAATTTTGGAACCAAGGAAACCGTGGCTTATTAGAGAAATATTGGATCTAATAGTAAAGAGAGACCAGTACAGGAGGGCAATACCGTAAGAAGTATTATGTTTCCTATAAATCTCTAAATACTAACTTGATATCCTGAAACCAGTCTTTGACTTATGAAAACTGGATGTTGTTACCTGTGATTTAATTCGATTGGACTTTTTATTTGTGGACATTCTTGTAATGTAATTTCTGTGCGTTGGATATTGTTCTGTGGACCAATTGACCAGGACTGATCTTGGAATGTTCCTCGAAATCGTGTTTGAACTTGGCGGGCTAATTGAGCAACTGTATATGAATCCTAAATAAGCATACGTCGTGCAGTAGTAAACATATACAGAGTTATGATACATTTCGTGATATAACACACAAAACAGAGCAACACAACTCACAAGCGCGTCTTTTGGTAAACACCCACCCGCTCACTCTCATCCAAGTCCAGGGCAGATGCGCGCGGATCTCCCCTGCAACGAACTCGAGGGACAGCTTCGTATCGCCGATAGGAAAAACACGGTGTGGCTGGTTCTCTGTTCAAATGCTTTCTGTGTACTCTACTTTGCGAGAAAACTTACTTTTTCATTGTGAATTGTTCCTGCAATTACTGCCTCGTGATAATGATTGTCAGACATACGCCATCTGTATCCATCTGTGTGATTCTACAGAAATGGTAACTTTTATCACTGGCTTATAGAATATTTGACGCACTTACGATACTGGAAACGATGAGCTAGTAAATATGATAGTAATTAGCATAGAGGTGGTGGAAATAACTGCACAGTTTATCTAGAATGCAACAAATAATACATTTCGATTTGAAATACGAGATAAATAGAGCAGTTTGCTTGCAATTGCCGTATTTTTAAACACTTCATTAATGTATCCACTGCATCTCAACAAATGAAACATGTAATAATTATTCCAATTATACTATCATTACATCACAATATTTGCATGATACAATCGTTTCAATATTATAAATAGCTGCTCGATTCATGTGCATAATGGAATTGGCACCAAAACAGCTCGTACTGTATTAAACAATGGTAATATAAACTTCGTTTAATGCAGATTTGAAACGGAAAGCTAAAAGTGTTATGTCCGTATTTCCATATGTTCATCATTGCTATCCTCTAGAATGCTTGTGTACCATTCCATTAAGTCTACCAGATTACCAAATGTAATTTATTCATTCAATCTTCCAAATATTTCCGTTCATCATTTGTTTATTTAGTTATTTAATGTACCTTACCGAGATGAGTGGCCACGAGTGTTAACGCACTATGGCTATGGAGTCAATCTCCGCATTCGGAAGGCGAGTGGTTCGAGTGGTCAATCAATCAATACTGATCTGCATTTAGGGCAGTCGCCGAGGTGGCAGATTTCCTATCTGTTGCTTTCCTAGCCTTTTCCGAAATGATGTTCAATAAATTTCCAATTTCTTTGAAATCTCCCTTGGTAAGTTATTCCAATCCCTAACTCCCCTTCCTATAAATGAATATTTGCCCCAGTTTGTCCTCTTCAATTCCAACTTTATTTTCATATCGTGATCTTTCCTACTTTTATAAACGCCATTCAAACCTATTCGTCCACTAATGTCATTCCACGCCATCTCTCCGCTGACAGCTCGGAACATACCACTTAGTCGAGCAGCTCTTCTTCTTTCTCTCAATTCTTCCCAACCTAAACATTGCAACATTTTTGTAACGCTACTCTTTTGTCGGAAATCACCCAGAACAAATCGAGCTGCTTTTCTTTGGATTTTTTCCAGTTCTTGAATCAGGTAATCCTGGTGAGGGTCCCATACACTGGAACCATACTCTAGTTGGGGTCTTACCAGAGACTTATATGCACTCTCCTTTACATCCTTACTACAACCCCTAAACACCCTCATAACCATGTGTAGAGATCGGTACCCTTTATTTACAATCCCATTTATGTGATTACCCCAGTGAAGATCTTTCCTTATATTAACACCTAGATACTTACAATGATCCCCAAAAGGAACTTTCACCCCATCAACGCAGTAATTAAAACTGAGAGGACTTTTCCTATTTGTGAAACACACAACCTGACTTTTAACCCCGTTTATCAACATACCATTGCCTGCTGTCCATCTCACAATATTTTCGAGGTCACGTTGCAGTTGCTGACAATCTTGTAACTTATTTATCACTCTATAGAGAATAACATCATCCGCAAAAAGCCTTACCTCCGATTCCACTCCTTTACTCATATCATTTATATATATAAGAAAACATAAAGGTCCGATAACACTGCCCTGAGGAACTCCCCTCTCAACTATTACAGGGTCAGACAAAGCTTCACCTACTCTAACTCTCTGAGATCTATTTTCTAGAAATATAGCAACCCATTCAGTCACTCTTTTGTCTAGTCCAATTGCACTCATTTTTGCCAGTAGTCTCCCATGATCCACCCTATCAAATGCTTTAGACAGGTTAATCGCGATACAGCCCAGTCGCTTATATTGAGAATGGTTTCTGTGGTTTCCCTAATTTCACTTCCAGGAAAACACCAGGATAGTTCCTGTATAAATAAGATCATAGCAGATTTCCTTTGACCTTCTTATCTAATTTCATTCCACCCGGCGGTTGGCCGTGTGCTAAGGGGCCTTACATTCGGAAGATAGTGGGTTCGAACTACGCTGTCAGCAACCCAGAAGACGGTTTTTCTGTAGTTCCCCAGTTTCACACCAGGCAAATACTGGGGTCTCTACCTTCATTAAAGCCATGGTCACTTCCCATTCCTAAACCTTTTCTATCCCATGTCACCGTAAGACCTATCTCTGTTGATGCGACGTAAAGCAAAGTTATAAACATTCTCTCCCTTAAGCGTGGTCTTACCGCAAACTTACTTGTCACAAAAATTATTTCGAACGTCATTTATTTTATAAACTTTGTCTTTTCTTCTTGTGGATACAATGAAGAGTAAGGGAGATATTAGGGACAGTCGTGTGAAAGTTTAAGTCCACGAACATGTAACTAACCCTATGGAGAGTCACTACGGAGATCCTACGTTTGAAGCGCTTTGCACGTACATCTGTAATATATGCATTTTAATATGTTATTTGTTTTACTTCCCACTAACTACTCTTTTACGGTTTTCGGAGACCCCGAGGTGCCGGAATTTAGTCTCTCAGGAGTTGTTTTACGTGCCAGTAAATCTACCGACGCGAGGCTGACGTATTTGAGCACCTTCAAATACCACCGGACTGAGCCAGGATTGAACCTGCCAAGTATGGGTCAGAAGGCCAGCGCCTCAACCGTTTGAGCCACTCAGCCCGGCTATATATGCATTTTAAAAACATTAACCTGGTAATTGTACTTTACACCGGAATTTTGCAATTCCTATGGAAGGCAGGAAGGGCACAGAGGAAAGCTGAACTCAAAGGAAACCTAATCCGTTAAAACGCCCCTTTATAACATCACCACACAATATATGATATCAAACCTCAGATAAATATGATGAATGCAGTGGATTTAATGTTGAAACATGTTTCGTAGTCATCAGATAGAAATATTGCAAGACATCATGAGCAAGCTAATGGTGCCATCACAAATGCTACATAAGTACCGTTAAGATACTTAGGTATGTATCATATAGTAGACTATTTTTATTAGAAGGTGATTTCAATTAATGAATTTATCACGGATACTACATAGAGGCTATCCGTCAATATTTTAATTCGTGACGTCGCGATTGCTCTGATCGACGATTAATCTATAAACCGTCTCTGAAATAAACAGACAGGTGGGTAGACAGATAGATAGATAGATAGGTAGAATGATAGATAGATAGATAGATAGATAGATATCTGCTAGGGTGATACATCCAAGACCATTAAATGTCAGTAATTTTTATACACTAGTCAAAAAATATTTAGTCACCTTTTCAGACGTTCCCAACTACATTGTATGAATGCATAGTAGGATGGGAATTGGATTATTACGGCAAGAGCATCTCTTCTTTACATAACATAGGGTTCAATAGTAATCCAGATTTTTAGGAGATGTCAGTATGAGGTGAAATTCTCAATTCGAACTATATGCGAAGGTTGGTCTGAGTGGAGTGCAATGTTTATAAGTCATCAATAATCATTGATTTCTACAATGAAGAAAATAATAATAATAATAATAATAATAATAATAATAATAATAATAATAATAATAATATGTTATTGGTTTTACGTCCAACTAATAATTTTGACACATTTTGGAGACACCGAGGGGTCAGAATTTTGTCCCGCAGGAGTTCGTTTATGTGCCAGTATATCTACCTACACGAGGCTGACGTATTTGAGGAACTGCAACCGCCACCGAACTAAAGCCGGGATCGAACCTGCCAATTTTCGGTCAGGAGGCCAGGGTCTCAACCGTCTGAGCCACTCAGCCCGGCGCAATGGAGAGAATGAGGCAAGTCACCTTTGTGCTTTGATTCAAACATAGTGATGATTTGTGCAAGTTCCTGTCCAAACCTGGGTCTGTGCAAACAATATTATTTTATAACACGCGAGGTAGTTATTTTCGTATGTTCGGTGCCCAAACTTCCACACCAAGGAATCAGTCAGTCGAAAATAAATTGAATCGTGAATTGCTAAAAGGGCGTAAGTCTACCTTTTGGCGGTTTTCACTTATATACATAAATATGATCCTCTGGGTTATACCCACCCTTTAATGTTAAAAGGCATTAAATTCGGGACAATCTCAAATTCGGGGTAGTCACTTTTTCATGGAGTGTTAAAAGGCAGTAAGTCCTGGATGTGTAGTTGTTTCTCCCTACATTAGGAGTTTTGTGGAACACACATTTAAGATAATTCAGCTAGGTGTAGGATACATTACGCTTCCTCATAACTTGGCCTACCCTGAGGGTTCTGTTCGCACCCACACTAAAACGTTGAAGGATATTGAGCAACTCCTACCATACATTCCGCAGGATAAGGAGGAAGTCGATTTTTATAAAGGTATTCTAAAATAGAACAATGTGGATGGCTTGGAGGATTAGTGTGATTACTGGTTATATTATCCAGGGTTTTAATGGTCATTTTTAAAAGAATAAAGAGGGTAACACTACAAAACGTTCTGTCTTGATATTAAGGAGGACTGGCTAATGCAAATATTTCTAGATTTATTTCTTCCGATGATATTTATATATTAGTATTGAATCCTTGAACTTATCGTTCCATCGTTGGCCATCTGCCTCGGCTGGTTCAGTAAAGCAATATCGTACTCTTGGATCTTGGGGTCGTTGCGAGTTTTTCTGTCACTTCATCGACCAAAAGATAGGGTTCAGAGGAGACCAAAATTACTTCAAATGAGGAGCAAAAATGTGCTTACTAAAATATTTGTTCAATTTAAATAACGATAGTGTAAAACTTAGTGTAAAATTCGTGGACAGCACAATCCAGTAAATGAGAATAAAACCTGAAAATTGGGCACCATTGATCCAAACAATATCTGACAGTTAATCCACACAATCCGTTGAGAATCTGACCTTCAACAAGTAGAATTCCAGTTTTATATTTAATTAAGGTTGTCCATCAGTCTACTATCCTATCGGATATTGGAGCATCCCCCGAATGGACCCTTAATCGAACCAAATCGACTACGAGTTGCTTTGGATAGGTTGCGAAATATTGCTTAAAAACATGGTGTTCATTACAAGTTAACAGCAATGTCATAATCAAAAATAAAATTCCACCATGTATTGCAATCCTGAGACACCCTTAAATTACAGAGGAATCCCTATGCTAAAACATGCATCACCCCAAACTGATGTTCAGAAGGATGCAACAACACTTGATCCCAGTGGCGGCCCGTGGCCAAATTATCCGGCGGGGCACAACTTATAAAATAATATGGACAGTCAAGTAGATATTTAAGGTATCGGTTGCAAAATATAACAATAATGCGCATGTGAATAAATACACTAACAACTGACTCGTAAATAAGCTTATCCCGTTTACAGTTGGTGCCAGTTAGATATTAACACCAAGGAAAAAGACAGTGAAAGGTGGGGTCAAAGGAAACGGGACACGAACCCGTGACCTCTCCATTTCCGGTGAAGTGTTATTTCACTGAGCTAAATGGCAGGGGATAAGCTGATCCAGATTTCGTTTATAACCCGTTCCCCTACACGTCAAGTAATAATGAATATACTAACCTTCTCATTTTTAGATGAAGTCTATTCTTCGATCCTTTGCTTGAGCAAATACTTCGATAACTCGCTGGTTGAAGTCGGGAATCGAACGTACCATTTTACTTTCAATGGAAAGCATCGCCAGGGCCATTAGTCTGCCTTGGCTCATCGTATTCCTCAAGAAGGTCTTTATTCGATTTAGAGTAGAGAAAAACTTTTTACTTTCCACTGTCGACATCGGGTTTGTAACAATAATGCTCAGTAACCTAACGCATTCATTGAAAGTGTCTTGCATATTGTTGCGCAGGAAAAGTTGCAAAAGCGCCGCAGCACCATCTGCCGCACGCACGTCTACCCTGGAATATAACACTTCAAGTTCGGTCCTGAGCCTGGCTTTGTTCACTTTCGGGTACTTGTTTACGGTTGACGCGGAATTTTTTCCGGAAAGAGAGTACAAAATTCTCCAAAACTTGATACCCGAATAAGGTTGGCAGCTGCTAAATGGCCTATTAGAAACACGGTAACCTCATTTAAGATAACTTATTTTAATAATGAAAACATCTGAAAGCAACTAAATCCCTGCATGAGAGATATGAACGCATTTTTTAAATAAACAAGACTAAAATATTATTGGATTTACTTTAGTTACAGAATTGGTGAATTGGCTACACTGATGTTTGTAAAGCGCGGATATTTCTCGTGATCTGTTATTTGCTCTATGCGCATGCGCTGCAGAAGGCCTCAAGGATCTGAGTGCCCAACCAGAAGTACTCCCCGTCGCCCGCTCACCCACACAAGCCCACAGCTGTCATGGACTTTCACCATCTTCAAATACGGTGTTCTAATGCGCAGGCGCGTCGTTTGGGCACAAGACGATCTAGTGCCCAGAGCTGCACATTTCGCCTGCCACTCGCTTCGCAAGACTCCTGCAGTCATTATTGTCGCACTGACAGCAACAGCTTGTCTCTTTAAATACGAGTACAAAAGGTATCCTCTCTTCGTGCTTAAAGACATGGTGGGTTTAAATACCTACCAAAATCCGTAATCCAGTTAAGAATATAACATTTTGTCGTGATAATATTTGTAGAAATAATTCTGTTGTTCGGCTGTAGCCCAACTAAATTATAAATTATTTCCTGAAATTCTGAGTGCAAAAACTTGACAGGGCACGTGCCCCTGTGCCCCTAAGGGCCCACCGCCACTGCTTGATCCGAGGTGATCTTACGTTACGTCGTCCTGAAGGAACAAAACTGCGAAATGCAGGAAAACATTAATTCATTAGGCATTTAGAAGAAATGCCAAGCACTGTAGATGAAGAATGATAATTCACTTGAAAATGTTCTTACTAAACCAACATTCAGGTTAGGAAACAGTTACGTCGTTAAATTTGTTAAAATACAAGTCCACAATATAACAAAAATAAAACGAAATCTCTCCAATTTTCTATAGATACGACTACCCTTACAAATCTGTCTACCTACACTTGTTCCATTAAATTAAACTACAAGTGATTGGCAGATCAACGTCTCTCATAAATAAAGTGAATAAAGAACAATGAAAATAAAACAAATTTTCAGCTGATGAATCGAAACGGCATTCGTAGTGCAAATCCTACAAAAATAAACTAAGTGTCAACACACGGAACTATCATAATATACCGGACACCCGAACAATAAATCTTAAAGTAAATAAAAGTAACTGAATATGAACACAAGTTCATCGAACTTGAGCACGGGCGGCTAAGCAGTAATGATCAGCCTCCATTAGCCCAGAATCCACGTGGGACAACACTTACATTCATGCCACTACTGATGCAAGGCTGTTATGGGAGCACCTTCTGGCTAGTAAGAATTATGCCGAAACATGGCCTGAATAGTATCTGCTAATATCCTTCACATATGTATCCACTACTGCAACCACTAATATCATTCAAGTCGATTCGCAAAAATGCCTAACCTATGACTTGGCTATGTACACACGACATCCTAATCCTGTCGTTGAGCCAACGTTACAGTGTCTACTCATCCTTTATATAATGCACGCGGCTTGAGCCAACGTTATGGTATCTACACATCACTCATACTGCCAGGCGAAATTGGAACTTTAACACAATGTCCGGGTACTTAGATCTGATTCTCGTTGAAACTCTTAACACATGAAGTGAAATTCGCTACAAAAATGAACTCGAACCTGGAAATATTAATGTGCCTATTTCCTATAATAAAACGTGAATTCGAAATTAAAAAACGTCAGAATAGTTTAATCTATTCCTCAATAACATCTCAACACATGCAGTGAAGTTCGCTAAATGAAAATATTACGTAATATCACTGAAAACAGTAATCACTACCATCACGATATTCACGGCATAACTTGAGGGTGAGGCTCCAATTGGCCCTCCATGTCACCACTCCAATCATGTATCATTGTGAACTGTCCAGTGAAGTACCTTTTCATCAATCTACTCAAGCTGAACTATCATTCAAATAAAAATTCATTTTTTTCACACACGCAATGTCTCCAGTCAGCGATAATTTTGTCTCGGAGGCTGATAACCTCACATCATCAATTTTGTCTCGTAAAGATACAGAATAGAATTCAATTTACAATAATTACCTTGACCGTGTGTCAGAATGTATTTTGTTCGGAAGGTCGGCTATTACAGAATTCACTTCGCTGGTATCAAATAGAACCGCCACTTAGACTTAATTGCCGTTACCTACGGTCTTGCATAAAATAGTAATCATAGGAGAACATCAACTTGTACTTAAAATAGGCGTTACAACGTGCTCATTTGGATTTGACAACGTTTACGTTATATTCATCAATCGTTCTGGATTGCTACAGGACATCGTTCATCTCGCACAGCCTCTCTCAGAAATATTACATCTCAACCTATACACCATGTCACGAAAATTCCTCTCAGTCGAAATACAGGGCCCCTTATCCTCAGCATCCTGCTTATTCTACATCACTCATAAAATACAGTCTTACTCTGCCTTTAAAATCTTCCTAACTATTCTCATAATATTTAATTTCCATTACAATCCATTTCCTTCTGGCTTGAAACTTTTTAAATACAAGCGATCCCATGATCAAACAACTTTCTAATGATCTCACAATTAACTTCTAAAAACTTTTCTTGACCTCAGGAACAAAATAGCATACCGTGATTTTCTGAATCACAAATACACGGTGTCACAAAATGTAAGTTTTCCAAAAAATGCCGACTTTATCATACTACACTGAATTTCGATATTAACCGCAAATATCGCTTGAGATTACTGCTGAACGCATAACTCATCATCCAAATTTTATCCTGACGTGAATAATAATAATAATAATATTATTATTATTATTATTATTGTAGTATTATTTTATATTTGAATTCATCACACTCGTAACGGTTATTTTATCGTTATCATTATTGTACTTTACCGGCCCGAACATTATTTCATTGATTTTCATTGCAAATTTTCAACCTCAATTTACATATTTTAAAGAAATTTAAACACATTCTAAAGTCTCGCGCGCTGACATAAATAATAGACAATTCGCCTCCACACTAGAAACACGACAATACAGTTCCTCATCATCGCAATATACTTGATTACCCACGCCAGATTTACAACGCGATGTTATGATTTTTAATTAATTAATTTAAGGGACAAGCATCTACATCTCTAACTACATAGCATAATATTTAACTTAAACATACCTGTAATTGTAGTCTTTTGGCATTGAATTATCTCGGCTCCATCAAGTGCCAGCCACCTCCATTTTATCCCTTCATAATTACAGGACACATTCTTTGCATTCGTCTTGGGGAAATACACTTAAATAATAAATTTTATTCTATCCACATTTAACAGTTAAACCGCCCCGCTTCGTATCGAGAATTGAACTGACGCAGTTGTTCCACAGGTGTGATTGACCGTGAGACACAAGCTTATCTTGACCAACCCACAACAGTTCTCCCTTTCCGATTACCAAAATAAAATCGTCCGCAATAATTCACAACAGCTATGTATCTGCTGTCTTCCTACATAGAAGTTCAGGAATCCTACAATTATTCAACTAATGATATTCTTACCCGACCGTGATAGATGCCGTAACTACAATGTTTCAATAGCTAATTTTGTATTCGTTCACCATTCACCAATTAGTAAAATATTCATCCCTCACGCCAACTGGCTTTAGAGATTCTACAAGTCCTTTTCGCCCATTTTGTCTTCTTCTTAATGTTGCCTGACGTAGGTTCACACTCTCGGAACATAAAATGACGACTGACGCTCTTGGGTGAGGAGGGTTTTTTAAAGAATTTTCTAGGGTTGCTGCGGTGCAATCATTACGATTGAAGACTACTGGACCGATTTCTTCATGACTCGCTCCAGAGATTCCACCTATTTTTCCAGTCATGATGGTGTTGTTTGCTGATTTTTCCTGTTTCTTTAACGGGCATAATTAATTAATTTCGTGCAGGAGAATTTTCGCGCATTTTGACTGCACGTGCTTGACGCGTGTCACAACTCTGGAAATATGGATGCCAACTTCTCTCCAGACCTAATTAAATACATTTCCACCCTGTGGACTTTAGCTTCATCAGATATTTCCCAAAATTCTTAATTACTTATTTCCTTGTCAGTGCCGAAATATCTCGCAATGAGGGTTATTATCCAGAATTTTGTTATTAATTACCCGAGGTCTGCCGAAATGTTCCGACCTCGTTCGAATGTTTCGTGGCTCACTCCCCACTGTGAGTTGTCACACCACAGAACGCGAGATGAGCTTGCAATAAAACATGTATTTAATATTTTATTTAATACGGTTGCACTTCATCTTGTAGTTAACATTTTTAGCAAGGTAGAGTTAAGGGTTCAGTATGTGAAAATGTAAACACTTGTTGGCTTAGATAAACTTCATACTTTCAAAAATAATTTGTTTATAAATTTTCTGATATTGACTGTATTTCTAGTAATGTAAACGCATTGTATACTACAATTACCAATAAATACTTTGTTTAATATCCCAAATAAAGGAAAATTTTCAAAAAAGGCAGCTTTTAAATGCGAATGCAATAAGCAAAACTGAATGTATTGCTAAAAGGACTAAAAGTCAATGCACTTTAAGCGTAACAAAATGTATAAAAATGAACTTTATATTCAATTCTTGAGTTATATAGGTCGGTCAGAAGTAGTCAAACCTATTACAAGAGGTATTGTTTTTCTTCCGTAATGCAATAATGCAGGATACAAACACTTTTTCTCAGAACTAGGTTCAATGGACCTAGCAAGGTGGATTTATGGATTTAGTATGTGATAATGTAAACACATGTTGGCTGAGATAAACTTCATACTTCGAAAAATAATTTGTTTTGTTTAATTTTCATGTGTTGACTGTAACTTTAACAATTCATCATTCAATTCTTGATCGCTTTGTCCATCTGTGCATCAGCGGCGTACTGGAGGCAATGAACATAACGCCAACGTCCACATGCATATTTATTCCTAGTCATGTCTCTCGGTGGAACATTTTTATGTCAACTAATACTGACGTGTTAAAAAACACAAATGGAAATGTTAGAACTAGTTTTCAAAAGAAAACTAGTTTAACGTTACATGTTCTAGAATATCCCAACTATCCGCATTCACTCTGGGGCGTATCCAGGGAGGGAGGGCTGGTTTCTGGATGTTAGACACCCCCCTTCTCCGTGGAACTTTTACAAAATGTAATAAACAGAAACTGACAATAAACTAAATAGATATTCAGAGACATAATTGTAAAACCAACAGATCTGTTGGATCTCTTTCCTAAGAAGCCTCAAATATTACATTTTAGATTGTAAAGTGAAGATAAAATCCGCTGTAAAACTGTTGACATTGATCGTATTGTTCTTGTTCTGTATTATATTGTAAGATTTTGTAGTGTACTGGAACCTGAATATCAACGTCAATGCACTTGTGTCAGTGTGCATATATATAGACAATTCATGCAAGCGCGCACCACACTAGCACGTTCATTATGTTCTATCACCATCGCCGATTCCGGCTACGTTACTGGATTCACACGAAACGAATATACAAAAAAAGTAAAGCATGAAATATGAAAAATGGACCAGGTTTGGAATTATAAAACGGCTTTGAATATTGGTAATGATGAGTTCGAGCACCACTGTCGGCAGACCTGAAGATGGTTTTCCGTGGTTTCCCATTTCCACATCAGGCAAATGCTGGGGCGACGGCCACGGCCGCTTCCTTTCCACTCCTAAGCCTTTCGTATTCCATCGTAGCCATAAAGCCTATCTGTGTTCGTGCGACGTAAAAGAAAATTCAAAATTGGTAATTTTCTACGTATCTTCATTCATTACACGATTTGATCACTACCTATAGCTTCGCAGGTAAAGCGCTCGATGTTAGATAGAATTTGTGGACAGGAGGGGTAAGGAAGAGGGAGTAAATGTTTGAATCTAATAGAGCATCACTTTACCGAGTGAGTTGGCCGCGCGGTTAGGATCAAGCTGTTATGAGTTTGCATTCGGGAGATAGTAGTTTCGAATCCCACTGTCGGCAGCCCTAAATATGGTTTTCCGTGGATTCCCGTTTTCACACCAACCAAGGGGCTGTACATTAATTAAGTATAAGGCACGGCCCTTCTCACTTCTAGCCCTTTCCTACCCCACCATCGCCATAAGACCTACCTGTATCGGTGCGACGTAGAGCTAATTGTAAGTAATAAAAAAAGAGCATCACTTTGTAGTTGCCATGATCGGGAAATTCAGAAGTGTACAGGTCCTGACACAAAGAAGATTTGCTTGAATAAATGGTCAGATTTACGACCTTGAGTCTAAAGTGCCTTAATTTCGTTTCCTGGGTGTGCTCGACATTTTAACCACGTATAGTAGTGACGACATCCCTGTACATAGTGGTGGCGTCATGAAGGACATACGGCCATAAAGTTGAGCCAGACGAATACGAAGTGCCGATTGCAAGAAAAGTCGAAAAGGGCCAGGAAGAATGCGAAGTAACATGTTACAGTAGATCAACTTTATAATTTTTAAAAAATTTAAATGAAGGGAAATATAGTATAATAAAAGGCAGTGGTCTATTTTTATATAATTAACTGATGTATGACTGAATATTACTAACTTCCGTTTAAAGTACCGGGTGTACTTGATTTGTAGAAGTAATTATTAACAAAATAGTACGAAACATGTGCGTCACGGTAAAGTTGGTGATATGTATTCAAATATTTTAGTTGCCAAGCACCTGAAATTAAGATTATTTGCAACTAAAATGTCGAGTATATTTGATCCTAATTCGTGCGAGGTTCGTTTTCACAAATGGGCTATACCAAGTCAAAATAGAGACCCCGTTTGACCGACGAGTACCTGTTGGCGCAGCTGAAGATAGGTTTAACCGAAATAAATTCAGATTTTGGTGGAATAATTGCAAATGTAAAATATATGCAATTAAAGTAAAACATTGTAATTTGTTACTGTCTCAATAACATAAATATAAGCCGCAAACAGTTTTTAAAGTTCAACAACCACCTCTGCACACATTGTCGGTTTGTTTCTGCGTCTACTGGTTCATTGAGTACTCCATGGTGTTTATTGGTTTCGCAGGTTGCTTATCAAGTGGTTCAGGGTTTACCCACACATATCTTAGAGAATCCACATTAGGTTTATACGTACCATCTTCAGTCTTAAAATAAAGCGGAACTTACTACGATCCGTGTATTATAACACGAACAGGTTCTGATTTTCTTCCTAACATAAATCCGACTGACTTGGGAGGGCGTTGCTTTTATGGGTGCGCCAGCCATATACAGTATCTTGTCATTTTATTTGTTCCCTGGATGTGATGTTTAGCAGCGCTTTGTTTCTACGACAGAGAATGTGGCTCTTATTCTCGACTGTCATTTTACTTTATTTACACTTCGTGTGTGCGGGCTTCTACCGTGAACTACCTAGTGCACTCCACAGAAGCATGTGTTCGTTTATTGAAAGACTATTCTGTGCAGCTAGACTGTGCACAACGGAATAAAGCCTGTTCCTAGATCGCGTGTTTCTCATTATTTAATTCAAAATATATGCTGTTAATTCACGTGAGAAAAATGGGATTACGTGGTCATGAGATCCAGGCAGTTTACTAGGATCGTTTCATATGTCATAGAAACTGCGTTATGGTTTCTGAAAAAGGATCTGCAACGTTAATCTACTATTAATATTTCAAAGCCACAGGAATTTCCTTCTGAATATTTACACCAAATTGGGTCCGAGTTCAGGAGCTAATACCAAACCCCATGGAACTACAGCCCTTGAAGAGCCTTGGACTACCAAGCGACCGCTGCTCAGCCCGAGATTACGAGGTGTCGTGTGGTCAGCACGACGATTCCTCTCGGCCGTTATTCTTGGCTTTCCAGACCGGGGCCGCCATCTCACCGTCAGATAGCTCCTCAATTCTAATCACGTAGGCTGAGTGGACCTCGAACCAGCCCTCAGGTCCAGGTAAAAATCCCTGACCTGGCCGGGAATCGAACCCGGGGCCTCCGGGTAAGAGGCATGCACGCTACCCCTACACCACGGGGCCGGCATCAGGAGCTAATGGCTAGGGGCAATTGAAATCTACAGTCAACAAGTTCGTGGACTGGCTCCTACAGTTTAGGCAACGCATTATACACCTGTGTACTACAGTCAATATGTTCGTGGGTGGACTGGCGCTAACAGTTCAAGGATCACGCAGTCTGTTTTTTCTTTTTTTGCTATTTGCTTTACGTCGCACCGACACAGATAGGTTTTATGGCAACAATGAGATAGGAAAGGCCTAGGAATGGGAAGGAAGCAGCCGTGGCCTTAATTAAGGTGCATGTGCCTGGTGCGAAAATGGAAAACCATCTTCAGAGCTGCCGACAGTGGGTTTCGAACCCACTATCTCCCGATTACTGGATACTGGCCTCACTTCAACGACTGCAGCTATCGAGTTCGGTGATCACGTAGTCTCTTGACCTCTTTTTTTTTTTTTTTTTTGCGAATTTTTCTCGTCGTGGTGATTCGGACGATTTATGCTTTATAATCTCAAACATTTCGCTAGCAAATTTGCATAATGTTCTCAAATTCTGCACTCACATTCAACTACACTTCAGAACGGTGACCATGATTTTGCTTGCACTGTAAGTACGCAACTGCCTCTGGTTGAGACTAGCGAAGAACTGTCACTGCACCATCCTGGTGTACAATCTAAAGGCACTAGTGCACCACAGCGACACTAAACGGCCAGTCCACGAACTTAATGACTCTACTACGTATAAGTAAATTCTATTTTATTATCCACGCAGATCTTGCACATTTAAATCCTCTTGAAAAATTCGAAACACTGTCGACACAGGAGCACCCGTACGTAAGGATAATTCCTACACACATAATCCAACGTGTGTGTTGTCTTAGCATTTTTCGATATCGACCACTGACACCTCTGTATGAGCGGAAATTTTACCTTCTTGATGCCCAGAGTTTCTGGATACAGTTTCTAATTTGCCTGAGGGAAACTTGGCCCACTGTTCTTTTTAAACGAGGAAACACATCTAAGCAAAGATATTTTGCTTGTTGTGAACATTTAACAGTCCCGAGAAATTCTTCACTTTGGATAAACAGACGACCCTTCGAAATGGAGAACTTTATCTTTACTTACACCAACAAAATTCTTATTAAAATATTCTTCAAATGTAGTTACCTTCATAGTCTAGAATGATAATGTTAAAAGAAAAATTATCAACTGAAACAGTAACATTAATAACTAACGAACAATAGCCATACAGTCAGAACATATGATTACTGAACAGAAGTGGTACCAGTGAGAATTCCCTGAACTAAAATTGATAGAAGAATAAGGCGGCCTCTGGAGCTGCTTTGGTCTTGCAGTAGAATTACCATGATTGCTTCATCATCCATGTGGAACCTCTTCCTCTTCAACACGAATGGATATCATTGCAGCTGCATGGATCTTACGTATTAATGTGGGCTTGTTTATTTTTTACGTTATACATACCAAAAAATCCAATTCTGACGAAAACTGGAGCTGCCTGGCTCATGTATCCAACCCTTATTTTCACGTATGACAGCCGTTCAAATTGACTTACGTCCATTCTTGAGCACGGCTCTTATCTTACCCTTTCGTGTGTTATTAACTTTACTTTATTTGTTTTACGTCCCACTAACTACTTTTACGGTTTTTGGAGACACCGAGGTGCCGAAATTTAGTCCCGCGGGAGTTCTTTTACGTGACATTAAATCTACCGACACGAGGCTGACTTATTTGAGCACCTTCAAATACCACCGAACTGAGCCAGGATCGAACCTGTCAAGTTGGAATCAGAAGGCAAGCGCCTCAACCGACTGAGCCACTCAGCCCGGCTATTAACTAGTTACAAGTCCATGGGTTCACTAGTTAATGACCTAGGTATCTGCATTGACTATTCTTGTGTGTATATGTACTATTCATGGTTCATTACTAGGATGTTCTTCTTTGTGGCAAAATGTATGTTCTTAATACCGGGACGAAGTGGTAAAATGCTGATACCTATGCATGAAACAGACGAATATTCATTTCCGAAACAACACACAGTCATTCATAAAACAGTATTTAAACATCCTATGATTGATATGACCGGTAGATAAATCGGTACCGGCGAGCTGATTGACTCGAATGGTAGACAGCTCTCATTCTAAGCCCAGGTTGGTAGGCTCGATCCCGATTCGGTCCAGTGATAATGTAAATTGTTCAAATAAGCCTGCCTCGTTCGGATATACGAGTAATTTACGGCATATGAGAGAACGCCTGCGCGACGAAATTTCAAGTACTTCGGTGTCTCCAAAAAGTGTAATAGTTAATGGGAAGAAAAACAATATTATTATTATTATTATTATTATTATTATTATTATTATTATTATTTATTATTATTATTATTATTATTATTATTATTATTATTATTATTATTATTATTATTATTATTATTATTATTATTATTATTATTATTATTATTATTATTATTATTATTATTATTATTATTATTATTATACCAGGATTAGACAATCCCCGGTTATTTAAGTTGTGCGTCTTCTCCACTATGGCCATCTCTGACAGTGATTAAGAATTCTTAAGACTTTTTAAAACTTGTTACTTCGATGGTTAGATGGCACTGGCTTCTGTTGTCTAGCGATCACTGGATGACTAAGCCCCTGTTAATCCATGGAGACATTTAATTTGTTGTAGTTGGTAAACCTATTTACTTGCATTGTTTCCTTTAATGTGCCGAAGTTGTCAACTCTATCACGGGTTCTTCCTCTTATGCTGATTGCCTATCGCTTGCCAGTAAGGACATTTTCTAACCAATCGGGACTCTAATTATTGAATGGGATTTCAGCCTATCAACGCTCGGGATTCTAAAATAGCCTAGAACTTCCCCTGGGAATCTGTTTCAACCAAGCGCATTTGGGCCGTCTTGTCTGATATAGCTTGGGTTATTTGGTGCACGATTCGACGGACGTTAGAGGGAGCAGGAGGCAGGAGACACTTGCTTGAAGATCCAGAACCAACAGGTATGGCAGAATAAACCTAAATGTGTGATTATGCCGACGTGTGTAGTGTGGGGAAACTTTCAGCGATTTCCTATAGAATGTGATATGTAGGCTTTTCATTTTCGCTGTAATTTAGGACCTTCTGCGCAGTTTTCGGGCTCAAATTTATATTTCATACTGGGAAATAAATTTAATGTACGGGAGCGCGAGTGGTTACCCTAGGAATCTTCCCTTTCTGTTTAAATTTGTTGACTGAACTTTCCCAACTTATAAATTTTGGAAATCGTTCTCGGTCTTTAATATGCTCCCTTTTTGTCACCTTTTAGCATGGGATTAGCCTATTTTTCATTGGGCACTAACCCCGCTTAGATTCAAGTCTTTCTCAGTAATAATCTATTCAGTAGTGCCTGTGTTTTGCGTCTTTACCTTTCATCTATGGCCTGTATTGATGTAACCTTTCTTCTGTTCCTTCTATTGGCCTAGTAGTATGGGTAATATACCCCTCAATATGCATTGTGGTTTACCGTGTTTACAATTAGGTTCCCTTCTGGAACAGTACTTCAACTGTTTGATAATTCGCACAAATGATAAGCCCATTTTGATAACATTTTGATCAACACTATGTTATGGTGTCACCAAGTAGCTTATCAGTGAATGTGAGAGGTAACAAGCAACCTCGCTACTTATTCACGCTAGCCTCTATGTAATAAGAGCTCAGACTCCATTATGTTCTACCTGTTAGGAGCAAGATCGAAACCGATTCGCCAAGCTTGGCAGCTAACAGCACGCTAAGGATGCGGACGTTACTATTAAAAATATTGTGACTAGTTGGCGTGGTAGTAAGATAAATTAACACTAAACTGGTAGCTTCTCTACTAATTTTTATTGACTAAGCACTAAAACTACACAGGACTAACGAGCAAATAACTTTCGCTCATAACACACACTTATACAGTTCGAGCTCTCTCTCTCTCTCTCTCTCTCTCTCTCTCTCTATTTCTATCTCACTTAGTTTCTCACTTGTTCTAACATTACAGATTACTCCTACAAGCTAAATAGTTAGGCCGCAAAGTCACTCGCCACAAGCACTTGCACCCTAGGGCTGTGTACACTGTATTTCAAAAGCGGCCGCACACTACACAGTTTTACATTCACACACAAGGTCGCACGTCGCACTGCTACACGTTCTCTCCTTCGCCGTCCGTCCATACTGTAGCACGCTAGTTCGACAGTCACGGCAGTTCACGCACTTCACCGCACTGGCAGTCGCTCACTGACTGAGCTCATGACTGAACTACACAAACGCCCACCCAGGCAAGTTACTCCTGTCTTAAGTATATGCGCCAATCCTTCCAGAACAGTCCGAATGCTGGATGTGTCCAGGAACCTTGCGAGATGAAAGACTCCAGGTTAATCGTCTCGTAATTTCCATAGTCCTGTGCCGCGCTACCATAGTCGGAAGTGAGAGGGGGCCGGTGTAACACTTAAACCTTGTTCGTGATTGGTGCGTTCAAAGAGTAACCAGGTGGGCAGATACGGTGACGTCTCCAGCCCAGAGCAAGTTAGCATGGCGGACGCTATAACAATTACGCTGCCCCCTCCTTTAGGCTGCTCGTCCCGATAAGGTGCCAGGCGATCCAGGTGAACAACAATCATCTCCTTGCGGGGAGGCCACCAGATCCGGTTGATGACGTCGTTGATCTTGGTGACGATTGTATATGGGTCTTCGCATTGCGGCTGCAGTTTCGGTGACTTCCCTTTTGTTCAAACCGGTCATTAGAGCCACACCCTGTCACCTTGCTGGAAACCCGCAGAGATCGCCAGCATGTCGTCGCGGACTTTCATCCGATTGCTGGCTACCCTTAGATTCCATTATGTTCTACCTGTCAGGAGCAAGATCGAAACCGATTCGCCATCCCTCCCGTCCCAGTCCCTCTGGTGCGCCAAAACTACCTTTCTAAGTTGTTCATCGACGGTTTTCAAAAAACGCTCATCCATGTCATCTGACTGAGGGTGGAGAGGTCTCGTACGGGTCTTCCGCACTCCTCAGCACTGCAGAGCCTCTTGCACCAGCTTCGCTATGCAGTTCCCTCGGAACACCGAATAAGCAGAAGAAGTTCTTGACCAAGACGTCGGCCTATGTCGATGCCTATCCGGGAACTTAGTTAAGTAGTCCATGGCCAGGAGTAAGTAACGGTTCCCAGTGTCGAATTCGGGGAATCGTCCAGCGACAACAATGGTGATCCTTTCGAAAGGTGCTCCAATGTTTCACTGCATCATCTAGCCCCTACTCCTGGTACGTGGGCCCCGGCTCGCCACGCACGTATCACACATCTGGCATATCTTCTCAACACCGTTCCTCAGGTGCATCCAGTAGTAACCCTGTCGGGTACGGTCTAGGGTCTTATTCATTCCCAAGTGGCTGTCAACAGTGCCCGCACGCAACTCGGTTAGTACTTCTTTTCTCGTTCTCCTGGGAATTATCTGCTGGACAATCTGCTTCTATCCGTTCTCGGTGCTCGGTGGTGAAATAGTACTCCTGAACGCGTTGTACCCAACGAGCTGTCTGTCCCTCTAGATTTCTGAAGCATAGGAGTAGTCAATGCGCATATAGAAAGGCTGCCCATACAGATACTTGTGGAAGTGCTCCACGGTCTTCATGATGGCCAGCAATTCCCGACGCGTCATGAAGTAATTCCTCACAGCCTTTGACGTCTTTCTGAAATAGGCGATCACCTTCTCCTGGTCGTCTTGCAACTTGTGGCAGCACCCCACCAATTCCCACGTCGGTGTCTATGATGAGAATATCCCCAGGCTTTGGATATCCTACGATGGGTGCCATATACAGGGACTCCTTCAGAGCTGCCTCCCCTCCACTGGCCGTTGGAAAGGCCTCCGTTCCTTGGAGAGCCGCGGGCTTTAAGATGTCTGCGTAGCCAGCTATAAATCTGTGGTAGTGCGTGCAAAGGCCAAGGAAACTCCTCAGTTCTGGATCGTTCTTCGGCACTGGCCAGTTCCCGAGAGCTCCTAACTTCTCCGGATCGGTAGCTACTCGCTCCGATGACACGATGTGGACCAGGTAGCGCACCTCTTTCTGGAACTTAAGGTGAGCCCCACGTAGCCTCTGCAAAACTCTCCGCAGGTTCTCAACGTGCGCTCTCAATGTACCTCCCACATTAATTATATCGCTCAGATACACGAGGCAGGCGTCGTGAGTTACCCCGATCAGTATAGCCTCCATCAGTCACTCGAAGGTCTCCGGCGCGTTACAGAGGCCGAAGGGCATCACGGTGAACTAGTAGAGCCCTTGGCCGTTTGGGAACGCCGTCTTCTCTTTGTCTCCCGGATGGGGCGCCACTTGCCAGTACCCAGACTTCAGGTTCAAAGTCGATAACCACTGGGCTCCAGATAACGTGCCCAAGGTGTCACCTATCTGAGGTAACGGGAAACAGTCCTTCTTCGTGACGTCGTTCAACTTGCGGTGATCAACTCACAAGCGGAGCTCACCGTTCGTTTTCTTCACCAGGACCTCGGGCGATGATCACGGGCTGTTCGACTCCTCGATGACTCCCCGCTGCTTCATGTCACCCAGCATTTGGTCGATTTCCGCCTTTTTCGCCATGAGTACCTTACTGGGTGGCTGTCCGTTTGGAGCGGCGTCGCCGGTGTTAATACGATGGTACACTCTATCCCTCTTTCCGTAGCTACCTCCAGTAGCAGTGAAGATGTCTCGGAACTCATGGATTAGTTCCTTAAGTTCCCTGAGCTATTTCGCCTCCAAATGTTTCCGAGCGTCAGATATAATCTTCCGGAGCTCATCCGATCACTCGCCTGCTTCCAGGGTCTGTTCCTCTTCGTCGTTCACTGGCTCGACGCACATGACTGGTTCACAAGTCTCAAGCTCGGTTCCACTGGGTATCATCTGTTCTCGCGACGTCGAATTCAATATTCGTACTGGCATGCAGCTTCGTGCTGGAACGAGCGTCCTGTTCAGGTAGAGTCCTTGATGGGTTGTCGGCAATCCGGGTTCCACAAGTGCACCGTCACTTTGTGGGTTCCTCTAACAGTGCCGTAACCATCATCTCGCTGTTGGATGGCATCACTTCGTCGCTGGCCAGCGTTAATCGGCTACTCGAGGTTGCATCCCTGGGCTTCGGAGCATTACCTCTTGTTTGCCGAGCCACAATACACGTCGTCCTTCGTCGACAGTCACTTCGTGTGCCTGTAGCGCGTCTAGCCCAGGATGATCTCTTCCGTTATGGCGGCAACGAATACCCAGACTCTTAGGCGTCGTTGTCCCCGCGTCAGTTGAAGTAGCGCCTCCTTCGGGACAGGGATGATGTCTCCTGAGGCCGTTCGTAGCACGTAGGGGCGGTCGGGTTCCCTCTCCGGCTATGTCCTACCGATGTCAGGACTGGGGATGGTTAATGCCGCCCTCGTGTCCATTGTGACCCGGCACGGCCTGTCTCTGAGCCGCCGTCGGCGATCAAGCTCTCGTCGCTCCGCTCGGTGACAACATTTAGCGTGAAAAGGGAGGACGGTTGTAACGATGCCAACGAGCCCCTCTCTTTGTCGCCCCTTACTCGTTTCCCTGATCAAGGACCACCTCCATACGGCAGTTCTTCAGCAGTTCCAACAGATGATCTAATTGGTGCGTCGGCGTCTCGGCGGTGGCGTGCGTTGTTCTCCTGTAACGGGGCCGGTCTCCGGCGCGTCCTCGCTTCTCACGGCTCGTATTCTTGGTGACGGTGCCACTGTTCCCTTCACTACCGGTACCTCCATACTCAGGGCTAAAGTCAGGGCCTCCCTGATGTTATGCATCCCGCTGAGCATCATCTTTTGGCGGATCTCAGCGTCGCAGAGCCAATCAATGTATAGACTGCCTCCCGCTGAATTTCGTCCTGAGACAGCCCATCCAGAGCCTTGTGGGCTAGCTGCTGCACATCTTGCGCAAATTCCTGCAGCGTCTCATTGGCGCGCTGGGTCCTCTTCCTCAGCTGGAGTCGGAAGGCGGCTGCCAGCTGGTGGTCACCGTATCGGCTGTCGAGCGATCTAACAATCTCCTCGTATATGGCATCTGGCTGGAAGCTGTGTAGCACTTCCACTGCTGGTACTTGCAGTCCGGCGATTAGGTGCACGGCCGTTTCCTCCGATGTCCAACCGTTGTGCCCGCACACGGTCTCGAATTGGGCCCGGAAGGTCCTCCAAGATATGGTCCCGTAGAAGCGCGGGGATTTTAACTTCCCGGCGTTGGAGCAGCTGTCGCTGCTGGTGGTCATAGTACGAGTCGTGGCTGTCACTCTCGTACGAAGGGCACTTACTTCTTCTTTCAGGTCTCGAACCCTTGAGTCTACAACCTGCGGTATTCCTTTGATCTGTTTTCCAACCAGTTCCTGTACGTTCTGCATAACGTCACTCTTTAATTTCTTTTCAGAAAAGTGCATTTCCTGTTCTAATTTACTTTGTCCACCTTTAAGTTCATTTAATTACAGTTTCAGTTCGCTCTTGATTTCGCCCTGTTTGGATGAGAGTTTGGTGAACTTAATTGAGGAGAGCCTGAAAGTGTTCGTATCCGTTTTAGTATTCACTAGAAATTGCTAGTTACGAAATTACTGCTACCAGTCGATCCCGATTCGGTCACCAGTTGTCACGAGTTGGCGGGGTAGTAAGATAAATTAACACTAGACTGGTAGCTTCTATACTAAGATTTTTTGACTAGGCACTAAAACTCCACAACACACAACTTTCGCTCATAACACATACGTGTACAGTTCGAGCTCTCTCTCTCTCTCTCTCTCCCTCTCTCTCTCTCTCTCTCTCTCTCTCTCTTTCTTAGTTTCTCACTTGTTCTAACACTACAGATTACTCTTAAAAGCTAAACAATTATATCGCAAAGTCACACGCCACACGCACTTGCACCCTAGGGCAGTATACGCTGTATTTCAAAAGCGGCCGCACACTATACAGGTCGCGCGCGCCTACACAGTTTTACATTCACATACAAGGACCCACGTCACGCGGCTACACGTTATCTCCGTCGTTAGTCCAACAGTCACGGCAGTTCGCACACTTCACCACACTGGCAGTCACTCACTGACTGAGCTCACTAAGAGCTACACAAACTCCCATCCAAGCAAGTTACTCCTTTCTTATGTATCTGTGCCAGTCCTTCCAGAACAGTCCGGATACCGGATGTATCTAGGAACCTCGCGAGATGGAAGACTCCAGGTTAATCGTTTCGTAATCTCCATAGTCTCCGCTCTACCATTGGCGGAAGTGAGAGGGGCCCGATGTAATATTTTGGGTTGCATGGTCCCGTCTACATTTTATTATGTATTGACTTTTTCCCGGCAAGTGTGGTAGGTATCTTCACAGTGACCGTTTCCGCAGAAAATTATACAGTATATAAGGCGAGAATTGTGAAACTCAGTAGAAGTAAACTTATATTCGAGAGATTATGCATTCGGCCTCCGCCTTCGGCAGGCTTGAAGATGACTTCTGATGTTTCTCATTTTCTTACCATGATAAATAACGGGATAGTACCTCCGCGACTCCGAAAAACATAAAATTACACAGTTCAAAACAATTAAGGGAACATGACTTTGAACGTATGTCATGCTCCACAAAACAATACCTCACACCCAGGTATATTACCGACTAAACATTTGTATTTTACCGTTGAAGTATACAAAAGTACATCGATGGATTCGCGTTCATTTTCAGAACACAAACAGAAATGTCTAAAGAGGGGCGAAAACAAAGTGATAACGGTCCTCCAGCGTGGATTGTTATCACAGTTGGTGAGCTTCAGTATGGTGTATGTCCCCCACGATCATTTATCAGAGCTTGGCACCTACATGGCATGCTCTGTATAAATCGACGGAGGTCACCTTGCGGTACCAGGTCTCATTCTTCAATGAGAGCCTGTTCGAGGTCTTGGAGGGTCTGTGGTGGAACAGGACGTCTACGAACACTTCTGTCAAGTCTATCCCACACATGCTCGATGGGATTAAGGTCGGGACTCACTGCTCGGCATTCCATCTCTTGAATGTCCAGTTCTCGCAAGACAGCTCTGGTGATGCGTGCTGCTTGAGCTCTGGCATTGTCGTGCATGAGTACAAATTCAAGGTCAACACTGTATGCAGCAACCAACACATGCTGTAGCAGTATCTGCTCGATGTAGCCCGCAGCGGTAAGATTACCACGACCTTGTCCCACCCTGTCTCATTGTAGCGATTCCACAAGCGTTGAATAACTGGCGGAGAAACATTGAGATCGACAGCAACACGACGAAAAGTCCATCCTTCTTGGATCAAATTGACGGCCCTTGCAACTTGAACCTCTTTAAGATGTCTCACGGGATGTGCTGGTTTACTTACAACGTGCTCAAATGACCGCAGTAGTTTGTGTACCTCACAACGACACATGGACGCCCCACTATTCACTTTGTTTTGAGGGGTCACCTGACAGTTTAATGCATGACTACGCCTACAGGTGGAGTATAACTTCGATTTGACATACCCATAATATTACATGTGATAAATACATGTGATACCCAGAGTAGCTAACATCTCAAGGTATGCTGTACGAGAATGGGAGCCCCATCTACCAATTAACGTTCAAATACCAGACGTTACAAAACATGTTCCCCTAACTTTTTGAACTGTGTAGTTAGTTAGACGTAAAGCCAGTAAGTAATATTTGTCTTGATTTCCCTCGGCTCCTCTTACCCTCCATTACTAGGCTAGGTAACCTATCCTCATCCATTCGGCTCATACGATCCCAGCATCGAAGCCAGTTACTGCGTACAGTTTCATGAATGGAGTTCATTCCTAACTTATCCTTTATATCCTCATTCCGAGTACCCCTGCCACTGTTCCCATCTGTTTGTACCAGCGACCATTCTCGCTACTTTCAAGTATGTTACTTCTAATATTAATAAGATATCCTGAATCCCGTAAAGCAAACTTCGTCTAAAACAAACCGGTGTAGAGATAGATATCAATAGGTAGATTTTTCGAATTTTCAAACACATTTATGCAGATATATTACTTTCGGCCATTTACTTTAAGAAGAAAACGTCACGCGGCACTTATTCTATGGTGATGAAAATGACACAAATAAGTCATAATTGAACATGAAGGAATTAAAAACATAACTCGTAAAATAAGCGAGAGAAATGGAAATTGTACCCAAGTTTAATTTTTTAATTGGAAAGTAACAGTGGAGGCTCATGACCTTAAATTTCTACGGGGTTAATATAAAATATATTTTAGTCGTGTACAAAATAAAAATTCGTAGCTATGTCCATCACTGCGCATAACTTTACGTTTACTGGAAGAAAACAATTCGGAACGCTAATTCTCCCGTCGGTGAACTAAATAACCTCGTTTTAGAAGTCTGCGGAAAAGAAAACGTAGTTTTTCTTCTGTGGGAAGGAATTATGTTTCATTTAACCTGTTTTCTCCTATGATTTTTCAGTAGTTTCACGATCTCTTTACTAAAACATCCAAGAAATTCGCCCTTTTCCCATATTTACACACAGTTTTTCCTAGGCATTTTCTATCTGTTTATACAACAGCTTGCATGTACGCCACCCATTATATTTCTATATCCTGAACCTGCTTTTTTGTCCGTTGTTTGGAACTTTCCTCTAATCATATCCATACACTTCTCTCTAATTTTCTCGTCTTGAAGACTTTCCACGCTTACTTGTCGGCAGACAGATTTAACTTTTTCCACCTTAGGACTAGATATACTTAGTTCATTACAGATGAGATAGTGGTCTCTATCGCCAAAAAATTTCCGGAATATCCGCACATTCCTAACATATTTCCTGAAATCAAAATCGATTATGATATCGTCTATCACTATATGGATCTGGTGCCCCTATGTGTGGCGGTGAATAGTCTTATGCTTGAAGAATGTATTCGTAACTGCTAATCCCATACTAGGATATCTCTATTAGCTTCCAAATCTTCCCCTCATTTACCCATCAACTTTTCGCATCCCTCAGTTCTATATCGAACTCTCGCATTAAAATTTCCCATTAGCACTATCCTATACTTGCTGTTGACCCTGACTATGATGTCACTTAGTACTTCATAAAACTTGGCAACTTCGTCCTCATCTGCACCGTCACATGGTAAATACACAGAGAAAATTCTCGTCCTAATTGCTCAACAGCTTATTATTATTATTATTATTATTATTATTATTATTATTTTGCATCTTGTTTAACGTCGCACTAACACGTCGGAGGTTGGAAAAGGGATACGATCAGAAAATTTGACCCTGTTTTACGGCTTGATGTCAACGCTATCAACGCTATGAGGAGGGATGTGTTCACTATAACGTGTTTTCGGTGGTTGTTCGTAGAATAATTTATTGTGTGTGTATGAAGAACAAGCACACGCAGTCCCCGATTTAGATGAATCAACCCTAAGCGATTAAAATTCCCGATCCGGCAAAGAATCGAACATGGTGCCCTCTGAACCGAACAATTCGACGTTGCCCATTGAGCAAAGGAGTTAAATAAACTTTTTTATCTTATCCCACTTTTTTCTGGGGTCGTCGGAATCACTCGGGATCATGTTCATTTTGGATGAGGGTTTAACTCCGGATGCCCTACCTAATTCCACATGTAATTTAAGATGAAAATCTTAACCCAGAATCGATCGAGATTCGAATTTCATCCTTACGGGTGGAAAGCCAGCAGTTAAGCAACTGAGCCCCTCATCCGCACACCCAGCCTGAATTGAAACACGTATTATAACTAATAAATAATATTTTTCATGCAGGACTAAGCCCCGAATAACCTAAGGACAAGACGCCTCTGCATTGTACTTACAATGAAGTGGAAAGCCAATATTTGATTTTCGTAAAGCATACAGTGGTTATACTCTGTATTTTCTACCATCGAGCTCGATAGCTGCAGTCGCTTAAGTGTGGCCAGTATCCAGTATTCGGGAGATAGGTGGTTCGAACCCCCCCTGTTGGCAGACCTGAAGATGGTTTCCCGTGGTTTCCCATTTTCATACCAGGCAAATGCTGAGGCTGAACATTGAGGCCACAGCCGCTTCTTTCCCACTCCTAACCCTTTCCTGTCCCCTCGACGCCATAAGATCTGTCCGTGTCGGTGCGACGTAAAGCAACTTTTAAACAAAAAAGGTAGTATTACATTACAATTAGATCACATTGTATACATTTCTGCAAATATTTGGCAAAATTATGAATGAGGTTGCGGTTCATAACCAGCATTACTCACAGTAATAAACTGTACTTCTGTCCCACATTTCGTACACGCTGAGGTGCTTAAGGAAATTTACATTTATCAGTAAGGTAATGTATTTACAATATTATTACATAGGTCTTCTTTAATGGTTTCATTCAATAAAATATATTTTCGAGATGTATATTGGGTATTCAGCACGAAGGCTGGTTTGATCCTCTGCAGCTCCGCCAACAGCTGTCATAAATAGCCTAGGCGTCACTGAAGAGGCGTACTAGGGAAATAAGGAGTGAGGTAGTTTCCCGTTGCTTTCCTTATCGAGCCAGCCGCTGCTATTACATATCCGTCTGCCAAGCCCACTGAAATGCATGCACCAACCGACCCTATGAGCGATACTTTCACACCATTCATAACAGGGACTGGCTGCATAAGCAATGGTATTACTAGCATCACTCATAACTCAGTCACTTTCATATTGTCAAAGCCAAGGGTGAGACTGAGACAGGCCAATGAAAGTAACAAATTTGATATAGCCCATACCAGAAGACATAGTGCACTGTAAACACTACATCTCGCCAGCAAAGGCATATTGTCGAGATATAAAAACTATATAATATATGGTTTGAATGGTGTACACTGCTGACAATTAAAATCGATAATATTGATGACATTATGGCTGGTAGTACTGCTTCATTTGAGTTGGGACGATCCCTGAGATTTTCGAAAAGGTAATGACATGATTGTCCCTTTGGTTCGGATTCCACGTAAAACTTTGTCTTAACGTTCATAATTATGTAATTTCCATGCTTGCTTGCTTGCTTGCTTGCTTTCCTAATAGAGTCAGTTAAGTCATCATCCCGGAAAATGGTTTGATCTTCATACAGCATCGCGGAAGTTATGTAGTTATAACGAAATCTTTAAAACTCTGTGTGGAGATATATGGAGATAAGATGCGGAGTGAGGTAGATGGCCATTTTTTCTTTATAATATAGAAAGTGCTATTCCAGCACAGCTGATACTCTAAGTAACGCCTTTTAAAGCATCTAGATGCATTATTCATCCTGTGTAAGACATTACTCAGTGCCACTCATACCACAGTAGCTTCCAGGCTCTCATAGTCATAAATTAGACTGAGACAGTGGAAGCTGCTTTTTACTTTGGCCTGTAAGATAAAAAATAATGAATTTGTCAGAAAATAATTATTTTTTTACTTACTTATTTTTACAAGTTGCCTTACGTCGTATCGACACAGATAGGTCTTATAGCGACGGTGGAACAGGAAAGGGCTAGGAGTGGGAAGGAGGCGGCCCTGGCCTTAATTAAGGTACAGCCCCAGCATCTGCCTGATTTGAAAGTGGGAGACCACGGAAGACCGTCTTCAAGGCTGCCGACAATGGGGTTCGAACCCACTACCTCCCGAATACTGGATACTGGCCGCACTTAAGCGATTGCAGCTATCGAGCTCGATGGTAGAAAATACAGACAAGAATACTTACAATGCTAACGTTAAGAATACTGCAGAACTTCATGAAATGATACGAACATAATAATGCCTGCTTCAAAATATCAGAACTTAAGGATACCTAAACGTAGACGTGATCAAAAATTCACACTTTGGGTTTTTCATTTCTTTGACTAGAGTGAGAATTTCTGAGTCCTGAAAAGTATAATATGATTTTATTCGTGCACCAAAAGAGTATTTCAAATGGCTATTTGAATATTGTTACGACTAAAACAGTGTCTAATCTATTGATTTAATTTAATCTGGAAACGCCCAAGTAACACACACACATACACACTCATACGCACGCACTCACAACTATACTTGAATGAGAACGGTTCACTAATTAGTGGCTATTTACAAAGTTTCTAGTCCTCACAGCAGGTCTCGAGCTTGCTAATATTTACCTGGAACGGGCGACTCTTCCGTAATCTTGATTGACATTTTTCGCCTTTCACTTCACTCCTCATACACCCGTCCCTTCACACAGCAGCTACATGCACACAGTTTCGAACACAAGTCTAATGACCACGAAACGACGGCAGTGACTCTACCATTACCAACAATGTACCACGACGGCACACACTAAACATTTAAAGTACTCTGTTCCAACACTCCAACACACACTGGCCGACAGACCGCCACGGTGACACACTCTAAACATTCAACGCCCTTCTCCAATAACTCTGCTTGCCCTCGGCGACCCTGCTTTTATATCCCTATTGATGGAGTACTCGAATCTTCGGGGGTGTGTCAGAGTAGGAACATTCTAGTTTCGCCTTCCATAAAATCCACGGAGACTCGAGACGAAAAACACAATACAAGGAGAGGCAATCAAATGTCCTCAGGCCAGCTTGGAGGTCGTCGGCCTGACTCGCTCACTCCATCCAGGAAATACGAAGGGGTTACAATGGGGCTGGCAGTGGCTCGTAACAATATGATGGAATCATTGCCACTACCACACCCACTCAACTGTCAGTTAACGTTACATTTCCGAAAGTGACTTTTTAATATTCAAACACACATTTCTTAAGTAGCCATGGAAGCTACAGCAATCAATTAACTTTAATTACTTCAAACCTACAACGAATCCCAGCAAAAAACATTTTCTTTCTTTTCCTAAGATATAAATAGTAGACAATAACCACGTTCAAATATGTGAGGGGAAATGTGTTTGTAAGTCTTTATTGTAGGTACGAACGTCATTACCGTATGAAAGCAAAGGTTATGACTCATAAGAAAATATCTTCCATGAAAACTGTACCTAAAGTTGTGGCAGAAATTTGATTTGTTTAATGTATTTTGTTGCTATTTGCATCCCTGTTGATGAAGTAAGGGAGCTAAATAGTTGATTTTATACATATGTTTTGCCCTAGATTATTACCATTTGTAAACAAAGTTTGATAGCCAAGGGATAAATATTTCTTAGATATGAACCTACAAATTTGGCCTTCAAACATGCACCTCTCTAAGTAGCCTTCAAACTTCCATAAAAATTTGATTATGAAGTTGGCCTTTGGTCCGTCTCTGTGGTGTAGTGGTTAGTGTGATTAGCTGCCACCCCCGGAGGCCCTGATTCGATTCCCGGCTCTGCCACGAAATTTGAAAAGTGGTACGAGAGCTGAACGGGGTCCACTCAGCCTCGGGAGGTCGACTGAGTAGAGGTGTGTTCGATTCCCACCTCAGCCATCCTGGAAGTCGTTTTACGTGGTTCCCACTTCTCCTCCAGGCAAATGCCGGGATGGTACCTAACTTAAGGCCACAGCCGCTTTCTTCTCTCTTTTCTCTCTATCCCTTCCAATCTTCCCATCCCCCACCAAGGCCCCTGTTCAGCTTAGCAGGTGAGGCCGCCCGGGCGAGGTACTGGTCATCCTCCCCAGTTGTATCCCCCGACCCAATGTCTCACACTCCAGGACACTCCCCTTGAGGTGGTAGAGGTGAGATCCCTCGCTGAGTCGGAGGGAAAAACCAACCCTGGAGGGTAAGCAGATTAATAAGAAAAAGAAGTTCACCTTTGGGAAAATCAAATGATAGGAAATATGTCTTTCAATAAAATTTATGACGTGCTGTTACCTAGCAGCCATGCAGGCTGTGATGTGAAGTACCGTATTAATGGATGGCCATGACATACAGATCCGAGACCTGTGGAGTTCTCTTATGCAGATCCAACTCTCAAGGTACTGCTGCTCACATATTTTGTGACATGACACTATTTCGTTACACAAATGTTCGGTCAGTGCCGATTCACAATTCAATAAATATTAAAAACACAGACTATAGCAGCATATAACATAACAATGTAAATTGTGCTGATAATACTGTAGACTGTTTTTGTTATTTCATAGAAATACATTATTTTCTCCTGTTCTAATCTCCGTTTAGTGAATCCCATTACATTATCATGTATTGAATAAGTCATTGCTATGCTGACGGTTTTTAATCGAAGAACTACATATTTATGAAGAGCTTTCTGTTCTATTTTCCATGTGTGAATCTATACACTCACTGGCAGATTTCAGTATTCATTGAGTTAATCTGATGGTCAGAAAATTATTCATTGGACACCTATTAAGATAAATAATTTATTTTAAAAGTCTTGCAATCCACATTTGTTGTGATGCAGGCATAAAAGCACATTGCGGTGTTTGCAAGACACTAAATACTGGCAGTTTTTTACCACCAACACTTCCAACCTCTTCAAATTCTTCGTTACTAGAAGTGGTAGAAATCATAATGACTTTTTTCTTCTAGAATTATCAGCTGAGTAGCTCCGACGCGATGGTGGAGCGCTGGTCATCTAAGCTCAAGTTGGCGGGTTGATTCCCGGCTTATTCCGTGTTATTTAAAGGTATTTAAATACTTTACACCAGCCCCTTTTCGGGAGATTTACTATCATGTAAGTGAACTCTTGCGGGAAGAAATTCGGTCAACTCGATGTCTCCGAAATCCGTAAGTCAATGAGTCGTAAAAGACAATAACATAATTAATATTTCCGTCGCCATAAGAACTATCTGTGTCGGTGCGACGTAGAACAAATTGAAAAAAATTAATGCTTCCTCGCATTACACCAAATATATAACTCCCAGTGTGGATCAGTGGTAGAGACAGTCCCATTTTCGAAGGGCGGAAAAAATGACACTCTACACTCCATGTCGCACGACGTCGGCATGTATAAGTTTGAAAAGAAGTTACTTAATGTCTCACCGGCACAAACAGGTCCTCTGGTAAATATCGGATAGGAGAGGGTGAGTAGTGGGAAGGAAGAGGTCGTAGTCTTAATTAATGTACAGCCCCAGCATTTGCTTTGTGTGAAAATGGGAAACCATGGAAAACCGTCTGCGGGGCTGCCGACAGTGGAGTTCGAACCCACTATTTCCCAATGCAAGTTCAAGACTGCGCGCCCATAATCATACGCACAACTCGCCTGGTGGCATGTAAAATATCTCTTGTAGTATATTTGGTGTTCACCCGACAAAATTCATTAAAACCCAGCCTTAGAAGCCCTAATGAGATTCGGTTTTCTCTGCGATTTAGTAGGCCTAGCGTAAAACGGAACTTCGAAATTGACGAGGAGGCAGCCAGATGGCGTCAAATTAGAATGCCTGCATACTGTGGCTGAGGCCATACGATTATTATTATTATTATTATTATTATTATTATTATTATTATTATTAGCAAATGTACCCGTGCTTCGCTACGGTATTCTATATTGTATACGGATTTCTCCGTAAAATACTGTAAAGGAAGTGAGTAAGACTATATTAAATTGCACCTACAAACGGACTTCACCATCAGACGACTCGTTCAGTGATCTACAATGGTTGGTCCTATGACATTTTCTCGTATCTCCTATATTTATGGATTAGATTCAGTTAGTCTTTGAATGGGGTGAAATTTAGTACAGTTTTCACATACTACTTTATTTCTTTGATACTCATGTGACCCTGGAATCAAAACATCTTGCGAACATATGGCCACTGATCATGTCAATCTGCGTGCCCGATGTCATGATGCGTCTTTCCTATAAGTGTGCCAAACGATAATATACAACGTAAAAAAGTATAAAATTAACTTTAACTCGAGAAATGCAGTACTATTTAACGAATAAGGGATAAAGATACGACAAAATGTCATAGGTCCAAAGTTATAGATCTCTCCAAATTGAAACGCGATCTCTTGTGATACGACTTACGGTTTAGCCACCAATTATTCCGAAAGGAAGGTCTGCACCATCGTTAAAACTGCATCCGTATTCCGAAATTTTCAGGGGCCAAAAGTTACACATTTGCATAGCTTGGAATATTTCCTCAAAGAAAAGTGTGTCCAGGTTTCGGGATTAGCACTCGCATACATACGGAGTAATTAAGGAAGAAAGTAATACAGTTAAGAAAGTTGAAATTAATAGAAAATAGGATTATAACTGAGCACAGCGGGATGAGTACAAATATGTAAATGCCAAGTGAATGTATTGGAAAATCAAATTCCCCTCAATAAATTATGCTGGTATGATTTATGGATATAAGAAAGCGGTAACAGAGCATAAATTTAGGCGCAGGGATTCTTAGGTAAACAGATAATAAGATGACTAATGATGTTATTACTTAAGCTATTCGAGGACAGTTATAACCTCCAACGATATTTCGCCAATATCCCGCAGAATGTCCGATTGACCCCTCTCTTGTTTTCTACTCAAGGAACAACCACAAATTTGCAGGAATTATGACGAAAATGGCAATACGTTACTTCCCTGCTGGCATGCAGTCAGAGACGTTGCCATGGTAACTTGTTTGTTCGTTGTCGGTCTGTCGGTCACTCAGTGCAGAGCATGATACCAGCGGAAAATAGTAAATTTCTCCGTCATTTCAAGAGTAAGGACAATTTTGAACAAAAAAAGTGGTTTATACTGAAGGGCCGTTTCACATAAAGTTCACGGAGTTTACATAAAATCAATAGTATAAGAGAAAATGGAGGAAAACCGTGCTGGTTCTCCTATAAATCCCCGTCTATTCAAATTTTAAAAAGATATGCATAACAAAACCGTCGCCGGGATGAGTATACACTAATTATGAAGTTTGATCGAGTTCTATCCGGCCGTTTCACTGTGATGGTGGAACAAACAGACACGAAAAATAAAAACCACCGATTCCGTCTTGAATTGACCTAAAACGGATAAATATCTAAATTCGCAAAACAAACACAATTACAGACAGCTGACCCCTACAACTTTATTTATATAGATAAGCATGGACACGTCTAGCAGTACAGACCTTTAATTCGAGAGTTACTGCTTTGAAACTGTACGACATTATCTACAAACGGACTTCACTATCAGACGCCTCGTTCAGTGTTCTACATGGCTGGTCCCAAGACATCTCTCGTATCTCCTAAATTTATGGTTTGATTGAGTTAGATTCATTGAATAGGGTTAAATTTTGTACAGTTTTCACATTCTACTTTATATTTCTGATACTCATGTGACAGCTAATAATTTGGCTATCACATGGCCACTGGTCATGTCAATGTGCGTGCCGAATGTCATAATTCTATCTTCCCTATAAGTGTGCCAAATGATAACATATACGTGTAAAAGTACAAAATGAACTTGAGATCGAGAAATACAGCTCTATTTAACGTATAAGGGATAGAAATACGACAAAAAGTCATAGGGCCAAAGTTGTAGATCTCTCCAAAATGAAACGCGATTGTGCTTTCTGATTTATGATACGACTTATCTATTAGCCACCAATTTTCCCGAAACGAACGTCTGCACCGTCGTTGAAATTGCATCCATAATTCGATATTTTCCGGGGCCGTAAGTTATACATGCCTCCAACGATATTCCGCCAATATTCCGCAGAATGGCCGATTGACGCCTCTCTTGCCTTCTACCTAAGGAACAGCCACGAATTTAAAGGCATGGTGAGGAAAATGGCAATACGTTACTTCCCTGCTGGCATGCAGTCAGAGACGTTGCCATGGTAACTTGTAGGTTCGTTGTCGGTCTGTCGGTCACTCAATGCACAGCATGATACCCGCAGAAAATAGTAAATTTCTCCGTCATTTCAAGAGTAAGGTAAATTATGAACATAACGAAACTTGTTTATAATGAAGATGCGTTTCACATACGGTCCACGGAGTTGACAGAAAATCGATAGTATAAAAAATGGAGGAAAATCGTTCTGGTTTTCCTATAAATCCCCGTCTCTTCAAAGATTTGAAAATGATTTACATATCGAAACCTTCCTCGGGATGACTATAATCTAAATATGAAGTTTGGTTGAGATCTATCCAGCCGTTTCGCCGTGATGTGGAACAGACACAGACATGAAAACTAAAAACTACCGATTCGGTCTTGAGTCGACCTAAGACGCATAAATATCTGAAAAATTGACAAAACAAACGAAATTACAGACAGCGGACCCCCTAAAACTTTATTTACATAGATTATTATTGTTATGATTATTAGTAGTATTATTGATATTATTATTATTATTATTATTATTATTATTATTATTATTATTATTATGATTATTATCACGTATATCTAACTCCCTAAAACCATTTATTTGTTTATTTATTATTTCTAGAGACACAATATTCTTTATTGGTAATTTTGCCGACGAGGGGCTGCTTATCCGGGGTAATTAAAACATGTTCGATTCGTCCTAAATAACGTAGGTTAGATTCCCTGTCGTGAATTCAACAAATTTACAAATGAGACACCCACTTCTGGTGAGGCACATGGCCCCGAGGTTCACTCTGCCTGCGCCAAAAATACCAGGTCAATTTTTGGAGGCATAGGTGGCCGGGCATAGAGCTAATAAATAATAATTATATTCCACTTATTGTCAAGGTTCCTTCTGCCCAAAAGCCTTTAAAGGCCTATACGGAGTCACGTTTGCTACGGTTCACTTACCTCGACGTTCTGAGGTATTTTATGCAGCCAGCGTCCTCAATATCCTCACCTATTGGAAAATTTTATAAATATGGCTACAGATTAATAGTTAGTTCATTGGATGGGGATGTTGTACAAGGAAACTAAAGAGACTCTTTATGAAATTTAATTGACTGGACAGATCTAAGGACTGAGGTTAACAGCGACAATATATGGATCATGTGCAATTCTACATTAATGTATTACTGTGTGCGTAATACCCATTACAGAGATGGGCGATAACGGAATATCCACGTGCTAAATTAACTGGGGATAGCTCCAACACGTCACCCGATATCTTGGAGCGTAAATCTGCTGACGTTGTAAGTTACCTGAATAATCATCGTGAAGATATTGTAGCTTACCCTTCATTCTTCATGTGTACATTTATATGAACCGTTATTGTGATATTAATTTATTAATATACATGCCTTGAAAACTTGAAAACATGGGGAGCAAGTTAGAAAATAGGTGGATTTTTTTCTGCAGTTTTAATCCAGTCGAATGATTATTTTCTTTTACTAATTTTACGTCATGACATCTACTATACTGAAGTGCCGTATTTATTCCTGCGAGAGTTCTTTTACTTGCTGGTAAATATACCGACCTCCAAATTACGACCCAACCCACAAACGTGAGCTCAGAAGTCCACATAAACTACTAATCCTGGCCGGTAAAATTATATTCTACCGTGAAAGTAGCACGTAAATATATCGGTAATACGGGAATTTCAAAGGTTATCAGTAGATCATAAATTAGAACCATCCCCACATGACACGTTTTATATGACAGTCAAATGGGACACCAGGAATGAGACTCATGTTACAGTTAGGATTTTAGAAGTGTTCAATTACTCTCAACTACTAAACAATTCTTCAATAAATATATTTTCTGCTAAGATGTTCTTTCACGGCATTTCACATGAACTTAGAAACACGGTCTCCTTGAGTTTAATCTAAATTATCAATTAGAGAGAGAGCCTATATGCACGGTAGTATAGAATAGAGAAGTGTTGGACATCGCATAAATTACGACATTTTAACATTAGTCGGATTACTTGTGTCCAATTTAACGTGTGAAAATTGTGATCTGTAACGATCCTACGTTCGATGCCCTGATGTAGGATTGTGTCTGTATTTTTAAACTTTATCAACAAGCAGATGATTTCAGTTTTAAAAAGGTTCCAGCATTTAGTTATCTGGGATCAGTAATTACTGAAAATAACAAAGTCTACACAGATATACTAGAAAGAACAATAACTGCAGATATATATTGCCATTCATTCTTACCACTGGTGTGATCATCTCTGCTCTCAGGGAAACTGACACTCCATAGTCTACCGATCACTATTTCTACGAGAGATTATGTACGGGGCATAAGCTAAGACCCTAACCTCAACAGAAGAGTGTAAAATAGGATTGTCGGAGAGGAAGTTATCGCACAAGATTTTCGGTGCAGTAACTTACCATGAAGAACAATGAACTTCGAGGATGAGTCAATTGATAAACCTTACTTTAATTTATCGAATGAAAGCGGTACATGATGATGATAATGTTGATAATGAAAATGATTGTTATTGTTGATTAAAGGGGCCTAATGGTACGAAATGAGACGATATGTAAAGACAATTTAAAATTCCAGAATTCTTCAACTGGCAAGAATTCAAAACTTGATTATGAGGAATGAATGGATGAATAGGAATGTAAAATAGTCAGCGGATCCATATCACAGTATTAAAAATTAAATATAATTCCAAAGTCAATCCAGTGACTAGAATTGAAAAAGATTCTGTGGATCCGACTCGCAATGCCCCACCTTCCCAGAAACTATCTTAAAACAATAGTATATACTGACCAAGGGGCTTCTTCCAAGGCACACTCCTGAATCGATGTTGCTTGTTGTCAAAAGGAGTCCATAATTCAGGTCGAAGGCCCCCCATAATGGTACTTACCGCTAGTGAAGAAGAACTCTGGTATTTCTCATGTAGCGGTACTAATCACAAGTAACGTAGACTCACGGTGTTCCTCACATTGTGGTACTACGCACAGGTAAAGCAGACCTACGGTGTTTCTCACATAATGGCGCCACTCTTAGGCAGCGAAAACCCATGGTGTTCCTCACATAATGTACTAATCACAGGGACCCTTCCTATCCCGTGGTGTTCCTCAAATAGTGGGTACTATTCACAGGCAACGCAGACCCACGGCGTTGCTCATGCAGCGTGATTCAGCCCTCCCTTCCAATGTAGTTTTATGCAACCCACAATATTCATTCCGTCCTGAAATCATCTGCCCTGCCGGTATGCTCAGACAACACAACAGGATATCTTGGTATTTACCGCCTCACCATGATAGGACGCCGTAATGTTATTCTCGTATTAAACACTGGAAGACATGAGTGTGCCTTCTAGATGATATAAACCTGACACGCCGGCGAAACACTAAATTGATATTGTGACCGCACTAAACCTAATACTTACTTTAAGCTGCCCAGTGTGCCGTATCGAACCGTAGTGTTGTTAGTAAAGGCGTGCCGGATCGCGCTTGCATGTCAGTTGGGAGGTTGGAGTCCAGGGCGAACAGCACTAATTTTTGAAATGTTTGTTTAATACGTAACGGACGCAATGTAAGTTGAATACCCGCTTTCATGCAAATTGTGTGTGAATGAATGTGTTTGTGGCCCTGAGAAGGGCCGATTAGTTAGCAGGCCGGACACATACAGACCGGAAATAATAGGAACATAACTGCCCTGACGAAGTTTTATAGCAGCAAATGTTCGATGTGATGACGGTTTTGGTTTATGCACATTCGGGTCCGGTGTCCAATAGATCGTCTTGCGCGCTGAAAAATTTCAGGTGTAATTGCTCGACAGGCGTCCATGATGTGTTTGCCGGAGCAGGTCGGGGTTTCCGACCCTTGGTGTAAACGACGTTCTTCAAATGTCCCCAGAAGAAGAAGTCCAACGGCGTTAAATCCAGTGATCTGGCGGGCCAAGAAACAGGACCTCCTCGTCTTATCCATGTCCACGGTAGTTCCTAGTTCAGATGGTTACAAGCCGTCTGAGTCGAATGTGGTAGAACTCCATCCTGTTGCAACCACATCGTCAAACGATCGTGCAAGGGCACATCCTCCAGCAGCAGTGGGAGTTCCTGATGGCCCTCAAATAAATAAGGTTCAATCAGGCGATTCCCCAAGATTCCACACCAAACATTCACTCTCCATCGTACTTGATTGGCCGCCTGTCGTACCCGGTGAGGATTTTCCGGACTCCAATAGTGCATGTTGTGGCGATTGACGTTACCATTATTGTGGAAGCGCGATTCGTCCGAAAACAAGATATACGATAAGAATGCTGCATCATTGTCCAGCCTGCCTAATAACCACCGACATAACTCCATTCAAGCTTCAAGCTTAGAAATCCCGCCCATAGAGCTCTTGGTGTAGCTCAATACGACATGGGTGAAATTTATGTTCATGCAGTATTTGCCAGACGGATGGCTGGCTGCTGTTCTCCTGTCGTGCAATCGCCCTTGTACCGATGTGTGATTTATTTCGAGCTCCTTCGAGAACAGCCTCTTCTGTTTCACCCGATGCATCGAGCCTATCGCGGACTGGTGTTTGGTTGAAATTCACGCCTGTTGTCCTTAGGCGTCTTTCAACACAGCGGAATGTCGTAGCAGCCAGTTGCCGCCTGTCGGTACGCCGTTCCTGGTACAGACGTAGTGACTCGCACGCGTTTTGTCTTGCTTCTCCATAAATGAGGAACATGCCAACGTATTCCTCTGTGGAAAACATGCCGAATGCCAGCAGAGATTACGGTACATTCAAGCCCTAACCAGCGCAGTATGCGCAGGGCACATTGATTCACAGAGTCTTCCTACTCTTTGAATGCGGCAAACGTACGCCTGTGTTTACGTATTCAAACATCATACCATTGCAAAAATACGTGAACGATTCAGGATTGGAACCGCCGATGGCACATTCCGACCGTTGCTAGGAGAACCTCTAACAACATGTGCTACGCTACACTGCTGGAAGTATGCTGGTAGTACGACCATAACAGAGTACATACGCCATCCGGACCGGTGTTTAAGACATTAAATACTGTACTGTTACCCAGTTTTATGCATTGATTCCCTTCTTCGTTACACCTAGTCACGAGGCACGACACATTAATATAGTTACACGGTAAAAGGACGTTGCTACTTGATTTCAGGGCGTTATGTTTTGCGAACGGATGATATAACATTTCGCTAGGGTTCAGAATCGTGTGCAAAATGTGTTCACTGAACATCAGTACCGTACAGTACGTCTGCATGGGAACAGCACGCTATAACCATATGCACGTTAGTTGGGTTGCAGCAAACGATATTGGAAGGGGCTGCTGAATCACACTGCTTAGTGGTAGCAATCACAGGCAACGCCCAGACCCGTGGTGTTCCTCGTAACAGAGACCCATGATGTCCACAACCAGGTGTTGAAACACCCCAGTGAGTATAGCCTATTTTTTTCTCCCTGGGGTGTCCCAAGCGAACATGGACAGAGGGGAGACTCCGTTATAGTGGCGGATACTATACACGTGTACCTATAAACCCATAGTGATTCACCCACAGACCCATGGTATTCCTCACATAGTGGTACTAAAAAAATCGGTTCATGGTGTTCCTCGCGTGATTGTACTAATCAGAGGTAATCTCATGGTTCAAAATTCAGCATTCCTTTGTCGCCCATTTTAGCCGCCTGGGATGTATTCTTCGTCTGCGTCCCACACCCCCAGGGGTTGTGTGTTTGGTCCGCAAGAGCTATTTTATTTCGCTCAAGTCCGACGGCAAGCCGGTTAGGAACCCCCTGTCTGCCACGTGCGAGCATTCCCTGCTACAACGGTTACTAGACTAGACGGTAGGGGTCATCAGTTGGGAGGGCAGTACCAAGCCACGCCTCTTGACGTCACACGGTCCCCACGTTCGCTAAACGAAGCAGAGTGCCATTAGTCTAGTGATGGTGATTAGCTTGTCAACAGTGTAAGAGAATTTTTCTGTGCTGTGCCATGGTGTGTTGTGCTGTCGCCGGTTGCTCTAACCACGATAGACACCAGAAGGATTTAGACATTAAATGTCATCGTTTTCCAAAGAACAGTGACATTAAATCAAAGTGGATTAATGCCTGTAAACTGGCTGACTCGTTTACTATTGAGAATGCTCGTGCGTGATCTGTACACTTCGACAACTCGGACTACATAAGGGACTTGAAGGGTGAGTTGTTAAACCTTCCAGTCAGACGTGATTTAAGGCCCGACGCAGTACCACATTCAAATTTGCCACTGAGTAGTAATGATTTAAGCGAGTCAGTCCTGTAAAGATCGTGAAATAAGAGCACAAAAGCGAAATCATCGTAACGAGACAAGCTAATTTCACAATCGCAGGAGCCAATTGAAGCAGAAAATATGAATAATGCAATCTTGAGGAAGGAATTAGATGACAAACGTAAACACCAGTGTTTCCGTAATGAGAAAATTGCTGAAGTGACTGCAGAATTGGAGTTAATTATACTAGGAAATTGTGACTTAAAACAGCAAAATAAGGATCTTCAGGACCGTGTTAGTGCAGCTAATACCGAGGTAATAAAATTAAAAGTAATGTTCAAGTTTTTGAGGGTACTTTTTCTGAAAGTTAACAGCAAGCTTTAGTAAAAGGCAGATGCTCAAGCTGGTCATCTGAGGACGGTCTATACTCTATATCATATAAAGCACAAACAAACATAAACAAACTTAGGCACATGAATTTTCTTACAAGAGGTGTAAACGAAATCCTAATGAAAAAAGGAAAACTGTGAAAAAAATTAAGAAAGATGTTGGATAGACTGATTTTAAAGTAATTTAAAACAACCAAATAATAGCTAGTTCTAAATATTTTTTGTGGCACCTATATAATGCAAATGTATATGCAGTTTCAACACCATAATAATAATTAGGTGTATTTATTAGGTGTTTTTAAATATTGAACTTTTGACCGCATTTTCTGACCGTGAGGGTGTTCTCCGTACAGAGGTCTATATGGCCTAAGCCTGTGGAAGCCCGTTCCCCCCACCCCGACCCCTCTCTCTCTCTCGAGAGAGAGTGACCTCTGATATGGTGAAGAGTTTGACGTTTCCTCAGGGGCTTTCTACCAACATTCCACCGACCAATACACATTTATAAGTAATTACTTATATATAAATAATATACTATACAATACTCCTTAACACCAACAATCCGCCAAAACAACGGCAAAAAGGATCCCGTACAACTGGTCATGTTTCTTTAAATTTAGTAACTAGTTTTAGAAATAAATCTATGTATAAAACCGTTCTAAAATCACTGGATGGATAGAAAATACGAAACCAAACCGCAAATAGTTTATTTGCGAGGCGAAAGATAATTTAGTACTGAGTAAGCAGTGTTGTTATATTACTTGTAATGTTCTGTAAAATACACAAATAAATTACAACATAATTATCTACACATAACAACCGGCAATTATATTTGACAAAAATGAAAAATATTAAGCAAGTGGTTAAATAAAAACAAGCAAATCATTAACAGAAACGCACAATTACAATGGGTCGCGTTCACAGCAAGCCCGGCAGTGGGGATCAGATGATGTCATCAGCCAAAGCCAGCCTGCGCGTGACCACTACTGTCTAGTCTAGTAACCGTGCCTGCTACGACAGCGTAGTAGGTTCTTGGGAAGGTGGTACACAACTGCATCACTTTGCTACGAAGTCTCTGTTAAGTTCGATGCAGGCCGTTCTGCGTTTCCTCTAGAAAAAATCATTAGTTGCCTGCGACAGCCATTCATGCATCTCCTTAGTCCTTCATCTTCATCCGAACGGAACACCTTTCCTTCTCCCAGTGCCTTTATGAATGGTTCAATCAAGTCTTAATCACTAGGGGTAAATATGGTGAATGTGGAAGACACTCAAATTGCAGGTCATGGTCGCAATTTTCACACATATAGTATGAGGCTGAGTATTGTCATGTTGCTGGCGTGACATATATACAACACCATACTGAATCGTCATTCGTCGGTGAATTTTAATTTCTCACTTTCACTTCTTAAACGCCGAATGGTAGACCTCTGTTCTTTTGTGCACATTCAAAGTGGTATGGCCATTGTTACAGTTGGACTCTGATGGTGTTTGCTTGTCTACACGGTGCTGCCGTATAGAGTATATTCGTTAAATCCTTTGTAACAGTACTGCCTACGGGCAGAACCATGGAACCATGTTTCAAAATTGTGTTATAGTTTTAATATTTTAATTTAACTCGCGTCCGCCTCTGTGGTGTAGTGGTTAGTGTGATTAGCTGTCACCCCCGGAGGACCGGGTTCGATTCCCGGCTCTGCCACGAAATTTTAAATGCGGCACGAGGGCTGGAACGGGGTCCACTCAGCCTCGGGAGCTCAACTGAGTAGAGGTGGGTTCGATTCCCACCTCAGCCATCCTCGAAGTGGTTTTCCGTGGTTTCTCACTTCTCCTCCAGGCAAATGCCGGTGTGGTACCTAACTTAAGGCCACGGCCGCTTCCTTCCCTCTTCCTTGTCTATCCCATCCAATCATCCCATCCCCCTGTTCAGCATAGCAGGTGAGGGCACCTGGGCGAGGTACTGGTCATCCTCCCCAGTTGTATCTCCAGACCCGAAGTCTGAAGCTCCAGGACACTGCCCTTGAGGCTGTAGAGGTGGGATCCCTCGCTGAGTCCGAGGGAAAAACCAACCCTGGAGGGTAAACAGATTAAGAAAGATTTAACTTGTCCTCGTAGAACGAATGCAGCACTTTGGAAATAGAATGGAGAGCCAGGTTTAGTGACGAAATTTATGGGAAGTAGAGTCCGATTGTTGAAACATGTGGATCGAATGAAGGATGATTATCCTTTGCAGAAGATGAACCGGAAGGACGTAGATGCAGATGTAGACCAAGGAAGAGATGGCTGGATGTTGTGAGAGAAGATCTACGTGAGTAGATATTGCGAAGTTGGTGTAGGAAGACACGAAATCGGGTGGAATGAGTGGAAGTTCTCAAGGAAGCTATGAATCTTAAGGGTGTAGACGTATAAATATAAACTGTCTAGGGATAATAATAATGAATAGGTTCTTTCCATCGCGTTCATAAGGACAACATGCTGGGCACCCAATCTTATGAAAATCAACAGTAAGTCCAGTCAACTGTACAATCTACTTGTTTAGGGCCATGGTCTGTAGGGTAGCCAAATAGCTTTCCGACCTGATGTCAACAGTTTGATTACTAGGCAGTTCATATTAATTGTCATTAAGTGCAGCTACATATAAGTAGCATATTTTAACAAGTTACACCACCTTAAGTGACTTCGTGTATTATGTATTTATAACCTTGTTGGTTGTGTTATTTCTAACACACATTTGAAGCCTATTCAGAACAAACCTGCCCTAATCTCTCAGAATTCAACTGCATCCACCTTACGCTCGAAAAGGGCTAAGGAGGTTAGATATAGAGCGATTGTGCGGGCGAGTGGAATGGCCAGAACTTGCAATTTTCCACGAATGTACACTGACTGACAGAGCAAATGCAACACCAAGAAGGAGTGGTCAGAACTTTATGCCAATTGCAGGGTAGACTGGCGTCACTGAGGTATGCTCATGATGTGAAATGCGCCGCTGTGCTGCGCACGTAGCGAACGATAAATGGGACACGGCGTTGGCGAATGGCCCACTTCGTACCGTGATTTCTCAGCCGACAGTCATTGTAGAACGTGTTGTCGTGTGCCACAGGACACGTGGATAGCTAAGAATGCCAGGCCGCCGTCAACGGAGGCATTTCCAGCAGACAGACGACTTTACGAGGGGTATGGTGATCGGGCTGAGAAGGGCAGGTTGGTCGCTTCGTCAAATCGTAGCCGATACCCATAGGGATGTGTCCACGGTGCAGCGCCTGTGGCGAAGATGGTTGGCGCAGGGGCATGTGGCATGTGCGAGGGGTCCAGGCGCAGCCCGAGTGACGTCAGCACGCGAGGATCGGCGCATCCGTCGCCAAGCGGTGGCAGCTCCGCACGCCACGTCAACCGCCATTCTTCAGCATGTGCAAGACACCCTGGCTGTTCCAATATCGACCAGAACAATTTCCCGTCGATTGGTTGAAGGAGGCCTGCACTCCCGGCGACCGCTCAGAAGACTACCATTGACTCCACAGCATAGACGTGCACGCCTGGCATGGTGCCGGGCTAGAGCGACTTGGATGAGGGAATGGCGGAACGTCGTGTTCTCCGATGAGTCACGCTTCTGTTCTGTCAGTGATAGTCACCGCAGACGAGTGTGGCGTCGGCGTGGAGAAAGGTCAAATCCGGCAGTAACTGTGGAGCGCCCTACCGCTAGACAACGCGGCATCATGGTTTGGGGCGCTATTGCGTATGATTCCACGTCACCTCTAGTGCGTATTCAAGGCACGTTAAATGCCCACCGCTACGTTCAGCATGTGCTGCGGCCGGTGGCACTCCCGTACCTTCAGGGGCTGCCCAATGCTCTGTTTCAGCAGGATAATGCCCGCCCACACACTGCTCGCATCTCCCAACAGGCTCTACGAGGTGTACAGATGCTTCCGTGGTCAGCGTACTCTCCGGATCTCTCACCAATCGAACACGTGTGGGATCTCATTGGACGCCGTTTGCAAACTCTGCCCCAGCCTCGTACGGACGACCAACTGTGGCAAATGGTTGACAGAGAATGGAGAACCATCCCTCAGGACACCATCCGCACTCTTATTGACTCTGTACCTCGACGTGTTTCTGCGTGCACCGCCGCTCGCGGTGGTCCTACATCCTACTGAGTCGATGCCGTGCGCATTGTGTAACCTGCATATCGGTTTGAAATAAACATCAATTATTCGTCCATTCCGTCTCTGTTTTTCCCCAACTTTCATCCCTTTCGAACCACTCCTTCTTGGTGTTGCATTTGCTCTGTCAGTCAGTGTATATCACTGGCAGTGACAGAAACAGCTGTATATACTGAAACAATTGTATTCAGCTTTATATGGCGGCCTTTACTCAAATTTTATTCGTATTCAATTTTCTCCCATTTATTGAATTTTTGGAATCCTCTTTTTTATTTGATGCCTCCATTGTTTATTATTTAGTAATTGCACTAATGAAATCAATGTCAACGTCCATTAAAATAAATCAATCAATCAATCAATTAATCAATCAATCAATCAATCAATCAATCAATCAATCAATCAATAAATCAATCAATCAATCAAATATTTGACCATTCCTCACCCCTTTCTCCTCTGATAGTAAAATGAACATTGGAACGAGATATTCTCGATTCAACTTAAAGCTTTAAGTGATCTGCAACGAATTTCTCTCAGCTCAATTGCTTAAAGAATTGTTTTGAATAGACCTGCTTCAATGTGATGGCTGTTTAGAGAGCAATCGAATAAACTAGTAGCCATTTAAATACATTAGCATTTTTAACAGGTGGTGCAAAGTTGTAGCAAATCTACATAATCAGACATAGTGTTGTTTTAGCCAGCCTCTCTGAGAAGACCGTCATAGCTTTAGTCTCCTCCGTAAAGTACGTTATTCATTAGCTGATGATAGTGCCTAGTACGTTCAACGCTTCTCTTCATCTAACTGCAATTTTTGTTTCTCTCGTTGTTATATACTGGAGACGTAATGATTATTATCAGAATCGTGCATTTCCTATGAGTACGAGACAAGTTTGATAATACGTGTTTCTGTAGTGTTTATAACGGAGTATGCATTTGCAATTAATGAAACTTAAGTCTGTGAAAGAGCTTTTAATGGAACATCTGCGAAAGAGATTTTAAATATACTGCTATCCAAGTATAGTCACTGGATGTCAAAGTAGTCTGCAAAAAAGACTCTATTTTTCTTTCTAATTAAGGACACGGATGCTTCTTTTCCTCTCCTAGGCCTTTCCTGTCCTTTCGTCGGTGCGAAGTAAAGGAACTTGTAAACAAAATAAAAATAAAGAAAAGTAACTGGTCAGATCTTAACCAAAAAAAAAAAAAAAAATGGAGAGGATGTTTTAAATACTGAGGAAGTGTGAGAAAGATTCAACGAACACAAAATTTTACTTACAAATTACAGCAGATATGAGGGAACCTACGCATGCAAGAATTAATAAGAAAATTCGTATCTAGTCTGCTAACAAGAGTCAAGGCTGTTATTACAGTTGCAGTTAAGCTGTCTCGGTGGGTCTGAGGTAGGGTGTCCGACTCATAATTCCAAGTTCGTGGGTTCAGTTCCGGCTGTGAAAGTCGAATTTTGAAGGACCGTCAAAAATCTTGGCATCACTTCTCATAGTTATTGGCACGTTGAAGGTCTCAGCCTTAGTGTCAATTCCGGTAGAATTCCAGTTCCATTGGTGCACAGTACCACAATCGGAATGTGGAAATAGGTAGGCAGACCCCTTCATGATACCACTTCGAAAGGTCTGCTCCGCTGTAGCTCTGGCCATACGATTATTATTATTATTATTATTATTATTATTATTATTATTATTATTATTATTATTATTATTATTATTATTATTATTTGCAGGGTGATGCCGAGGTATTTGTAGGTACTGACCGACGTCGATTAACAGACAGACGATGGACACAGGAAAATCAGGAACTAAGAGACGTAGTCACAAGAATCGCCGTAGGCTACACGGTTTCTATCACAAAATTTGCAAAAACGTAAAATATCATGGACCAAACAAAGAATATATAGGCCTATGTTGTCTGCGTGAGAAGCCATACGACAAATACCACATGACACTGTGTGGTAACAGGGAAAAGAGCATAGTTGACTATAGCAAAGACTAAACCGCCTCGAGCATCTGTAAATCTCAGAACGTTGTGTGACAATATTTCATGCTTTCTTTGTAACCTTGTAAGCAATTGTTGTAACCCATCATACGGCCATCTGGCTGCAATACATTATTATTATTATTATTATTATTATTATTATTATTATTATTATTATTATTATTATCGCTTAAGTGCGGCCGGTATCCAGTATTCAGGAGGTGGTGGGTTCGAACCCCACTGTCGGCAGCCCTGAAGATGGTTTTCCGTGGTTTCCCATTTTCACACCAGACAAATGCTGGGCTGTACCTTAATTAAGGCCACGGACGCTTCCTTCCCACTCCTAGCCCTCTCGTAGCCCATCGTCGCCATAAGACCTATCTGTGTCGGTGCGTCGTAAAGTAAATTGTTTAAAGAAAATATTATTATACCAGTAATACCTGCATATGGGTCGATCGACTCGTGAATGATGAGATACTGAATCGAATTGGTGAGAGGACGATTTTGCCGATATTTGAGTAGAAGAAACGATAGAATGATAGAGCACAACTTAAGACACCCATGACTTGTTCAGTTAGTTTTTGTAGGACGTGTAGGCGTTAATAACGGTAGGGGTAGACTAAGGCATGAATATGACAAACATATTAGAATTGATGTAGTAATTACGTAGAAACGATACGTAGCACAGGATAGGGCGGAATGGAGGAGAGCTGCATCAAACGTTGTCAGCCCTCTGCTGACAGTGGGAATCGAGCCTACTACATTATTTCCCGAATGCAAATTAACATTTACACATGCGCTCGAATCGCGTAGCCAACTCGCTCGGAGAAAGGTAATTAATCTCACTGTGCAAACCTGTACAATACATATTACTACGGAGTGATGGCCCAGACGAGAACATTATTACTGAAACAGTTGTTTAGTAAAAATATCAACCTACCGGTATGTTAAGGAGAAAGATACTTCTTCTACTGAGCGAGTTGGCCGTGCGATTAGGGGTCTGCAGCTGTGAGCTATGAACCCCAATGTCTGTAGCCCAGAAGATGGTTTTCCATGGTTTCCTATTTCCGTACTGCGTGAGAAGCCATGCCAAAAATACGAAATAACTAGGCAAATGCTGGGACTGTATCTTAATTAAGGCCAAGGCCGCTTCCTTCCCACCCCTAGATCTTTTCTATTCCATCGCCGCCATCGGTGCGATGTAAAACAACTCGTAAAAAATTCATCTTCTTCCACCGCCTTTCCTACTCCTGTGGGTTCTCAGTTGCGAACTATGTCGCACATGTGGATTTGGCCCTGTTTTGAGGCTGGATGCCCTTCCTGACACCAACCCGATATGGAGGGATGTAATTACTATTGCGTGTTTCTGTGGTAATGGGAGTGTAGTGTGTTGTATGAATATGAAGAGGGAAGTGTTGGGACAGTCACAAACACCCAGTCCCCGACCAAGATAATTAACCAGGGGCGATTAAATCCCCTGCCCAGCTGGGAATCGAACCCTGGACCCTCTGAACAAACAATTCATCCAAGGAGTCGGACAAAGGAGAAAGAGACTATTTATACAAAATTCACTACTGATAAAATTTTATTCGATTTTACAAAATACTTTCCTGTCATTTCGAGCTTTACATAAACATAAAATGGTTTTGAAATATTATAATTTCAAAAGGCATGGGTTTTGTACAAGAGTATCAATTGTTATGATTTTGCATGTCTGGAATGAATTTCAAATTTAGAGATCGTCATATTGATTCATCCTTCCTAATCCCTAAAGTGCAACCGCTAGTGTTTCTTGAGACAGAACTCTCCTGTTTGGAAGTGAAGGTACTGGGAGCCATTGCACCGTTGTTCTCATTACGCACAAGTGAGTTTTGACAAGAGACAAAGTTTGAGACAGCGTAATTCAATTACACACTATCTCGTGATTCCTCAAGAGAATAGCCGTGAAAATTATTATACAGTTGTTGAAGACGTTGGTATTTCAGGACACAATTTAATTAATTCAGCTACTTTTATACTTAGTTACCACTTGCCTCTTCGTCCTACCATGTATCTTACTGTTACGTGTTATGTTCACAAGGCATTCGTTGCCTGTTGTCCTCTTTCATTAGATTAGTTTCAGCTTGCTATTTAATACCGCTGTTCTATACTAAGGCTATTTGTTAATGTTAATGTTATTTGTTTTACATCCCAGCGACTCTGACAGGTCTTGGCGACGATAGGATAACGCAGGGCTAGGGACAGAAAGGAAGAGATTGTAGCCTTAATTAAGGTACAGTCCTCCTCTGTGGTGTAGTGGTTAGTGTGATTAGCTACCAACCGCGGAGGCCCGGGTTCGATTCCCAGCTCTTCCACGAAATTTGAAAAGTGGTACGAGAGCCGAACGGGGTCCAATCAGCCTCGGGAGGTGAACTGAGTAGAGGTGGGTTGGATTCCCACCTCAGCCATCCTCGAAGTGGTTTTTCCGTGGTTTCCCACTTTTCCTCCGGGCAAATGCCGGGATGGTACCTAACTGAAGGCCACGGCCGCCGCCTTCCCTCTTCCTTATCTATCCCTTCCAATCTTCTCATCCCCCCACACGGCCCCTGTTCGGCATAGAAGGTGGGGCCACCTGGGTGAGCTACTGGTCATCCTCGCCAGTTGTATCCCCCGACCAAGAGTCTGAGGCTCCAGGACACTGTCGTTGAGGCGGTAGAGGTGAGTCTGGGGGAAAAACCGACCCTGGACAGTAAACAGATCAAGTAGAATTAAGGTACAGGCAAGTATTTGCCTGGTGAGAAAATGGGAAACTACGGGAAGAAATAATTGGTGTAATAATTACGTAGAAACGAAAAGCGTAGCAGAGGGTAGAGTGGAATGTAGGAGAGCTGCATCAAACATTCTCAGAGCTCTGCTGACAGTGGGATTCGAACCTACTATCCCCAAAATGCAAATTAACATCTACACATGCCTCGAATCACGTAGCCAACTCGCTCGGTGAAAAATAAAAATAAAAATCTTATTGCGCAAACCTGTACAATATACATTACTAGGGGGTGGATGTTATTAAAATACCATCTTTTTTCCCTTTGGTTTCCTATATAACAGACGATAATAACACGTTGCATTCTTTTGCATTTTTTGCCGATTTCGGACGATCAGTCATTATTTCGAGTTTCAAGAAGTTTTCAGGTCAATATGTAGCATTTTGCAGAAAGTTTAGATGATTTTAAAGTGATTCTGTTAACATTTGTGCGAGTATTCTTTATTTTCTGACTGATAAAAGTCCACGTGCGACAACATAAAATTTTTTTTTTCTTACGTATGGTTAAATTTGCTAAACATATTTCATGAACAAATAAAAAGACCAGCAATTGTTGCTAAGCAAAGTAAAGAAAGGATTTATACCTACGACTCTTGTGTGTCCTAGATGATTGCAAGAACATAATACAGAAGTACGATGATTAGGACAAAGTATTTCCTAATGTGTCTCAAGCACAAGGAATGCACCGCCCTTCACACCCTCTTCTACAGCTAGTTATTCACCCCCGCCTACCTCACGGCCAAGAACAAATGGAAAGGAGAAGGGATTGGACACAACAGTATCATTACTTTCCGCTTCAGTACAGAATTATTAACCTCTCATATAATTCTGTGCTAGAAAAATGCCCAAAGTGAAAACATCACAAAGTGTATTTTAATAGCTAGTGAATGAATTCGGAAAAGGCGTTTTTACGACAGGTGTTTCATTTTGTAAATTGTGCAGTGTCAAGGTGAGTGCGGAAAGGAGGTTTATTGCTCAGCAACACATTAAACGAGAAAAACACCTGAAATCCGTAACAAGTACAAGGAACAACAATTTTTCTCAGATTCTTCGGGACCGGGCGAGTTGGCCATGCGGTTAGGGGCGCGCGGGTGTGAGCTTGCATCCGGGAGATAGTAGGTTCGAATCCCACTCTCGGCAGCACTCAAGATGGTTTTCCGTGGTTTCCAATTTTCACACCAGGAAAATGCCGGGGTTGTACCTTAATTAAGGCCACGGCCGCTTCCTTCCAACTCCTAGGCCTTTCCTATCCTATCGTCGCCAGAATATATATCTGTGTCGGTGCGACGTACAGCCACTAGCGATTCTTCGGGGGCAAAGTGCACTACATCCAGCAAATCATTATGATCTCATTATATACACTTCCTGCTACATTAGAATATAATTATTTCTCTAAAAGCAAGAGCTGTGCAGTGAATATAACAGGGATATGTTGCTTGTGAAACCATTGTTATATACTGTAGTCACCAGAATTAAGTTTGGTCGAAGATTAAAAAGATATATTTTTAGCATTTTTCCATAATTTTACTGGAATTTTCTTGATAATTTTCAGTGATTTTTACGTCAACAACATCCGCCCCTACACATTAAAATAATACGATATAGATTTGGTACATAGGCCTGATATATTAACACATTTATCTATGCTTCTGTATGCATTTGTTTAAAACAATATCAGGTCACCGAAGTCAGCTTGAGGGATTCGAGTGGTGTGATATCCGTGTGCCGTCGTCACTGGCTTCTCATTAAGGAGGTAGCGCAATGCATGTGCTATTTTTGAAATTAGTTCTCACGTCCCAGAGGTTCGGATTCCGTCGGTCCTGCGGTCTAGAGATGGCGAGCCTGCCTCTAAATTGGAGGCCCCATGTACGATTCCCGCCAAGATCAGGAGTTTTTTCCTTGATATTTTTTTTTTACAACTTGCTTTGATCTCACCGACACAGATAGGTCTCATGGCGACGATGGGATGGGAAAGGCCTAGGAATGGGAAGGAAGCGGCCGTGGCCTTAATTAAGGCACAGCCCCAGCATTTGCCTGGTATGAAAATGGGAAACCACGGTAAACCATCTTCAGCGCTGCCGACAGTGTAGTTCAAACCCACTATCTTCCCTATGCAAGCTCACAGCTGCGTGCCCCTAACCGCACGGCCAACTCGCCCAGTTTACCTGGATCTGAATGCTGGTGTAGTATAATAGAAAGTTATTTTTCCCCCTCTATTTGTGGTTTGGATTCCACGTCTCCATGTCTATGACGATATCAACAGTCACGTCTTTAGATGGACGCAGCCTTCTTTAGTGGTGCAATGGATTCATCGTTATCATTCTGTTCCCAATATAACGAGTTCGAATCCAGATGAGATCTTAGCCATTGAGGTATTTAAATGCATCAGTCTGAGTCATTGCTTTCCAGCGTGTTGAATAACCCATGAGATATAACATTTCGACATACTAGCGTCTCTTTAAAATTTATGGCAATAGAAATGTAGATGTAGGGAATTTTGTCCCGGAGGAGTTATTTCAAGGGAGGGTTAATGTATCGACATGAAGATGGTAGGCCTATATTTACGCACCCTCAAATACCAAGTAATTGACCTGGGATTGAACCCACCACCTAAAACTCAGAAAACCAGTGATCTGCCATTTGAGCCACTCAACACGGTACTTCTATCAATTCGCCCATGGGACGACCACGGCGTCCGTAATTGAGTTTGTTATTGCTGCCACTTAACTATGTTAGGCACCTCTTTTCCACTTCTACTTTCTTCCTTTGGTGCATTCTTGTTATCATCCGAGCTTAATAGACTCTGCCTTTCATTCTCATGTTCTTCGTAATTATTCCATTCCTCTTCCAAGTACCTCCTTCTTCTCCTTGACTATCCTCTGGCTATCTCGTTCTACTTTTCCTTAAAGGCAGTAGACATCACCACCGCCAGTCTCCAACGTTTCATTACGAATATGTTTCTTCCCGACGGCAGAAAAGCTGGCCTTCTGAACCCAAGTTGGCGGGTTAAAACTTGGCTCAGTTCAGTGGTATCTGAAAGTCCTCAAATACACCAGCTTCGTGTCGGTAGATTTAAAGGCAAGTGAAAGAACTGAAAACCTAAAACTAGTTAATGCAGTGCAAAACTGTTATTATTATTATTATTATTATTATTATTATTATTATTATTATTATTATTAGGGCCACTATGAACCGAGAGATCTCAACTGTTTGTCTTCTTGCGGGCCCACCAGGTTTTCATCCTTTCGGAGTGTGCATTCTTCCATGCATCAGAATGCACATGCTTCAGTCGAATTGGGACTTCTTCTTGATGAAACTTGAGTGGTGCTCGGAGTTGAATGTAAATTTCTGTGATTCCATGCTTTAAGAGATCCCTATCGATCTCCACCAACCAATGAGGAATCATTTTGGAACTTCTGAACTAGGATAACAAACGTTTACTCTTTCAGCAGGCAACCTGAAGAGGTGAGCGTAAAAAGTTATCCTTCCTTGCTGGATTACGCTTGATATATTTTCGGTGTAGGTGCATATTTCTATGTTGCTCCGAAGTCCGCAAACACCATCTTTGAGGTTGGGACCAATAATTTTTTGGATAATCCTCCTTTCCTTAATTGCCAGTTTTTCAAGCAGGCTGTGTGTTCAAAGTATTAAACATTCTGCTGCATATAATGCTTCAGATCTAATTACAGTTTGATAATGTCTCATTTTTTGTATTTTGAGAGATAGACTTTTTGTTGTATACATTTTGAGTGATTCGGGAGGCTGTTTCAAACCTGTTGACACGTGTTAAGATGGCGAACTTCTCAGAATTGTCACGTTCAGCCCATCACCAAGGTAATTGAATCTTTCTAGTTTCAAGATTCTACTGTGAGTAGGATGAAGATATGGTGGAACATGTACCGTATGATGTCAGAAATGAAGTGGGTTTTGGTGTAGAAGATTTTGAGGCCAGTCTTATCTGATCATTCATGCAGGTAATTGATTTGTTGAGTAGCTAGTTCAGGAGATGAAGTAAGGAGAATGAGGTCATCTGCAAAAGCAAGGCAATTAACATTGATACCATTGCGATTTCAGCCTATTTGAACTCCATTAGGACTTCCTTTAGATTGGAAAAGTCTCGATTCCCGGATGACCATCTCGAGAGCTCAGTTGAAAATTAGTGGTGATAGTCCATCTCCTTGCCGAACCCCTATGACTATTATTATTATTATTATTATTATTATTATTATTATTATTATTATTATTATTATTATTATTATACCAGGGGTACATCTCCCCCGGCTATTTAAACTGCGCGCCTACTCTAAGGCCATCTATGTAAACAAAATTGAACTTGTGAACACCCAGACCTTTTGTTTCTACAGTTAAATGTCTCTACCATCGATATATTTGCTCCCTCTCACGGGCTTAACTCTAATTATTTCATAGAATAATGTTTGTATTTGATGTTGGTAAACCTGGTTCTGAGGATAATTTTTTTAATGTACCGAAGTTGTCAACACTTCAGATGGTTCCTTCTCGATTGTAATCAACCTATCAAAAACTTGGAAATATTTTCTTTAGCCAATTAAAACCCAGGTTTTTTTAAAATAGGAATCCATCCTATCAGCAAAGATTCCTGGAACTTCCCCTTGTGGTAGTATAGAAGCAAGGCGCTTTAGTGCCGTATTTTCTGAATTGCTCCAGTGTTTGGGAAGTGCCACGTGACCTAGGGAGACAGGGGCGAGGCCGGCGTGAGGAGGATCCAGCGGCACAAGGTAATGTCAGAATTTACCTAGACATGGGATAGCTCCAGCGGGTAGTTTGAGGGGAAAGTCTCAACCTCTTTTCTTTTAATGTTTGTAAAACTGGTGGTTTAAATGTAGAATTTTTGGCAAGTGTAAGGACTCCGTTCTCTTCCCTACTGGGAAATATCTAATGTAAGGGGACCCTCTGTCTTTTCCCATTCAACCTTGCATTGGGTGACTAAAGTTTTTAAAACTTCAAAATTCTGTAAATGTTGTTTCGGCCTTAAATTTCCTCCTTATTAGTATATAATTAGCCCTTGTATCTTTGGGCCATAAGCGCACTTAGAGTTTTAACATTTTCTGTAGGGAGGGGGAGTGTTTAGCCCCCTAGTCTTTTGTTCATGGCCGGTCATGTGCAACTTGTCCTTTCACCATTAAGGCCACTTAATATGGACAATTATGCCCCTGTTTATTCGGTAACTGTTTCTGGTGTTAGTTACCTTTGGGAACGGTGAATTATATTACCACTGAGTAATAGATAAGCCCATATCGGGGCAACCGCGTATAAATACTTTAATGTGAGAATAACCGATAGGTTGTCAGGTGGAACTTGAGAACACCATGATAAATTGATGCCTCTGCGACACTGGACTATGGTATATTTGGACCGCAGACTCCCATGTAGTGTAAATAATCGGAGCAAATCGTGCCCTTGCAAATTTTGTACCTCTCGAGAGCAATAAGGCTCTTTTCTACGTAAAGCAACTGCCTGCTAATTATTACAGGTTTTTGTAACTGATGTTCGGACTTCTAAATCCGTTATATTGTTAGAGCTGACGAGCTCATTACTAATCTGTTCTATTGGGTTGTCATTCTTTCAGATTCTCTATCTACCAATTTTAAAGTAAATGAAAAAAAGGAAAGAAATACAATTTTGAAATGTGTTATCTTGAAAGTTGCTTTTAGCAATTCCTTGTCCAGCCATTAAACTCAGGCGCTTATTAATCCTCTGTACTCCACGGAAACCCTGCAATAATTATTATTCCTTCAATAGTAATAGTAATCAGTTGTATTGTCCGTCATCCCATACAGGTTATTTCACATTATGAATAAGATGTTCCGATCAAATTTAAGATCCCTTAAGGAAATTTTGATTTATTTCTACCGATTGAGAACGTTAAATAAATTCGGATAGCTTGATCTTAAGATTACCAATGTTTCACCCCAGTGCGACTTGGTATCATTAGTTGGAAACCGTAACTCTTGAAGATACTAGCCGCATAGTAAACCATTTTGACATCACTACTACTACTACTATTACTGCTCCTGCTAAGAATGTTTTCATCCCACATCCTGAAGGGTTTGGGCGGGCTACCTGGAGGGTTACGTCTTCTGTCTAGACAGGACATTGAGGCTGATGAAGGCAGAGGTCAAGGTTTGAAGAATGTAGTTGGGGAGCGTTGACGATGATGGCAATGACTGAAGGTTTTGTTTTGGTCTCTTAGTTAAATTATTTTTCGTGGATTATTTCACAAAGATTTACGGGGACTTCACACATGATGGTTAAATATAATTGGTAATGTACTATCGTACTAATGGATATATGCAAAAAAGTTAACCTTTTGTGATAGTTAATCAGGCACAGCACATATGTTGTTAGCAAATACCGTAATAAAATGAATATTGAATTCTCACGACCGCATTGTAATCGAAACCGACTTCAACCTATTAGGTCGTGTTACGTACATTTAGTACATGTTGAAGAGATGTCAAGTACAGAACAAAAATGGCCAACCGGACACCAGTGGGATCCGAACCCACAACCTCCTGATTTCGCGTGGGTTGCTCTACCAGTTGAGCTATGGTGGCCTAGGCCATCTTTGTTCTGTTGGAAAGGATCTAAGATACAGGTGTTCTGTACTGACAGCATATAGATTATGACCTAGGGCGAAAATTTAATGTGTGACGGAAATCCCACTCTCTTGTGTGATCCACGTAATAGTCAATATTTCTTTTCCTATTATGGGCAAAACAGCCTATATATAGTGTAGTTCAATATTCTTAAGGTGGACGTATATCTGATTAACAGGAATACTGTATGTTGTGTTAGATACAATTGCATAAATATATACACTATGTAAACGAATAGAAACGCGGTACATTTATTCGCAACACTTATAATTTTGACAATATGTTATACCACCACTAAGTTAATTGAACATAGAGTAGGGGGAAATGTAATTTGAGGGACGTATGGTACTCTACTTCCACATAAACTCGCTGATATTATGTTTTCATAATGCGTTCTGGGTGACAGGTATTGATGGACGACGACGGGTGCAAATATATCGTTATTTAAACTGTTGACAAATGGCTGTGAATGCCTTCATGTTACTGGAGTGTCATAATCTGTTGTGGACGTTGGATTAAAAGAGATGAAGGGTTCGGGATTCAGAAAGTTACCACAATACAGCCCCAGCTATGGGGCCCCATCTGTGGAGGTGGCCGATCTGTCGGCTGCGACAGTGAACGGTAGTAATGGATAGGGAAAGGAATTTGGAGTGTGATTTAGAAAGGGGATTGTATCAGAACGGTGATTAAGGGGTTATTTAGGCCGAGGAATTGTTGTATAAAGTGGTGAAAAAGTTGACGTCGAACTCTCCATAGAGCTTAGTGGATGGAAGAGGTTGGGGTAGGCGTTGGTTGCTGTGGTCCAAGCAGAGTACCGATAGGTTACAGAAGAGCGGATGAATGCTGAGTAGGTGTAGAAGAGTTGTGAGTTGATATCCCAGTCGAGCTGGCGGAATAAGTGATAACTTTGATTTCCACCAGACTTCAGATTTTCGAAACGAGGATGAAATGTAAGGTTCTGGCCGATTGTGATGCTGAATAAAATTAGGAAAGGTTGCGGATGGATGGGGATCTGGTGGATTGAGAGACGGAACTGTTCGGGATCATATGTGGCTTAGGAGAATTTCAGTCTCTGGATGAGTGGATATAGGATGGGCTGGGTTAAGTGGGACAGGATTTGAAAGAGGATAGGAAGGTGGTCGTACCGTCACAAGATAAGTAGGAAACACTCACAAGATTGATTAAGGGGTTGTGGGCAATTATGGCATCAGGGATGGATTGAGAGCTACAGCAGGGGTGTCCGTGACGTAGGATGAGGGAGGGGACAACATGGTTTAATAAAGAGTGGAGACTATCGATTTCATATTGTAAGTTGTTATGTAGGTTAAGATTAGCGAGGAGGAGGAAGTTTGGGAAGGTAATGTTAAGATGGCCATTACCTCTTCAAGCAGAGATTTGTTAGAATGGCTGAATGTTGTGGTGATCCGGACGATTCGGAATGGAATTAAGGTTGTGACTGTTTCCGCTTCGGGGAAGGGAAGTAGAGAAGGGGTTGGGGTAGACGAGTAGAGAGAGAGAAAGGGGAATGGCAGAGGCTGTCTCTCCACCCACAATGTCGTTAGGATGCCAGATCGGTGGAGGATGTAGCCGCCGCGATGGGTGAATTGGTAGGACGGAGCATTGTCTCGTTAAGTTGGATAATTAATGTGAATAGGGTACTAGAAGGACTGAATGTTGAGGAAGAGGATTGATATTCGAAAGGAGGCTTTGAAGTGAGTAGGATTTTGGGCCTTGATTTCAACTAGGGTCTCGAGGCGGTGGAACTGGAAGAGGGTGTTAAGGCCATTGTGGGTGGTTTGCAAGTGTAAGTTCAAAGCCTAATTGATTACATCCTGTACGTGTAGGTAAGGACTAGAGAACTAGGCTAGGGTAATTATTCATTAAGTAAATAGTTATAGTTCTGCGCCCTTGATTGTGTGTGGGGGGAAATATGGAGTAAATTAGGGTGGCGTGGGGGTCGACTGTCCTAATGGGAACGGTAAGTTTGGGTCGGTTTTCAAATGAGGCGGGATGATCTTTACAGAGACGGGAATGAGTGGTGTAAGATTGTCCACAAGTGTTGCACTGGGGTGGGACTTCGGTGTTGGGACAGCGGAGAGCAGTGTGGGATTAGTTGCAGTGGCCACATACCGACCGCCAGTTTTACATTGAGCGGTGCAGTGTTCGTTGCATTTCAATCACCACTTGCAGTAGATTGAGACCCCTGCGATAGCAGACGCCTTACATCCTCTAAGTTCTGGACCATGAAGATCGTGCTTGACGCGTTCCTGATGCGAAACACTTTCCGCACAGGAATACTCTCGGAGTTTAGTCCAGAAAGTATGGTTTCCTCGTGAACGTCATGGTCGACCTACAAATCACACAGCTGAAAGGGCTGTGTAGTGGGTGGGTTTGAGGTTGGTTTGGCGTAGAGTTTTGCAAGAATAACCAATGGGATTAACCAGTTTATTGGTTGCATCCTGATCACTGACATTGATGCTTATTTTCTGAGGAGTTCGGATGTTGTAGAGGGTGAGAACCTTGTGGTCGAGGTTGCAGCTTGCAGGCAGAAGTTTCTGGGTGGTAGACTGCTTGAAGGGGAGGGATGTTCGTGGTGGAGGTCGTGTTGGGTGTGTTTGGGACAGTTTCCATGGCTACATATTACTGGTGTGATGTGGCAACAAATGGTGATTTTGGCAGTTCTATGGCTAGATATCGTCGTGATGGCTCGTCTTCTGGTAGTTGGAGTGCTGTGTGCTTATATTGGACTCTTGAATATTCTCTCTGGATTGCCGATGGTGCAAGTACATGGTGGGTTATGTAGGTAGGTCCATAGAGAGTGGTATGGACCCAGTGTGATGGACTCCGCAACTTACGGTGGTTACTGAGTGGGCGGTGGTGTGCTGATGGTGGTAGTGGCGATAGTCCATGGCGATAGTATACTTGTCTGAGTATACTTGCGAAGAAAACAAATACAGTATAAACTCACAAAAATAGTCTATGGGGTTCTGCTTCTGGCAGCTCTCGGGTCAACCCAGTCTCCTCAGATTCAAACCAAACTTGATGTAGCTTAACACAAGGGGAAAAACTCTTAGAAGAGTTTAAGTCCTGGGGTGAGACCCCTGAATGTTCAATTAGTTCTCTGCCGGACCAGATAAGCGCACTTAGAGGTGTAATGGCCGATTTTGGAGTGGGAAACGTCACTGGACTGTTCGAAAACTACAAAACTTTTTCACACCACTTGTAACATTCGCAGTACAAATGAGGTCTCCTTCCTCTGTAGATCCCTGATGCCACGGAAAGCTATCCTGTGACAAACGCAATACAGTTTGGATATTCTAGGGCTATGTACGTCCTCCTAGGCTTCCATGATCAAACATTAATATCCCGTAAAGAAACATTAATTTATTGCTTATGATTGAAGGCATTAAATAAATTCAGGTAGCTCATTCGTCAGAGTTTCGCCTTAGTGTGGCTTGGGTTCATTAGTTGGAAACCACACCTCTTCATGACACTGGTACTCTTAAGATTGAGCTACATGAATTTATTTCATGTTCTCGATCGGAGGTAATAAATCGAAGTTTCCATGAGGGAACTTAATTTTTAATCATGGAAAGCTAGGAGGGCATATGCAGCAAGAGGAGAGACATGCCTCATGTAGAATATCGGTACTGGATTGTGATTATTGAAAGATAGCTTGTAGTGGTGTAACAATGGTGTACTAGCTGGCCATTGTCTTGCTGAGGTGCGATTTCCAATTGATGAGCCCAAGCCACACTGGGCTGAAACACTGGTACTCTTAACATTGAGCTGCCTAAATTATATTTAAGATGTTCCAAGTTCGAACTCTCTCTCTCTCTGGCATATGAAATTCGGTTAATTTTGTCTGGGAACAAACTCCCTTCTTTGGAAGTGTAAGAAAACCGCCTCAGTATTTGAAAACCTTGAAGAGATTTGTGTCATCATCCTGGAAGACAACATGATAAAATAAATGGAATGATAGACTTGAATATTTTACTCTACAGAATCTGAGTAGTGTTAAAATATCTTATGCATATTCTCAACATCTAAACAGAGGATATTCTAGTTTACCCCTATCCCGTGTGGTTGACCGTCGTGAAGTGCCACCAATTCTATATCTCCGCAGATATTCTCATCGCTCCGGGGATTTTCCAATGTTATTTCATCCGATTATCCTCGGATCGTACGGCTGTGTTTGCTTTCCGTAATTGAATCTAAAGAGATGACTGAGAATTATGAACTGTTGTTCCCACTGTCGGTTGGTGTTGCAGAGCTCTAGAGATAGTAACACGACGTAACCTTTTGAAAATGATCCACGGTAGACTTCATACAGTTCAGAAATTTGAAGTGATCTTGTTAGTAGTATTTGGATTAAAACCCTTAATGAAGAAGTGATACCTGATTAATAATACCAACGTGATTCACCCACGATTTTAGATAATAATTTTATAGTATTCATTCATTGCAGAAATTTTATTATAAAAATTCAAGAAGGTAAAGACGTATTCGATTCTTATTGAAGCAAGTGGGTTTGACTTTTTGTTAGGCAAACGAATCATTTAGGTGACTAGGCCTTTATGAAAGACACATTGACCTGAGGTTCACTCATCATATACCAAAAATGACTACCAAGTTAATTCCTAGGGGTATTGGTGACCGAGCATGGAGGTAATTTCTCCATCCCACTTAGTTTTAGTTTACGGATCAACATCATCACTGGTGGTCTGCCTATCGGCAGGTCTTCGCATGAATTCTCTATGCTGTTCCGTCTGCAGCCATTCTCTTTGCCTTCCAAAAGCTTCTATTTTACACTGTCCACTAACTGATACCTCTTCCTTCCTCTCTTCAGTTTCCCTTGGATCTTCCCTTGCAATGCTTCGGTTATTAAACAATTTAGTCTCAAGCAGTGGCCTAACCAAATTTTCTTCCGTCTTTGAATCCATTCCAATATCGTTCTTCTTCCTTCACCCACTCTTGTTAATACTTTCTCATTCCTTACTTTTTTCTGCCAGCTGATTTTCTCAATCTTCCGCCAGATACACATTTGAAATGCTTCTAAAATGATAGACTTGAATATTTTACTCTACAGAATCAAAGCGATATTATGGTCACCTATATATAGTATTCAAAATATCTTATGCATATTCTCAACATCTAAAAGCAGAGGATATTCTAGTTTACCCCTATCCCATCTGGTTGACCGTCGTGAAGTGCCACCATCAAGATCGTGCTTGACGCGTTGAAATGAAATGTCGCATGGGTTTTAGTGCCGGGATATCCCAAGACGGGTTCGGCTCACCAGGTGCAGGTCTTTCTATTTGACCTCCGTAGGCGACCTGCGTGTCGTGATGAGGATGAAATGATGATGAAGACAACAGTTAACGAATTAAGGTTAAAATCCCCGACCCGGCCGAGAATCGAACCCGGGGCCCTCTGAACCGAAGGCCAGTACGTTGACCGTTCAGCCAACGAGTCGGACCCTGACGCGTTCATGATGCGAAACACTTTCCGCAGAGAATACTCTCGGAGTTTAGTCCAGAGAGGTATCCTCGTGAACGTCAGGGTCGAGCTACGGATCACACAGCTGAAAGGGCTGTGTAGCGAGATAGCGGAAGTATTTGCTTACTGCTCCTTTAGTGATCTTCGTGAATATTTCTGAAATGACATTTGAAATGTGGACTTATAGACGATTGCTTAGAATCTCATGGACTGACCACTTGATTGACCAAGAAGTATCGGGCCGAGTGAAAAAATTGTTAAGAAAGAAGACTTACTTTTCAGTATCTAGTCAGTAAATGCAACATTAAAGCTTTTCAGTCCGTATAACATTAAATAAAACCTATCACACTATAAAATACCTGTAAAAACACACTATTAAACAAAGAACATCTGTTTCGTTCTCGAAAGTACATCAGATTCTATCAAATCAGTTTTTTAAATTGATGAAAACTGTTTAGAAATATAGAAACAATTATGTTTACATTCTGTTTATACCCTTTAATACTTGAAAGTTAGAACTTAGTACTCCTCGTACTGTTCTTTAACGTGAAGCTACTCGGCACATTCTGATACCCTACTCCGTACGACGAAAAAAAAAAAAAAAAGAATTCCACGATGACCACTTTTAAATACAATAAATAAATACTTCGTTGCTCTAAAAATGTGGACAGCAGATAAACAGTAACTTCAGTGTCGTCTTGCAAAGCAAAGCAAAGCAAAGCAAAGTCATCTCTGTACAGGCCATGAAGGCCCATGGAGGGGTGGAAGGTAAAGGCTTCCACTACCCGTAACCTCGGCACTTGATGGGGTAGAGTGGTTAGCTCTATTCCCGGTCGCCTTTTCCCCCAGGACACCTGGTACCCATTTCTAGTGTAAGCGGAGTGAATCTCAGGACCACAGGCCTATGCACCTCCGGAAGTGAAAATCTCATTTCTTAAATTTTTTCGACTTCCTGACGGGGAATCGAACCCACGTCCTTTCGAGTGAACCAAGCACGCCTTCATCACATCGGCCAGACGGCCCCTCATTTGTCTTGCAGCATACCATATTTATATTTAATTACTTAATTCTATTCATTTTCTTACAATACGTTTACATGTTAACACTAACATATTTATGTCATTCTTACTTGACTTTCCTGTACTCTAAACACTGCTCTCTAGCCGACACATTTTCTCTGAGTGTACCTCACTATAACAATTCTAAACAACCCCACTAAGTTAAATGTAGCCACGCGGTTCAACTATAGGCCACCTGAACGCAAATCCCTACAAATCTCACTCTCAGTTTCCCACATACCTACTCCAGATATGTCTACACCTTGGTTCCGGTTCCTGATACGGGGTTGTGGATGAGATGGAATGAAATTATACACCACTAATTTACGGTAAGATGCCCTTCCTGTCGCCATCCTGAGTTGAGGAGCTAATGAAGATTAAAGGAATAATGGTGAATGAAATTGGGTAAGGAATCTTCTCTGGCCTATGAATCGAAATTCCCAGCATTTGCCTTGAAGTAAAAATGGGAAACCACAGAAAAAAGTTCTCAGGACAGCCAACGGTGGCGTTCGAACTCACAAGTCTCCGATCCCACTTCACTTAGTATCCCACTGATAACAATCTCATATCCCTTAATTTTTTCCTGTACTGCCATAAGTAGATCCCACATATACCCAACTATGTAGGTACCTATTTCTGTTTGCCTTACGTTGCTGGTCTGTCTGTCAGGTTACCAGTCTGGAGGCTGGCTGAATCCACAAACAGCACCACCATATAAAAACCAAGAGGCTAAAGAAGCGAGATGATGAGTGAGGTACTTTTTCGTTACTTTCATCGCTGATCTAGTAAATGCTATTGTGGCGTTATCGCCTCCATGAATGTAACATTTCATGACATCCACATGCACAAATTGTGCTCCAAATGTGATTACTCAGCACCACCCATACGTCAGCAACTTATCTACTGTCACAGCCGTGAATGAGACTGACACTTCCGAGAAAGCTACATTTTGCTCTGGCCACTGAAAATAGATAAACGCAAATGATGCTGCATCCATCAGGACAGAGCAGCAGCAGATTTTTGGTACCAATAAGAAAAACGACCACCTTCTTCTTATCCTCCCCGTTCCACTCCTTGCATTCCATTATCCTCAATATCTGTCTTAACCTAATCCCTTGTTAACACTTTACCCTGGTTCCCTTTCCTCCACACACTTACTCCACGCGACTAAAAAGAGATTCCCCATGACCAGAGCATCAACCTCACCAGCTCCCCTCTTGGTCTCCCGTATCTTGGCAGCTTCCTCTCCCTTTTTCTTACTTTATTCCGCCTCCTACTTCCTAACATCTACTATACGTTTCTTTTTCCTACCTTTTCTTCCCCATTCATTTTTCATGCTCTCTCCTCTGTAAGTGCCCCTAACTACCCTCTGTTCTTCTATCAGCAGCGAATGACCCCACCGATATCTGTCTTGAAATCTACCTCTGACTGGATCCCTTAGCTCTCACTTTTCGTCAGCTTAAAACAGTAGCCCATATCTCTTCAAGACTTCTCTCCTTCCTTCCGTCCACTCTTGTCTACCTAAAGTACCCTGTACATTATTTGAGAGACACCTACCTTCATTCCTGTCCGCCGTTGGAAGTCTAATTGTCTCCCTCAAACCATTTCTTCCCTCGTACTCCCCAATGACCACCCACAGTGCCTACACCTGCATTTCTTAGCCATTTTTAATATTCTTCGCAGGAAAATGGAATATTAAACATCAACAACGAAATTCACTTATTTTGTGAATAAAAATAACCGCAGAAGGATTGCATGAAAACAAATCAAGAATTATACTATTAAACTAACTACACTGAAAGTTCGACTTAGACATATACGTATAACAAAATAATAGTAATAACAATTTAACTGAAACAAAAATACATAGTTTAAACAAAATACGTAAATAAGTAGCAACGCGCTAACAGAATTGAAAACTACTGTTAAATGATGAAATAACAAAGGTGTATGCAAGGATTACACAGATATCAAGCAAGCAAGATAATATTTAATAAAATAACTGGACTGCAAGTTTATTCTAAACTGCACTTAATCGTAACTTAATCCTCCGCTTTTTTTTTACGCCATTACTTAACGTGTTTCGTGGATGGTCCTAGACATATTTTGCCACTTTAGTAATATGATATTGTTACCAAGGAACTCAACAAACGTAATTTATTTTATGATACTGGTGTCTCATTATTGAAGGTAAAATTGATAAATATGGTATCGAACTTAAACGCATAACATCGTGTTTATGAAATTACCGGACGTAAATCAAATTCAGGACAAACACCCACGGACTCTATGACTACGGAACGAACAATCAACTTTTCTTCCTGGTATTCTTGTGTTCCACGTCATAGACGGTGCGGCACTGGAAAATAAGTAGGACTCCTTTATCATTCACATTCCGTGGGCATTCCAATTACATAACTGTCTGGACTATCTGCAGTCGCGATCTCCCACTCAGGAAGAGAACGGGCGTGAAAAGTAGTTGAAACAGTCTTTCCTTAGCAATCATTGTGATATGGAAAGCTATTTATACATTGCTTGCCAATGGGTTTGTCTCTCCAGGTATATTATTGTTATTGCGAAGTCAAACTATTGAATAAAATGATTTTTCAGAAAAAAACCGAGGAGAAAAGAGCATTTTTGAAGAAGAAAAAAATACAGGATTATGAAATACAACTGGTACAGAAAAACAGTCTTTCATTACTGTTGGAAGGAGGAAACTTCATCCTTATAATAATAATAATAATAATAATAATAATAATAATAATAATAATAATAATAATAATAATAATATCAGATCCAGTTTAAAAATGAGTACCTAATTTGGTAGAGTTTCCAGGACCGAGAAATTCAACCACTCGGGTAAAATTCTACCTCCTGACGTTGACGAGAATGTTGCCTTTAGGGAGATGGCGATAGAACATGGATATGGCATTCAACTTCTTCCTCATGACATAGAAAACCAGCTCGTTCTTTCCTATCAGGCCAACGATAGTTACTACAATTCACTAGAGAAGCCAAGCCCTCTAATCGTCCTTACGCACAACGTAAAAGCCAATTTCATGAAAGTGCCATTCAGCCTTTTCCCGTGTACCTGTAACAGCAAACAAACAAACAAACAAACAAACAAACAAACAAACAAACAAACAAACGTGTAATTGAACTCGAGTCGTTCACTACTACAATCGGGCGACTTGGCCGTGCTGTTAGGGGCGCGCAGCTGTGAGCTTGCATCCGGGAGATAGTGGGTTCCAATACCACTGTCACCGGGCGAGTTGGCCGTGCGCGTAGAGGCGCGCGTCTGTGAGCTTGCATCCGGGAGATAGTAGGTTCGAATCCCACTATCGGCAGCCCTGAAGATGGTTTTCCGTGGTTTCGCATTTTCACACCAGGCAAATGCTGGGGCTGTACCTTAATTAAGGCCACGGCCGCTTTCTTCCAACTCCTAGGCCTTTCCTATCCCATCGTCGCCATAAGACCTATCTGTGTCGGTGCGACGTAAAGCCCCTAGCAAAAGAAAATACCACTGTCGACAGCCCTGAAAATGGTTTTCCGTGTTTTCCCATTTCCACACCAGGCAAATGCTGGGGCTGTACCTTAATTAAGACCACGGCTGCTTCCTTCCCACTCCTAGGCCTTTCCTATCCCATCGTCGCCATAAGGCCTGCCTGTGTCGGTGCGACGTAAAGCCACTAGCAAAAAATAACCATTCACTACTCATCCTGGTTAATATGAAATTCAAATATCAAGTTAATATTTAAAGAAATATAGACAGAATGACGATTTATATACATCTTACGTTCAGATAAATACATAGATAGTGGTTGGACTTATTCCCAAGATTATTTAATTTTTACCTGATGTAATTTGATGAACATAATGAGTTCTTGGATGGACATGTCACTCTTTTAATAACAGATTCATCTTTCATGCCTTCACTTCTTTTTTACATTTATTTTACAATTGGCTTTAAGTCGCACCAACACGGATAAGATCTTATGGAAACGATGGGACAGGAAAGGGCTAGGAGTAGGAAGGAAGTGATCGTGGCCTAATTAAAGTACATCCCCAGCACTTGCCTGGTGTGAAAATGGGATACCGGTACCACGGAAAACCATCTTCAGGGCAATCAACAGTGAGGTTCGAACCCACTGTCTCCCGAATACAAGCTCACAGCTGCGCACCCCTAACCGCACGGCCACCTTGCCCGGTCTTCTTCACTTCTAATAACAAGGTTATTGGTTTAGCGACCAGTAGCTCTGTCGACACGAGGCTTATGTGTTTCAGCGCCTCCAAATACCACCGGACAGGACTGGTTTCGAACCCACCAACTTGGGGTAAGAAAGCCATCGTCGTACCGACTGACACACTCAGCCCTGCGTGTCTTCCTCTTTTATTTTATAAATTTACTTCGACATACTGAAATCTCAATCGCATTTGATGAAGTTAAACAAATCAAAATATTATTCTTTCCCCCAAGCTGCTACAGGAAGTATGAAATCGACTTCAACACCCTGGTCAGACATCGTCCTAGCGATGCATTTCAGCTGCGATAGCTTCTCTTGCGAGTCTTGTGAGCCTGTCTTTACAGGGATAAATCCAATACCTCATCAAATAATAACGTTTAATTTCATACAAATGTTCTGCTCTCGTAGATTTAGTCGGCTAAACCAACGTAGAATGCCTCACATATTCCATGAATATCGAGGTTGATTTTACGTTCCATTTACTCAACATAAGCTTTGTCGCAGCTATATGTAATATGCCGTCCCCACAGGCAGTATACAGTGGCAATGGATCTGTAATCGGCAGTACAATTTCAGTAGCAGTGTTTGTAAAACTAAAAGCAGTGTGTAGACTGTCCATCCTTTCATCCACTGTTTAAGGTATTTTCATTTCAAGTGAAGTTGTTTCTCCGTAACTGTTGCACGGTAAGTCTAAAGCAAGACACTTAATCCCACTTCTAAAGAATCTTTCATGTAGAGTAAGCCTTAGTCAAGATGAACAGTTCATATTATTCTGTATTTCCTAATTTCCCTCTGCTTCTTCTATACGGAGAAAATTAATTCAAATCTCATCAAAAGGACAGGCACTTCAGGTTTCGTATGAACTATATATTAAGGAAGGGGCTGCTTATCTAAGACAGTAAAGGTGTGCTGGATTAATCTGAAAGGACCTGGGTTCGATTCTGCATCAGGAAATGAAAAAATGTAAGAAACGAGTTTTTCACTTCTGGAGTAACCCAGTGTCCTGAGGTTCATTCCTCTTACACCAGATTAGTTCCTGGGAACAAAGGCCGTCGGGCAAAGAGCTAATCACTCGATTCCACATAGTGACGAGCTTTCGATAGTAGAAGCCTTTACCTTCCACTCCTCCTACGGCCTGCATGGCCTCTACGGTGATCACTATACATTTTAAAATGTCATGGAAGCTGCAATACATAGATTTTCATGTCAATTGGTTTTACTTGCTCGTTTCTTTCTAAAATTAATGAAATTTATTCTCAGGAACTGGTACACTATATGAGAGTACTTCTTGCCATGAGTAGGAAAATATCGCACGATCTCTGATAACGAATAAGCGATACAATATTGCAATAATTTCGGTATCTTCACTGACAGTTCGCGTCGTTTTATCTTTTCTTCATCGAATCATTAGCTCGTAGAAAATAAGTACGTTTTAACTGATTAAGGCCACACAAATACCAACACATTTTTCCAACGCTAGGTTGGGAAAAGGAAGGTAGTGGCCGGGAAATAAATTAAGTTATATCCAAGAAATTTCTGGAGTGTGAAAATGGCACATGACATCGCGGTTTCCAACAATTCATTAACTCCAGAATACAATTGAAAACTACTGAGAATGATATACAGTGGCTCGATAAGATCTATCACATGTGTATAGGTTCCACTTCATTACAATTTTCTGCTAGAACAGAGGTCTTAATGTATGTAGATCGTACTGTTCCATGATCGCTTGTAAGATAGCGGCAGAGGTGACGCAGCGGCCTAACACAGGTGCAAAATGTGGCACGTTTTTCTGCAGCTAAATGGTACATCACAATGTAGAAAGGTTGTAGAAAATTTCCTACGTTGTAGTGAACAGGTGTCTTATTACTGCACGATAACAACAGGCCACACACGTCAGAAGTCACAGCGCAAACTCTGAAGGTACTGAACTATCCTGTACTGACCTGGTACCGACTGATATACAAAGTTATAAACCATTCAAGAGGTATCAAGGTGGAAGGGGACGAGAAACTGACGGTGACAGTTCAGTGAGTGGTCGAGTGTCAGCCTCCGGATCCCAAGATCGCTGATTTAAACCCTGCAAAGGTAGTTGGATTTTTGAAGGGCTAAAGGAAGTCTATTCGACGCTCTATGTTGTTCGATATCAGCATATGAATGATCTCTGGTGACACATTTGGTGTTTGCCTGATAAAATTAATTAAAACTCGATTATAAATCGCCAACAGGAATGCGATTTACTCTGCCATCTTTTAGAGTAAGACGGAACGTCAAAATTGACGCTCAGGCAGCTTAAACTGCGTCAAATTAAAGTTCCTACACACAGTAGCTTAGACCATATTATTATTATTAAGTGGACCCTGCGCCACCGTGGGATACAACGCTAAGAATAAGAAGAAGACAACGTCGCTTGAAGTAGATTTCTTCTATGCCAAGATTACCAGGTGTATGCAATAGTCTTTTCCGGTTTCATTAAGAGATGGCGCCAGCGAACAGTACGCAGCGTATGAATTTGACACACACGTCAGTTTGTTCATCTGACATTAATCAACTAAAACGCACACGTTGAGTCCGCCAAACACTAGCGTCTGTGTTTTATCGTTCAATGTTAATGCCGACGTTTGGGCCTGAAAAAAGAACATTTACGACACGCATTGCTTTTCTGATTTAATCAAAAATAAAAAGCTGTAGAAAGTCACGGTTTGCTGGTAGAAACATATTGTGATCACGATCCTTCGATTTGAACACGTAAGACATGGTTTTGACAATTTAAACGTGGCGATTTCAATGTGAAAAACAATGCGCGCTCTGGATAGTGACCCAACTCAAACTCAACAGCAATTGGCACAAGCATTAAATGTGTCACAAGAAACGATCAGCAGACGTTTACGAGCAATGGGGAAGATCAGTGAACTCGGTAAATGGGTCCCTCACGATTTAAATGAACGGCAAATGGAAAATCGCAAACTCACTTGTGAAATGCTGCTTCAACGACACGAAAGAAAATAATTTCTGTACCCAGTTGTGACGAGAGACGAAAAATGGATTTATTTTGAAAACCCGAAGCGGAGAAAATCGTGGCTGGTGAAGCCAGCCCTTCAACAACAAGGCCAAATCGCTTCGGCAAGAAGATCATTCTTTGTGTCTGGTGGGACCAGAGCGGTATTGTGTAATATGAACTCTTGAAGCCCGGCGAAACCGTTAATGCACAACGCTATCGCCAACAAATGATTAATTTAAATCACGCATTGATCGAAAGACGACCGGAATAGGCCAGAAGACATGGCAAAGTGATTTTGTTACATGGCAATTCGCCGTCTTAAACAGAAAAACCAGTGAAAAACACCTTTAAATCTCTTGAATGGGACATCCTCCCGCACCCGCCGTACTGCCCCGACCTGGCGCCATCTGACTATCACCTCTACGCATCAATGGAGCACGCGCTCGCAGAGCAGCACTTCAGCAATTTCGAGGAAGCTGGAACATGGCTCGACGAATGGTTTGCCGCAAAAGACAAGCAGCTTTTCTGGCATGGTATTCATAACTTACCTTAAAGATGGGCGAAGAGTCTAGAAGCAGATGGTCAATATTTTGAATAAATAAAAAATGAATTTATCTTGAAAATTACGTGCTTTCATTCCCCAAAAAACCGGCAAAAACTTATGCATACACCTGGTATGCCTTCAATATCGTTCAAACAACTTTTAAAGGTATAATGAGGACAATGTGCAAAAACTGTGCATACATTTACGCAATATGGAGTTACTTTATTTACCAAATTGCCCTTGTCTGCGGAAAGCTGTAACACTCATTGTATGGTCTGCTTTTCTTACAAACTTCCTATAACGATCATACAAATGGGGAAATACACCGTATTATCTGTCAGATCACCTGATTATAACGTAATGTTTTAAATTATATCAGCATCTTGAATACCACGATCGGATGCACAGGTAGTCTTGGTGTTGATAAATGAGATCCTGTAATTTGCCATAAATTAAGAATATCAAATTGAATGTTTTATAGCTGGTTTCTCGAATCTCAACTTATCTCTCCGTAAGTTATGGTTCTGATATGTCGTTAACTAAATAACTCAAGAATCGAAGTTTTTGAATCTTCAATTTCGTAAGTTGTGAATAAATGATATTGATTGGTTTCAATAGTTTACAATGTTGCTGCCAGATGGATATGCAAACTTTTAAGCACAGCCTCCTAAATAGGCCTATTACTATGACAGGCCGTGATGCGTATGATGATGGTGGTGATTATTGTTTTAAGAGGAAGTACAACTGGGCAACCATCCTCTATATAACACTAATCAGAGGGAAAAAATGGAAGGGATCCGACACTTCGAAAAATAAAGATATCGGCCAAAGGAAGACAAGGGCCACGAAGGGCGTGAAAATGAAACACTCCCTAGCCCTCGAAAACCTAATAGCGTCGGGGTCGGAAAAGAACAAGAATTGACCAAGAGAGGTCGGATAGGATAGATGAAAGTGAGGAGCCTGGCACAAGTAAGTGGAAGCAATGCCAGGAATCAGCTGAGGGCCCCGTGGTCGCCAACCCACGCTCCAAAGTTCAGAGCCCCTGAGGCCCCTTTTAGTCGCCTCTTACGACAGGCAGGGGCTACCGTGGGTGTTATTCTACCGCCCCCACCCACAGGGGGAACGTATGATAACTTGACTTCCGATTTCATAATGAGGAAAAAATGGAAGGAAGTATGAATGGTGCGCACTTGGCCACGTATTAGTCTAGTGGTTAGTGATTTGGTAGCTCTACTAAACGAGAAAAAATGAGCGAGTTGGCCGTGTGGTTAGGGTCACGTAGCTGTGAGCTTGCATTCAGGGGATGGTGGGTTCCAATCCCACCGTCGGCAGCCCTGAAAATTGTTTTCCGTGGTTTCCCATTTTCACACCAGGCAAATGCTGGGGGTGTACATTAATTAAGTCCACGACCCCTACCTTTCCAATCCTAGTATTTTTCCATATTTCCGTCGCCGAAAACCTTGGATGTATTAGTGTGACGTTAAACGCGTAACAATAAATAAATGCATAAGTCAATCAATAAATAAAACAGCGATTGGGAGATTGTGAGTTCAGACATGATTTAGTTGGTGCTCAAGCGTAGACTGCTCAGGAGTGTGGACTGCGAGATGATCCGGAGAACGAGAGCGAATCGAGCATTAAATGTTGCAATACGGCTTATCATGGAAGAGGTGGAAGAAGAGATTAAAATTGAAAGGAAAAGAAAATAGGTACGAGAATGAATTGATCGAAGAAATTTGAATGGGACCTCCGATGTGTTTCTTAGAAAACTCGCCGTTGAAGTCCCACACTATGAAAATCTGAAAATTGTTTCAATTCTCTGTTAGAAAAGTACAGGCTATTTTTAACACAGATAGGTCTTATGGCGACGATGAGATAGGAATGGGGTAGGAGTGGGAAGGAAGCCACTGCTGCTGTAAGCACTCCTGTTTCGCTTAAGCAGTAACAACTTTCACCGTCCAACGAGCCATATTGCCGATCTATAAGAATCAGAGATGAATGCTAAGAGAGAGATGCGTAATGATAACGGATAAAGTTCCCATGAACTCTACTAAACAGATGGTGTTCAGACCTTGTCAGTGACGGGCTAGTGACAAGTGAGATGGCGTGGGGGATGCTACTCGACCGTCTACTTTTCATTTTACTGGATCGAGCCCATTATATCATTTGAATAATAATGTTATTTGCTTTACATCCCAATAACTACTATTACGGTTTTCGGAGACACCGAGGTTCCGGGATCTTTTCCCGCAGGAGTTATTTCCTTTCTTAATCTGTTTACCCTCCAGGATTGGCTTTTCCCCTCGGACTCAGCAACGGATCCCCGGATCCCACCTCTGCCACCTCAAGGGCAGTATCCTGGAGCGTGAGACTTTGGGTCGGGATATACAGCTGGGGAGGAGGACCAGTACCTCGCCCAGGTGGCCTCACCTGCTATGCTGAACAGGGGCCTTGAAGGGGATTGGGGTGGGAAGATTGGAAGGGATAGACAAGGAGGAGGGGAGGAAGCGGCATTGGCCCTAAGTTAGGTTGCCTGGAGGAGAAGTGGGAAACCACGGAATACCACTTCGAGAATGGCTGAGGTGGGAATCGAAGTCCGTTCCAGCCCTTGTACCAGTTTTCAAATTTCGTGGCAGAGCCGAGAATCGAACCCGAGCCTCTGGGAATGGCAGCTAATCACGCTAACCACTACACAATAGAGGCGGTCAAGAGTTCTTTCACGTGCTAGTAAATCTACCTACACGAGGCTGTCGTATTTGAGCACCTTCAAATAACTGAGCCAGGATCGAACCTGCCAAATTGGGGTCAGAAGGCCAGCGCCTCAACTGCCTGAGCCACGCAGCCCGGCAATTGTGTCATTTTACTAAACTACTCGGCTAAATAGTTTTGTCCGAATCACTCGCCGCTGGACTCAATTATTGATGTAGTGTGAGCCAGTCTGAAAGGAACTAACCGCTTTAGGGAATGTAATAAGGACGTGGTTACAACCATTCGTGCCAAATACCCTAATTGAGTAATTAGCAACATGAAGTTGAACGCTATCAATGTCAAGGCGAATATTATTGGGATATTATTTCTGTACTATGAACTCAGTCTCGCAATTGTTGTGGAAGTCCACTTTAATATCTTATAAACTGTACTTTCATGTACACTAAATTCATCACCTGTAAGTAACTGAAGAGATCCTGTAGCTCAGAATATGAGTGCTATCAAACTCTGTTCATCAGGATTTACTGGGGAGCTCCTTTGAGTAGATGGTAACAAAGCAGATTCAGTGCGAGGAACTAGGATATTCATTCTTTCAGCAAATTCCTCTTCACTATACATACACATAAAGTCAAACGGTCCTTGCTTTGTTGATATTATAAACAGTTTCTGGTATTTCTTCATAAGAGACGAGAAAGTCATTTTTAGCAAATCATTAAAACTTTTAGTGAGGGAGAATTCACAGCTGATAATGACTCACCATTTTAAATTACATCGCACATGTGCTAAGAACATATTGCTTCGCTATACGACCACTCACCTGCAGATAAGATATGTAGAGATTTATGGTACCTAATCGATTATTAAGGGTTCGGAAAACCCAGTTTCACTACTCACTGATTCAATAGAAGTTCAGAAAACTGGCCATTATTCAGTGGCAGCTGCTTGCCATAAGACTGGGTGTGCTGTATGTCTTTGCAACAGTGAGTAGTGTTAATGATCTACTGATGTATCCTAATGATGGTAATAAAAGCCTTAGTATGTCTTCAGTACTATAAAATTGTAAACATCTGCCATGCAGCCCACCCTGTCCCATTTGGAACGCCCGTTGCGCCGCTAGTCTTACTACATGAAAGATCGGATGACGTTAAGAACCCTTTGACTATAAACTTCAAGTAAAGCAAAGGAAGCAAGGAACCCTGAAGCAGTAGGAGGTAAAGGCTTCTAGTATCCATAACCTCGGTGCTAAGTAGGGTAAAGGGGTTGGCTCTGTGCCCAGCCGCGTTTGCCCTCGGGATATAATCTGGCATTAAAAGTTTTGGTGTAGGCTGAGTAAACTTCAGGCCCATATGCCTCTCCAGAGGTGGATATAAAGGTTCTAAATTTTCATATACCGAGCTCGATAGCTGCAGTCGCTTAAGTGCGGCCAGTATCCAGTATTCGGGAGATAGTAGGTTCGAATCCCACTGTCGGCAGCCCTGAAAATGGTTTCCCGTGGTTTCCCATTTTCACACCAGGCAAATGCTGGGGCTGTAACTTAATTAAGGCCAAGGCCACTTCCTTCCCACTCCTAACCCTTCCCTGTCCCATCGTCGCCATAAGACCTATCTGTGTCGGTGCGACGTAAAGCAACTAGCAAAAAAAGAAAAAATCATACTACTGACGGGAAAGGAATCGAACCACGACCTTTCAGGAGGACGACTTTACCGCCTTGGATCGGCAAACTCTGTAAACTACAGAAAATTTAATTTATTAAAACATCAAAATCAGCAAAAATAACTAGTCTAGACATAATCAAAAATATTTTTAAACATACCGCCATTACGCATACGGAGACCGCCATGTGAAATATTTCAGCTTAGAAACATTGCCCGGTAAGATTCTATCATCTAAGGTTGCATATTTAGTATGCCGGGCTCAGTAGCTTGAACGGTAGAGCTCTGGCCTTCTGAGCCCAACTTGGCAGGTTCGATCCTGGCTCAGTCCGGTGGTATTTGAACGTGCTTAAGTACGTCAGCCTCGTATCGGTAGATTTACTGGCACATTAAATAACACTTTCGGGACAAAATTCCAGCACCACGGCATCTTATAAAACCGTAAAAGTAGTTAGAGGGACGCAAAGCCAATAACATTATTATTAATGAACGTAGGTTTTCGTGGGTCATTGTATTAACATAAAGAAATAAATGAACTGGATTAAAGCCACTTCTTATTTATTTATTACCGGGCGAGTTGGCCGTGCGCGTAGAGGCGCGCGGCCGTGAGCTTGCATCCGGGAGATAGTAGGTTCGAATCCCACTATCGGCAGCCCTGAAGATGGTTTTCCGTGGTTTCCCATTTTCACACCAGGCAAATGCTGGGGCTGTACCTTAATTAAGGCCACGGCCGCTTCCTTCCAACTCCTAGGCCTTTCCCATCCCATCGTCGCCATAAGACCTATCTGTGTCGGTGCGACGTAAAGCACATAGCAAAAAAAAATTATTTATTTATTTATTTATTTATTTATTTATTTATTTATTTATTTATTTATTTATTTATTTATTTATTTATTTATTTATTTATTTATTTATTTATTTATTTAATAATAAAGCCAAGCTTTCAGCCAAATTGCATTGACCTTCATCAGGGCATGTGCAATTTTGCCTGCGACAGTGAGCAAAGAAATTCTCCGAAGGAACGTGGAAGTGATGCCCGTAGTATCCACGGCCTACCCCACTAACTGGACTCAAGGATCGTGGCGCTGTGCTGTGGTGGTTGGGAGGGAAGTTACTGATTCACCGCCCTCTGACGACAGTTTGAGTGCGTCCCGCTGTGCCATGGTGGTGTTATGCTTGGCTTTATTATTATTATATATATATATATATATATATATATATATATATATATAGTGGCTATAATCCAGTTCATTTATTTCTGTATGTTAACATTATTGTTATTATTATTATTATTATTACTATTATTATTATTATTATTATTATTATTATTATTATTATTGTTATTATTGTTATTAAACTTAAAAGTTATTCTCCATATTCACAGTTCAAAGGCTTCTAGACTGTTCATCAGTTTTCCCTTTACCGGGCGAGTTAGCCGTGCGATTAGAGACGCGCAGTTGTGAACTTGTATTCTGGAGATAGTGGGTTCGAACCCCACTGTCAGCAGCCCTGAAGATGGTTCTTCGTGGTTTCCCATTTTCACGCAAGTCAAATGCTGGGGCTCTGCCTTAATTAAGGCCATGGACACCTCCTTCCCACTCCTAGACCTTTCCTATTCCATTGTCGCCATAAGACCTACCATTGTCAGTGCAACGTAAAGCAAAAAACAAAAAAACGAAAAAATACATCTCTTTGAATCTATTTATCCATCTTGTGGAACGATGTTGAAAATATTTAAATATTTATTCTTTCACTGCTCGTATTGATAGACATGAAAATCGCAGCTTTTGGGCTTTTACCGTGTCAGGAAAACAAAGAGAAATTCTTTACATTTCGTGGAGTTAGTGAGATGTAAAATCAATAACATTAATTATTATTAAATATTGTGTAAGTAATTTCGAAAAAAAACTCGCTCTTAATGATATATGTGTTGCGGGTCAGTATTCCTCCCACAAATTATCAAATAGCGGTTTTCGCAGGCACAACGACGATATGACGTTGGGAAAGAGATTTATGACGAACTGAATATCCAGTGTTTGAGTCCGGGAGTAGTCAGTCAATATAAACCCAATATATGTTGTCCGAGAGATTTAGCGCAAACTAAAGAGTGGAGAATGTCTCAAGCTATGGAACTAAACGAGCGTTGTCATAAATGGTCACAGGTGGCTTTCGCTCTCGTTTTGCTGTAAGCCTGTACCCATAGCTCTTCTCGACCCGAGTTTGAAGGTCGGTTGTCTCGCCACATCAGTTGTAACACACCTGTGAGTATAGATTGGTACTGCATGAAAAATGTCTTCATCTCAACCTATGGATATGAGTAAAACGGTATCTCCTGCTTTACGTAAAATATCTTCTCAGTGGCAGAATTTATTCCTGCGCACTGTTGCAGGAAATAATATACAATATTTAGTGTACAAACAGTACTTTTCTCTGGAAAATAATTATATTATATTATATTATATTATTATTATTATTATTATTATTATTATTATTATTATTATTATTATTATTATTATTATTATGTCCGACTCGTTGGCTTAATGGTCAGCGTACTGGCCTTCGGTTCAGAGGGTCCCGGGTTGATTCCCGGCCTGGTCGGGGATTTTAACCTTCATTGGTTAATTCCAAATGGCTCGAGGGCTGGGTGTTTGTGCTATCCCCAACATCCCTGCAACTCACACACCACACATAACACTATCCTCCACCACAATAACACGCAGTTACCTACAAATGGCAGATGCAGCCCACCCTTATCGGAGGGTCTGCCTTACAAGGGCTGCACCCGGCTAGAAATAGCCAAACGAAATTATTATTATTATTATTATTATTATTATTATTATTATTATTATTATTATTATTATTATTATTATTATTACGAATAGTTCTACTTGGGACCACGCTTGACCAACTATTAGGCTTCGATCTTTGTTGATCTTTACGCAGTTTTGTCGCATTTTCTCCAGGTGTAGTTCCTTTCTTTCCTCTGATTAGTGTGTACGTTCCTTTAATGGTTTTTCGCTGAAAACCACGGACTTTCTCCAGAGTATGTCTCATAGCCTGTTAAGTCCTCGTCTTTTCCCGAATGTTAGTTTAGGAGTGCTGATGTTTTGCCTCCTTGCCTTTTATTAATGACCTGTTTTGTGCAGCCTTCTTCTTCTTAAAGCCTTCTAGTATGGGTAATTACGTTATCCTATGGCACTAGACCCCTGAAAGGCCTTGGCCTACCAGGTGACCGCTGATCAGCCCGGAGGCCTGCAGATTACGAGGTATCGTGTGGTCAGCACGACGAATCCTCTCGGCCGTTATTCTTGGCTATCGAAACCGTGGCCGCTATCTCACCGTCAGATAGCTCCTCAGTTCTAATCACGTAGGCTAAGTGGACCTCGAAACAGCCCTCAGATACAGGTAAAAATCCCTGACCTGGCCGGGAATCGAACCCGGATCCTCCGCGTAAGAGGCACGCATGCTACCCCCACACCACTGAGCCGGCATGAGTAATTAAGCCCCTGTATATTCTTTATGTTTCTTCGGGTAACCGTGTCTACATTTCGGTTCCCTTGAGGAACAGAACTTAACCTGATTGTGAAGCTTTGTAATGGATAAGCCCACCATGTGGCAACATGTGTATGAACGCTATGAAGTGGGGTCACCATAGGGGTTACCAGTGTAATTGAAATTGTAAATAGCACCTGATTGCTTTATTGAGGCTAGCCTCTATTCGTTTTGCAGTTCAGACTCTGTAATATTGTACCTGTTTGGAGCAACTATGCTCTTTCATAGTATTGTACCTGTCAAGAGCAATTATGCAATTAATAATATTATGCAGGTTAACGACTGGGAGTTTCTCCCAATTAATCTTGTACCTGATTAAGGACTTCATAGTCCAATGTACTGTTGGAGCTATCGAACTCGTTGTTAATGTGAATATACCCAAGTAATATTTCAACTGCTTCTTGTTATGTCATGAAATTACTCCCTCTGAATTTTATGAAAGGTAAGAAATAAAATTTCCTATTTTTGTTAAAGTAGATGTTTGCTCGAAGTGACCCCCTGCCCAGCCATTCAACCCAGGCACTTCCTGTTCCTCAGGGAACCACGGAAACGCAGTACCTATTATTATTATTATTATTATTATTATTATTATTATTATTATTATTATTATTATTATTATTATTATTATTATTATTATTATTATTATCAATCTTAAACAGTTTACCCTCCAGGGTTGGATTTTCCCTCGGACTCAGCGAGGGATCCCACCTCTACCGCCACAAGGGCAGTGTCCTGGAGCGTGAGACATTGAGTCGGAGGATACAACTGGGGAGAATGACCAGTACCTCACGCAGGCGGCCTCACCTGCTATGCTGAACAGGGGCCTGGTGGGGGGATGGGAAGATTCGAAGGGATAAACGAGGAAGAAGGAACGAAGTTGCATTTGCCTGGAGGAGAAGTGGGAAACCACGGAAAACCACTTCCAGGATGTCTGAGGTGGGAATCGAACCCACCTCTACTCATTTTACCTCCAGAGGCTGAGTGGACCCCGTTCCAACCCTCGTACTACTGTTTAAATTTCGTAGCAGAGCCGGGAATCGAACCCGGGCCTCCGGAGGTTGCAGCTAATCACACTAACCACTACACCACAGAGGACATTATTATTATTATTATTATTATTATTATTATTATTATTATTATTATTATTATTACTTAAACATGGCACGTGCTTAAATATATCAGATACTAGCTTTTTCGTATATCTCGTTATCCAATGATTGCATTTATTGAATAAAAATACTTGGAAAACAAATTCACATTCGGACATATGGCTATATGGTCATCAACATAAAGTGTATCTGCCGCATTGCTATACATTGTCTGTACTCACTGAACCTGCTGTTGTTGCGTCGTCTGCCCTGAAATTTCACGCTTTCACTCTATGCGTTCTGGTAACATTTGTGCTTGCCAGAATTGAATTAATTCTTTACATGCCAACATTGTCGACTCCGTAGTACAATTGATTAGGAGTTCGCCTTAAGTGCTCGAGGATCAAAACTCGACGCAGGCGGGTGGTATTTAGAATGCCTAAATTATGGAGTCACATCAGTGAGGCAGAAATTGAATGGACTTTAATCGCTTATTCTAACATTCTGATATGATATTCCGATCCAGAGAGCTACGAATTTTCTTCTTCAAAATTCTTTGATATTGCTTGACACAATAAGATAAAACGCTTATCATTAGACTAGAACTATTGGAATAGGGGTCGTGTAATACATTGATTTCTCATACTTTTACCGCTCTTGACTAATTACTTTTTCTAAATTAAACAAAATGTAGCTTCCACCGAAGTCTCAGTCCCACTTATGGCTCTGATAATAAGGAAGCTACTGAATTATAGGTGGTCCTGACTAGTGTCATTCGGTGCACAACTAGTGAGTCCGGATGTTGCGAAAGGTGCTGGTTATGAGGCTATGGAGCTGTGATAGCACTTTCTGGATCAGTGAGGAAAGCAATGTCAAACTATTTAATTCCTCATTATGCCCTGTACGGCTCATTACGGACTTTTTCGTAACACTGCATAACCCTCGGTGGTGCTGTTTGAGGATTCAACCTCTTGGCTGAAGGCTTAACAACAACAACAACAACAACAACAACAACAACGCTCTTAAGATGACACACTTCATGATATGTAGTAGGGGATGTGTTAATCCAATGTGATCGTGGTTACAGCCGCAATCTGGTGCAAGAGATTACCACAAGGATGGAATAATAGAATAAGGAATGACTTCCTGCCCATCGCAGGTTTCGTGCAGCATAAACGGTACGTGGTACCTATCCTTTCCATCACAGATATCCTTCTTGCAGGCTTAACACTAATTTAATTTTTAAAATATTCAATTATACCCTAACCTTATCTTCCTTTAGAATTAACGACAGCATGTCATGCAAACATTTTTTATATAGTACGGGTGTAAAATTGCTTGAAAATGTAGATACGATATTTGTACTTGGAACATTCTCTGTTCCACTTTACCACAAAACTGTTCTCCTCGAAGGGAATTTAAATGCCAAAACAATATTTATTTATTTATTTATTTATTTATTTATTTATTTATTTATTTATTTATTTATTTATTTATTTATTTATTTATTTATTTATTTATTTATTTATTTATTTATTTATTTCGTATAAAGCAAGTCTTATTACGCCCCCACTTACAGTCTACCTACAACGTTCGTTCGTAACAGACCTTTCATATACTATAATTCAATATATTTTAAAAGTCTCATACAGCATATATTACCGACATCGGTTTTATTCACAAGTTGTTTTACGTCGCACCGACAAACATAGGTCTGAGGCGACGGTGGGATAGGAAAGGGCTAGAAGAGGGAAGGAAGTGGCCGTGGCCTTAATTAAGGTACAGCCCCAGCATTTGCCTGCCACGGAAAGGGAAATCACGGAAAACCATATTCAGCTCTTCCAAAGGTGGAATTCGAACCCACTATCTCTTGAATGGTATCTGTTTTACATGATTTAAATATATATTTTATATTTAAGTAACCTCAACCCAAGAACCCGTGTATGGGGGCGGTAGATTCGATATCCCCTGCCTGTTGTAAGAGGCGATTAAAAGGTGCCCCAGGGGCTCTAGACTTCGGAGCTTGGGTTGGCGACCACCGGACCCTTAGCCGAGCCCACACATTGTTTCCACTTATTTGTGTCAGGCTCCTGACTTTCATCTATACTGTTCGACCTCACTTGGTCAACACTTGTTCTTTTCCCACCCCGATGGTATTAGGTTTTGAATCCTAGGTAATCTTTAAAATTGAACGCCCCCCCGTGGCCCTTGTCTTTTTTGGCCGATAACTTCATTTTTCGAAGTACCGGACCCTTCAATATTTTTTCTCCCTGATTAGTGTTAGTGGAGGATGGTTGCCTAATTCTACATCCCCTTGAAACAGTAATCACCACCACCACCAGCACCACCTCAACTCAGGAATTGTCTCCAAAGTAAATACTTTATCAGACGAAGGGAGCGACATTATTGAAATATCCAAGTACCGGTAAGTCAGGAACCTATTTTCGAGTAACATTTTGGTTGATCTTCATGCTATATTTTGTCTTATTCGCAAGACAAGATTCCGACCCTATAGCATTTCTGTACTTAAAATTATTTTTATGGTGAAACATTCCTTGCATATCCTTGGCTGTTCATATCTGAACAGCATATGGCCCGGATCTTCCTTTGTTGGAAGAATTAAGGAAAGCATTCCTTAAATCTATATCCCTATTTCCTATCCCTTCTCTATTGTTTTTTGTTAGTGGCTTAACGTCGCAGCGACACAGATAGGTCTTATAGCGACGATGGGATAGGAAAGGCCCAGGAGTTGGAAGGAAGCGGCCGTGGCCTTAATTAAGGTACAGCCCCAGCATTTGCCTGGTGTGACAATGAGGAAACCACGGAAAACCATCTTCAGGGCTACCGACAGTGGGATTCGAACCCACTATCTCCCGGATGCAAGCTTATAGACGCGTGCCCCTAACCGCTCGGACGACTCGCTCGGTCTCTATCGTCAACGTTGCACTCTTCGTCGAAAATCCATCTGGAAAAATGTTCATCCTGTAGAGCTTAATCGCAAAGTGATTTGACTACAATTTATTCTATAGAAAGGTTATTATAAATTATTTGCCATAAATAATTAGAAATTAACACCCAGGGAAGTGGTGAGACATGAATATAACAGATTAAAGTTGTTATGTAGATTTCAGAACATTAGAGCAGAATTGGGTTACAAGAAGGACTAATCAAATCTGTGGAGAGTTGGCCAAACCAATAACAACAACAACAACAACAACAACAACAACTTAAACTTTCATAACATATGAATAAGGAGCGTCCGTGGCTCAGATGGCAGCGCGTCGGCCTCTCACCGCTGGATAAAGTGGTTCAAATCCCGGTCACTCCATGTGAGGTTTGTGCTGGACAAAGCGGAGGCGGGACAGGTTTTTCTCCGGGTACTCCGGTTTTCCCTGTCATATTTCATTCCAGCAACACACTCCATTCTCATTACATAGCATCAATCAGTCATTAATTAATCACTTTGGTAGTGGCGACCCCATCGTACTAATAGCCTATATCTGCTTCATTCATTCCATCCCTGCATCCGGGAGATAGTAGGTTTGAATCCCACTATCGGCAGCCCTGAAGATGGTTTTACGTGGTTTCCCATTTTCACACCAGGCAAATGCTGGGGCTGTACCTTAATTAAGGCCACGGCCGCTTCCTTCCAACTCCTAGGCCTTTCCTATCCCATCTTCGCCATAAGACCTATCTGTGTCGGTGCGACGTAAAGCCCCTAGCAAAAAAAAAAAAAAAAAAAAAAAAAACCATTCCATCCCTGACCCGGTCAAAGACTGAAAAACAGGTTGTAGGTAGGTTTTCAACATATGAATAAAACATATTGAAACTTTATAAAGTAAAATGTATTAAAAGGATTTAACTTCCTTATCGCTATGCTGTCATCTTCACCCAATCAGACCCACAGTTTATCTCAAAAAGGACAGTTTACTATGATTTTTTGCGAATGCTACATCTCAATTTACAACTTTTATGTGTTCGTGAACTTCTCAGTTCTGTTTTCTGTAACATAGTGCCAGATCTAAACGTTATGCAACATTAAGGAACACATGTTTAGCTTCAATATCAATATTTTATAAGTCATCTGTACTATCGAATGGACGTCAGAAGTGTAGCGGTGCAAAGGAGTAGGTAGGTTCAGCTGGAGTAATTCCGACCAGGGGGTATTTTCGTCCATCATTTTTTCACTCCTACAATGTGTACGAAAACAGAATTAAGTAGGCTTTCAATGGGCCATTATGTGCTCCATGTAACGGAAACGTTAAATGAAGAAATTCATTGGTACACATTGTAAGGGTGAAAATGAGGTAAGCGGATATAACCCATAGTCAAAATATTCCCAGCTGACCCTAAAGAATTGAAAATAGACTTTGATGGGACGCTTCCAGGCATCCAAAAGCAAAGCAAAGTCACCTCCGTACAGGCCATGAAGGCCCCTGGAGGAATGGAAGGTCACCATTTTAACCTCGGCAAGTGATGGGGTAGAGTGTTTAGCTCTACCGCCGGCCGGCTTGCCCCCAGAAATTAACCTGGTACTCATTTTTTGTGTAGGCTGAGTGAACCTCAGGGTCATATGCACCTCTGGAAGTGGAAATCTCGTTTCTTAAATTTTACGACTTCCTGACGGAGATTCGAAACTACGTCCTTCCGGGCGAACCGAGCACGCCTTTACCACCTCGGCCAGGCAGCCCCTCTTCCAGGCATCCGAGAACATTAAAATTTGGTATCAGAGAATCTAAGGTCTATAAAAAATGATCTACAAACTGATTGAGGTCTCGAATTGTAGCTCAGAAGCACCAGTAACCTTAAGCATTTCTTTCCACTCAGTGAGTTAAGTGATTATCTATAATCCCCGTGAGCTTAAAAATATCCCCTAAGTTCAAATTAATTTTAATATCAAAGCGCCGAAAACCATTGGGGAATTTTCGAGATGTTGAGGAGATAAGCCTATTTGATAACAGATCAACAAATTAAATGATCCCGTTGGTTTGCGGTACACGAGAGGGGCAGTCACAAATACACTATTCAGCTTGCCTTACAAGGTTGAATAGAAGGAAGGAGACGTAGAGGAAGAAGGAGAATATCTTGGCTAAGAAGTTTACATGAATGGTACGTGCTCAGTACCCCCAACTTTTTCCGAGTTGCTGAGAACAAGAAACAGATCGCCCTGATGACAGCAAACATCCGATGAGGATATAGTACGGGAAGAAGAAGAAGAAGAAGACGACGAAGAAGTATGTATGGAAAAATTATATTTAAAAACGCGACCTTTCAATGTCCTGTTATTGTCCAGAATGACAAAATACCGAGCTCGATAGCTGCAGTCGCTTAAGTGCGGCCAGTATTCAGTATTCGGGAGATAGTTGGTTCGAACCCCACTGTCGGCAGCTCTGAAATTGGTTTTCCGTGGTTTCCCATTTTCACACCAGGCAAATGCTGGGACTGTACCTTAATTAAGGCCACGGCCGCTCCCTTCCCACTCCTAGGCCTTTCCCGTCCCATCGTCGCCATAAGACCTATCTGTGTCGGTGCGACGTAAAGCAACTAGGAAAAAAATGACAAATCCCGTCCGCCTCTGTGGTGTAGTGGTTAGCGTGATTAGCTGCCACCCCCGGAGGCCCGGGTTCGATTCCCGGCTCTGCCACGAAATTTGAAAAGTGGTATGAGGGCTGGAACGGGGTCCACTCAGCCTCGGGAGGTCGACTGAGTAGAGGTGGGTTCGATTCCCACCTCAGCAATCCTGGAAGTGGTTTTCCGTGGTTTCCCACTTCTCCTCCAGTCGAATGCCGGGATGGTACCTAACATAAGGCCACGGCCGCTTCCTTCCCTCTTCCTTGCCTATCCCTTCCAATCTTCCCATCCCTCCACAAGGCCCCTGTTCAGCATAGCAGGTGAGGCCGCCTGGGCGAGGTACTGGCCATTATCCCCAGTTGTATCCCCGACCAAGAGTCTGAAGCTCCAGGACACTGCCCTTGAGGCGGTAGAGGTGGGATCCCTCGCTGTGTCCGAGGGAAAAGCCGACCCTGGAGGGTAAACAGATGATGATGATGATGATGATGATGATGATGATGATGATGATGACAAAATCCCATGTGGCCAGTGTTTGGAAACATATACGAATTCACTGCGCACGGGTAACCATCAGAAAAACAACCATACACAAAAGTATTGTTTTTTTACAACGTAACATCTACAGCATGTCCGCAAAAATAAAAATTGTTATTCACGCATTCCTTCCAAATATCATTCTTTGCAATCCCGTACTATCGTGGCGTAACATTAAACTGGATCGGTAGGGAGCCGTTACAGTCCATAAATAAATAATTTAACATACCATCCTAAAAGGTACACTGCTTAGAAAACGATGTTGGAGGTGGGCTGTCACTATTGTAACGACCGCAGGATTTTGAGGGTTTTCGTAGAATTACTTATCAGAAATAAAAGACAAATATTATATTGATAATACATTTTATTGAATAGAACGCGTGGGTAACAGCTCTATGTGGTGTGGGTCTGTGAGATGAGAAATAAGAGACTTAATATAACAGTTTGGGAGTCATATTAGGAGTAAAAGTAACAACAATAAATGAATTACCCAATGTGCAACATTAAAATTAAAGTGATGTTTGAGGAAATCAAACGCCTTTTCATTTATTTGGATATCTAAATTAAAATCAGTCATCATGATGATTGCACATCAATAACAAACTCGTCGTCAATCACTAAACTTGATTCAGAGTAACGCATGAGTGCACTGTACTGAAATAGTTTCAAATCGCCAGAAGAGATGGAAGGATGAATATATAAAAGGCTAATATCAATGGAGAACGTCCGTTAAAAGTTATTCTGCACAACTGACCACGATTATTTAACAGACGTTTTTACTTTTATTTCCTTTTATTTTCTATTTTAAGGACGACACACACACCCAGTCCCCAAGCCAGTGGAAATAACCTATTAAGGTTAATATCCCAGACCCGGTCGGGAATCGAACCCGGGTCACCTTAAACCAAAGGCCAGCCCGCTAACTGCTTAGCCATGGAGCCGGACCTGTATTCACAACAACAGCTAATCTCGAACGGAGCACGCGAGTTAACACAGCGCCATCTTATAACATATTATGCGTGTGACGTCACATATTTAGCACCGAGTTTACCTTACTACGAAGCGCTGTTTCATGAAAACTACATTCCCGTTTTTTTCAACAGATAGTCTCCTCTTTTGCTGTCATTTGAGATGTTAAACATAATCGTAAGTTAATTACTGTCGACGATATACGTGTTCTACCCAAACACCAAAAGCGTCTTTAATTTTTTCTTTCCATGCACCCGTTGTCGGGGAACATAAGTCTACGTTAAAAAAGGCATGTATATTGACATTTAACGTAATACATATGTTAAACAAATCTACAGGAAAGAAACCATGTGAATACATCGAATGTATTTTGGTCCTTTAATTTCAACAACACAATTGTCTTGCTTTACCTGTTGGTGACTACTATGTATCACGGTCTATTTCTTCAATAATAATAATATGCATCTATCGCTGAACGTTTGTCTTAAATCTCATTTTAGTTTTCACGTGATATTCCGGCAGTTTAGTCATAAATGGTTGAAATGAGAGCCAATGAGATGTTTCAGTACAACTTGTCGGACATTGATGTGCGATACATGTAAAGAAAACTGAGAAGTCTTTTCTTAGGGAGGATATCCTCTCAGAAAGTTGAATTTCATACCAAATACTCGTAGGTGTTCAGTTTTTGGAGAAAGACTCGGTTCTGGATGGGCGAATATCTTCTCTCTGGGAAAAACACAGTACAAGGTGGAAGCAGTTGTATAAGAATTGTTCAATTGAATCGAAGACAGAGCTGACAGCACTGCAAATAACTGACGGAACAACCAGGAGGTGGCAGCAATGCATGGTTTGGTGATTGATTGATTGATTGATTGATTGATTGATTGATTGATTGATTGATTGATTGATTGATTGATTGATTGATTGATTGATTGATTGATTGATTGATTGATTGATTGATTGCGTTGTTCGCTTAGACCTGATGCAGGTCTATCTATGCGACACCGATTATCAACCGGATGTCTGAGTGTTTAAGGATGATGATGATGATGGTGGTGGTGGTGGTGGTGGTGGTGGTGGTGGTGGTTATAATGATATTAACAGCTCAGCTCAGAACGTGGTCAGTCCGAGACACGCGTCCAGTAACTGGACAGGGAAGAGTTGAAGCTACATTCGTGTATTATACTCGTAGTTACGTCCAAACGAATACAATGTGGCATAATTACATTCTCCTGGAAATTGACCGGGAAAATTGTCTCAAAGTGTAATTGTACTCCACGGTAACACACACACACACACACACACACACACACACACACACACACACACACACACACACTTTTTTCCTTTGAGCCAAGTTATTTCCTTGTAACAGTTGCGTATTTGTTCTGTTGAAGAAAGCTATTCATCACCGATCAAGGGGTTCCTGATGCTGTGGAAGAGTGGTTCAGCTGGAAACTAGGGTCCAATATGGTGTAGCGTACAGAGAAACTTGTTCGGCGTCGGGACAGGGATAAGATTCTCTCAAACCATTAACAGTACACTGTCGTTTTGATATAGCGTACGTCGTCCAATACATATAGAGTAAGTTTCTAGACAACAGTTTATGTTACAACTGAACTACGTCTATGTCAGGAACCGTGTCTAACGTAAAATTGTGCAGATACTTCGCAGTTAGTTATACGGAAATTTTAACCAAAACAACTCTTTCAGCAGAGATAACCATAAGGCTAAATTTTGCGTGAAATGAAGCTGGTGAGATGAAGCGCTTTAACGAAGGATTCCCTTTGTATAAGAGATCCCCTGCTGCAAGCTGCTCTTCCCCTGCCTGATTGTTTGTGGAGCTGGAGATGAAGTGAGTTTTCAACCGAATAGCACCTGCGGCAAGCAGTCTCTTGCCGTGAATATAGGGACCGCAACTCATGATGCCCGTGAGTCTCTAAACTGAATTTTCATTTAATCTCGACAAGAACAGTATTGAATGTCACCACCAAACAGAATTTGCGTCAGTTATACGATAATTACCTCGTTAATAATAATTATATCGTTTCATTACCCATTAATACTTCATTCACACCCTAAGTCAATCTCCTATGCACCATATGGAATAAATGGTTGAAAAAATAATTGAATGAATTTCTTTCGTCGCACCGACACAGATACTGTAGGTCTTATGGCGACAATGGGATAGAGAAGGGCTAGGTGTTGGAAGGAAGCGACCGTGGCCTTAATTGAGGTAAAACCACGGCATTCGCCTGGTGTGAAAATGGGAAACTATTCAGGACTGCCGACAGTGGGGTTCGAACACACTATCTTCCGGAAGCAATGAATCTAACTGATGAATTAATTAATTAAATACCGTCATCCAACAACTTTGAAATTTCAATTTTTTTTATTGAAGGCATGACTTCTCCTTTATTGAAAATAAATATTGGCGTGTAATTACGAACCTGTTATTACAGTTGCCTATAATATTTATTCATTATAAGGCCCGCATTCATCAACGCGAGTAAAACCTTTTATCTTGGTTTAAAGCTAAAAAAAAGAAAACGAGATAAGAGTTACGTTTTTATTGACCAACATCATTTTTTCGGATAACAGTTATTATTTCGGCTTAAGATTTTACCAGAGAAAGGTTGGCCGGTAAAACAAGAGATCTAAGATAATAGCCTTTCAAAATGGCAGCCCGTAGACGGCTGGAATACTTAACTGAAAGAGAAAATCACAGCGACGAGGAATATAACCATAATTAACCAATGAAACTTCCTAGGTGGATAAAAAGAACGCGCTACGTACTTTGAAAACTACGATGACACTGATTTTGAAACACACTTCATGTTATCTCAAGCTCGACACTGTCAGTGTTATCCATGATCGAACATAACGTGGAATTCCCAACACATAGGTAGGCCTAGGATAGATTGTAGATTACATCTTGTACGGTACACAACTGGATGACATTTTAATGAAGAAGTAAGGAATAATGCCTTAGTTTTTAGTTAAATACACAAAGTGTAGGCTATAATTTGTTTTGTTATTCTCTATAGTGCTACCAAGTTCAGTAACAATTAACAGCCTTGGAAAGTCGTAGTAGGCTTTCTTCGTTTCTGCTCAATAGCGGACATAATTTTATGACAAATTATTTGTAAACCCCAAATGGAATCAAAAACTTGTTTACATTTCGGTAGTGACGGCAGCATGCAGTCATTTGTTTGCCGTGCGTCAGTATGACAATTTAAGTGTGTAATTCAGACTGAAACAAAAAGTCAGTTTTGGTAAACCGAAATAATAAATTCTGTGGTTATCGGATATAATGACTATCCGAATTTTGGAAATCTAACATAACAGCAAAAGTAACTGACGTTGGTGTATACGGACCTTAATGGTTAATATATTTTATGCTCTGATAAGTACCAAAGCAAAAATGAAATAAAGACGTACTCAATTACTCAAGTGTCTTTGACAGCTAGACCTAGAGTTTACAGCACAGTATGTCTTCTGGTGTGGACAAGATCAGATTTGTTACTTTCATTGATCTGTCTCCTTCTCATCCTTGACTTTGACAATATGAAACTGACTGAGGTAAAAGAAATGCTAGTAATAACATTCCTTACGCAGCCGGTCCTTATCATGAATGGTGTGAAAATGTCGTTCATAGGGTCGATTGGTGCGTACATTTCGGGGGCCTTGGCATGCTTATGTATAACAGCAACTTCTGGCTCAATGTGGAAAGCAACGGGAAACCAAATCACTCTTAATTTCCCTACAATACCTCTTCAGTGATGCCTAGGCCATATATGAAAGCTGTTGGCGGAGCTGTTGAAGATCAAACAAGCCTTCGGGCTGAATACTCAATTTACAATTACTCAATTCAATTACTCACACATTATATTTGAACGTCCATCTGCACTTTATGCAGACTTAAGGCAAAAAGAGACACCTTATTCTTATTCTTCCTGCCCACAAGGAAAACTTTTCTGATAATGGCACTTTGAATTTGAGAAATTATACTGATAGTGGGTTCGAACCCCACTGTCGGCAGCCCTGAAGATGGTTTTCCGTGGTTTCCCATTTTCAAACCAGGCAAATGCTAGGGCTGTGCCTTAAGGCCACGACCAATTTCTTCCCACTCCTAGGCCTTTCCTATCGCATCGTCTCCATAAGACCTATCTGTGTCGGTGCGACGTAAACCAAATAGCAAAAAAAAAAAAAATACTTATCCACTTCTTTTTTACGTTGTTTTAATGATGGTCCTAAAGCGGCATCCACGTCGCCTATAACGGTATTTAAATTCGATATGACAACGACAGCGAATACCACTTCCTCAGTCCGTGCCAACGTGTGGTTTGTGTCCTTGTGCATGCAACGTTTCTGTTATCTGGAACTTCGACAGTATTGATGTGTGCCACTACTCTAACTAATCAGCCAAGGAGCTGCTATGCCGCCTACATCTGTCCTGCATAGATAACCCCAGTGCTTTCATGTGTCCTGTTCGCGGTTCTTAATGTACACACTTTTAATAAATACAAATATATATAGCCTTTCGGAATGTTTTCGTCCTTTTAGTGGTGGGCAGTGTCTTGACATGTGAAAAGTTGCATATTTTCAATGACAGTAATTCATACTAAGGACTTCCTACTTTTACAAATATGCACAAAAACGACTACCATACTGAAGGGTAATCGAGCTACGATGCCTTTTGAGTTGACAACTATTTTGATTATTTTACTGTTGAAAATTGAAATACATATGTACAATAACTCACCTAATTGAAGAGAAATCCATTCTCCTACTTTTTCTGGCAGCAATTTCATCAAAACACACATAAAATAAAACAGAGCATTCTTGACATCAGCACAACGAATCGCGCTTTTCAAATAAATATATCAGAATTAAAATGTCAACTGCAATTGTTTGTGAAAGTTGAATAGTTGCTGTTGCCTTTCCAAGTCGTTTTAACCCACTATTTTCTCCCCTAAAGGTCTAGATGAAATATTTGTGATTGCAAATTTCTACTCTCCTGGACTTTTCTCAATTACCTGCGGTAGGCACTAAACTAGGATTGGGCGTAATTTTATGACCGGATGCCATTCCTAACGCCAAACTTATATGGAGGAATATGTTAACTATTTCATGTTTCTGTAGTGGTTAGTAGTGTGATGTGTGTAAATGATAATGTGTATGAAGATCAAAAACGTACAGCCTCCGAGCTAGAGGAATTAACCAAACGTGATTAAAATCCCGGCCCGGCCGGGAAGAGAACCTGAAACCCTCTGTACTGAAGGCTTCTACCCTGACCATAGAGATAAGGATCGTTTGTGATTGCAAACAAATTATCGAATTAATCTCTATTCACTTGCAATAACTTTTTCTGTTATGATTAGTATTTTCATACAAGGAACAAGACAAGATTAAGAGTGACAAACGCTAAATAAAATTCAGGAAACTCAATCGTCAAAAATGACCAGTGTTTCGCACTAGCCACATGCCGCAGTAAATTTTTCCGATGGAGTTTCCTGAACTTTATTTAGCTATCTCAATCGGAAGCCATATTTTGGTCGTGCTAGCCCGGAGGACATTTGTTTGTTTGCGTGCTTGTTTGTTTGTTTGTTTGTTTGTTTTTTTGTTTGTTTGTTTGTTTGTTTGTTTGTTTGTTTGTTTGTTTGTTTGTTTGTTTGTTTGTTTGTTTGTTTGTTTGTTTGTTTGTTTGTTTGTTTGTTTGTTTGTTTGTTTGTTTGACTTTAGCAGTGGCGAAGTTAGGGCCCTTGGCCCTCTACATAGCAAGTGGAGGGGTAATACTCCCTAGTACGTCGGCATTGCATTGTTGCTTATCACAGGATAGCTTGCATCATGATGTATACACATCACATTTCTAAGTGCAAGTGGAGCCACATCTCCAACACCCCTCCCCCAACCGGCACCTACCCCTCGCCTGCCTATAATCCCTCAGCAGAAGCAGTGCTAACAAGGCTGTAGAGCTGGACCTATAAGTCTCTGCAGATAATAAGGGGACTGATTAACTGGAAGATATGGTTGTAAAAAAATTTGTTAGTTATTAATTATTATCCGCAATACTGGTTGTAAAATTCTTTGGGATAGAGTGTGGGGGCGCAGTGCTAACTTCCTGCCTCCTTCTAGAGGCGCCCTTGCATTATTTATTGAAAACTGTAGAAAAGAACTCTTTAGTTGCCTGTCCGGCTCCATGGCTAGATGGTTAGCGTGCTGGTCTTTGGTCACAGGGGTCCAGGTTCGATTCCCGGCAGGGTTGGGAATTTCAACTATAATTGGTTAAATCCACTAGCACGGAGGCTGGATTTGTGTGTCGTCTTCTTCATAATTTCAGCCTCATCACGACGCCCAGGTCGCCTACGGGCGTCATATCAAAGACCTGCACCTGGCGAGCCGAACATGTCCTCCGACACTCCCATTACTAAAGTCCATACGCTATTTCATTTTGAATTGCCTATCGTTTGCCTCCTACAGCACTGCATAAGTTATCAACATAGTGGGCTACAGAAGATGTTCCCAGTTCAGAGGGTCACGGCTTACTAACATACGAATTCCTAACAATGAGGAAGTCTCCCTTGTTTATAGACCTGCAGCAATAACGCCCTTTCGCCCGTAACGTCATGTTTTGCGGTACTTAACTTGGCGTATGTTTTTATACTTTATTACGTTATTTAAAAATCTAAGTCCAGTGTAGATAAGTTCCTGATTAAAAGGAGAAAAGTTTAAGAAGAAGAAAAATCATTGACTGAATCTAAGGGACAAAACTGAGAGAAGGAATCGATTCCAGGTTTAAGTTTAGTGAAGTAAGTATAGAAGGAAATATGGGGGGACAATAAACGTGACAGACTTCTGTCAGTTGAACAGAGTTTTTGCGTAAGAGACGACAAGTTCAAGTTTCACATTAACAGTTCAAATCTTTTAAGTCGTAGGCCAACAAATCCCCAGTAAAATAGATATGTTTAAACTCTTCAATATATTTCCCTTGTTCCTTTTTCAGAATAAATATTGAGTAAAATTATTTTTATTATTTCATTTTCATGTCCTTATTCATTTAAATTCCAGGGTTGGATTTTCCCCCGGACTCACCTCTACCACTTGAGTGGCAGTATCCCAGAGCGTGAGACATTGGGTCTGGGATACAATTGAGGAGGAGGACCAGTACCCAGAGCGTGAGACATTGGGTCTGGGATACAATTGAGGAGGAGGACCAGTACTTCACCCAGGCGGCCTCACGTGCTATGCTGAACAGGGACCTTGTTGGGGGATGGGAAGATTGTAATGGATAGACAAGGAAGAGGGAAGGAAGCGGCCATGGCCTTAAATTAGGTTACATCTTGGCATTTGCCTAAATGAGAAGTGGAAAACCACGGAAATCCACTTCGAGGATGGCTGAGGTGGGAATCGAAAATTCGTCTGTTCATTTGACCTCACGAGACTGAGTAGAACCGTTCCAGTCCTCGCCTCTACTCATTTGACCTCCCGAGGCTGAGTGGACCCCGTTCCACCCCTCGTACCACTTTTCAAATTTCGTGCCAGAGCCGGGAATCGAGCCCGGGCCTCCGCGGGTGGCAGCAAATCACACTATTCACTACACCACAGAGACGGACTTTAATTAATATTACCAGCAATATCACAAAGGATCGGAAATTTGCGGTACACCTAGTGAATCTCACAGCACAGTTGTGTGGCGGCACGGAACATCCGTTACGAGCCATGGTCTAATGAAATCTATGTCCGCATCCGCAGTGTAACGGTTAGCGCTATTAGCCGCCGTCCTCGGAGGCCGGATTCGATTGCCGCTACTTCCAGAAATGAATGTATGTATGGCAGGAGGTCTGATATGTTGTAAAAATGGTACATGCACTTCACCTCCATTGGGGGTGTGCCTGAAAAAAGCTGCTCCACCTCGGGACGAGGACACTACTCTTTCTTTTATTGAATCTGTGTTCCGAAAAATACAATCCCCTCCTCCTGTTTGCCAGTTACGAAAGGTGATAGTTCACTGAACTTACACGAACATATTTCGTGCATGAGTACACTGTGTTCTTCCACCTCAGACTACAATAATGAACGAGTTGAGAACCCTTATAGAAAGGCGTCTGTGCTTCTTTGTGCATAAACTTTTAATGACATGACAGAGCGGCTGGCTTAGACAGAAACCTACAAGTTACGGGAAGTTTAAATTCTAAAATGAAAATCGAACAGTTCTTCTGAAATAAATTGTTATCATGTGAACCTTATTCTCAGTGTCGTCTTGATATCCGAGAAGTTGCCTTGTAATTGTCAAAGCACAACATGATGTCTTTTCCTTCGTAACAATCAGTCACCAAGTGTGAACAAAGTTCTCTCCCAGCCAAGGCTGTCACGTTTAATATTACCCCATATTTGTTAGGAGGAGAACCTCCGTGGCTCAGACGGCAGCGCGTCGGCCTCTCACCGCTGGATACCGTGGTTCAAATCCCGGTCGCTCCATGTGAGATTTGTGCTGGACAAAGCGGAGGCGGGACAGGTTTTTCTCCGGGTACTCCGGTTTTCCCTGTCATCTTTCATTCCAGCAACACTCTCCATTCTCATTTCATAGCATCTATCATTCGTTAATAAATCACTTTGGGAGTGGCGACCCCATCATACTAATAGCCTATATCTGCTTCATTCATTCCATCCCTGACCCGGTCAATGACTGGAAAACAGGTTGTAGGTTTTCATTTCATTTTCATTTGTTAGGAGGAGTTACGCCAGTGTAACGCGACGGTTATCTTATAAAGAATTCATTGAATTACCATACAAATCTCCGACTTCTTGGTTGAATGGTCAGGTTAGTGACATTTGTTTGGCCCTGGGTTTAATTCCCAGTAGGGTCGGATATTTTAGCTCTAGGACTGGATGGTTGTGTTCCTCTTAATGCAGGGGTTCACTTACAACATACCACATAAGCAATCACCACGGAAAAACGTAGGGGTGAGTTTATCCCTCCGTAAACAACGCGACATTTGACAGGTAAACTAGGCTTAAAATGTAGGCTACCGGGCGAGTTTCCCGTGCAGTTAGGGCCGCGCAGCTGTGAGCTTGCTTCCGGGAGATAGTGGGTTCGAACCCCACTGTCGGCAGCCCTGAAGATGGTTTTCCGTGTTTTCCCATTTTTACACCAGACAACTGCTGGCACTGTACCTTAATGAAGGACACGGCCGTTTCCTTCACATTCCTAGGCCTTTCCAATACCATCGTCACCATAAGACCTATCTGTGACTGTGTGACGTAAAACAAATTGTAAAAGGTAAAATATACACTACAAAGATACGAATCCGGGTAAGAAGGAGAATATCATACGAGACAAATGAAACACGTTCCTGCTTAGGTGTCAGAATTTGAAAGCGGGTTATCAATGGGTTGCGGAAATATTGCTGTGGTCTGGGGGTATATGTAATAGTTTTCCACCCATTTGACCAGTCCGAATCGTTGGCTGGTCAACGTACTAGCCTTCGGTTCAGAGGATCCCGGGGTCGATTCCCGGCGCGGTCGCGGATTTTAACCTTCATTGGTTGATTCCAGTGGCCTGAGGACTGGTTGTTTGTGCTGTCCCCAACATCCCTGCAACTCACACATCACACATAACACTATCCTCCACCACAATAACACGCATTTACATGGCAGATGCCGCCCACCCTCATCGGAGTGTTTGCCATACAAGGGCTTCACTCGGCTAAAAATAGCCACACGCAATTATTATTACCCGTTTTACCTTGATTCGTTTCGCAGTGATGTCATAAATTTTAGAATGAAATTTGGTGTATTCAGCCCTAAGTACATAAAAAATATTCTGAATCATCCCATGAGTAGTTTTCTTGTACTACTAGTTCAACGTCGCACTCATCTTTTCGGCAACACAAGAATAAGGAGGAACTAGGAATGGGGAGGAAGAGACCATAGCCTTGTTTATGACACAGCTCCAAAATTTCCTCAAAGGAATCAAAAAACATCTTAGTAAATACTTCGTCTAGCCGCAAGGGGATGGGAAACGCTAAATTTCGAAATAAGGGAGTGGCACATGCGAGGCATCTACTCTCTCGAAATAATAATCTGTCTAACTCCAGTAATTAACTGCCCGAAGTCCGACTCGTTGGCTGAATGGTCAGCGTACTGGCCTTCGGTTCAGAGGGTCCCGGGTTCGATTCCCGGCCGGGTCGGGGATTTTAACCTTCATTGGTTAATTCCATTGGCCCGGGGGCTGGGTGTTTGTGCTGTCCCCAACATCCCTGCAACTCACTCACCACACATAACACTATCCTCCACCACAATAACACGCAGTTACCTAAATATGGCAGATGCCGCCCACCCTCATCGGAGGGTCTGCCTTACAAGGGCTGCAATCGGCTAGTAATAGCCACACGAAATTAATTAACTGCCCGAAATCAATAGTAATAATCTTCTATTTATGTGGACCTGACGAAGTGTCATTCCTTATGCCTCGCTTCTATCGTCATATACAGAATAAACTGCTAATATTGTTATTATTTCTTTTTTTGCTAGTTGCTTTACGTCGCACCGACACAGATAGGTCTTATGGCGACGATGGGACAAGGAAAGGCTAGGAGTGGGAAGGAAGCGGCCGTGGCCTTAATTGAGGTACAGCCCCAGCATTTGCCTGGTGTGAAAATGGGAAACCACGGAAAACGATTTTCAGGGCTGCCGATAGTGGGGTTCGAACCTACTATCTCCCGAATACTGGATCCTGGCCGCACTTAAGCGACTGCAGCTATCGAGCTCGGCATTGTTATTTTAAAAATGTGTTATTTTCTAGAGTGAAATACATTAAACATTATGTACTATGATGCATTACCATAAAGCTAATGAAACCACTCGATAATGACGACGATGTTGTTGACGATGACGACGACGATCATTAATTTATTTACGAGGCACATCTAGGAAGTAATTTCAGAAGGAGCTACAAAGCGACCTTGGTGGTCTGCGCGGGACAAACTTGTTCAGGATAAAGAAGAAACAAGTGGCAACAGTCTAGTGCATTGGCACTTCTGTAGGTGTAATTGTGTTAGAACTGTGCAAAGGTAAACCTGGTCGCTTTTATACAGTCTTTCGTCAATTGCGAGATTATCAGCTTTTTCCACGCTAAGACTCTGTCGGTGGCAGAGATTCACAAAAGACATGGACAATTTAGTGCAGGCATAACTTTCTTGCGCGAAAATTCACGACTCCATACAGCGAGGAGCAAATTGGGTTGGACATTTTTTACCATCTTCCCTATAGCACCGACCTCGTGCCCAGCCACTTTCATCTCTTCCTCCAACTGAAGATATTTCTGGCAAGACAACGTTTTGACAGCGACGTTGTGCTTCAGACGGCGATTTATCGTGTTTTGAGTCTTTGACTCTTACGACACAGGAATTCAGAAGTTGGTGGCACCCTACAACAAGTGCTTAAGCAGTGGTAGTGCATATGCAAAGAAGTAGGCAGTGTGACATTGAATCCATAGACATGACGATCATTATTTTCCGATGTTCGTGTTTACTTTCACGGTCCATCGGAATTTACTTTCTGGATGGGCCTCATCTTTATCATATGACAATGACAATTCAAAGCACATAAACATTGGAAATGAGAATTACTATTAAAATATTTAACATAGAAGAACGATTCATGATGGTCTCTGGCTCCGCATTTCGTACAACTGGCATTCAGGATTCTTTGGCTGGTAAACTGCTTCAGGAATAACATGTCTTGCTTTCATAAGGGCTTCCTTAGAATTACAAGTTTTATAAGAACTTTCTTTACGTCGCACCGACGCAGATAGGTCTTATGGTGACAATGGGGTAGGAAAGGTGTGAAAATGGGAAACCACGGAAACCATCCTCAGGGCCACCGACAGTGAGGTTCGAACACCCACTATTTCCCGGATGCAAGTTCACAACTGCTCGCCCATAACCGCACGGCCAACTCGTCCGGTACAATATTCTTTTAATCAGGGTACAGCATTTCATACTGTCGTACAAAAATAATGAAACATTTAACATTACTTAAAAGCTGTAAACAGACAGGAGTTTCTCAAAAAAGAAAACGAAAACGAGCAAGCTTGTAGTTTTATACGAACGGTTTGGAATCATATTCACGTAATATCACCCATTACGTGATATCCGATTTACAGGATGTGGCATTTATTTCAAAAATATATATACTACATTGACCAGGATTTGCACCACGTCCACTTTGGTAAAACGTCCGTACAAATCCCACTCGGCTAACATGCTCCGAAATATTTCCAAGCATTCCTACTTAGTTTGCCAACTCATGATGGACGAGGAAATTTTGTCCTGTATTTCGTATTTAAATAAATATAATGAAAGGGTCGGGTTGACAGTCCTCGGTACTGAAAAGAAATACACAGTAGAACTCCGCTTAAGTTTTATGCTGCTCGAATGGGACCGGGTCCGATCTGGATAACAGAAAGTCCGGAAAATTCGTTCATGAAAACTGCACAGTTATTATATATTTTATTGCCCCTTCCGACTTCTCGGCTGAATGGTCAGCGTTGTCGCCTTTCACAAGAGTGCGGGTTCAATTCCCGGCCGGGCCAGGGATTTATCCGTGTTTCCTTAATTTATCAAGCTAAGAGGCTGGGTGTTTGCATTCGTCTAATACTCACTTCATCTACATACAACACATCACACTATCTACACCACTTAACACGGAATAATTGATTTACAAACTAGAGAATTGTTCATCTTGTCAATGAAATACTATTGTAAATGTGAAAGATCATTTCATCCTAGATTTGAAACAATTACTTTAAGAATGAGTTAATATATAAATATTATATGAAGTGATATAGTGTGAACTCTAGAATGTATCTAAAGAGAATTTGGAGCTTCATTTGTGTCTATTTTGTCTACGCAGTCTAGTTAAGTAATTAATGATAATAAAAACACGTGAATAGAAAACAAATGAAATCCATATTCATAACCTATACAGAGTAAGAAACTTTCCATATAGAAATGTACTGGTTTCTTTTAGCATTTAAACTCTCTGGGCCTCAATTGGCTGTTACCTGTCCGCGTCGTCATAATAACAAGTTTACGTAAATATATGTTTGAAGACAAATTAAGCATGATATTAGAGCAAAGAACCTGTAACACTCCGGTGGTCGCGCGAAGGAAAGTCACGTCAGTGGTCGCGTGGATCACAATTGTGATCCGTTCTTTCTGTACAATATAATTATGCATGCATTTATAAGAAATACTTGAAAAATTACCGGGCATTGTGATTTGTCGCACTTACTCCCTCCATAATGTTTTTGAGGTACGGTACTTCACTGTCTGCTTCATTCAGCCATCCATTTATATTCTCATAGTCATCCATTTTGTACTTATATACTAATAATTAATATAAACTCAAAAAACGGAGTAGATATATGCACATGCTAGTTAGTTGCTTTACGTCGCACCGACACAGATAGGTCTTACGGCGACGATGGGACAGGGAAGGGCTAGGAATGGGAAGGAAGCGGCCGTGGCCTTAATTAAGGTACAGCCCCAGCATTTTCCTGGTGTGAAAATGGGAAACCACGGAAAACCATTTTCAGGGCTGCCGACAGTGGGGTTCGAACCTACTATCTCCCGAATACTGGATACTGGCCGCACTTAAGCGACTGCAGCTATCGAGCTCGGTTTAATGCACATGAAGTGAGATTAGACACCGTAATAAGAAAACAAAGTCAAAGGAAGTCACGCTAGTGGTCTCACGGATCACGGTTGTGATCCACAATAATAAATTGCTTTATAACGCAACAACCATCAGTCAAGGTTAGCAAACTACTGCGTTATCGTTATCAGAGAGAGGATGGGGCGCGAGGAAGGTACACAGATGCTCAAGGTCAACAGTCATACCAAGAAACAGGAGCTAAAAAAAACTAAACGGCTCGATCATTATTGTGATCCGCGCGACCACTGGAGTGATAAAGATATGTAAGTGCGCTATTGCCCGCCTCTGAGGTGTAGTGGTTAGTGTGATTAGCTGGCACCCCCGGAGGCCCAGGTTCGATTCCACGCTCTGCCACAAAATTTGAAAAGTACGAAGGCTAGAACCGGGTCCACTTAGCCTCGGGACGTCAACTGAGTAGAGGTGGATTCGATTCCCTCCTCAGCCATCCTCGAAATGGTTTTCCGTGGTTTCCCACTTCTCCTCTAGGCAAATGCCGGGATGGTACCTAACTTAAGGCCAGGGCCGCTTCCTTCCCTCTCCCTTGTTTGTCCCTTCCAATCTTCCCATCCCTCTACAAGGCCCGTGTACAGCATAGCATGTGACGCCGCGGGCGAGGTACTGGTCATTCTCCCCTGTTGTATCCCCCGACCCAAGTCTGAATCTCCAGGACACTGCCCTTGAGGCAATAGAGGTGGGATCCCTCGCGGAGTCCGCGGAAAAAACAACCCTGGATTGTAAACAGATTAAGAAGAATTATGATGAATGTATGTGCGTAATACGAAACGATAATACGGTGGTGATTGACAGCTATTGATTGATTATAAAGTTTCTGATATTTTAGTTCATTGGAACCATGAGCTAAATAGTCTACATAATCAGTCCAGATTTACAGAATCCAGGTAAAAGAAGCTCTATTAAATCTTCCCACCGAACTAGCATGAAATATAATTCTTCGCAACGAATCCTTTATGAGTACAGAAGGTAACGGAGGACTATTATTCATAAATATATCCTGTGATATATCCCATCCTTGTTTCCTATTAATTCAATTTACACTAGCCCTGTTGCTGAGAATTTCTCTTTGGAGAATGCACCCGATAAATATTGGCACAACTACGAGTTTACTCTTTCTATTGTGATGTGTACGGGGTGAGGATTAAAAATGGCCATCGGGGAAATGTTAGCGTCCAGAAAGGAAGAGTAATGTTCAATTATATGGACTGAAAAGGTATAGTTATTTATTTCAAGTAGAAGTGGTTGAGTGGTACAATATTTAATAAAATAAAGAATGAATTCTGTTCCCCTGTTCTTAACACAAATCATCCCGTACTGTAGAAAAGAACGAACGCCTACTGAAATCTTAAGCTCAATGATTGGTACTTAAAGGACAGATACCCATGAGGTTTGTCAGTTTCTGTAAAATGTTTGGCCTCTGACACACTTTGATTAATAAAGTGTATCTTCACGCTTTGTGGTTTGGATCACGTAGATATCAGCTTGCATTCGGGAGATAATGTGTTCGAACCCCACTGTCGGCAGCCGTGAAAATGGTTTCCCGTGGTTTACCATTTTCACACAAGGCTAATGCTGAGGATGTACCTCAATTTAATACCACAGTCGCTTCCATACAACTCCTAGCCCTTTCCTATCCCATCGTCGCCATAAGACCTTCCCGCGTCGGTGCGACGTGAAGCTAATGGAGGCATTGGCATGGGAAAGATAGTAAGTCATAAAAAGTTCATTTTACAGTAGAAGAAAAAATAGCTTCTCCAACATTCTGAAGCAGATGTTAATGAAAATAAATCATGAAAAATGAAGGAGTAATTTACTTATCAATTCAATACACAAATTGATGCTTAGTTATGATACAGGCACAAACTGTGCGGTAAAATGCGTTGTGAAAAATCACTGTCTAATCGGTTTGTCATCTGATGTGTATGTTTCAAGTGGAAATTTCAAGATGAAACAAATTATATTTTTCATCCAAGAAATCCACCATAGCCAATAAGTCCTTTTTCGGTTCTCTGATGGTTAGTCTCCTTCCAAGTGTTGTAAGCTCTGTACAGTATACTATGTTGTTGATCACGTGATAGGACCGTCACCTTTTTAGGATATTGTGCTCCTTCCACGTCTCTGACTCGCTGAATGATTGCCTTGTCTTGACTGAGGGAAGGTCGGCTCGTGAAATTCTTATTCAGCTCACAGCGCTGAGGCGTTGATTATATAAATATCTCTTGGTTTCCATGGCGAAGTCATGAAAATCCCCAAGCGTGATCATGATTACATGAAATGATCGAAAACTTTTAGCATCTCTGATTATTTCCGCATCTTCACTTGGAACCATTGTAGGCCACACATTGTGCAGTTCCTATTTTTGGAAACAAAGAACTAGTATGGACGTCATGCCAAGATGTCGGCAATAACGACTTACCATTTTGAATGGAATTTGTTTCGGAGGCGTTCTGGCAACTGAAGTATCACTATGATGAACTATAATAACTATAAACAAGCTTTACACGCAGTTGGCTTTCAACAAATGGTAAAAGTCATATCTAATTCCACCATAAGCATGGGATGACTTACTACCTACTCCTTGCCAAAACTCGTGGATTAACACAGGTCTTGTTTTGAGCCAATCGTAGAAAGTAATCTACTGTACCAGTTGACTGTGCCTTTTCCATGCCATTGGCATGAGCGTTTACTACGTTCTCCATGAAAAAACAAAATTTCAATTCTTTTTAATTATTACCTTTCCCATGTCAACGCCTCATTTATATTTGAAATCAAGAATAAAACAATGGACGAGGTTCTGTTCGGTGCGAAAATGATCAGAAATAGCCTCGATTAACGGAATTTCTTGTGAATGGAGCTCAATGTAATACAATTCGAAACGGATGGGTGTGAAGTGCTCATCCACTGCTGGGAGGTAAGGACTCTTCAATCATGCTGCTAGAAGTAATCAAGAGGTAGAACGAGGTTGAAGAAACATTTTCTGGACACAAGTATAAATTTATTTATTTTTCATTCCTTTGACAATGTCTATTGTATGTAACGTATTTATTTACTGAATAGGTTCTTTTTATTACAAGGTGTTCTGCACACAAGCGTAAATTCATAGTTTCCTTTTCAGTGACAATGTCTATCGTATGTAGCCTATTGAATGACTGAATAGGTTCTATTTATTACTAGGTTGTATACAATTGCTTGTACAAAAGCAAACTTATATACATTTACATAACTGTTAGTGGCATGACCGAGCTCGATAGCTGCAGTCGCTTAAGTGCGGCCAGTATCCAGTAATCGGGAGATCGTGGGTTCGAGCCCCACTGACGGCAGCCCTGAAGATGGTTTTCCGTGGTTTCCCATTTTCACACCAGACAAATGCCGGGGCTGTACCTTAATTAAGGCCACGGCCGCTTCCTTCCACTTCCTAGGCCTTTCCCATCCCATCGTCGCCATAAGACATATCTGTGTCGGTGCGACGTAAAACAAATAGCAAAAAAAAAAGTTAGTGGCATGGTCATATCCACGAAACGTCCATTTTAACGTAAATACTGAAACACAAGGACCTGCATTTTCTTTAGTAATATTGAGAGGTCCAGAATTTATTTAGATATAATCTGGAGCTCAAGTTGTATTTATTTTGACTATTTAGTGAATAACTTCAAAATTAGATATGCAATGATAATAAAAGTTATAATTGAAAACAATAGGTGCAACAAGGAAATTAAAGAATTGCTCTTGCTAAACAGGCCTTTCAAAACAGAAGAAAGTTTTTAACAAATGCCCATATAAGCTAAGAAGCAGGAAAGGCTTTTGTAAAATCTTTTGTCTAGAGTGTACTACAACTACTGTAAACAAGGAAATAGATTCATTGGAAGCAGATGAAATGTAGGTCTGGAGGAAAATTGCGAGGACAAGCTGGACTCAAAAAAATAAAAAAAATAAAAAAGAAGAGAAGAGACGAAACGGGATGTTCTAAAGGAAGTCAATGAGCAACGGAGATTTATATATATATATATATTGCTATTTGCTTTACGTCGCACCGACACAGATAGGTCTCACGGCAACTATGGGATAGGACAGGTCTAGGAATGGGAAGGAAGCGGTCGTGGCCTTAATTAAGGTATAGCCCCAGCATTTGCCCAGTGTGAAAATGGGAAACCACGGGAGACCATCTTCAGGGCTGGCGACAGTGGGATTCGAACCGACTATCTTCCGATTACTGGATACTGGCCGCACTTAAGCGACTGCAGCTATTGAGCTCGGTCGGAGATTAATAAAGGACATAGTTGAAACTTGTAGGTCATATTTTGAGACAAAATTAATTTCCAGTAAACGCATTTGAAGGAAAAATACGAGGAAGTAAAGGAAGGGGAAGACCAAGAAAGACACTTTGAGGTTGTGAGAAAGTTTGTGGGATACAAAGACTACAAGGAAGTGAAGAGAACGGCAGGAGTGAGAGGAGAATGGTTGCAGCGACAAGGCTTAGCCTTTATGATAATAATAAAAAGGTTAAAATATAAAATAAACGAATCTCATTAGTATTCATAGCCTATACCTTCTGCACTGTTCTTATTCACGAGCACCACGCGTATCCAATAGAAAGGCCGCGCCCTGTCCTGGTCGCCCGTCAGCTTTGCTGACGCAGTAAGGGAGCCCGGTACCGTGCATTGGCTACGCGCATATAGTGAGAGCTGCTTTTGTGTGTATTTTTTTTCTTTTTTTACCGTTTGTTTTACGTCGCACCGACACAGATATGTCTTATGGTGACGATGGATAGGAAAGGCCTAGGAATGGGAAGGAAGGTACAGCCCCACCATTTGCCTGCTGTGAAAATGGTAAACCACGGAAAACCATCTTCAACGCTGCCGACAGTGGGATTCGAACCCACTATCTCCCGATTACTGGATACTGGCCGCACTTAAGCGACTGCAGCTATCGAGCTCGGTGTGTGTATTTCTACCGTAAACTACAGTTAGTGCCGTTTAATGAGCAAAAGGTAGAGTACTAAATGTTCTCGTCATGTGTTCCTAATTCCTCTTGTCATGGTTTCGTAGCGCTACATCTTTATCACCGTGCTTGTGTATTTATTGTAGTATAGATGAGGACAAACCAATCAAAATGTGTAGTGTCCACCCCTTGACAACATTGAGATTGATGCAGTTTCAGGGAGGATTTTTCGTGTTCTACATGTTCCCGCATTCAGATTTTACCTACCTCTATAATGTAACATTAAAATAATATCTTAAAAGAGAAAGGTTAAAACAAGTCGTATATTGTACACGCGGGTGACTGAATTAGAAAGTATAATGTACAGCAATGAGATTTTTATTTTATTTTCCTTTCATAAAATGCATAAAATGTAATAAATGTAGCCTATTATAGACAATAATATTCTGGCTATAACAAATTATTTTACTGAACCATTTTTTTAAAAGTAATTTTAGTCTTTCTTGGCTTCATTCAGGTAGATATTAATTTTATGCTGTTCTAGATAGGTCCTGCAAATATACAGTAATTTTACGTCTAATTTTGCAAGCCTTGTTTTTCAGATATTAAAATTAATGTGAACTAATGATGACAAAAATACAGTAAACTTATCAAAACATATAATGTCCTATAAAAACGTATATTGTCCAAAATGTGAATTCACGTTTTAACATCCCCAAAAAATTTTTGATATCTTGCAACATGAAATCTAATTTGGTAGCCCAATAAGAAACTAACTGAAAACTGATTATATTTTTGAATACTTTAGGAGGTATCAATTTCGTGGTTCTCCTGAAAAATTTGCGTTAATGGACATTACACATTTTGATTGGTTGCTCCTCAAATATCCATAGCCTCTTTCCAGTCATTTGACTGGGTCAGGAATTAAATGAATGAAGCTCCCATCTAGCGGCGAAGATAGGAATTGTTCCGGCTGCCGAAGCCTGTCTCACTGTTCTGCAGCAATGATTAATGACTGACATATTAAATGAAATAATACTGGAGAGTATCGTTGGAATGAAAGATGACAGGGAAAACCAGAGTGCCCGGAGAAATCCTGTCCCGCCTCCGCTTTGTCCAGCACAAATTTCACATGGCATTTGAACCACGGAACCCAGCGGCGAGAGACCGGCGCGCTGCTACCTGAACCACGGAGGTTCTTGTATTTCATGGTAGTACTTCAAGCTATTCTACCCGCGCTGAGTGGCTCAGACTGGTGAGGCGCTGGCCTTCGGACCCCAACTTGGCAGGTTCGATTCTGGCTCACTCCGGAGGTATTTGAAGATACTCAAATACGTTAGCCTTGTGTCGGTAGATTTACTGGCACGTAAAAGAACTCCTGCGGGACTAAATTCCTCCACCTTGGCGTCTACGAAAACCGTAAAATTAGTTAGTGGGACGTAAAGCCAATAACATTATTATTAAACTATTCCGCATATTACAAATAGAGGCTGCTTGGCCGAGGCGCTAAAGGCGTGCTCGGTTCGCCCGGAAGGACGTGGGTTCGAATTCCCGTCAGGAAGTCGTAAAATTTAAGAAACGAGATTTCCACTTCCGGAGGTGCATATGGCCCTAAGGTTCTCTCAGCCTACACCAAAAATGAGTATCAGGTTGATTCCTGGGGGCAAAAGCGGTCGGGCGTAGAGCTAACCACTGTACCCCATCACGTGCCGCGGTTAACAATGGTGGAAGCCTTTACCTTCCACTCCTCCAAGGGCCTTCATGGCCTGTACGGAGGTGACTTCGTCTTTGTCCTGACATATTACCAATCCTCTCAACCTCTGGACCGGTGTCTGAAAGGTTCCTACATTGTTTGGAGACTATCTTCGTCTACCACTGTTGTGGAAACAATAAGTGGCATGAATAGAGATCTTGTTTTGAATATACATTTCTCTTGATATATTTAATTATTTGTGGACAAGGCACACACATAATCCGGGCTGTAGAGTGGCCGTATGCAGATAGGTAGGCATTAAAATGGCTTCTGGGCAAAGCACGTGTCAGCAGGTCTCAAGTCTAGCTCGCGCTGCCGCGTTCTATCGGAAAACGTTAATAACTTAAGCTCAGAGGACTTGAAATACGCTGTCCACATTTTGGAATCTCTGCCCGCACATGTTCACAACGGTAATTCTGTACGGATAACGAAATATAGATTACAGAAGTACTGTAGTTTCTCAGTGTCTACCAGGATTAAACGATGTGTTTTTTTAATGGTTAGTATAATATATTCAGCATTTTCTGTCATATGATTGAAATAATTGGCAAAAGAACACCACATTTAAAACGCATTTGTATGTGCTCTGTTGAATTGGGTGCATTACTAGCTTAGTTGGCTCTGTGGTAGGGATTGCCAGCTAGGCACACGCTTTATCTGCTTGATGTGGTGGTAAAGTAATTATTATTAATAATAATAATAATAATAATAATAATAATACGAGGGGGATCAAATATGAACGGAATTTCAGATTTTATTTAAATTTATTTATTGAAAAGCACAAGGCAATTACAATTTATTTCTCCACATAGTTTCCTGCTTTGGAAGTGCATCTGTACCAGCGTATGGGAAGCTTTATCATGCCCTCAACGTAAAAAGAACAGGGTCGTGTCACCAGCCAGTTGCGCACGAAGTCTTCCACACTCTCGTCATCTTCAAATCGTTGCCCTCTTAGAGTTTCTTTAAGCTGTTCGAACAAACGTAAATCGCAGGGCGATAAGTCCGGGCTGTAAGGAGGATGATCAAGTGTAGTCCAGTGCATTTCCTGTAGCTTGGAGACAGTTACAGCTGATTTTCGGTAAAAAGGCGAGGGACTCATCTGAAACACGCTTTACGGAACTGTAGGTCGTTTCTGATGATTGCTTGATAGCTCCCATAACTGATTCCGACTTGTTCATTAATTTCTGATACTCTCGCCCGTCGATCGCCGTCAATAATGTCTTTAACTGCACGAAAAGTTTCGTCTGTAATGCTGGTCCGAGAACGGCGATCGTGTTGCTGATTTTCCACACGTTCTCGTCCTTCCTTGAACTTTTTATGCCAGGCAATGTTTGATCACAGAACTGTGCAGTCAATCTCTGGCAAATTTCCGCCGCTGTAACTCCTTCACGAGCAAGAAATTTTAGAAGTATTATGCGTTGTGCAGTTGAGAGGAGCACCTTTTGCCCCGACATTGTGAGTGTTACTGAAGATACGACGGGAAATATCTAACAGCACACACTCCCCACTCCCCAATCCCCACGCCTGAACATAGCAGAAGCGCAGGGCCAGTCCTACGAACTGTTGATTCAGGAACAAAACTCCCGTTGAAATTTGATCGACCTTCGGAATAATAATACAGTAGGTACAACTTCTCCGTGCGTTTGAACTGAGCGCCTTTTAGAAGGCCAACTGTGATGATGTAAACCCTAAACTATGTATTGGAAGAAATTTTGACCTTTTATCTTCAGATGTCTCTACTGTGGACTTATGTGGCCTCTTTGGTGGGAGGATGGACAATTAATTTTCAAAGGAAAATTCTATCCCATATGGTTATTAACCTGAAGTGTTTGCAGATTGTTGTTTATGTGCTGAAGTTGTCAGCACTACATGACTTCCTTCCTCCTGAAAATATTAGCCAATCAGAAATTTTGGTGTATATTTTTGTAGCCAGTCAAAATTGGGGGTGTGTACAGGCGTTCGGCCTAGAGAGTTATGAAACATTCCCTTTGCTATAAAAGCTGGGAGCTTTTGGGCCATGTCTTCTTCTTCGCTCCAGTCTAGATTGCATACGGTTAGTGGAGGCAGAGGAAAGCCTTGCCCGTCGTCGGAAGGACTACCAGCTCAAGGTAATGGCAGACATCTTTTAAATGTGTGATAGCTCCTAAAAGATGACTCCAGGGGAAGGTTTTAAAATTCATTCTTAATATAAATTTCTGAAGTTTAATATCATCTTTTAAGTGTAAATTTTCAAGCAAGTCTAAAGACTGTATTGAAATCCCTGCTGGGAAAGATGTACCTAACTAAGGGAATAAAGAGTGTTCATCCTCTTTTAATTCCCATTCGACTTGGTACGTGGGTGACTATGGTTTACTAAAACTCTAAATTTAAACTGTATTTTGGAACTTAATATTTTTGCCATCTAGTCACCTTCTGTAGTACAGGCTTAGCCTCTGTAACTTCGAGCCATATTCCATATAGGATCTTAAGTGTTTTTCAAAGTGTATTTCCAAAGGAGTCCAAGTGTTTCGCCTCGTAGCATTTTGTTTATCGCCGATTTCTTAAAGCTTTCCTTTGGCCAATAATAATGCCATTTAGAATGGGCACTTATTGCCTCTGTTTAAAGTGTAAATTATTATGGATGAGTGTGTAATCGACTGTCGAGGTGAAATGATAGTGAACGTTGTTTTCAGACTATGTTATATGTTGGGTATTCAGCCCGAAGGCTGGTTTGATCCTCTGCAGCTCCACCAACAGTTGTCATAAACAGCCTAGGCATCACTGAAGAGGCGTACTAGGGAAATGAGGAGTGCGGTAGTTTCCCGTTGCTTTCCTCACCGAGCCAGCAGTTGCTATTACATATCAGTATGCCAAGCCCACTGAAATGCATGCACCAACCGACCCTATGAGCGATGTTTTCACACCATTCATAACAGGGACTGGCTGCATAAGGAAAGGTATTACTAGTATCACTCATACCTCAGTCACTTTCATATTGTCAAAGCCAAGGATGAGACTGAGACAGGTCAATGAAAGTAACAAATTTGATATAGGCCATACCAGAAGACATAGTGCACTGTAAACACTACATCCCACCAGCAACTAATGTAAAATTTGGATAAGAAACTTGTTCCTTTGAGAAATCTGACTGTAGTAAATTTTGGAGCTCAGTCTTCCAAGGTGTAATTGAGTAGAGCAATTATGCTCCTTGTTAGAGTGTACCTTTAGAACTACCTTGCTGATTCATTGGTAAGCTATTGTATCGAAAACCTTCTCAATTGTAACTAAATTTTGACTTTAAGTCAAAGAAATAAAATGTCAAATTTTAGTGCTTAAAATTATGCTCTCAGCTTTTCTCTGTCCACCCATTCAAGCCCGCACTTCCTTACACCTCTGAAACCTACCAAAACATGGTAATAATAATATTAATTTTGGACATTTATACAAAATGGATGAGAATAGTTTAACCAAACAGATCTTCAAATATCTTTGGAACAAGAAGGCAACAACAACCTGGATTCATGAAGTCAAGAAAGAGTTGGAAAGAAACAATATGTAAGGGAAGAAGAAGCAATAGCGAGAGAGATTTTAGGATGGATGTTGAAATGGAAGGATTCCAAGGTCGATGAAAGAAAACAAACTCAAAATCGCCCGAAGAGAGGAAAAGGATACATAGTGAGAAGATGAAGGAACATTGGCAGAATAAGAAGAATAAGAAGGAACAAAGGATGAGGCATTGAAATTGGCACGAAGTCCCTAGACGACGCGAACGTAAAAATTAAGAATAAGAATAAGAATAAGAATAAGAATAAGAATAAGAATAAGAATAAGAATAAGAATAAGAATAAGAATAAGAATAAAGCCTGACTGAGTGACTCCGACGTTAGAGTTCTGAACGAAGTTGACAGGCTAGAACCCGGCTAAGTACGCTGATATTTGAAGATGCTCAAATATGACACCCTCGTGTCAGTAGCTGAACCTACACGTAAAATAATTCGTGTGGGAAAATATTTCAGTACCTTGACGTCTCCAAAGACTAGAAGGTAGTGGGACGTAAACTCAATAATATTATTATTCTTTTTTCGTCATGCCTAATTAAGGAGCGCGTTTGAACTAATTTAGTACCATGTTTCTTCTCTTCTTCCCAATATATCTTCATTCACTACCGGACGAGTTGGCCGTGCGGTTAGGAGCGCGCTGCTGTGAACGTTTATCCGCGAGATAGTGGGTTCGAGCCCTACTGTCTGTAGCCCAGAAGATGGTTTTCTGTGGTTTCACATTTTCACACTAGGCAAATTCTGGGGTTGTACCTTAAAAGGGCCAGGGCCGCTTCATTTCCATTCCTACGCCTTTCCAATCCCATCGTCGCCATAAGACCTACCCGAGTCGGTGAGACGTAAATCCAATTGTAAAAAAGAAGAAGAAAAGAAAAAAAGAAAGTCGTTCACTAAGTGCCTTTCTGCGCACTTCTGCCCATCCTGTATATTTTATTTCAGGTTTCTGTGCAAATTTATGTTTGCTTATAAAATCGCCTCAGTTACGTTCTATCTTGAATGGTTTCCTCGGTAATATCAATTTCTTCTACATATTCGTTTATTTCCAGTAACCACCTGTTGTGGTTTTTCAGGGACAGTACTAGATTTAGAAGTTTTCTTGTTAGCCTCTTTTTGTCTACTCTGTGGAACTGTCTCTAGAATTTTAAAAGAGCCGTTCACTAATTTTATCTTTGCTTTTTTTTCTATGACTTGACAAATTTCCTGTGGGCTACTTTTCACCCAAATTTGATTTTCGTACTTTTGTCCTAGGATTTTTCTGAGAATTTTCCTGTCTTTTCCTGAATTGTCCATGGTTTTTATTTGTTATTTTCCGCCAGTTATCAGGGATTTGGATGCATAAAGTGCTTCTGGTTTGATTACTGTATTGTGGCGTAATTTTGTATTTTTTTCTATAGATTTTTTTGTTGTATTAGTTCCAGGTGATTTCGTAAGCTACTTGCAGCTTAGCAGTTCTTTCTTACTGAATTTCCTGATTTATCACTCTGGTTGAATAATAACGCATAGATACGTGAAAGGTTTTTTTTTCCGAATTTGGTAATTAATGTTTGACCGTCAAATCTTGTTTTAATTCCTTCCATATAGTGCATCTTTTTAAAAGTCCAGAAGGGATAGTATTCTGAACAAGAATAAGTACAGTGGGTGTACATTACTGTATTCTCTGCTGTTAGTCCGGTGCATCTGATAGTTATTACGTATTTTGACGATTCACCCCTTTCTGAGAAATTCAATCAATTATAACCACTGATACGCATTCAGGGCAGTTGTTCAGGTGGCAGATTCTCTATCTAGTGTTCTCCTATACTTTTATTAAATAATTGCAAAGAATAATTATTCCAATCCCTAACTCCCGTTACTATAAACGAATATTTGCCCCAGTTTGTCCTCTTGAATTCCAACTTAATCTTCATATTGTGATCTTTCCTACTTTTAAAAACCACTCAAACTTATTCGCCGAATAATGTTATTTCACGCCATCTCTCCACTGACAGCTCGGAACATACCACATTGTCTAGGAGCTCGTTTCCTTTCTCCCAAATCTCCCAAGCCGAAACTTCGCAACATTTTCGTACGCCATTTTGTCGGAAATCAGCCAGAACAAATCCAATTGCTTTTCTTTGCATTTTTCCACATCTAGAATCAAGTAATCCTGATGAAGGTTCCATACACTGGATCCATAATTCAGTTGGGGTCTTGTTTCGGCATTGAACCACATATTTCAAAATGAATTGTGACAATAAACCTCTACTCTATTCTTTTAACCTGTATGTGCCTTCATATTAATTGATACAATGATTTGTGACAGTGGGAAGGGGCCTCTTAAACAATAACGCCGTCGCTCAAGCCGGGAGAGCTGTTATGGTGAAGGAGGTGCACGGAGAAGGTGAGGGGGTTGTCGGCCGTGGCCTATACCAGGAACTGTCTCCGTATTCGCCTTAGCGCAGGAAAATGGAAAACCACGGAAAACCATTCTCTGAATAGCTGACGTTTGGAGCCAGCCGTGAGGTCCAGCTCTGTCCCGTCTCCAGAATGCAGAGGCGTAGAGCCACGGCAAAGCCGTGGCCATCCGTCTCCTGCTCGGTTGGCCGGTTGAGTGCAGAGCTGTCGGACCACGGACCAGCCGTGGCCACTTGTGGGCCGAGACCCACTCTGCATTCACCGACCGACAGTGAGAATAGTCTAGGCTATTAAAAATTATAAAAATCAGTGTCAAACCGTAATTAGTTGTTTAAATAATAGTCAATATCGTAAAATGTGGTTCCTTCATTATTTTCTCCCCGTATTTATAACACAATTAGATCAATATAATCCAGGAAATGAGTTGACGAGTTGCTTCGGCTACACATTCGACCCATTCTAACAAACATTACGTTGCCGTGCCCCGTTCTCTCGTGCCAATAGAAAGCAAGGCCGAGCTGCTTTCAACTTTCTTCAGAGATGGCAGGTCATTCGCCAGTCTAACGTAATGTAGATCGTTGAAAGTGACAATTGGAGGCCGATGACCTAGATGTTAGTCCCCTTTAAACAACAATCAGCATCGTTGAAAGTGACGATATAAACCATCGGTGTCGAATACTATCAGCCACAAGTGGAGTGCTAGTGCTAGAAATACCTGTGCCCGCGATCTCAAGTCTCTTCCCTGCTGTCGGCTTGTACTTCCCCACGTTGCTGCCTCAGGGCTGTGCACGCCTATGGATGACAGGCTCCAGTTATCTGTTGTGCAGTTTTGTTTAAGTTATTGAGTTATTTTGATTCTTCGTTCTCTAAGTTAAAAGTTTTTACTTCTATATAGAGAAAGCTTCGTAGCCGAAGTGATGAAAAAGTGCTATGTTAACCCAGAAGGATATAGATTCGATGACCTTCAGAAAGTCGAGAAATTTTGAACCGAGACGAACACTTCTCTCCTCGGGCTGAGTGGCTTAGCAGTTGAGGCGCGGTCTTTCTGACCCCAACCTGGCAGGTTCGAGCCTGGCTCAGTCCGGTGGTATTTGAAGGTGCTCAAATACCTCGTGTCGGTAAATTTACAGACACGTAAAATAACTCCAGTGGCACAAAATTCCAGCACCTCGGCGTCTCCGAAAACCGTCAAGAGTAGTTAGTGGGACGTAAAAACAATAACATTATTGAATAATTTTTTTAAAATACATGGCCGTAGAGTTGTCTGAGGCTACGCGACGAATAGCTCCCTGGATTCCTGAAGGAAGAAACATAGCCTAACTACTCTCAGGAATGGTGAGGGCTTAAGGGGCCTTCATGGCCAGTGTGCTTAAGATCTTGATGACGTTTGGCTTCACTGTTTATATGGACGAGCAGATCTGACATTAGGTGTGGTAATGACTGGAAATGTGGGGCATACCACACCGGACGTTGGACGAAATCCACCATGTCCTACGATGTCGGCATGTAAAAGATCTCTGATGTCACATTTGATTTTTACCCGATAAAATTAATTAAAACTCGTCTACAGCTCAACCAGCAGAGTTGTATTTTTCTCTTCCATCAAGTGTACTAGATTGAAACGTCGAAACTGACACGCAGTCTGCATATGTCGCATCAGATCAAAATGTCTGACTGAGATAGATGAGGTCATATTATTATTATTATTATTATTATTATTATTATTATTATTATTATTATTATTATTATTATTATTATCTGTACGAGCCTCCTCCATCTTTATCTGTCCATGAACCACCGTTATTTCGTAATCATCTCTCAATCTTGTCGCCTCTCCTCGATATCCTTCTTCACCAGATCGGTCAATTTTCCTCCGGGTCTGCCCGCTGGTCTTTTTCCTTTTACTCCTCTTTCATATTCTCTTCTTGTATTCCTGCTTGCACTCATCCTCCTTACATGGCCAAACCACTTCAGCCTTGCTTTCTGAATCCTCTCTAGCAGGGAGTCTACTATTCCCACCTCCTCTCGGACTTTTTTTCAATCCTGAAGTTGTCGTTCCTGGTCTTCTGTATCATGGTGCGTAGGAACTTCATTTCTGCAACTTGGAGTTTTGAGTTGTCTTGTCGCGTTAACTTGGTATACATCTGGTGTCCAATTTATAAACTGAAATTTTCAAATGCTTTAGGAAATATATTCTTTCTTTTTCTGGTCTTAATACATGGTTCAAGTTTTATGTCATTCACAATTACTATTCTTGTTGTTAATACCTAGCGAGTTGGCCGCGGAGGGCTGCGAAGCTGTCAACTTGCATTCGGGAGATAGTGGGTTCGAACCCGACTGTCGGCAGGCCTAAAGATGGTTTTCCGTGGTTTCCCACTTTTACACTAGGCAAATCATTGTTTTGGGGAAATTTATCCCACCCCCGCCCCCGAATACCCATCACCATCTCCTATTGGAAACAAGTTATATATTTTGAAGAGTAGTAAATGCGCATCCCTTGTAGGTTTCATTTTAAAATATGAGCCAATGTCTTCGATGTTAGCCACGTTAAAGCAACAAATATTAGGATAATATTTTAAAATAGTATACGCGTATTTTAGTACTGTATTTCCTGCCGTACCGCATGCTCGCGAAGGCGATGATCTATGGTGTTTCTGTGGTTTGTAGTAGAGCTTTCACTTTCTCTTAGTGAACTGCTGTCACGTTCGTGCTTCGCTTAAAAAGTAACACAGTAGTCAGCTGTTGGTAACGTATGATTTATGACTCATTAGCGCTCGCAAATGGGGTGCGTCTGAATTATGTTCTTGCTTTGGAGCACGGTATAAGGTGTTCTAAATGGAACTTTGAAACTGATGATACTATCCTTCGAAACCTAAATGTTATCACAATATTTATGCGCTTGATATTCAAGATCACAGTAAATTTCGATTTCCAAATATTTTCCGCTCGTAATACAAACTATTCACTTGTTTTACAAACGCAATCCATGTGAATTTTTGTAGTGTAAATTTTCTGCACTGTATTCACTCCTAGGGGCTGCCTGGCCGATGCGGTAAAGGCGTGCTCGGTTCGCCCGGAAGGAAGTGGGTTCGAATCCCCGTCAGGAAGTCGTAAAATTTAAGAAATGAGATTTCCACTTCCGGAGGTACACTCACCCTACACCAAAAATGAGTACCAGGTTAATTCCTGGGGGCAAAGGCGGCCGGGCGTTGAGCTAACCACTTTACCCCATCACGTGCTGAGGTTAACAATGGTGGAAGCCTTTACCTTCCACTCCTCCAGGGGCCTTCATGGCCTGTACGGAGGTGTCTTTGTCTTTGTCCTTTTGTATTCACTCCTACTAAAACTGAAAGTGAAGCTACGAAATTCATCAGTTTCTGAATTTTCCATTGATAACAAAGAAGTCGGTTATAAAATAATCATTATGACTGGTATTTCTGGTGATAAGATTGAGGTTCATAGTAAGACTCCAACCAATTCGATGTAATTGAAAAATATGTATACAGTACAATGATAAAATATTCGAAGCTAAGAAATGTGCCCTCAACAACTATTCAAAGGATTTAATAAAGATTTTGAATTCATTAACGAAGTGACTTGTGCCTCGTTATAGGACTTGTCCACCCAGAATATAACTTTTTATAATGTTGCCTGAAATTCAGTAAAAGTCACATAATAATGGCGCTTACTGACCATTAAGAAGAACCAACTCATATCTCAATAGTGTAAGAAAGGGCATACACCTTATTTAATGTTAAACTTCATGTTAATCACCCAGGCATACGGCGCTATTTGTTAATAAGTATGAGAATACCATGTAAAGAATTTAAATTGCAACATTACTGATTGTGTTAGCAGACCTTCAAATACATTTCATTTTCGAATATATAAAATGTTTGAAATAGTTAACAGTTTTACACAATATAGATTCGATACTTGGAATTAATAGACCGTTTGAGAAAGGAAAATTTGAGTATTACGAATTTCATGTTTTCTTAAACTAGGTAACTATAACAAGTGATAGCCCCTAAATATGGGGTATTTAAAACTGTATTTGATTTGTACTACTACTACTACTACTACTACTACTACTACTACTACTACTACTACTACTACTACTACTACTACTACATGACCATACTGTGGGCACCAAAATTCACCAGCATGGATCCCCCGAATTTATTAATTAATTGTATTTATTTATTATATGTATATTGAACCCATGAGCTTTCTGTCCCAAGAATTTTGAGTCTTAAAGTTACCATATGAGGCCCTATGTCAATCGTAATGAGAAGCTCGAATATATATTTATTTTGCAGAGGCGAGACCAGGCAAGAAAATGGCTGCTTCCATTCCCACGCTATGAGATGTGACGTCATCCGCACGTGTCAAAGGTGGATGAATACGGAAGAAAGTTTTGGTTAAATAAGTATATTTAAATAAAGGAATTAGCAATCAGCGCAATATAATGAGTGTCCTGTAATTATCTGTAAGACAATTGGTCTTTAGTAAGACAGATTTAAGACTGATAAGCCATTTCTTTGTATATTTCATGAAGGACGCGCGTGTCCATTTTACCCAGGCTGAGTCGTCAAAATATAGTGGCTACCAAATGGGGTCAATTAACCAGTTAATTTAGTATGAGATGATTTTAAATGATCATGATCAATGTCATTAGCAAGTTAGCAAGTATTTTGTTACAGCAAAAACTGTTATAAATACATTTCCACAAAGTCGGAAAAGTACGCAATTTTTCTTAGCAAGGAAAAAATGCCTGAGAGGGGGGACAGAATCTATAAATAAGAATGGACGCCACCTTGAAATCACTCAGCATTGTATCATTGAAGCTCGCGAGAAAGGGTTGTACTGTTGAGTCAATCGATAGTCGAGAAATAGACTAAGTCCAGCAAATATAGATTTTTTGGGCGAGGTGGCCGGAGACTTGACTCGAAGTGCAGGTAGTTGTGTTTATTACAGAATTAATTTGATGAAAAACGGTCAAGATACCGAAGTAGTATTTAGGAAATTATAATATATAGTGTTGTAAAGAAAAGTATTTCGTGTGAGGGCAACAAATCCAATCATTCGAGTGCGATCTGCGAAAACATCGAGTGGAGAGCATTTCTTTTTTATGCTTTATTTTTCAGGAAAGAAACATAAATAAAACCAAATGTGAAGCCAGAAATATTAAAATGGCTAAATAAATGCCAGAGGTTTGCTGGTGAGCCGAACGTGGAAGCTGTCGTGCAGTTAAGGTAAGTGGAATGCCATCTCACCGCCTTTTATATCTTGTTTTATGATATCAAATTTATATGTATTTGTAATGGGTATTTATGACGCAGCTTGGTCACCCATTTGTTTCGTGAATGTCAGAAATAAGACAAAAGGTCATTTGTTTTCTTTTTCTACTTGGATAAATTTTATAAATTATTACGAGTGCCGTGTAATATGTTGTAAGTAGTCAATAATAACGGTTATGAAGTGATATCAGGTCCAAAGTAGATCGTCATTTCCGTGAATTTATTGCCCGTATTTTGTGGTGTCAAGATGTTTTTATCTGACGTAAATTTTTCTGTTTGAGTTGATGGAGGTGGTGCAAGTTATCCGTGGTTACCCAGTTTCAATCGGGTGTAAGCGCGAGGTCGTGTTGAGTAATGCAAATCGGTGAATATCTGTCACGAAGGTTAATGCTATTCTATGTCCGTTTAAACTGTGTCTGATTGACAATAAATAACAGTAAACTTTGTCAGTCATTTTTTGTGAAAATCCAGTTTTAAAAGTACGAGGTCATATTATGAGAAGTTGTTTATTATTAAAGTATTGTGCATAATTATGCGTCGTGGATTCTAAGGATTATTTATTCCATTCTTTTTGTCATTGAGATTTGTCGCATAGTCGAGGTAGGATTTGTGAATCAGGTGATTGGAAGCCTGTAATGATGCCGGGATTTCTGCGTGAGCCCGAGGAAGATATTTGTATAATGTCTGAGATGGAAAAATGTGAGAGAATTCACGTAAGTGTTAATTTGCGACGATTATAATTGTTGAATGACATCTTGAAAGTAAATCTATGTGCATATCTGTTTGGGTCAGGAATGTTGTATTTATAATTTTATTTGCGAAGTCGAAGATTTCATTCTTTCAAGACCAGTTAAGCGTGAACATAGGACAGGTGTTTTATTTCAAAGCTATGACAAGGAAGGTCGCTTGTGTCAAATACCGCCAGCTGATCGGGTGTTCGCCGCTCGGAAATAACGGAGATTGTGCTGCCTGTTACGTGTTGAAAATGAGGTTGTATTCTTTAGAATAGAGATGGTAATATGCGAGAACTAGTTGAAATTTTCATCCGGGAGTAACGTGCAGGTTATTAGATGATTGTAATTTGTTTAACCAAGATCTGAATGTATATTTTTTAAACCACGAAGTTAGACTATAATGAGTGAAGTTAGCCAATCTCAGGGTGTCCAAAATAGAGTGATGTAGTAGTGATGGATTTACTTTGAGGGGTTCACAAAGCTTGATGGAAATGTCATGATGGGATATGACATAGTAATTGGCTTACATTTTACGGTGAATTACTTATGCAGATTTTTTGTACGTAGTAATCCAAGTATTAATAATTGCTAGTATTAGATTAAATTTAAAGTGTTATGTCATGAAACAAGATATAATACTGGAAATAAATTATGTAAATCTTCTTCCTGCTGCACAATAACAAACGACAATAAACCTTAGAAAGGAATTAAAATTAATTACGTCAGAATTTGAGTAGGGACTTGTGAAAGAAACCATTCGTCCGCGGAGATAGAATTTGTTGTTAATTAAGATTCATAAAATCATTTAAATTTATTGGACTATTAAATTCAGTGGAAACCGTATTTGTGAAATAACTTAAAACCAAGTGAATAACTTGAAGGTGCATTCTGGAAATCTTAGTTTATTTTTCTGGGAAATTTCAAATATTAATATAACGCTTAAGGGGACATGTCCGAAGGTAATGGATTTTACAACCACAAAGTATTGTGAGCGTTGTTGTAGTTGTATTATTTGACTCTGATTTATTGAGCATTAAATGTGCTGGGATTAGTAAAGTGAAAACTGTGGTTATCAACCGATGTAACATAATTGTCTTTAGCCTTCAGCTTAGAAACTTGGCTGGTCATGGGGTCATCAACCTCAGTGGCTTAGATTAAGGCCATATGCCACTATAGCATCATTGTTCTTGCGGTCATCATCCACAATGACTTTAAAGAAGATTAGAAGTTTAGATGTCGGTCCATGACATAGTCGCAGGTCACATCGATTCAATTAAGGGTCCATGCCGTACAACCACTGTGTGCCACACACACCGATTGGACTGCCTTAATTATACCCAGAGTCGTGAGTTCGTGTTACGAGAGCTGGACCATCACGAATCATCATGATGGTACACGCGGTCTCACGTGGAAGCCGAATATGAGAATTTCCAAACTTTCTCTTCTTCATGCATAATTAGTGACAATAGTTTCTAGTAAGGATGCCCATCAGGCAGTTAAGTCAAAGGCTCAAACCAGTATACTGGTCCTCTGCGTTGTAATTATTGTGGTGTTGGACAAGAAGAGTCCAAATTATATATTGATTTCAAAACATTTCCTCGTTATTTCTTTAATAAACACATTTTTTTTAGTAGACCTCTCATTCGAGTAGCTATATTCAAAAATATGAAACCCCACCTTACATCAGCAAGTGGCGAAGAGCCCGTAACGACCCAAGAGACAGATCTCATACTAATTGCTGATAGGTACGGAAGTTAGGTCTCCTTTATAGATCACCAAGTGTTCAATATATGTGTGTGTATCCGCCTCTGTGCTGTAATGGTTAGCGTGATTAGCCGCCACCCACCAGGAGACCCGGGTTCGATTCCCTCCTCTACCACAAAATTTGAAAAATGGTACGAGGACTGAAACGGGGTCCACTCAACACTGGGAGGTCAAGTGAGTACAGATGGGTTCGATTCCCTCCTCAGCCATCCTCGAAGTGATTTTCCGTGGTTTCCCACTTTTCCGGGCAAATGCCGGGATGGTATCTAACTTAAGGCCACGGCCGCTTCCTTTCCTCTTCCTTGTCTTTTTCTCCCAATCTTCCCATCCCCCCACAAGGCCCCTGTTCAACATAGCAGGTGAGGCCGCCTTGGTGATGTACTGGTCCCCTTCCCCAGTTGTATTCCTCCGGCCCAAAGTCTCACGCTCCAGGACACTGCCCTTGAGGCGGTAGAGGTGGGATCCCTCGCTGAGTCGAGACATGCGACGCGCAGTTTTGGCACGCGGCAATTTATTATCTCTCGAAGGAAGAGAAAGTTCATGTAGTAGAATATCGTACGCCGTGATACCACCCTCAGTCGAGAGAACATTGCTGGCTCGTGTCAGAACTCGGATCGGTCTTCGGGCCAGACCTCACCTACACAGTTGCTAAGGAAAGCTCTGCACCTGAGTTCTTGGCTTGTTGATGAATCTCATTATCGCCTCCGTTGGGGACATTAGTGGATGTGCATCTTATATCTAGTGGGTGCGGACCGCACAGGAAACGAGTCTCTACCTAATATTTGTATTCCTGGTACATCTTATCGATTAGCATAACCGTGTCGGTAGATAAGGATCAGGATAACCCTCAAGTTCCCAAAATCTTAGTTTCGATGAGAAGTTCCAGTTCTAGATAAATGCTATATTCGCTGCGCTATACGCGTCAACATGACGAACTCCGTGGTTTTTTTAGTGTTCAGCCGTGGAACAGAAAACCAGAGTGCGATGTCCGAAATTTTAAACCTATGTCAATTATTTAGCGGAAATCAACACCTCTTGCATAATTATATTGTGGTTAGGCAGTTCAAGTCTGTCCAGTTTTTATTGAAATATATTATTACCTGTAATAATGGCCACGTTATTGTTGAATTGTTCCTAAGATACCGTACAGTTGAAACCCCGATCGCAACTATTTGGAAAATATGTATACTCAATTTCAAACATTTTAAATGATTAATTAGTTTAAGATACTGCTTTGAATTCAGAGCAGTGTTAACATGAAAGCTAGGAGTCTTTGATGGTTCATATGGCAAAGGGTGGTGGAATGTGAAATATTCGCGGGAATGGGTGCTCATTTGTGTTTCATGAACACAGTTTTGTTTTGAAGTGACTGTTACAGGTGGTGCGCTCAAGAATATTGTTGGCATTTTATTAAAGGGACCTAACATCTAGGTCATCGACACATGCGTTCTCTTCATTTTATCCTGTTTGTAGTAGTAGTAGTAGTAGTAGTAGTAATAGTAGTTTAATTCCTTGAGTCCGGCATTGAGATTATATCAGTTGCATTGTTAGCAGAACACAAACTGTATAAAATCCGGCACTTAAAACCTTTAACTAATACTTGACGCTTATATGTACAAAAATTGAAATAATGTATGCAGGTTTTTGGTTGGTTTAAGATTTCTTTCATCCACATTTCTCCATCCCGTCTTTCGTTCAATACGTCCTCTTGATGAATTATTCCTTCTTCAGTCGGTCGGTCGGTCGGTCGGTTGGTCGGTCGGTCGGTCGGTCGGTGAACACTCGTATAATAATTGTTTCACTGTTTCTTAACTTTCTCCGCAGATTCTGCATTTCTTTTGATTATCTTTAGCCCAATACATTTTGGTTAGATCTTCATTCCCGCATCTGAATCTGGGAATTGTTATCTGGTCTTGCTGGTATCCTCTTCTGCGCAAGAATTGCGGTAGATCTTGAATATTTGGCAGTACTCAGCTCTCTATATTTTATTGAATCTGACTTGCTGCTGTACGTCTTTGTCCCTCCTGCGCAGAGATGTCAAGTACGTGTTCGTCTTGTCCTCACCTCCTTCTGACTTCTTCTGGCGATAGGCAGGTTCGATTGTAATATTCTCGTAGTCTCGTCTCCCATTTGGAGAGGCCTTCTTTCCTGCCATCTGTTTCTTACAAGCATTCTTTTACTATTGTGTTTCATGATGTTTGCCGAATATTTGCTTCGAATTCTGCTGCTTTCATTCCGGGGTCTAATAGGAATCACCCCCTTCGCATTCTTCCAGTACGATATCATTCGACATGCACCTGTCCAGTTCCAGGATCCATTTTATATAACGCACTTGTGTCCTTTCCAACTTTGATTGCTCAGCCCATCCCCATATCTCTGCTGCATAGATCAAGGTGCTCTTCACTAGATAGTCAAACATCATAATTCTTCTTTGGAAGTCAGCTCCAAATCTTCTTTCACCTATACCTCAAACTTGCTCCATTGCAATTAATTCTCTATTATTGGCCAGTGTGATATGCTTTTCTGCATACGTTTTTTGGTGAACAGGTAGTCTATCCGAGGTATTTGAATTCATGATCCTCTTCTATGCTTTTGTTTGCCCATTTCCACTTGTTTGTCATTTTCTTGCTTCTAACTCTTTTGAGGACAAGATTTTTTTTTATTTTCCAGCGTTCAGTTTTGGATTCTTCGTCTCACTACATCGAGTGAACGCTTCTAGCATCTGTTCTTGGTACACGCATAGTGTAGGCACTCTAGTAAAAATATAACATATAACTTTGCGAAGAAATCTATATGTTTTTTACCTCAAAATCCTTTTAGAATAGAGTTGTGTTCATTCTAAATGCCAGGACCCACCCGACCAGTCCATAAAGGTACATCTACTTTTATAACCTAATGAATGATTTCACGTCCCATCGTCCATTAGGCGGCCAGCTACGAGCACAAGCTATTGGTCGACATGACGTCATTCCGTTTCCAACCCGCTCAAAGTAAAGAAACACGGAAAGGCTCTGCAAGTAGTTGTAACCTATCTTTGCAAATCCAGACCAAGATCTGTCATGAGAAATGTGGGAGACACTTTTACGTATCGCTGTGGCGCGTACTGCCCGCACGACAAGAAAAAAAGTAATTTAGTGGTTGTAATTTTCTTGCGAGTGCCAGGCTTGCATAGCTCCTGTGTTTTTCGTTGGACATTTCATTAACAGTTGGTAACATTTCGCAGCTCTTAAAGACACTCCTATCGGCAATCCCGACAACTAAGCATAGACCATAAATAAGACCTGCTGCCGAGCCTCAGTGTGCAATAACTGGAGTGAGTGGAGTGCCTGCACTAAGCTTCTGCACTGTTCTATCTCTCTCTCATCTTTTGTGGGTAATACAAATTGAATTACTGCGTGGGTGGGGGGAGGTTTCAAAGCAAGAATAGGAGAAGAAGGACATAGGCGATAGGATTGAATCAGACCGTCGGTCTCTAAAAGTGGCTCTCAGCAACAGGAAAAACAAAGTACACCAGAAAGCAGAGTGGAGGATCGACTACTTCCTGCCGGACTGATTGGCTCAGACGGTTAAGGCGCTGGCCTTCTGACCCCAACTTGGCAGGTTCGATCCTGGCTCAGTCCGGTGGTATTTGAAGGTGCTCAAATACGTCAGCCTCGTGTCGGTAGATTTACTGGCACGTAAAAGAACTCCTGCGGGACTAAATTCCGGCACCTCGGCGTCTCCGAAAACCTTAAAAGAGTAGTTAGTGGGACGTAAAGCAAATAACATTATTATTATTATCATCGACTACTTCCTCTTGAAACAGTAATCATCCCCATTACTATGAAGTGTGGGGTCCGAGGGGAATGAAACATACTGAGTAAACATCCAGAACATGCGGTATCTTATAATTCTCTCTGATTTAATCACTTGATTTCACTTTAACAAACACACGCTGCTCGTTTCTCTCTTGCAAGCGCGCCATAGCTTCTCAAGCACACATTTTCTTGAAAAAGTGTAAGCAGGGCTTAGTGGCTCAGACGGTAGAGCGCTGGCCTTCTTACCCCAACATGGCAGGTTCGATCCTGGCTCAGTCCGGTGATATTTAATGGTACTTGAATACGTCAGCCTCGTGTCGGTAGATTTACTGTCACGTAAAAGAATTCCTGTGGGACTAAATTCAGGCACCTCGGTTCTCCGAAAACTGTAAAAGTAGTTAGTAGGACGAAAAGCCAATAGCATTATTATCAATGAAAAAGTGTAATACATGCCATCAATATTTTTTTTTTGTTTAAAAATTTATCCGGTGTATTAGGATATTGTGAACACTGGGTTAATTGTAAATAAACTGGCTATAAATATCGTAAGATATATTGATAGCTTTCAGTGACCATACGAACTCGCTCTACATGGCAGGTACATTATAGTAATTGATTTACAGTAGTATTTTAGTATAACTAGGAAGCAGATATTTTAAATTACTAGTAAAGTAGAAAACCAATAAATACTGATGACCCTACAACCTGCCTGAGTAGGCATTACCGTTTACACAGGTGCGCTCTCTCGTTTGTTGAAGGCACTGCAGGGGTTTCACGCAAAAAAACAAAAAAAAAAAAAAAAGGGCCAATTCGTACACTCCACACCAAAGCATTACAAACTCAAGGTGGAAGATCAACAAATATATCGAATACTGTTGTGTTTCTGTTAACAACATAGTAGCAAATACGATAATTGTATTAGATAAATGCCGTGTGAAACTACTAAAAACTTGGCGTCTCGTGAAGACCTTGCAACGACTTCACGCAACGCTGTATTTTACACAGTTCAAAAGAATTAGGAGAACATAGTTTTGAATTTATGCCATGCTCCAGAAAAACAATGCCTCACACTCAGGTATATTATCAACTAAAACTTTATTCTTTACCGCTGAAGTATGCAAAAGAACATCGATGGATTCGCGTTCATTTTCAGAACACAAAAGGAAATGTCCAAATAGGGGTGAAACCAAAGGGCTAACAGTCCTCCGGGGTTGAAAAATCACAGTTGGAGAGCTTCAGTATGGCGTATGTCCTCCACGAGCATTTATCACAGCTTGGCACCTACGTGGCATGCTTCGTATAAGTCGACGGAGGTCACGTTGCGGTATCAGGTCCCATTCTTCAATGAGAGCCTGTTCGAGGTCTTGGGGAGTCTGCGTTGGAATAGGACACTACAAACACTTCTGTCAAGCCGATACCACACATGCTCGATGGGATTTTTTTTTGTTAGGGGCTTTACGTCGCACCGACACAGGTCTTATGGCGACGATGGGATAGGAAAGGCCTAGGAGTTGGAAGGAAGCGGCCGTGGCCTTAATTGAGGTAGAGCCCCAGCATTTGCCTGGTGTGAAAATGGGAAACCACGGAAAACCATCTTCAGGGCTGCCGATAGTGGGGTTCGAAACTACTATCTCCCGGATGCAAGCTCACAGCCGCGCGCCTCTACGCGCACGGCCAACTCGCCCGGTCGATGGGATTAAGGTCGGGACTCACTGCTGGCCATTCCATGTCTTGAATGTCCACTTCTCGCACGACAGCTCTGCTCTGGTGATGCGCGCTACATGAGCCTTGGCATTGTCGTGCATGAGTACGAATTCAGGGCCAACACCGTATGCAGCAACCAACACATTCTATAACCCCGCAGCGGTAACATTACCACGGACGACGACAAGATCCGTACGGCCATCAATACTGATGCCACCCCACAGCATCTCAGAACCTTGTCCGAATCGGTCGCCTTCCTGGACAACTTTTGGCATGTACTGCTCACCACGGCATCTCCATACACGTTAACGTCCATCACGCTCTGTCAGGGGAAATCTGAACTCGTCTGCGAATAATACAGGTCTCCATTGGCGAAGTTGCCAGTTGACATGGGTACGACAAACAGAAGGCGATCTGCGCGATGTTGCTGCGTTAAACAGGGCACTCGAATAGGACGTCTGGGTTTTAAGGACACTTTTCCTAACCTGTTCCTTACTGTCTGGTCGGACACCGTGACTCCAGTGAGCCTCCTGAGGTTTTATTGCAGTTCTCTGTTCTGGTCTGGGTGTTTTTTCTGTCCCCATCATTCCTGTAACTCATACCGTCCACTTCCCTTCACTGCAGAGGCAAGGACTTTTATTCCCGGAGGGGAGTGATAGTCGGATAGTGTCCCCATTGGCTTCTTAACAAGGCGGCTGCGGTTTAAATGCCGGTCAAAGCATGGTGGATTTTGAGAATGGAATGCCACATCCATATAGTCGAGAGTCCACGTATTAATTGGAGGTCCCGTGGCTATGATCACGATAGCAACAGTCAGGTATAACTACAAACTTGCTTGCCTGCTGTTCAGTACTGCGTTTGACGCTGCCCACCCTCATCAGAGGGTCGTCCTTAAAAGCCTGTTATGGTCTCGTGAAGTTGTTTTTATTACTTTCAAATGCTACTGCATGAAACCGCAACAAGAGACCAACGACTAACCGACTGTGCCACAGAGGTCGGCTGGATATAAAATATAAGGCGAGTCTCGCACCTTAACCCCGTGCGGGTGGACACAGAATAATACACTCATGTCATTCTTTATCTGCCGTGATAGGAGACTGAAGAGAGAACACCCTATGACTTTCATCTTGGGAGCGTGGATTGGTGTTCGCGATCCTGTCATTGTTTTCACTTGTGTTGAACTCCCCACTTTCAAGTTTCCTATTTGACCTCCTTTGAACCGACCTCGGTAGCTGCAGTCACTTAAGTGCGGCCAGTGTCCAGTACATGGGAGATAGTTGGTTCGAACCCCATTTTTGGCAGCTCTGAATATGGTTATCCGTGGTTTCGCATTTCCACACCAGGCAAATGCTTGGCCTGTACCTTAATTAAAGACACTTCCGCTTTATTCCTGCCCACTCCTACCCATTTCCTATCCCATCGTCGCCATAAGTTCTATCTGTGTCGGTGCGACGTAAAACAACTTGTAAAAAAATAATCACCACTACCTCCTGTACCTTATCTTTCTGCTCTAATTTGATTGTTCAGTAGATGTATCCATCCTGATAAAGCTTTTTATCCTTCACGTCCTCATCATTCAGTGAAAAGTCATCTGGTAGTTTATCTAGAAACGTGGTCCATTGCATGATTGTCAATGATTATCTCAGCTGAGAGTTTAAAATAAAACAGTTTCTAGCTCCCAACATTTCACCAGAAATTATGCCTGACATCTTCAAGGTCACTATTGACTTTCGGAGTGAGTTAATCCTTGAAAATACCAGGCGTAATTTCTGACGAAACATTGTGAGCTAGGAACCCAATTGGACCTCTCCCTACAAACTCCGGGAATTTATTCTATTTCATTATGGAGGACATACACCTTCAAGGTAACAAAAACAATAGTTTGTATCATTTTTACAAAATTAAACTGACACGAACCTTCACCCTCATATTTTGTGGTAAATAATTCCAGATTTATATAAAATTTAACGAGTTATGATTTGAAATATATACTTGTTGTAAACAAGGTTGGGTTTACAAAAACACAACTTCTTTATTTACTTCACATGTAAAATTACAATATTTATACTAACAAAACTGAAAGTTATCTCGAAGCAAAATGAACTATGAATTTGGAGAAAGAGTCTGTCTTTGTACACTATATACATGTTGGAGTATTCACGTTCACTACTATTTCGGAAAGATAGTCCTTGTGACATGAAAAGTTCTTGATAGTCGAAAACTATCAGAAGCACTGACGTAAATATCTCAGAGAGTCCTTCCTTGTTGAAGTGTCTGAGTTCATTAACGTAAGTTCAATGACTGAAGAGTTCCTACTTAGCAAAACTAAGTTGATAATGGGAGCTCGCATTAGCTAGGTAATGATAGTGGCATATAATGGTAAGACTGGGCATGGACAGCGGAATAGACAAGAGGAGCGGTGACCCGAGGTGAGACCTCTTACTGCCAGAAATTCAGTCCACCTGGCCGAAGCACATTTTCAAGAGGAGTAGCCTCCGTGCTCGACGTAGGGTGTATTCTGGAGCTGGACACCGGGGTCAGTGGGCGTCTGGACAGACTAGGAGCTCCTTTTTATAGCACACACGACGTTCCAGGCACGCGCACTGAGAGCTGCGCGTCGAGGCTCGAAGAATAACACACTGGCACGCGTGTAGCTGGCTGGCGGATCGAGAAGGGAGCGACGGACATACAACAATACTTCCATGTGATCACAGCTGGGTGGATAGTGTGTAAATTTATTAACAGATTCCTCGAAACTGGCGATGATAATGCTTGTTATTTAAAGAAGCCTAACATCTAGAGCATCGGCCCCTAATTGTACGAGGTGAGAGGAAATGTAGTAACAATTAAAAATCCAAAACTTATCCACTGACAAAAATTCAAAACTTGATGGTGAAGAATGAATGAATATGAACTGAAAATAATCAGCGGGTTTAGCTCACAATATTGAAAGTTAAAATAATTCCAAAATCCATCCACTGACTAGAAATTAAAAAGATGGCGATGAACAATGGTTATGAACTTAAAACAATCAGTGGATCCGACCCGCTAAGACCCAACTTCCCATAAAATAACTTAAAACAATGGTATCAACTAAAAAAGGGACTGCTTCCAAAGCAAAACCGTAAGTCGATGATGCTTGTTGTCTAAAGGGGCCCAAAATCCAGGTCGCCGGCCCTTCACAACGGTACTCATTGCTGGTAAAGTAGAGCCATGGTGTTTCTCATGTAGCGGTACTAATCACAACTGACGACACTCACAGTGTTCCTCACATAGTACTACAAATCACAAGGAATGTACTACTCAAAGGTAATGCAGACCCATGGTCTTCCTTACATAGTTACACTAATCACAGGCAACGTCCAAACCTGTGGTGTTTTTCACGTAGTAATGCTGGGGCTGTACCTTAATTAAGACTTCCTTCCAACTCCTAGGCCTTTCCTATCCCAACGTCGCCGTAAGAACTATCTGTGTCTGTGCGACGTAACGCCGCTAGCAGAAAAATCTTCACGTAGTGGTACTGATCCCAGGCAACGTAAACCCATGGTATTTTGCATTCAGTGCTTCTAATCACGGGTACTGTAAACCCATAGTGATCCACCCACGATGATACTTATCACAGGCCCATGGTGTTCCTCACATAGTGGTACTAATCGCAAATAAAGTTGACCCATGGTGTTCCTTGCGTGATTATATTAATCACAGGTAATCTCATGGTTCAAGAACCATCAGCCCTTGGTCGCCCCTTTTAGTCACCTCTTACAACAGACAGAGGATACCGTGGGTGTATTCTTTATCTGTGTCCCCCACTCACAGGAGTTCCTCGAAACTATTTTTTCTTAGAAACCATTTGCATAAGTTCTACAGTTTTCAAGATAATTGCATTTATTTGTATGACTATCCTTCCAAGTGCTTTCTAAAATCTGAACATCAGTCTTTGGTCATTTTGAAGTGAAAAATTTACAATGAGAATTTTGAAAATATAGCAATCCAAACATTTTAAAAATCACATAATACAGTTTAGTGTGCAGTAGATGGAAGAGCAGGTTTCAAATATAAGGTACACTGAATTTCCTTGAGATAGGGCTTGTAGGACTGGAGGAACAGAATTTACAAAAGGGTCGAAATTTTAATGGTGCCTCTCTTATATGATCCCCCTTAAGAGAGTCTTTTAACACATATTTTTGAAGTAAGATGTATCTACCAACAGCAACCTGGGAGGAAAACGGCATTAAAGTCCTTGTTACTGAGAATCACATCTCTTACCTCCAGTCAGCTTAGTACACTGCACATATACCTTATCTCTTGGAACATCCCTCTGTGTTAGTGAACAATTGCTTTTTCTTTTTTATTATCTGTGTGTGTATCTTTTCCAGCACTTTATTACAAACTTTCCTCACTTATTCTAGTTACAGAAGGGCCTACAAGAGGTCGACTTCAAATCTCGTCCTTAGTAAGTGATTATTTTTGCCTGTATTATTATGTACTTGGATTTTTGTTTGTTGTTTGTTTGGTTGTTTTTATTTTATCTCTCGTCAACAGTAATCTGATATAGCATGTATTTATGCTGAACGATTAAATACTACATTAAAAAAATACCTTATCTCTATATAACTCAGCAAAACTTACGTTTTAGTATCTCCAAGTTATGCACTTTGTTTCTGGTCGAATTATGTCCTGTGTGTAGCGCTTGAAATCGATATATGACTGAAAGGCAGTCGTATTGCTCTTTTATAAACTGGTCACGTTGGACCACAAGCGACTCTATTGGGGAGAATTTCGTGTGCGGTGAACGACATGGCGCAGGAGCTTGCAATCTTGTCTGTTGGTTGTAGTAAGCACGTAGTGAGCTGACCGCGGTAACGACAGACAGGTGAGACAAGCCACTGGCTAATTAGGCAGCCCGCTTAAACTCCACAGAGCCCATTTATTATTTAGTTAACTTCACCCTCTTAGTAGAACGTGGGACAGCTTGTAAGGCTCAGCTTCGTGTTCAAGTACACCCATATAATCTGTCAAGTTTTCACGTATCGTAATTGTACCTTACGAGTGTGGTCCATGAGGTAAGAAACGTTCAAAAACTAGAACTTGTAAAAAAATATTTCATGAATGTTCACTTTCAGAATGGATAAAACGAGAACGGTCACAAATACAAACAAGCAGATATAATAATAATAATAATAATAATAATAATAATAATAATAATAATAATAATAATAATAATAAAGCCATTTAAGCACTTTAGGCCTTTTCAATAGTGAAATTACCAAGGTTTCGCCCCAGTGTAGCCGTGGGCTCATCAGTTGGATTGCTACACCTTTCCAAGACTCTGGTAGCTAGTGCGCCCTTAAGACACCACTACAAGGATCCTATGTAGGACAATACAGTAAAAATGAAACGGCATATGGCTTTTAGTGCCGGGAGTGTCAGAGGACATGTTTGGCTCGCCAGATGCAGGTCTTTTCACTTGACGACCGTAGGTGACCTGCGCGTCGTGATGAGGATGAAATGGTGATGAAAACAACACATACACCCAGCCCCCGTGCCAGGGAAATTAACCAATGATGATTACAATTCCAGACCCTGCCGGAATCGAATCCGGGACCCCTGTGACCAAAGACCAGCACGCTAACTATTTAGCCATGAAGCCAGACGACAATGCAGTGACAGTATAAATGCCTGCCCTTGGCCTTTGTATCCCTTAAAATTATGGTTTCCTTCTGGGAACTTAATTTTGAAATAATAATAATAATAATAATAATAATAATAATAATAATAATAATAATAATAATAATAATAATAATAATAATAATATACCAAGCGAGTTGAATGTGTGGTACGCCTCACGTAGATATAAGATTACATTCGGAGATGGTGCGTTCGAAAACCCTACGAGTAGTACTTCTTTTTAGTGGTCTCCAACTTTCACGCAAAGCAGTTACTGGGACTGTACCGTAATTGAGGCCTCGACTGTTTCCTACCCAGTTCTAGTCCTGTCCTTCCCCCATAGTTGCCGAAAGCCTATCTGCTGTAACGCGAAGTTAAACCACGAGCAAAACCAAACATGTTTATGGAGATGCTTAGTTCATTAACAAAATGACTAAACGTTTTACTGGAACAGCATGTTACAAATAGGGCCTATACTAGTTGTTGAATCCATAATTATCACTTAGAATGTGCATGATTACATTTCTGTCCACCCTTCATATTGCTGCATTTGATGTCTTCCACCTGGTACAGAAATCAAGCATCAGGTTAATTTTCAAAAGGTAGAGACATGTGCACAAATCCTTAAAACATTGCCGGGATGGTTTCCATAACAAGTTTCCATACAGCAAGTTATTTGTTCTCGGATTTAAACTTTTACACGACCACCACTGATATTTCCCTTAGTTTTTACTCTATCGGTATAAACATAAAGTTTGTAAGTAAGATTCTGAATAAATATTGTCATTAGTATTTTCCTCCAAAACGGAACGTAAGGGACATATACCGAGTCTTATGTTTTAGGCCCTCTGCGGACATTTTTGAACAAGATTAAAAAAAATTAAACCCCATGGCATTACAGCCCTTAAGGGGCCTTGGCATACCAAGTGACAGCTGCTCAGCCCGAAGGCCTGCAGATTATGAGGTGTCGTGTGGTCAGCACGACGAATCCTCTCGGCCGTTATTCTTGGCTTTCTAGACCGGGGCCGCTATCCCACCGTCAGAGAGCTCCTCAATTCTACTCACGATGAGTGGACCTCGAACCAGCCCTAATGTCAAGGTAAAAATCCCTCACCTGGCTGGGAATCGAACCCGGGGCCTCCGCGTAAGAGGCAGGTACGTTACCGCTACACGACGGGGCCGGCGAACAAGATTCTACTTGCCTTTATCCTAAACTTAAATACCAAGTTTCATGAAAATCTACCAATTAATTGTCCTGTGATACTGTAACAGATACACAAACAGACACACAAATAAACTGGACTCGTTATGGGCCATTATTTGTCCTATCCGATATAAAAACGAAGTATTATATCAGCTTAATACTCAAAATATACAGACAGAATACGATTATATACGTACCGAGTTGCAAAATAAAACTGGCCCGGAAAATATTTACAATAGGACTGACTCGTGATTGTCTCTTGTTAATGAACATCACAGAAGATGCTGGGAATGGCCTCATCTGAAGAAATGAAAACTGAGGATCCAAAAGTCCTGACTTCACTTCACTTAGAAACCACCGGCAGAATTCAATACGCGAAGGTTCGTCAGGACGCTTTAACGCATGCACAACAGTAAATTTGTAAGGATGAAGGTCCTTTTTGATAATATTTCGACACGACGATCTCTAAATTTCCATTTGCACAGATAAGCTGTTTTATCACAGTGCAGCAAGGGAAAATATAATGGCGAAAATTGCAGCACTGTTTCTTAGTACCGGCTATAACTTTGGATGGAGTGGGTGTATTTAAATTATCGCGTTGTCATCTGGAATACAAAGATATCCTCAAGGCATAATAGAATACTGTGCAGTGACAATTGAGACAAGTGATTTGTGCGGGCGTAATGTGAAGTTTGGCGGAACAATTTCAAAATGTCGAAGATTTTCGCTCAAAATGCCGATAATAAATTGATGAAAGGGAATCAGAATGATACAGAACATCAGAACAAATTGATTGGTGTGCCTAAAGACAATGCTCAACATTCTGAGTGTAGAGCACGTCAAAAAGCCGACCGTCAGAACGAACAAGACGCATACGACAGGAACAAATGAAGTGCCTGACATCGACGTTAAAAGTACAAGAGCAACCTAAGGTGCCCAAAATAAATTAACATCTTTGTAGATGTAAGGCACGCTTAAAATCTTAACTTCAGTGTGTGCGCGGTATTACGCCCTGAGTCAACGAGAGTGCTTCTGCGCCTACTGATGAATATCGACGATAATATTCATAGTATCGAACTTTCATAGGACTTCATGGTGACTATTGTTACGAAACAACAGAAACTCGCAATTTTCTCTCGTGTTAAAATAAATTTGACCACGCTTTTTCTGTGTGAGATCGTTTGCAGACTACTTTTGGAACTCGGTACATTTAAAGTAGTCGTGAACTCTATACTGCACCCGCCGCCCCTGTCGGGCTCAATACTCCCCGAAAGGATTTTATTTCTGCTTTGATTGCAGTATTTATTCTACCAACTTATTAAAGAAAATGCAATACGCTACGGGATCCTCGCTTACTAACATCCGCTTGCGCTCGCTAGTCACTTTGAGAGTATAGATTCACTCGCCGGTGACAAACACACGGTTGAAGATACTCTTACTTCGCATTTCAAGCTCTTGCTGGCATCGAATTGAATTCATCCGGGAGTCTCGTTCGAGTATGGCAAAATGTTTCTGTTACAGGCGCTTCTGCCATGAGTTGTCAATTTGACCGACTACAATGACGGACTCGACTCCAATGTGCCTACCATTCCGTCTGGTGACTTCAATTTTCTTTCAAACGAAAGGAGATACTCACATTAATGATTTCGTTTTACATTCGTTGGTAAATCGTAGCGTTTTATTTCGCCAGATCACATAGGCGTATTAACGTGCAAAATGTCTGCGACTGCATCTGGTGCAGCCTAACCGCGATATCTTATGTCGTTTACGCTGTTGCCTAGACGATCTCCTGGGGAAGGTTTATGTGTATTAAATTTTGAACTGTGACGAAGTAACTCGAAGAAACAACGCGAAAAATTTCTCTGCTTATGCTGCCCAAACCGTTAAAGATATCCACAAACTATATGGGTAAGAATGGCAGAACAGACTCCAAGTAGTTGGTAAATGGTCAATAAGGAGAAGAAGAAGATAAACAATTCAATTAAGCTTGTAAAATTTTTCCTCAATCATCTCCAAACGTATTGGCTAACGTTATCTACCATTTTTGGAACATCGTATTGTACCATATTGGCAGATGGTCATCAATGTTCACATCACATGGAATAGATGAGCCTGATTGTCAATACAGATAACGCTCCGAATATTTCTTCTTAACGGCCTTTATTAAGAAAGGAAAATAAACATTTCACTAGCAGGGTCGTTGTAATACCAACCGCAGAAGCGATGAGGAAACATGAGAGTGATTTCCACAAGATTTATGAAGCCTACGTCTGCCTCCAAGCACCAATTAGTAAATTAACGTAACGCTGCTATGAGCAGCCCCAGGTTAAATGACTAACGTCGTCCATCCGTTAACTCTATCTGAGATCATAGCACTCTACGTCGCAGCACCATTCCCAACGAAAATCCTCTCATTTGAATTTTCGCCCAGTTTTGTCATTTACACACTCTTAATAAACAATAATATGCAATCGTTAACCCGTTTATCCATTCAAACCCGAATTTTCTCGAAAGAAGGAGAAATACCCTCAAGATGTTTTGGGTCTCTTGAAAGGATTCGAAATGGCACTTTCTTGTAATGAAGATTTCCTTTTGCTGATATTTATAAGGCGCCTATGTTCTAGTCCAAGATACGCTCAAAGGCGGTGTTCCTTATTTTTAACCATGTATGACTATAGGCCTGTGAGTACAGATAGTCATTTATACTGTAACCATGTTAATAAAACCTAAGAGATTCTGTAATCTGTGCATTTCGCTCCCTTTACAAATTTTTGGGATATTTATCCCTCTCAGGTGAACTCAAAGCCATATCAGTGACCCATAGCTTTCATCAATCTTTTGTTTGATGTTTGTTTGTTTGTTTCTTTTTTTCTTTCTTCCACATGTAGAAACAGCCGAATATATTTTGACCAAACGTCATGTTTATACTCTAACCGTCGAGGATCAGGCTTGAAAATACATGGGATTTCAAAAAAAAACTTCGTACACAGGAAGCTTACGGAAAGACCGAAAAATCTATTTGTTATTTTCTCATAATTTATATTTTGTAAAATATATACAGTACCTAACAAAAGTTTAAGACCACCAACGAAAATCAGTTAATGTACTCCTTGTCCTTCATTTATTGTACGAATTGGTCTACAAAATATTTCGTGGCTTAATCGTTTTAATATACACATTATGAAAAACAACCACTGAAAAATCGATGGATTTTCAGAGTTATAATTTTTCAAAAGTCCTGAGAACCTACAAAAATACCACACTTTTGGTTGTAAGGAACTTCCTGTTCACTAAACTACAAAAGGTATACACAAGGCTACTTTATTTTTTTCTAAATAACTATTCAGTAAAGTGTATGGCACATAAAGGCCAAAATATGAAATTATCATAGGGTGGTTGTTTTTTCGTGGTGATGTTATTTTCGAAATCTCGCACTTTAATAATAAAAACTAACACCGTATTTAGAAATGCATGAAAAATCTGTGGAAAGAGTTACCGAAACCGGAACTTGCACTCTTCATGTAGTATAGGATTCGCTCAACAGATCTAAGTGGTCAGTCCAAGTTACAGATGGAGAATTATCGCTTACTGGTGTCTTATCTTTGACCTAACAGGCACTGTCGTGAAAAATGCAGAAAAAAATAATAATGTTATTTGTTTTACGTCCCACTAACTACTCTTTTACGGTTTTCGGAGACGCCGAGGTGCCGGAATTTAGTCCCGCAGGAGTTCTTTTACGTGCCAATAAATCTACCGACACGAGGCACCTTCAAATACCACCGGACTGAGCCAGGATCGAACCTGCCAAGTTAGGGTCAGAAGGCCAGCGCCTTAACCGTCTGAGCCACTCAGCCCGGCCAGAAAAAAAAGTACCCTGTGATACCTTCATCTTTCGAATTTTACGGAAATATACATTCGACTGGATAGGTATTTATAAAAACTTTAGTAAACATAATACCTGCTTTAGTTCAAAAGTGGCCAAAAGTGGTGTACGTTTAGAGGTTCTCAAAATGTATAAAAAATTATAACTCATCTTCATTCTATATTTCAACGGTTAATTTTTCGTAAGTTGTTTATCAACACGAATAAACCACAAATGTAAGACCAGAAGTTCATTAACTGATTTCTGCTGGTGGTCTTTCACTTTTGTCAGGTACTGCACTGTATATCCTGTAACGAACATCCTTTCATTTTACTTCCAGTCTAGTGCGCATTTTTTGCTTACTACTGCAACCGAGGAGCAATTTAGTGTTTTCTAAGGGTCTTGTGTTCCACTGAAACTCGATTCGAATCCCAGCATCTGTTTTTTTTCCTAGTGGCTTTACGTCGCACCGACACAGATAGGTCTTATGGCGACGATGGGATAGGAAAAGCCTAGGAGTTGGAAGGAAGCGGCCGTGGCCTTAAGTAAGGTACAAGGTGGGATTCGAACCCACTATCTCCCGGATGCAAGCTCACAGCCGCGCGCCCCTAACCGCACGGCCATCTCGCCCGGTCCCACCATCTGTAGCCCTAAATGTGTTTTTTTATTTTAACATTATACTGGGTGTGTACGTAAATTAAGGTCACGGCTGCTACCTTCCTAATCTTAAACCTTTCTTTTAATAATAATAGGTCCTAGTGTTGTTGGCACAGAGCTCGATAGTTGCAGTTACTTAAGTGCGGCCAGTATCGAGTATTCGGGAGATAGTGGGTTCGAACCTCACTGTCTGCAGCCCTGAAGATGGTTTTCCGTCGTTTCCTATTTTCACACCAGGCAAATGCTGGGGCTGTACCTTAATTAAGGCCACGGGCGCTTCCTTGTAAACTTGTAAAAAATTAAAAACCTTAAAAGTTACGTGATTCCTACCGCGCAACCAACTCCCTCAGTTGCAAATGGTGTATGCTGTAATGCTAAGTATTGTGGTGTGAGACACTAGTGATTATGTCATATAGTTATTCCCAATGCCTATTCCTTCGTCTATCACGAGCACGGCGCAAATTACGTAAATATCCTTCTGGTTTGGGAGCTTTTGTTCATCCAATGCTATATTTTTTAGAAAGACAATGCTATATCGTATAAGTAGGGATCGTATGTATTCTTATAGAATAACATCATTCCATTTTTGCCATGGCCCGTTAGATCTGAAAATATCAGGTAAGATAATGAGATATATAAGATAACAATTTATTCTGGCAATATTCCATACACTTTACCATTCTTAATTTGTTTCACTGTTACTAGAAACAACGTCATTTCAATAATTCAAAAAGAGTAGTAAGAATAAAACATAATATGAATAGTGGTAATAATTATCATTAAATTTACTCACTGATGTTAATAATAGAAACGTGTCATACATGTCATATATTAGTAACATTCATAAAAATATTAAGGGACTGGAGTCACAATGTAAGCTATAGTAATGACAAAATATCAATGTAATAGGAGTAAACTCAGTAGTTATAAAATTAAGATAACTTGTTGAATATTCTGAAATATCGCCTTCAGTCGTGAGAAAGTGGAAGGAAACGATTCATTAAAAAAAGGAAAATGATTACGTCCAGGAAGGACTAGGAGGAAGAATTTTAAGGTTTCCTAGTTTTTTCGCAAAGACATTGATTGACATTGTCACCAATGGAAATGTTAGAAAGTAACCAAGCTTGAACATTTACGTGACTCATGATCATAGCCAAAGGCTCGCAAGTTTTACGTTAAATTTGAGCCATAGGGACGTGACTTTCGACTTCAGAACTCCTACAATGTATTGATCGGGGTATAAACTGGATCACTTTAATCATTATTCAGATGATACGTCTCTTTAGCTATCACGCTCATATTGAAGCTGTATGGGACATAACCAAATAAGGGCTGTGACACTGCAAATGTGATTTCATGTTCTCTGACAACACCGAATTTAGCCTCTAATATATAGTTACACTGTAGTATAAACTATAAACACCGGGAGAGTTGGTCGTTGAGCGCAGCTGTGAGCTTGCATCCGGGAGATAGTGAGTTCGATTCCCACTGTCGGCAGCCTTGAAGACAGTTTTCCGTGGTTTCCCATTTTCACACCAGGCAAATGCTGGGGCTGTACCTTAATTAAGGCCAAAGCTGCTTCCTTCCAACTCTTAGCCCTTCCCTATCCCATCGTCGCCATAAAACCTGTCTGTGTCGGTGCGACGTAAAGCCACTAGCAAAAAAAATATATAAACATTTATTTACAAGCGATAAATACATAGGCATGATCACCGTGATGTCCCTGGTGCACCAACTTAATTTACGTTGTGGTTGGGACCAGTATAGGAATCTCCCCTTCGGGTAACAGCTGGTGAATAACGTAGGCTATATACGATCAAAAGACGAGGGGGGGACAGAATCATTTACGTAGGTTTGATAGGCACACCGCAGTACTCATATGTATGATAAGTTGCCAGCACTATTTACCTCACGGCGCTAACGACATCGTCCTTAGGACTACGCATAAAAATCCTGATCATTACTAAATGGGATTGAAGAGTGAGACAGCTAAGATTTATGTTACTCGAAAATTCTTCAGGTAGATACTGGGTCTGTATATCTTTTTATATGAAGTGTCTACTGATAACAACTATTTTTTTTTACAAACAGTAACTCAACTGATTGTCGTACATTGCTCCATTCTTACCGTACATTGCTCGACTCCCAGAACTGATCACATTCTTCTTACACTGCATCTTAAAGAAACACTCGAAATTTGATAATGGTCTTTCATCCTCCTCAAGTATTGATATTACTTTTGCGTTGTCAGCTCAGGCAGCATTCAGCTCCGAAGTTGTATTATTTTATGTCTGAACTCTCCGTTGACTTCTCAGAATGCTTAAAATTCTTAATTTCAGTAGATTAAAAGTCACATAATACATATCTCTTGAGGATATTTTTTCATAATATTGTGGATTATCCTTAAGAATGGAGCTATTCGTAACGTTATAATTATATAGCAAGTACCATTAGCTTCATAATTTTACACCAATGTGATGTATTAGTCAATTTTCTTGTCAATATTCTTTTTCTAAGTTGTTATGGAACGTAGACAGAAAAGCGAAAACCAAATTTCACATCACTATTACATCAAAAGCTGAGACGTTATGCTAACGGGGCATGTTGCGAATACTATGGACAGCCAAAACAAAAGATTTCATCATTCAAGAACTCAAGGTAGAAAACAACCTCTACAAGGTGGAAGAAGTTTGGTTTGGCAGCTAATAAAGTATGAGACTCTACGTTGGAACGGGCCGAAAGATTCGAAAGAAGTATAGTGATAGTTGTATGGTTTATCGGGAAAAAATTAAGTTAAAATTTTGGACCATGCCTTGTTTGTTAATCGTGCTTTCTAAAGAACTGGTATATGCCCAAGAAAAAGTATCTACATTTCTACATTGAGAAAGCGCAACTTCCAAAAATCTGTGATATCGAAACCACTTTATATCGCCGCTCTCTTAAAGGGCACTGTTTGATAACCGTGTTCTGCAAGTGTCCCGTGTAAGTCTGTGACTGCATGGAGGTACATGTTTACAAAGATAGCGGTCCTGCTTTGATCTGGCAGGCATGCAATACTCCACTCCCTCTCCCTCACCACGGACGTCACTTATCAGCTGCATGCGTGCCTCTCACGTACTTAACAGCTGTTCAGTTACGTATATCTCTGTAAGCTTACATGGTCCTGCAAGCTACTGTTATTGGGTGATTGTGCTCGGACGAAGGCATTTAATTCAGACTACGAGTTCTATGACGCGCTGCTAGCATATGGTGATGAACGAGAGAATACTCGCCGTGCTACGCGAATTTGCCGAGTGCCGAATACAGCAACGGTACTTGCAGCAGAGCAGCGTTTTGCTAATACCTAACAATAAATATCAAGGGTCTGTACACCTGTTTACAATCATAGATGTAGAAAAAGATATTCTGCCAATACTAGAAAAAAACCAAGGTTCAGTACTCGTAGTAGGCATGAGTCGTCGGTGTATCCGCCTGGACCGTGCATAGTAAAATAATGCTCCGTACTATATTTAACGTCTGCAGTGTTTCTCACTAGCTTAATAATATTAGTAATAATAATAATAAACATATATACATACGTGTATATATACTGTACCAGGAAATGCCCGTACTTTGTAGCTTGAGGAGCATGAGATGGTAAGCAAGGCGTGTACGGCACATTAAATTGGAGTAGGTACAGAGAGTGAGGGGTTTTGCTTTGAATGAAGTTCTGATTTTTTAAACTGTTTGTTTTATTGTTAAAAGTCAAGTTCATATCACCTCAGTACAGTAGAAGATGGATTGGGCGTGACTTTTCTCTGTCCCGCGGCTGGCGATGTCCTGCGTTGCTCTGCTACTCCTCTCGTCATCATGAATCAGCTCTCGGCACCATAGCTCCACGGTCACTCCAACGGCGAAAGCTCTTGAAGTTCTTGAAGATCTTGAATGTCTAGGAGTTTAATTCGCTGAGATTACTCACTCGGAAGGGTAGCGCGAACACACGCATTTAAGCCCTTGAGCATATTGCACGTATTAGTCTGAGGTGTAATTTCTGAATTAACTTTAATTATTCTCATGAAAGGATAAGAAAATAAATAAAGATGCCGTGTCGAATGTCAATGAAATCGAAAATAAATGTTCCTTTAAGGCAAATACACTGGTCATTTGAGAAAATAAATAAATTTAACTTTCACGCGGCCGTATGTCAATAGAAGCGAACCTGAATTCTTCTTAACGTACATGACACTTGGCACAAATTATGATATTGTACACACGAAACAAATAGTTCACTTAAGCTTTTAATGCTCAGAGAAGATAACGCAACTATTTGTAGAGTTCTACTGCTTTAACATTGCTGTGCATGTATTTACAAAGTTTATTTAACACTCCTATGAAACTATGACTGGCAATTAATTCACTTTGCTATAAGAATTTGAATGCTTTACATGTGAAATTAGTTCCGTTCACAGGCAAGAAGTAGCACTATTAGACTATTGATACAGGAGTGAGATTAGTCCCGTTCACTCACTCTGTCCTGTTTATGTTCAAACACGAATAATAATACTGATAAAATGTATAATAATTTGATACCGGTAGTGAAAATTAGTACCGTTCACTAATAGTCCTGGGTTCATTTATAGATACCGTGAAATTTAAAGTTAATTCAAACGTGAAGTTTTAATGTTTTACTAATACTCAAATTCCACTTGCGAAAATACAGGTCCCAATGCGCTATTCAAAATTCTAAGTTCGCTACCTGCATAAATATTTCAATCACTTTGAGATATTTAAAGTATCGCACTTCTCGATTCTACGACTAAGTTCGCAAGACTATTGAAGTGTTTACAAGTTCGTCTCATTGTAACTTAGCAGAGGTGACTGTAGACTTCTATTCCGTAATGTCACATCACAGCAACAACTTCCATCTGCCAACCGTCCTGGCTCGACTGTGAGATAAGACTATGTTATGTCGAATTCTCGCCTCTCTTTTATACCAAAGTCGCGGATATTGCATCTGTCTCATTTCTTTCAATATATTCCTTAGACCGAGATCGATTTTAATAAAAGTTGGCGGTATTGGAGATATTAAAATGGTGTGTACGGTGATGTTATTCTTATTTTCGTATCATAAATCACATACGAGTTATTTATGGTATAATGTTTGGAAGGTTCTATGGATGATGCAACTTAGCCTTGGCGAGTTGGAGCTGGCTCCTACGTCTCTCGCCACATGCCTACTGTAGCCGGCTGCTCTGTTGACGCGCGGCGCGTATTTTAAGTTTGAAATACCTCAGCACTGACACTGAACCAGTGTTTCTGGTACTGTACCATTACGTTACATTAGCGGCCGTCAATATAATGGATACAGTGGACAAAGATGGCGGGCAATAGCTTCAGGTGCAAGTACACAGAGTAGTGATCTAATAAATCGATATCGCACGGCCGCAAGGGAAAAGAATCTCAAGAGTTAAATAATGATGGACGGAAAAATTTGAAAGAGAACGATTCTTGACTACTTTGTGAAGATAAAGTTACAAGTTGAAGGGAAGTTGCACGGCTTATAGAAAGATTATAAAAAGGATCAACTCAACGTCAAATATGAAAATATTAGTATATTAATAGAATAGAAGACTATACCTGCAAGAACATAATACGGAAAAAGAGTAGATTTGAAAGAAATAGTCGTTACTGTGAGGCCAGCATTCAGAAACGGACAGGAAGCTTCAGCCGAATTACACGTTGCCGAAATTAGTACCATAGCGGCATAATTTGTTGTTTCCAGGAGGGAGACAATATCTGTTTAAGCAAAAGAAAGAGCAAGGAATAGGCCAGATTAGAGGAATCTATAAATTTAAAGAAAAGAATATTTTCGTCCAAATCGAGTTTCCAAAAACAAATATTGCGAATTGAATTGCCTATTATTCACCAGTATACTATGAATTCTACTATGTATTTGTTCTTGTATGATTGCATGATGACTGGTGACAAGATGGACTCAGCTTAAACAGAAGGGATGTTTGCTCAAGACTGATTAGCTCAAGCCAAGACCCAAGATGAAGCCGCAGATGACGTAGTCTTCGGATCGCCGTGGTTGCCTACTCCAAGATGCCGTAGTCCAGCAAAGATCCAGCGGCAAAATCCCGTTACGAGATAAGTATTATGAGTTGCATCGTAATAAATTTCAAATCAATTGATGAAAAATATTTATAGGTGTACTGGAGTGCTAGATATATGAGATCAAGTGCCAATGAAAGGATATATGAATATAAATGCCAATTATTAGCCGATGAAATGTGCTATTTTATGCTATATAACTGCAATGCTAATGTGATAATTTTAGGTTATTTGAAACTAGATCTGACTGAGTATTTGTGCATGTTTTGTGCCAATTAATACGTGTAGACCGTGAAGCGTTTAACCAGTTATGGATATATAAATATAAGCGAGATATAAGACGTAACCTAGAACTTCAGGTTAATATGTATACCAACCATGGCCAGTACGATAATAATATGGAAAAGAAGTGTTTGAAATATTACGAAGTTGCAGTGTATAAGAGTATAATCAGGTTAATGAATATTGCATCCGTAACACAGAGGTTATTTTAATGGAATTGAATGATGATATATTTTAAATATGGAGGAATATATATATATATAAAGGAAATGAAGTGTTAATGTGGCATGTTATAAGTAGAATGAGGAGATATGTTTCTGTTCGTTATTTAAGAATGGGATAGATAACTGAAATGCGAACTCCTGTGTTACATATTATATTTAGATTTTGGTTAGCACTGCAAGTAAAGAATATAGGCCATGTTGAGTTGAACGCATGTCTCGAGCCAAGCTGTATGTGTTTCGTTGTAACTTTCGGAGGAGGATATGGAGAGGTTACGTGTTTGTTATGCATTACGTTATATATATTTGGGAAGAGAATGGAATCTCACACATTTACGTATTTGAAAGTCAGCACGTTAGCGCTTATACGGAGTACGGTTTGCTTTATCGAAACTATGGCACAGCGAAGAAATATTTGGGAGTATATAAATATTTTGGCACATGAATAGGACTGTATGGCACGATTTTCGCAGATTAGAATGACGTACCGTCAAATCTATGGCACTCCGTACTAGATTTACTTGGTTTGTGTTGTACATATAGTGATGTACTGATTTAATTTATTCATTTGGGTTATGATAGGAATATTGGTAACTGTATGGGTGTTTTGAACCCATAATTAAACATGCTAATGCTTATCTCGTAACGTGGTGAGTCACAAACAAGAATCCAAACATGAATCTAAACATGTGTCCGAGTATATTTTGGTCAAATAGACCGAAAACCAAAATGAAACTTAACTTATGCCCCAATGAAATTCCCAAACAACATTAAAAGAAAGATATTCCACTCCTCCTTGGTTTAATAAAGTTCTGATCCCTATTTTTCCCCTTATATGAATTTAATCATGGAAGATATGGTATAATTTGATATTTAACAAATATGTAAGCAAATATGTTGAAGATTTAAAGTTCTGTCAAATATGTTTATCCCGGAAACCAAGCATTTTTGAGAATGATACTTATAATTCTATGATTTTCCTTTCGTTATTGCCAATGAATATATATTATTCAATTTTATTATACATTAGCATGCTAATAAATTAGATATAGATTTAATTTTGCATTTCTATTCTTTAAGTAGGTAGTAGTAGGATAGTATACGGAATTATTGAGTTAGCTTACGCTGAATTTTAGGTGAGGTTCGGATAATTTCTTTTAACATAAGGAAATGGTATGAATGTTTTAACGGTCGGCGACTCCTCAACGGAATCCGCGATTTATTTAATGCATATGGGAAAAACGAAGCGAATTTTTACCCTGAGAAATGATTATATGCCATATGTTGGAACTTATGCTCATAAACATTATTCCAGTTTGGAATCTTTGTATGACTTGTGACCCGATGCTTAGAATTTTGTGACCGGAGCAATATTTAGATATGTGAATACTCAGTTAATACTCCAATAACATAAGACAGAGATGCCGGTAAAGGTCGCAAATCAAATAAAATCATAAGGCATAGTACATCACATACATCATCGTTATAGACCTTTGTGCCTTTCAGCGTTCAGTCTTCAAGCCTCTGTGAATTTACTAAACGTCGTTACAATCCTCTGTTTGCAACTAGTGTTGTGGCCTCATTTATTTCTATACGTTTAAATCATTAGAAACTGAGTCTAACCATCGTCGTCTTGGTCTCCCACTACTTCTCTTATTCTCCATAACTGAGTTTATTATCCTCTTAGGTAACCTATCCTCCTCCCTTCACTTCACTTGAACCCACTACCGAAGCCGGTTTATGCGTACAGCTTCATCCATTGAGTTCATTCCAAACATAGCCTTTATCTCCTCATTTTGTAAGTCCTCTTGCCATTGTTCCCACATATTTGTACCAGCAATCATTTTCGCTACTTTCTTCTCTGTTACTTCTAACTTTTGAATAAGATATCCCGAGTCTACCCAGCTGTCACTCTCGCAAAGCAAAAGGTGGTCTGAAAACAGACCGATGTAAAGATAGTTTCGTCTGGGAGCTGACTTCCTTCTCACAGAACACTGTAGATCGCAACTGTAAGCTCACTGCATTAGCTTTACTGCTCCTTGATTCAATCTCACTTACTATATTACCGTCCTGGGAGAACACACATCCAAATACGTGAAATTATCTACCTGTTCCAGCTTTGTATCACCAATCTAACATTCAGTTCTCTTAGATTTATTACCTACTGACATCAATTTAGTCTTCGAAAGGCTAATTTTCATACCATACTCATTGCACATATTTTCAAGTTCCAATACATTAGACTGCAGGCTTTCGACGCAATCTTCCATTAAGACCAGGACGTCAGCATAGGCCAGACTGCTTACTATATTTTCACCTAACTGAATCCCTCCCTGCCACTTTATACCTTTCAGCAGATGATCCATGTAAACTACGAAAAACAAAAGTGAAAGATTACAGCCTTGTCTAACCCCTGTAAGTACACGAACCAAGAACTCATCCTACCATCAATTCTCACTGCAGCCCAATTGTCAACATAAATGCCTATGATCCATTTAATAATCTACCCTTTATCACATAGTCCTCCAGTATGGCGAACATATTTTACCCCGGTACCCTGTCATATGTTTTTTCTAGATCTACGGAACATAAACATAACTATTCCTCTCGTAACATTTTTCAATTACTTGGCGCATACTGAAAATTTGATCCTGACAGCCCCTCTGTGGTCCGAAAGCACACTAGTTTTCATCCAAATTCCTCTTAACTACTGATCGCACCCTCCCTTCCAAGATGCTAGTGATTACTTTGCCCGGTATACTAATGAATGAGACACCTCGATAGTTGTTGCAATCCTTCCTGTTCCGTTGCTTAAAGATAGGTGAAATTACTACTTTTGTCCAATCTGAAGGCACCTTACCAACACTCCATGCTAATATTATTACTCTATGAAGCCATTTCATCCCTGCTTTTCTACTATACTTCACCAATTCAGGCCTTATTTCATCTATTCCTGCTTCTTTATACAATGGAGTTTATTCACCATCCTTTCCACTTCCTCAAGCGTAATTTGATCAACATAATTTTCCTCCTCCCCATGAACTCGGTTGTTCGCGACACCACCAGGAATATTTCCTTTTACGCTGAGAAGATTTTCAAAATATTCCCTCCACCTGTCCAGTGATTCCCTGGGATCTATTATGAGCTCACCTGAACTACCCAAAACACTGTTCATTTCCTTTTTCCCTCCTCCTAAGATTCTTTATTAGTGTTCCAGAAAGGTTTCCCTGCTGCTTGACCTAGCCTTTCCACGTTATTATCAAAATCTTCCCACGACTTATTTTTGGACTCATCAACTATTTGTTTCACTCCATTTCTTTCATCTACGTACAATTCCCTGTTTGCATCAGCCCTTGTTTGGGGCCATTTCTGATAAGCCTTCTTGTAAGCTGCTCTCACTTCACCATTCCATCAAGATGTTCGCTTCTTCCCACCCTTCCACACAGTTGTTCCTAGGCATTCCCTTACTGTTTCTACTACAGCATCCCTGTATGCCACCCATTCTCTTTGGCCGTGCGGTTAGGGGCGCGCAACTGTGAGCTTGCATCCAGGAGATAGTGGGTTCGAACCCCACTGTCAGCAGCCCTGAAGATGGTTTTCCATGGTTTCCCACTTTCACATCAGGCAAACGCTGGAACTGTACCTTAATTAAGGCCATGGCCCCTTCCTCTTCTTTTCTAGGTCTTTCCTATCCCGACGTCGCCATAAGACCTATCTGTGTCGGTTCGACGTAAAGCAAATAGCAACAAAGGGAAAATGACCCATTCTCTTTACCGATATCACAACATTTTAATAATAATAATAATAATAATAATAATAATAATAATAATAATAATAATTATTATTATTATTATTATTATTATTATTATTATTATTATTATTAATACTCTCTGCATGGTCCACTACATGCACTTAAATAATCTTACATATTTGTGTGAAAAACGTTGATTACATTTTAGCATACATATTTGGTGATGGCTAGTGTTCCTCATTCTTTCTCAATGCTTGAAAGTTAAGAGTTCACAAATTTTGCAAATGGTTTTGAATACTTTTTGATTAGGACAGAGTTTAGCACTGGCCAGTTGCCTATTTTACTAACACTGTTTATTAACATTTCTATCTCACTTTTCACTTCACTACACTCGAATATTATGTGGTCTACTGTTTGGGGTCCCCTGTTCAGGAACACTCGGGACTGCGTACAATCCTAAGGCAGTGCAGATACGATACGATGCTTCCATGGTCGGTTACTATTGCTATCATATTTTGAGTTAGGGTGATTTTGGTTGTTAGTCTGCCTTTAACTGTTGGTAGAAACTCCTTTGTGATTGTACCTTTTGAAGTATCTTCCCATTTCCGCTGCCATTCGTTAAATAGACTCTCTACCGAGGTTAATTTTGACTGTGTTGATGGATAATTTGTCATAACTTATTTCGTTTAATTTTACTGCCTCCTTTGCTAGTTTATCAGCCAGCTCATTGCCTTGTACACCTATATGTGCCTTAACCCATTTCAATTGTATGGTCCAGTTATTTAAGTGTTGCTATAGTTTTCCTTATTTTCTCAATTAGGTGGTTTTGGTTTTTGGAATCCACTATGGAATCAATTGTTATTCTACTGACCGTGTGTATAATTGTATTTTTATCTTCATCATCGTCGACCCATGTTGTTCCTAAGGATTCCAAAACTTTTATTATGTCGAATTGCTCCGTCTGATTGTTCGAACATCTGTCGTGGACTTTAAATTTGAGTTGGTATATTAACTGATTTGTATATAGCTAATCCTGTTCTCACTCCTTCTTACTTCCATCCGTATAGATTTGCCATCACCGAGTTCGATAGCTGCAGTCGCTTAAGTGCGGCCAGTGTCCAGTATTCGGGAGATAGTAGGTTCGAACCCCACTGTCGGCAGCCCTGAAAATGGGTTTCCGTGGTTTCCCATTTCACACCAGGGAAATGCTGGGGCTGTACCTTAATTAAGGCCACGGCCGCTTCCTTTCCACTCCTAGCCCTTTCCTGTCCCATCGTCGCCATAAGACCTATCTGTGTCGGTGCGACGTAAAGCAAATAGCAAAAAAAAAAAAAATGCCATCGGCTGCTTTCATTTTCTTCTATTTTTGGGTCTCCTGTGCCTAGAAACACAGCCGGGTGAAGCCATCTTGCTGGTTTTTATGGCTAATCTATTACATAATCTGTAGTTGTTTTGCCTGTTTTTATTAGATAGAGCAGGGGTGGCGAACCTATGCCACGCGTGTCATCTAGTGACACGCAAACAGGATTTCGGTGGCACACCACATGCACGGATTAACGTGTGTATACGTTTTGTACCATAAACTATACATATCTCGTGCATCTATAGTAATAGTGTTTCAGGTTTAAGAAAATCTAAGTTCTAGTTCCATTCGGAAGTGCATTAAGGCAACATTACAACACTGATAGGTCCGGAAATGAAGTGAGAGAAATGTCTGATGCGGCCGGCGAGCCATTCGCTCACCCACATCAGTCATTTAGTGAAGTTTGGCTTGTGTATAGTTGCCAGCAGCGCGTAAGTTTTCTTAGTGTGTAAATGTTTACTGTTTTGAATTTTTTTAAGACTAATAGTTGTCAAGAGATTTCCCAATTTCGAGATTTGGAGAAATTATTGCACTTTATTTCAAAACCTCATATTGCAAAAACGAATTATATTACCGTCCGGTTTTTTAGTGGTTGGATATTCACAGTTTTGAAATGGTGTTGACTGAATTTCAAGAACGCAGTACATGGGTGAACAAATTTCTACCAACCTGGTGAAGCATTGGTTAAAATCGAGTGTGCTGTTGATGATGAATACTCTCTCCAGAAGCCGGAGAACTTAATAGGTACTCAACCAATGGAACAGCCTCCCACAAAAGTTTTCGGCCATGAAGAAACTTGCTACAGCGCTACTTACCCATACGCTTGCGAGCAATTATTTTCTACAATGAACGTTGTGAAGTCAACAATTTGAAACCGTCTTGGCTCAGACCTAAGTGCTTCTTGTGTGTTACTGATGACAAGTTATGAACCTAACATAAATAACATGGCCACTAAGATTCAGCAACAAGTTTCATAATGAAGTTGAGAACGTGATTTTACTTAAAGTCCTTTAGTAATATTAGTATTTTTGATTTCCATATCTAATAATACTTAATTACGAAGTGTGTTACAATGGGTGATTGTTGTATTGTTTTACAAATAGTGTTATAGATATTCTTAAAACATAGGCTACTTGTTTAAAAATGTATTTTTGCGGTATTGGCAAAATGCAACCACGGTACATGCAATCAAATGTATTATTTTACAATATATTGCACCCATAAGGCGGGCAGCAGAAGGGTACAATATATGTAATAACATGTTATGAATCATAATTCGGAATTTTGATGGAAGGCGGGGGATGGAGGGGGGGGTGTAGCAATTAGAAGGAAAATAACAAGTGGCACAGTAGACAGTTGAGAATAATAAACCAGACTTAAAATGGCACACTAGTTGAAAAAGGTTCGCCATCCCTGAGATAGAGCATCCACCACCCTGCCTTTATAACTATGGGAGTAATTTCTGTAATGACTCGTAGTGCCTCGTAGTTCGGTAGGCTTTTGCTATTCTCGTGAGAGTAAGTCTTTGTACTCTCACGTACTTAAATATGTTGCATTTATTTTCCAGGGATTTATAGATTATTTCAAAGATTGGTGTTTTGGATTAAGCTGATTTTGATAAAGCATTTATTAATTTAATATATTTTGCACTAACTTTGTTGATGTGGTAGTTGAACGTGCAGCGGGAATCAATTGTTGTTTCTAAATATTCCATCTTTTCAACTTGTTCAAGACGTTTCCGATTCGGATAGATTTCAAATACCGTGCGTGCTTTTCGTCTCCTTGATATTGATATAACTTTCGACTTACTTTCATTGAAGTGGGTTTTGTTGTCTATCGACCACTTTTTTAACTTTCCGTAAATCAATGTTCATGAAATGTTCTATTTCATTTTCCGCTCTAACTGCAATTATGAGTTCGTCAGCGAATACAATGGCTCTGGTGTTCTTCCCATAGTCCAGACTGAGTAGTTTATTATACTGAATATTCCAGTAACCCGGACCACAGCATGAGCCTTGTGGATAACCTTTGTTAACTATTGTTTCGACTTGGATGCTGTTCAAAGTCATAAAGGGTGTTCTTTCTTCGAAGTAGTTCTTAGTAAGGTAACACAAGTTTGTCGGACACTGGAAATCTTAAAGATCCTCAAGGACACTTGGCCACCACACGTAGTCAAAGGCTCCTTTTACATCAAGGCTAACGATTACTGTGACTTGACCGTTCGTAAACGCGTTGTTGTTGTTTGAGTCATCAGTCCATAGACTGGTTTGATGCAGCTCTCCATGCCACCCTATCCTGTGCTAACCTTTTCATTTCTACGTAACTATTGCATCCTACATCTGCTCTAATCTGTTTGTCATATTCATACCTTGGTCTACCCCTACCGTTCTTGCCACCTACACTTCCTTCAAAAACCAACTGAACAAGTCCTGGGTGTCTTAAGATGTGTCCTATCATTCTATCTCTTCTTCTCGTCAAATTTAGCCAAATCGATCTCCTCTCACCAATTCGATTCAGTATCTCTTCATTCGTGATTCGATCTATCCATCTCACCTTCAGCATTCTTCTGTAACACCACATTTCAAAAGCTTCTATTCTCTTTCTTTCTTTCTTTCTGAGCTAGTTATCGTCCATGTTTCACTTCCATACAATGCCACGCTCCACACAAAAGTCTTCAAAAACATCTTTCTAATTCCGATATCAATGTCTGAAGTGAGCAAATTTCTTTTCTTAAGAAAGCTCTTCCTTGCTTGTGCTAGTCTGCATTTTATGTCCTCCTTACTTCTGCCATCGTTGGTTATTTTACTACCCAAGTAACAATATTCATCTACTTCCTTTAAGACTTCGTTTCCTAATCTAATATTTCCTACATCACCTGCCTTCGTTCGACTGCACTCCATTACTTTTGTTTTGGACTTATTTATTTTCATCTTGTACTCCTTACCTAAGACTTCATCCATACCATTCAGCAACTTCTCGAGATCTTCTGCAGTCTCAGATAAAATAACAATATCATCCGCAAATCTCAAGGTTTTTATTTTCTCTCCTTGGACTGAGATTCCCTTTCCAAATTTCTCTTTGATTTCCTTTACTGCCTGTTCCATGTAAACATTGAAAAGGAGAGGGGACAAACTGCAGCCTTGCCTCACTCCTTTCTGGATTGCTGCTTCTTTTTCAAAGCCCTCGATTATTATCACTGCAGACTGATTTTTATACAGGTTGTAGATAATTCTTCGTTCTCGGTATCTGATCCCTATCATCTTCAGAATCATAAATAGCCTGGTCCAATCAACATTATCGAATGCCTTTTCTAGATCTACGAATGCCATGTACGTGGGCTTGTCCTTCTTGATTCGATCCTCTAAGATCAGACGTAAAGTCAGGATTGCTTCACGTGTTCCTACATTTCTTCTGAAGCCAAATTGATCTTCCCCCAACTCAGCTTCAACTTGTTTTTCCAATCTTCTGTAAAGAATACGTGTTAAAATTTTGCAGGCATGAGATACTAAACTAATAGTGCGGTAGTTTTCACACCTGTCAGCACCGGCTTTCTTGGGAATAAGTATAACAACATTCTGCCGAAAATCGGATGGGACTTCTCCTGTCTCATACATCTTGCACACTAAATGAAATAACCTTACCATGCTGGTTTCTCCTAAGGCAGTCAGTAATTCAGAGGGAATATCATCAATTCCAGGTGCCTTCTTCCTATTTAGGTCACTCACAGCTCTGTCAAACTCTGACCTCAAAATTGGGTCTCCCATTTCATCAGCATCAACAGCCCCTTCATGTTCCAGAACGAAATTACCTACATCGTTACCTTGCTACAACTGTTGGATATGCTCCTGCCATCTTTCTGCTTTGTCTTCTTTCCCTAGAAGTGGCTTTCCATCTGAGCTCTTAATATTCATACACCTAGATTTCCTTTCTCCAAAGGTTTCCTTGATTTTCCTGTATGCAGCATCTACCTTTCCCAGGACCATACAGCCTTCGACATCCTTGCACTTCTCCTTCAGCCATTCTTCCTTAGCTACCTTGCACTTTCTATCCACTTGATTCTTTAATCGCCTGTATTCTTTTCTGCCCTCTTCATTTCTAGCATTCTTGTATTTTCGTCGTTCATCAATCAGGTCTAGTATCTCCTGAGTTATCCACTGATTCTTAGTTGATCTTTTCTTCCTTCCTAACATTTCTTCAGCAGCCCTACTGACTTCATTTTTCATGACTCTCCACTCTTCCTCTACTGTGTTTCCTTCGGCCTTTTCATTTAGTCCTTGTGCAACATGTTCCTTGAAACAATCTATCACACTCTTTTCTTTCAACTTGTCTAGATCCCATCTTTTTGCATTCTTTCCTTTCTTCAATTTCTTCAACTTCAGATGGCATTTCATGACCAACAAGTTGTGGTCAGAGTCCACGTCTGCTCCTGGGAAAGTTTTGCAAACCAACACCTGGTTTCTGAATCTCTGCCTAATCATAATGAAGTCTATTTGATACCTTCCAGTGTCTCCAGGTCTCGTCCACGTATACAGCCGTCGTTTGTGGTTTTTGAACCAAGTATTGGCGAGGACTAAATTATGGTCAGTGCAGAATTCAACCAGCCGACTTCCTCTTTCGTTCCTTTGTCCCAATCCAAATTCTCCTACTGTGCTACCTTCTCTTCCTTGGCCTACCACTGCGTTCCAGTCTCCGATCACAATTAGATTCTCGTCACCTTTGACATATTGTATTAAATCTTCTATCTCCTCATATATTCTTTCAATTTCTTCATCATCCGCTGAACTAGTAGGCATATAGACCTGCACTATTGTGGTGGGCATTGGTTTGGTGTCTATCTTGGCGACAATAATTATTTCACTATGCTGGTCGTAGTAGCTTATCCGCTGCGCTATTTTCTTATTCATTATTAAACCAACTCCTGCATTACCCCTGTTTGATTTCGTGTTGATAATTCGGTAGTCGCCTGACCAAAAATCCTGTTCTTCCTGCCAACGTACTTCACTTATACCAACTACATCTAACTTTAGCCTATCCATCTCCCTTTTCAGATTCTCTAACCTACCACAACGATTCAAACTTCTAACATTCCACGCTCCGACTCGCAGAATGTCAGTATCCATCTTCCTGATGATCGCCCCCTCTCGTGTAGTCCCCACCCGGAGATCCGAATGGGGGACTAGTTTACCTCCGGAATATTTTACCCGGGAGGAAGCCATCATCAGTACATCATTCATACAGAGAGAGCTGCATGTCCTCGGGAGGTGGTTACGGCTGTAGTTTCCCGTTGCTTTCAGCCGTGTAGCAGTATCAACACAGCTAAGCCACGTTGAGTATTATTACAAGGCCGTATCAGTCAATCATCTAGACTGCCGCCCTTGTAACTACCGAAAAGCTGCTACCCCCCTTTCGTTGAACCATTCGTTAGTCTGGTCTCTCAACAGATACCCATCCGATATGGTTGCACCTGCGGCTCGGCTATCTGCATCATTGGGACACGCAAGCCTCCCCACCGCGGCAAGGTCACATGGTTCGTAGAGGAGGTTCGTAAACGCATCGTTTATAAATTCTTTAAGTGTCATTACTGCACCAGCAGTGCTCTTTTGGGTATTCTATTTATTAATAGTTTATCTAAGACATTCCCTGCCACATTTAATAAGCTTCTTGGTCTGAATTTGGAAACGCCCATAAGATTCTCTTTGCCTGGTTTTGTAATTGGTATAATTCTCGCCTTTTCTCATCTCTTTGGAAAACATGCATTTTTCAAGCAACCGTTATATATTGATGTCATAGTTTGAGGGAGACCTTCACTTGGTGTTTTTTATGATCTATATCTTTGATTGCGATTGTTATTTCTTCTTCTGTGAATTCCCAATCGCCAGGTGTTTCCATTGGTTCTTCTATCTCTTTCCTTATTTGTCTTTGCTTCTCATTATCTTCCATTGATTGTCTTTATGGATGAGGTAATGTTTCCTGTAAATATCTTGTGTAATGTCCTTCAGTATTAATGATGATGATGATGATGATGCTTGTTGTTTAAAGGGGCCTAACATCGAGGTCATCGGCCCCTCCTTCAGTATTAAGATGATTTGATAGAATTTGAGCGTCTTTTATATTTCCTGGAGCTGATTTATATACTATATTCCAGGGATTTGAAGAAGCATTACTGGCAGTAATCTTTCTAAGCTATTATCAGTGCACGTCTGAATTTTTCTTGATATTTAGCTTTCTCTTCAAAGAATTGATTTTGCGCTGTCGTCGGAGATCATTGTCGCGCATTATGCTCTGGTATCTTCTTCTGAAAGTGTTTACTTTCTTCCTCATTATCGTAAGTTCTTCGTTCCACCACGGCACAGTTTTGTGTTATTGATCAAGGGTTTTTGCTGATTGGCTACTAACTTTGATGGCTTTCAATTAAGCCGATGTTTGGGCAATGCTAAATTTGTGTACTTTGTCCTCCGTATCTTCTGAATTTTTTATATGAGCTGATCGTGTACTGTCTATATCTTCGATGTTTCTTCCTGTTCTGTTCCCTATAATTGCCTTGCTGCCTCGTACAGTAATATTTATTGATATTATTTGCGATCCTTTCCCCTAATTATATATTTTATACCGGTGTATCTAGCTTTGGTTGAATTTCATTCCAGTTGTTTTGTGCTATTGAGAATTGTAAATTCTGTGGTCTGAGCAGATTTCCTCTTCGCTTATATTCCAGATCTTAATTCCGCTAAGGAGTTTATTATTGCTAATGGACAGGTCCACGTTACTTTCCCCTCTACTACTTCGGAATGTAGTTATTGCACTGTATTCATTATGTACAAACAGCTGATTGGTAATGAGGAATTCTTCTAGATCCTTCCCCCTTTCATTAGTTTGTTATGGCACGTTGTGGATCTGGAGTTATTGTCCATTACAATGATTAAGCCTTTTCCTCGTGTATATTGCTATATGTTGATGATTTTGTTTAGATCATTTTCCATTTTTCTTGGCTATCCAGATGCATGCTCACTGAGTAGAATTTTATATTTCTGTGAATTATTTCTAAAACTACCGTGTCTTTGCCAGTTAATTCTTTGATGAGGAGAGCATCCATCTGTGGGTTTGTTACCAATCTTACTGCTCGACATCTTCATTCACTTGCCAAAAATTTCCTGTAATTGTTCATGATACCAGTGGGCCTGTTGTTAATTATACGTGGTTCTTGTATAAATGCTATGATAATGCCCTCTTGTCCTATCAGATTCATCAAATTATCTGTTGCTGATATGGAGTGTTGTAAGTTTATCTGTAAGAGTAGATTGTGTCTCGAATATTTGAGTTTTTAAATCCAGTGAATTTCTTGGTGTTGGTTCGTATATCCATATTCGTAGTCTGTATTTTGCATTTGCTTCTTAATAGCAGCTTGCAAGTTTGAGCACTTCCTGTCTAGAGACGTGTCACTCGTAATTTTATTAGGGTTATATTTATTGTATATTAAGCAATTTATGTATTTGTACTCTTTTCCTGAATTTGTGCATTCCTTTAAGCTATGTGGACCTGTAAATATGAGGCAAGTTTTTTCACCTTTACAATCTGTATGTCGATGATTGTATTTACTACATTTAAAGCGACGACTGATTCGAAAATATTTTTCAGCGTTACATATTGTCCATTCTATTTTCATCTTGATATTCTGTATCAATTTTTGGGTTTGGGAGTTGACTTCTAATAATACGTTCCTTTTGCGCTTTATAGTATTAAATATGAATTTCGGAGTGATTCGAACCTCCTCTGATAGCAATGATGTATTTTGTTGTAATATTACGTTAGTTGCATTCTCTATAGTAATTTCTTCAGGAATGTCGTATGTAATTTTTCTTGATTTTCGTTGTTCCTGTACTTTAGCTTCAAGTTCCTTCCCTCATTTTTCTGCAATACATATACTAACTTTCACTAAGTCTTCATTGTTGCATGTTTCTATTAGTATTCTTCCAACCTTTATAGTATTAAGTCTTATGCCAACTGTCATCTCTATTGGATTTGAATTTGATTTCGGAATGTTCTTAATTGTTTCCGGAGGATGATTTCCTTTAGTTTTAACAGTAAGCTTGAACTTACTCTCTTTCCTTCTGTCGGCAACAACGTCTGAAAATAATTTCGTGTCTATGACACCAGGTAGACACTTCCACTCCATGCTGATCACCGGTCTTCGTTCTACGCCGATAGACTGCACCACATGTTCCGCCTTGCATGTGTCTAACTTCTCCTTGACTTCATTAACCTCTCTATGTATTTCACTGTTATCATATGTCAACACCTTAACCTCTCTTTGCAGATCACTGTTTTCACGTTGCAACACATCTATCCTCTTATTTAGATCATGAAATAATTTTCTTCTGGTACTTACAGATTCCAGAATTGTTGTCTTAGACTGCTTCTTTAAGATTTTGCTTTCGTCCATGACAATGATAATATTTTCAAGAGCGCTATCAACATCATGACTTTCCACTTCCGCCATATTGTTATTATTATTTCTTAGTCCCGTTTTCTGTTTTGTGGTCAGGGATGAGGCGAGATGAAATTATATGGCATGTTTCTACAGCTGGAAGCCCTTCTTGACGCCAACCTCAGTTGAGAAGCTGAGGAGAAGAAAATAAGTGATGGTGAATGGAATTTGGTAAGGTGGTGGAAGGAATCACCTGTAACCTAGGAATAGGAGCTGTCTCTGCATTTGCTTGGAAGTGAAAACGGGAAAACCACAGAGAGCCATTCTCCGGACGGCCGACGGTGGGGTTTGAACCCACTTTTCTCCTGAGTACAGAGCTTGATTCCATAGTCGCAGCAACACGCGCGGCCACTACGCTCGATATTATTATTGAGAATAATAAGAATAGTGTGTATAAATTATCTGTAAAACGGAAATTTAATGCGATGATAAGACTCCTCGTTAATGCAGCTGAAGAACACAATTTTCAATTCACAGTTTATTATCCCACCAGAAACAGTCTGTGAAAGCAATTTCATCACGATTATCTACACGGCATCTTACCGCTGATACATGAAAATTAATGTCTAGAACATTTGAATATCGAACACGAGAGGCAATAGGAATAAAACCTGCTGCTTGCCAGGCATAGCGAAGCATTGGTTAATATGATAAACACAGGTGACAATAAATAAGGGAGTGCACTACTTTCTTCTTCTTCTTATTCTTCTTCTTCTTCAGATTTTTCCACGCCTCTGGAGTCCCTTGTGCGAATTGTGTCGCACATGTGGATCTGGCCATGTTTTACTCCTAGATGCCCTTCCTGACGCCAGCCCTATATGAAGGAATGTAATCACTATTCCATGTTTCATTGGTGGTTGGTCGTGTAGTGTGTTGTCTGAATATGAAGAGGAAAGTGTTGGGACAAACACAAACAAACAACCAGTTCCTGGGCCAGAAGAATTAATCAGAGGCGATTAAAATCCCCGACCCGGCCGGGAATCGAACCCGGGACCCTCTGAACAGAAGGCCTCAACGATGACCATTCAGCCATTGAGACGGGCGGAGTGCACTACTTTGATTACGAAAATTATGTCATGAAGAGTTTGTTATCATGAAGTGCCCTTGTTACATTAACTTCCAGTTTTACAGGTTATTGTTATTATACCAGGGGTACACTTCCTCCGGATATTTAAACTGCGCGCCTTCTCTACGGCCATCTATGCCAACTGACTTCACCTTGTAAACTCCTAAGAAATTAGATTTTCTACTGTTAGATGGCTCTACCATCGACTTATTAGTGCACTCTCATGGACTAAAAACTAACTTAGGGCTTAGGAAATTTCGTTTTGGTTATTGATAAATCTTTTTTCTGAAGATTACATTTTATGTACCGAAGTTATCAACACTTAGTTGGTTTCCTCCTCTATTGTAATCTACCTGTCAGGCGCTTGTACAAAGGTTCTCTAACATTTCAAAAGAGTGGGTGTGTACAGGAATCCTGCCTATCAGCTAAGTGTTCTGGAAGCTTCCCCTTATGGAAATATAAAAGTAGGGCACTTCAGGGCCGTCTGGTCTGAATTGCTCCAGCGATTGGGAGTGCGACTTGACACGAACCCAGGAAGCAGGAGCGACACAAGTAATAGAAGAATTTACCTAGACATTTGATAGCGCCTGCGGGTAGTTTGAGCAGAAGGTTTCAATCGTTTTTCTTTTAATGTAATTTCGTGAACTGGTGGTTTTAATGTAGGATTATCGGCGAAGTCTGAGGACTCTATTTCTGTTCCCTGCTGGGAAATATGTAATGCAAGGGAACAAGAGTGATAATCCTCCTGTTTCCCATTCAACCTTGCACTGACTGACTAAAGTTTTCAAACTGAAAATTTTGTAAATATCATCCCGGCGTGAAATATTTCCTCTTTAGTCACATGTTGTAAAATAGGATTAGTCTCTGCATCATTGGGCCATAATCACACTTAGGGTTTTAGCAATTTCTATATGGGGTGCAGGTGTGCCGCCTCCTTGCTTTCTGTTTATAGCCGATGATGTGCAATCCTTTCCTTCTTACTATTTAGGCCATGTAGTAAGGGCATGTATGCTCCGGTTTATTCTGAAACTATAGGGCGAGTTGGGAGTGCGGGTAGGGGCGCGCAGCTGGGAGATAGTGGGTTCGAACCCTACTGTCGGCAGCCCTGAAGATGGTTTTCCGTGGTTTCCCATTTCACACCAGGCAAATACTGGGTCTGTATCATAATTAATGCCACGGCCACTTTCTTCCAATGATTAGGCGTTTCCTATCCCATCGTCGCCATAAGAGCTATCTGTGTCGGTGCGACGTAAAGCAAACAGCAAAAAAAAAAAAAAAAAAAGCAACTAATTCTGCGTTTTGGTTCCCTTTGAGAGCAGTGCTTGAAGTTATTGTTATTGTGGAGCAGTGGGTTGCCTAGTGTTATTGCAGTGCATCAAAAACTCATTGCTTCTGCCAGGCTAGACTAAGGTATTCTGGAGCTCAGGCTCCTGTGTAATGTAACTGGTAGCAGCAAAGTTGCTCTTGTAAATGTTGTATCTTTCTGGAGCTATTATGCTCTTCTATATGTAAAATTAACTACCTTGTAATTATCGCAAGTTTTGTACCTGATGTCCGGACTTCTAAGTCCTAGATACTGTTAGAGCTGACGAGATCATTAATATCGCTTGTTATTAATTCAGATTCTCTGCCTATCAATTTTAGAAAAGGAAATAAATAGCATTTCCAAATTTGTTATGTTAAATTCTGCTGCAGTTAATCCCTTGTCCAGCCATTCAACCAGGCGCTTCTTATTCATCTGTGAGCCACGGAAACTCCGCAACGGTTATTATTCGTTTCCTCCTGCTCCTTCTTCTTCTTCTCATTATTATTATTATTATTATTATTATTATTATTATTATTATTATTACTCAAATAAAACGCATGTTCCGATAGAACGTTACCTAAAATTACATTTAAACGCAATTTCATCTTACATTTTTACCAATAGAAGCTTTCAGGTTGCCTAACCACAGGGAGGAGTTCAAAGTTTTCCTTTCAATAACTCAAGATAGAAGCTCTTAAAGGAACTACTTCTCAGAAGTTACTTTCACCTTAGTGCACGCATTATTGCTAAGTTTCATAAAATTCAGAAGCAGGAAAATCACCGAGTTCCCTTGTGAGATTCTCTATGGTAAGTTTGGCTCGCCACGTGCAGTCTTTTTGTATGTTTCTTCTACTGGTTGATGTATACGGTATGGCCCGTGTTTACACACATAACCTGTTTGTTACATCTCTTCCTTTCGTTCTACTCATATCTGGTTCTAGCTATTTATTTATTTATTTATTTATTTATTTATTTATTTATTTATTTATTCTTCTTGCGTTCCGGCCTTCTAAGGACCACGTTACAATTTCAATTGTTCCTCCTTAGTTGTTCTTTCCTTTTCTTCCAGTATTCTTTCATTGTTTCACTATGTTTCTTTTTCCTGTCTTCAGTCCACTTTGTGCCTGTTTCCTTTTCCTTCCGCCCTTGGGATCCTTCCATTTGTAAGACTTTCTTCCTAAAAATCTTTCTTTCCAATAATTCTTCTTCCCGTATGTTGTTCCTTCCCAGGACTTTCTTGACTTCTTGAAACCAGGTGGTAGTTGATTTCTTTTCCCAAAGGTACTTGAAGATTCGTTTAGTTAGTCTATTGTCATCCATTCTGTAAATGTTTCCAAGAAATAGCAATCTCCTTTTTCTTATTGTTTCGGATATGTTTCTACGTTCTGGTAAATTTCATTGTTACTTCTTAATTTTCAAAACTCTGCAATTCTTAGAGGACCTAATATTTTCCTTATAATTCTTCTTTCTAATATTTCTAATTTATCGAGCTTGTAGTTCAGTGCTAGACTTTCGCTGGCATAAAGGCATTCTGGTTTCACTACTGTGTTGTAGTTCTTTATTTTAAGTTTTCTTGATAAGCACTTTCTGTTGTAAGTATTCTTAGTTATACCGTATCCTCTCCTCTATAGCAGATTTTTCTAAACCATTTTCTTGAATTGTCTCACCCAAATATTTGAATTTCTTTACCTTTTCTATTTGACCAATATCCGTTACTAAAAACTTTGGGGCACTTTTTATATTCGTCAATAATTTTGTTTTCTCAGCAAAGATTCTGAAGCCTGTCATGTTGGCTGTCTTTTTAAGGAGATTTACTTGCATTGCTGCATCTGTAAGGCTTTCTGAAAGTATGGCAAAGTCATCTGCAAATGCTAGGCAATTTATTGCAACACCTTTGTTCTTCTTCCCCAGCATGAGTAGCAATATTTTAGATTCTTTCATATTTATTTATTTATTTATTTATTTATTTATTTATTTATTTATTTATTTATTTATTTATAAATACGCCAACGCTTTTGCTCGCTCATCTATTTCGCATTGAGTGAGCTGTGGGACGTAAGAATATGATTACCAGTGCACCCTCTTTATACTCACTTCAGAAAATAACAGCACAAAAAATTTCCATTATTTGTATGAGCAAGAGGCAAATAGTGAAGCATCGTCCGGCTGAATTACCTGCTTCTGGCTTACGTACAGTAGCAATCTACTGAGAGCCGTGTTGCTGCTTGTTACGTATTGTTTCTCCTCCTTTATTCAAAACCACTCAACTTCGACTATGCCTTATTCACAACTTTCGGCTCGTTTCGGCACAGGCAATCGTATGTAATGGACTGCTTAATCATAATATTCCCACCCTGGATAAGTTTGTGAAGCGGAAAACTTCGCAATTATTTAGCTATATTATGAGAAGGAAGATATTTTGGAAAAAATCATTATTCAAAGAAAAGGTATTATGAAAGGTTATGCGGAAGGACCGTAAGAAGAGGGTTTTGAACAGATTCGTGACATTACTGGATTCCAATGTAAAATTACCACTTCGAGAGCAGAAGATCGTCAGGAATGGCACCTACTCATCAATTCTTTAACAAAGCCCTTGGGTCACGATACACGGACATAAGTGCAATGACTAAACGGAGAGAGAGATATTGCATTGTCTGTATGTCAGGTCATCAGCCCACAGGCTGGTTGGATTCTCAAATAGCACCACGTACGGTTATGCATTTATAGGAAACCCGCAAGAACCGATGGCGGCGCCAAAAGGAGATGTACTATGATGAAAGTCAACTCAAGAGATAAGGAAAAGTAACCTTCCGCGTGTGACCACTTCCCCTTTTTCCCCATCTCGTCTTGGTTTTCCATCTCCACCATAACCATATTTTTATTAATGTCGAGCATCTGTCTGACAAACACTTCATTCTCAACTAGTGTAGCATCAAAAGAAATTACTTCCTTTCACATCGTTTACTTTGATTACGTACCGTAACTATATATTCCTTTATTGATCATGTACAACTTACAGATTATTGACGAATACGGAGACAAGAGAAGCAAGGTTTATTTTTATTTCATAATTAAATTTGTGTAAGACACATGGGGGCTTATAACGGAACGTATGACGACATAAGTGTACGATTCGGCTCTCGTTCAACGACTGTAAGTGGCAGTTTCTCACAGTTCAACAAACTGAAAACCCACCTGTTAGTAGGAATGCAAAATGCAGTGTTTCCAGGAATGTTGTAAATATTGTAGTCTTGTCATTCGGAAGGTTAAAACGAGCGCATGATATCCTCATGACAACATCTCTGCAGGTAGGGGAAAGTTACGAATATAAAGTAGGGTACAAATTATATTTTATTATTATTTCGTGTACGATAATGATCCTATACCTATACCGTGTTAAGGTATTTCCTGCTTTACTTACGGCGAGTACATAGTTCGAACTGAGCTGATACATAAGACAACTGACGAATAGCCAAACGAAGAAACGTTTTCTGTCACATAAATCTGGCATGTAGCTTAGTTGAGTTACGTTTTGTTTCACTTTCCTTATCGCCTTGATTGCTTGTTTACATAATTCAGACACTTCCTTATAAATAAAACTAAATTTTCAGCGAATTTAAGAAGAAACACTCATGGCATATATAAACAACCACAGGGCAGCACATATGATATAGTACCACAAGAAAACATACGAATTCCTTTGAATTCCGCGCGAGCCGTGTAAACACTGTACGTAGAAACGCCGGTCAGCTGAGCGGTTTTTTCACCACTTGTTCCTCAGTCCACAGCAAATTCTCTTATCGTAAACTACTGAAAACGTTCAGAACAATTTGTTTAGACTTCTTAGTTAATTTCCCTCCGACGTCTATTAGCTTAAAAGTATTTCAGTGGTGACTCAAACGTCACAGCATCACCCACGTGCTGCTCACAGCTGGCAGCCATTATGAATACTATTACAGCCAGTATTGCCAACAGTTTTCTTGGATCTGTCTTCACATCGTAAAAATTAAGTGAACAAAACAACAATAGTAAGTACACAATGCAATAATATTTCAAGCTCATGTTGAATAATTATATATTTTGCTTCAAATACCACCGAGAACAATAACTTTTCACAGCCATCTGCGTATGAAAGATAGGAGTTGGTAGCGAACCCGAATAACATAAAACTTGTCAAATATTTTCCATATTTTTATAGCACAAAAATTGTAATTGTTCAACTCATTTCACCAGAATATCTAACGAAACTCAGAAAAGCTCCTAACTTCAGAAACAAGCAACAAACCTAGGAACAATTTACCATTGCGGAAGCATCTTCACTAACCAGAAGTCTGGCTAACATCAAAGGGGCCGCTTAGGTGTACAGGTGACTCTCAGTATAGGCAAGATGAGGAGGGAGATAGTTTGCCATTTTGTTCCTCACTGGGCCAGAAAGTGCTATCGCAGCACGATTTTCACTATCAGCAACACCCATTCTCCGAATGTCATTATTCAGCACCACCCATATTGTTACAGACATGGATGAGACTGGGACTTCGGTGGAAGCTAAATTTTGCTCAGGCCTGTGCCAAGAGACAGATTTGAAACTAATGCATCCATAAAAAAAGTTTAAGTAGATCGAGATCACAAATTAATATTTTTATAATTAGTGATTAAGGGGAGTCATGACTGAAATTTTTAACTTCTATAATTTACCAGACGGGCTGAGTGACTCAGACGGTTAAGGCGCCGGCCTTATGACCCCAACTTGGTAGGTTCGATCCTGGCCCAGTTGGTGGTATTTAAAGGTGCTCAAATACGTCAGCTTCGAGTTGATAGATTTACTGGCACGTAAAAGAACTTCTACGAGACAAAATTTCGACACCTCAGCGTCTCCGAAAACCGTAAAAATAGGTAGTGGGATGTACAGCAAATAACATTATTTATTATTATAATTTACCACTTATCCTAACCAAATTTAAAACACAAGCATATATTAAAAAGATAGAGTACCGCACAAAAATTTGAAGTTGATTAGTCAATTTGTTGCAAAGTTATTAACAAATAATATTTATTTTTGCATGATCCGCGGAACATGTTCCTTGCGATACTGTTTTCATTATTGCTTTCTTTTTTTCTTTCTTTCTTTCTTTCTTTCTTTCTTAATCTGTTTATCCTCCACGGTTGGTTTTTCCCTCGGACTCAGTGAGGGATTCCACCCCTACCCCCACAAGGGCAGTGTCCTGGAGCGTGAGATATTGGGTCATGGGATACATCTAGGAAGTATGGCAGTACATCACCAAGGCGGCCTCAACTGCTATGCTGAACAGGGGCCTTGAGGGGATAGGTATATTGGAAGGGATAGGCAAGGAAAAGGGAAGGAAGCGGGCGTGGCCTTAAGCTAGGTACCATTGCGGCATTTCCCTGGAGGAGAAGTGGGAACCACGGAAAACCACTTCCAGGATGGCTGAGGTGGGAATCGAACACACCTCTACTCAGTTGACCTCCCGAGGCTGAGTGGACCCCATTTCAGCCCTCGTACCACTTTTCAAATTTCGTGGCAGAGCCGGGAATCGAACTCGGGCCTCCGGAGGTGACAGCTAATCACACTAACCACTACACCACAGAGGCAGACGTTTTCATCATTTTAGTGCTATAATTTGGCAGACTTAGCTGTCACTGCTGCTGTTAATCTTTGTTTGATATGCGCTGTGAAATTGGATCCTTGTAGAGCCTCCATGGCTCAGGTGGCAGCACGCCGGACTCTCACCACTGGGTTCCGTGTTTCGAATCCCGGTCACTCAAAGTGAGATTTGTACTGGGCAAAGCGGAGGCGGGACAGATTTTTCTCCGGTTACTCCAGGTTTCCCTTTTCACTCCAGTAATTCATTCATTAATCATTGCCCCATAGGAGTGCGGCAGCTGGCACAATTTTCATCCTCCCCGCTAGATTGCGGCGGTACCCATTCCATTCCTGAACCGGTCAAATGACTGGAAACAGGCAGTAGATTTTCATCCAATTTGGCAGACTTGTCAAAAATACTCATATACTTAATAATAACTCTGAGTTTTTCAGCCAGGCTTAAAATATTGGATATATATGATTTTCATTCGTCATTTTTCATATAATACACAAAAATCTAATTTGGTGCCATTTTAGAAACAAAAATACGAAGGTAATAGTCAACTGATCTCCCTTTGCTCGCTTCCCTCTTCAATGACGTGTAGGCTATCTATGGTAGCCAGACTCCTGCAGCCAGACCCATCGCGCAGCACTTCGAACCCACGGGCTCCGGCAGCCCAGCCCGTGCAGTGCCTTTCTCTTCTGACGCGGCAGCGTACAGGCCCACAGCACTGGGCTCATACGGCCCACCGCAGTCCACCGCACTGGGCGGGCTCCGTGAAATAACCTTGAGTAGTTCACCACAATAACATGTGCCTTGTGCACAACGAAATGTTCACGTCACACTACTATTCGGATCATTCACTCTACGAATTCTGTACGCTACTAACATATTGCAAAGTAGCCTAATCGCATTTTGTAATTAAACGGTAGATATTTCTCCTGCGCTATAATAATAATAATAATAATAATAATATAATAATAATAATAATAATAGTAATAATCGAAAACAAACAGAAACTTTATTATAAACTAATATTCGTTTGCAATTGACATCAAGTTAACTGAAAATGAATCTAAATAATACGAAGCATATTCATAGGACTTCATTCGCGTTTACCTCAAAATAAAATATAAATAGAAATGACGTGCAATTTTCCAACAACGAAAACAATCCTGAACATAGCTTTTACTTAGTGTGAGTAGTTTATTGGTCACTGTTGATGTGGTGGAATGGAATTACTGTGAATGAAAAGAAGAGCACCAGTATTGTCGTGCGTTGATAACGAAGCCCGCTGAACTGCAATTTATCTCTGAAGCTGAACACGATGCCTGCATACATATTACTTTCTTAGCGATCTGGTGAAATTTTGGATAGTTTTGTCCATGTTCTCCAATAGGATGCTATATCTATCTTCTTGCATTCCACAATTTTGCTTTAAATATCTTTCCAGCTCATCTGCTGGAATACGAGCATCATGAACGTCAGTCCACGAAGAAAATTTCATTACTTTGGCAGGTTGTGGCATAGTCGTGGAGTCTGATGAAATGGCGTGTGGCTTTTAGTGCCGGGAGTGTCCGAGGGCATGTTCGGCTCGCCAGGTGCAGGTCTTTTGTTTTGACTCCTGTAGGCGACCTGCGCGTCGTGATGAGGATGAAGTGATGATGAAGACGACACATGCACCCAGCCCCCGTGCCAGCGAAATTAACCAATTAAGGTTAAAATTCTCGACCCTACCGGGAATCGAACCCGGGACCCCTGTGACCAAAGGCCAGCACGCTAACCATTTAGCCACGGAGCCGGACACGGAAACATTAGAATGCTCGTCTTTCAAGCACACCTCGTTCATCGTAAGATTTTTATCTAGTCATAAAAAACACAAAAGCAGTCCGACTCATTTAATCTACAGTACACTAATATAATAAAGAGAGAGCGCGAATTCTGTTAGTTTGTGTATATCTGGAGGGTAATCTCAGAAACTACTGGACCGATTCTAAAAATCCTTTTACTAATGTAAATATACATTATCCCTGAGGGACATGGGCTGTATTTTATTTTCAAAACAATTCGAGTTGGGGGTGACAGGGGAGGCATAAAAATAATAGGCTAATATAGGCGAAATATCGAATTTGTCGTGCAAGGACAACACTAAGCTCATTTTAAGCCCCTTGACCCAAAGAACAAATCTCGGTAAGCCCTATGGGCCCGAAAACTATGTTTTACGCCCTGAAACCGACCGTTATGGAAATATTGGCACCACACTACCCCTGCTCTCGGAATCGTATAAGGAAATGAACTGCCGTAACCATGGCAACACCAGCTCCAGGGTTGTACAGTAGCGCGATTATGTGTGTAAGTTTGGGCATAGCTGCCAACCAAAATTTGTATACATAATCCCTGAGCATATCTACAATATATCTCCAAAAATTAACATGTTACAGATGTGAAGTGGTATTTATAATCTCTTTTAAAAATAAAGAGACATGTCTCTCTTTTGCTTTTGGAAAATCCATGTAGGAGGGGGTGGAGGAAGGGCTGATAAAGGGGTTGAATTCTTTTTATGCGGATACTTATATCTCAAAAACCTGAAGATATTACAGATGTGGAAATACGTATTTGTAATCTCCTTTAAAAATAAAGAAACGTGGGTTTTTTTTTACTTGAGAGAAGACGTTCTCACGTGTACCGTTCTATGTCGCTGGTCATCTCAGCCCCAAAAGGCAATACCACACACTTGGTTTACAAAGAGTTTCTGGGGTAAATGAAACTAAATTTTTCAGTGAGGTTTTATACTTCAGGGATTTTCAGATAATGTCTTAGTACAGTACCAAGGAACGATTACTTTTATCAAATTACGAAATCCAGGCGATAAGCCGCGGGTAACTGCTAGTGTGTACATAAAGTTCACCGCAGATCGTACAGCACACAAAATTAACGTCTTTCCCATCACCGTCAGCTGCAGGCTTGAATACCAACCAAATACGACTTTTTAAGTTTAGGATCCGGTTCAGAAGTTTTGTATTGTGCGGTCTTTAGTTCGTTTGTTGCTTCTTTTTTTACTTCTCGATTTTTTGTCTCGGTTTCTTTTCTTTTGGAATTACAGTCCACATTCGTTTCCGATAACAGGATAGACGGAGAAGTCAAACTGAAAACCACAGCAAATTTGATCGGCTCCACTCGACTGTATTGCAACGCACTCCGGTGACACGCAGTACACTGTACACATTGAAGCAGTCAGCCCATAGAAGTACCACAGCGCTGTCCTTGGCTCACCGCGTACGAATGACAGAGCGCTGGCCCAGACCGGCCCGTGCGATGACGTCACGGTCTTCGTTTGTTCGAGCCTTTCAAAGCCCATTGCAGTGTACTGCTGAAGCAGCTCATGGGCTGGGCCTCGCTGCAGGACTCTGATGGTAGCTGTTTGTAGAGGTGTGAAGGATCAAATCAGCTGATAATAAAATGCTGAATTACGTTTAATCCCTGTACATATTGAAACATTATCTGAAATCTTCACGTGGATCTAATAACAACTCTGTCGCAAAGGGCATTTTATACATGGCAATGAGCTGATAATATTTTAAGCTAGAGAAATGCTTTTGAAAGCTTTAATACTTGCTTTAAAGCTGCTCTGGACTGTGATTCCCTCAGATTTATGTCTCCTCTTACGCACAACCTAAGCCTACTACAAGGTAAATATATTCCAGCCGGATATTCGAAATGGAGTCCGAAAGAGCTTTAAAGCCAATGTTGTCTTATAAAAGTGAGAAAAAGGGGAGGATGCTTGCTCCATATAGGCCACGCCGCTACCCTTTAAATTCGACATTTAGAGCTTTAACAATTGCTATAGAGCAAAATGACAACGAAATTTGAAAGAGGGGGATTTTTTAGACTAAAATTTGATTTTTGGTCAAAAATTGTAGCATTTCAGTCATGACTCTCCTTAAGATACGAACATTGCAGGTTATCCAATTAAACAGATGAAGAAAAAGTAAAGTGATGATCAATACCAGGATTTTGATGACCTGAAACTATTTAAAAACTGTGAAATGACGGCAAAATACCAGTATAATGATACAAAAACTTTTAAAATGGCGTATAAATTTTAAATGAAATGTTACAATTGAATCGTTTGTTTCAGAAACGACACTTCTACAACGAACCAAATTGTTCAGAAAACAGGAAAAACTGTCTGTAGTGTGTAATGTCATTTCTATCCTTCCGATATTTATTATGCTTATTCTACTGTTGAAATGACTATGAGAGATAGGTTGTTTGTATGAATTAGTCCAATACGTTCCTTTACATACTTTGTTGAAAATGGTGGAGACGTGCTGTTTCTGCAACAAACGCCATTAATGAGAATATAAGGAAGTGTAACATTGATTTTAACGTCATTTTAATTTCAAAAGGAACTTTATTTGTACTGAGGAAACCCATTATTTAATAGTTATTTGCAAGACTTACTTATTTGCACATATTATGATTAGACCACATTGTATAGAAAAATAAACATAAGAATACTCCTTTTATATCCCTTTCCAAAGTTCAAAATATATATAAAACAAAACAACACAATATAATACAAGTAACATGTAAGTCTGTTATGTTTGAAAAATGCTTCTCACTTCTATTTCGCTGATGTTGTCCATGCAAACAGTTCATTATAAATCTCATGGTGTTCTTTTGGTATGTAAGATTCCAACTTCTTTATGTCTGCTAATTTCTTTTCATTTAATGGAACACAGCCTTGTGGATAAGCAAGTTTAGTCGGTAACACAGGGAGACGGATTGAAGAAATAAGCAACTTGAAAGACATGAACGCACAGTCCATCAATACAGTATTTTCGTAAGACATGATTTGCCTCATACTGAAACTCCATAAATTGATTTATATGAAACGCGACTTTTGCATCTCTTTTCACACCTCTTCCTAGCGACTCAAGTGAAAGAACTGACACAACTACTTTGTAAAGCGGGCTGGTTTGAAGTAAAAACAACACCTCTCCGGGATAAGTGTTCTTTCTACACAAAACGGAAACTTTCATTCGCGACTGACAGGCAGAGGTATATAGTAGAAGTGTTTTTTTCTGCACAAAATGGTAGCCTTTCGTGCATTAATCATGACAGTATTAATAACTCATATAGTGTCAAAAAGTGGAGAAGTGCTGTTTCTGCAACAAACGATTCAATTAATCGAGTTGGTATGGCCAGTATTTATGTTCCTGACATAATTTTAACACACAAACAAATGCAAACAGACTGCGTATTTTTATACGAATACGAATTTAATGGATACATCATTTCATTTTATACTTTGATGAAGATTCACATAAATACTGGTTAATATTTAGGCCCATTGTTTATTCCTGAAAATTCAGTTTTTCTTTCAAGAATATTTTCTGTTATGTGATCCGGTAATTCGGGAACATCTGAAGGACAAAACAAAAAAGTACTTAAAGTTACGATAATATCTAATTCACACTCGTAAATGCTTCAAAATCCTCCAACATATAAGAAAATGACTCATAAAAATGACCAAATAACCACCTATCAGTTTAGACAATGACCTAAGAATACAAAATGACAAAAAATTAACTACTGAATTAGCATTTCTACAATGTGGGAACTATGATCAGGATTTCTATTCAAGTTACCAATGTCTGCTGATGACATGTCATTATGAAACTACTCTGGTTATCACTGTATAACTAAGGTTATGTTACAAGGAGATTCCCACATTCCAATACTTGTCAGTTTCTTATAACGGTAGCTAGTTTATTATTTACATAATATAATCCAGCTTAATCTCTGAGTATAATATTAAATAGAACATGTTTTGTTCCATTTATGGAACATCTTTAGCTAAAGGATTTAACAAAAATTGACAAGTATGACACTTGTGATGATTATGATAATGATGATAAGGTAAAATGTTCGTTCATGATGGGTTAAAAATTTCCAACAAGTCCATGTCCAAATTAACGAATAAAATCGACATCAGGGGTCGTCTTTTAAGGCTGAAGAAGTATGTGCTTGTTGAATCTTGAAGGTAAAATTAAGAATATAGAAGATTTCCTTAAAATATATTCATCACAAGAGTTTTACTTGTCTTGTCAATTTTTGTTAAATATTTAAGGTGATGATGTTCCATAATTGGAACGAAACATGTTCTATTTAATATTATACTCAGAGATTAAGCTGGATTATGTTATGTAAATAATAAATTAGATATAAAAAACTGACAAGTATTGAAAGGCGGGAATCTGCTTGTAACATAACCTTAGTTGCTTTGAGCCAATACGGGACAATATATGAGATTTATAAGCTGTATCACTGTACAGATGTGCTATTTCTTTATAGATGCGTAATGCTTTTGCTTGCCCGTCTAGTTCGCACAGAAAGAGCTGTGGGAGGAAAGAGAGATTGATTACGAGTGCACCCTCTTTATACTCACTTCAGGAAATAACAGTCCAAGCAAGTTCCATTATTTTTATGAGCAAGAGGCAGAGAGTAAGTAGCAAGTAGAGTTCACTTCAAGGAAATTGCGATCATTTATATAATGAAGCCGGGAAGAGAACAAATATCTTAGTGGATGGGAAGTTATGAAGTTAAAGTTATTCAGTGGGAACTAAATTACATTGAGTTCTATTTTCTATGACCGTCATGTAACATACTTATCATACTGATGATATAGACTCTCAACTAAGTTTGTAAGACGGCACGAAAATTCATTTTGTACTGTCGGTATACTGATTGAAGGTAATTGCTGGTGTTAATATGATTCATTATTGGTCTTGTCCGACTCGTTGGCTGAACGGTCAGCGTACTGGCCTTCGGTTCAGAGGGTCGCGGGTTCTATTCCCGGTCGGGTCGGGGATTTTTACCTTAGTTGATTAATTCCAATGGCACGGGGGCTGGGTGTATGTGTTGTCTTCATCATCATTTCATCCTCATCACGACGCGCAGGTCACCTACGGGTGTCAAACAGAAAGACCTGCACCTGGCGAGCCGAACCCCTCCTGGGATATCCCGGCACTAAAAGCCATACGACATTTCATTTTATTATTGGTCTTGATGTAGATACATTGTGCTTTCCTTCCCAATGACAAAATTCCCATGCTGTATTGCAGTTAGTGATAACTCTTTTGATAAGGTTTCATTTAAGGCACAGAGCACATATTTCGCATAAAAAACGTTGCCCTGTATCGAATAGAATAAAATAAAATGCATTTACCGTTCAACTACGTACAATTGGCAATGCTAAAACTGACCACGTATTAAAATACATACATACATACATACATACCTACATACATACATACAAACATACATACATACATACATACATACATTATCATTATAGACTGTTATGCCTTTCAGCGTTCAGTCTGCAAGCCTCTGAGAATTTTCTAAACGTCGCCACAATCCTCGATTTACAACTAGTGTTGTGGCCTCATTTAGTTCTATCTTTAAATCGTTGGAAACCGAGTCTAACCATCGTCGTCTTGGTCTCCCTCTACTTCTCTTACCCTCCATAACAGAGTTCATTATTCTCCTAGGTAACCTATCCTCCTCCATTCGCCTCACATGACCCCACCACCGAAGCCGATTTATGCGTACACCTTCATCCATCGAGTTCATTCCTAAATTAGCCTTTATCTCCTCATTCCGAGTACCCTCCTGCCATCGTTCCCACCTGTTTGTACCAACAATCATTCTTCCTACTTTCATGTCTGTTACTTCTAACTTATGAATAAGATATCCTGAGTCCACCCAGCGTTCGCTCCCGTAAATCAAAGTTGGTCTGAAAACAGACCGATGTAAAGATAGTTTCGTCTGGAAGCTGATCGAAACTGTTTTATATACATGAATAGAAACGTTTATTTTACAGCATTGCACTGCTCAATACTATCGTCCTCAAATTGTTGAACAATTATGTATATGTAGGCTACTAAAAATATCTTGGGATATAAAAAGACATAACTAACTGGTATCGTCACAAACGTACTCAGCAAGGCGGCTGAAGTTAGAAATCTAGTAAAGGCTAATGAAATAACTGAAATGAAAAATCACGTCGCTGTGATTCAAATGCCATGTAAAACTGTGAGTGACGTGGTCACGAATGTAACATTCCTGAAAAACTTCAAGCTTGTTTTTTTTTTAAGTTCGTAAACATCTCCCAGATGTAAATTTAGTTATCAACCCTTATCTGGAGTTAAATATGAACGATGTCGCTCCAACTATCGAAATATAACCTCAGAACTTCATACACCAGTTTGGCCTTCAAACTTCGGCGTTTAAAAGAATGTTATTGTATTCTGTCTATGTGAGGGACATGGAACATCGTCAAGAACCGTTCTGTGTACACATTGAATATTAATTCCATTTAATAATTGGTGTATATGGGCGTGTAAATAAAATGGCATAACTGGTAAAAAGTCGTATATGGACTGCAGTTTAAGTATCTTCCCGACAATAAACAGTTTTTCCAAGATTCCAAGAGGAGACAGTGAACTTGTTCGGTTCGGTACGGTCAATTTTATTTGCGTTCATGTAGATAGCATACACACATTAACATTTAATGCAATAAAAATCTTTTTTGTGCAGAATATAGTGAAATATAAAACAAAATTAAAGAGTTATATCCCCGTTACGCTGTAATAACTGTGGAACGAAAATACGAAAATTAGTACAATAATTTGAAAAATTTCGAAGCATGTTGTGCCCTAAAAGGAATTATGAATATTGGTGAGCATGAAATCTCAGACTGATACGGGTCAGTATGGAACAATGAGTGCATAGGGTGGCTAGATACACTAAGACAAGGTAATAGTGTAAATGAAAAAGAAAAAATCCAAGAATATAAATATATTATGAAATACATTTTTTTTAAATGACGTTAGATCACAAATCCAGCTTCGTACCGAACTTAACAGCTATCTTTGCTATGGCATACAGATTAATAATTTCCCTTGCCTTTATCTTTCAAATGAATAACAGAGCATAAGCTATACATTAAACTGTGGCTTCACTTGCTCTTTTATTATATTTCAATTATTAAGTTCTTCACTTTATTAATACTCAAAGTCACTTGAATGTCCTTTATTGTTTGATTCAAATACCTTTAAACCATATATTTCATTAATCCATAGTCATCTTATGAAAACAGGTCAAATATGTTTAAATTACTGATAACACACTCCTCCTTGTAATTCATAAATATATGTATATGTTAATTAATCAGCCCAAAATAAGCTTACGTTAATATACACGTACTGTCAACAAAGTACACCCATTGAGAACTTTGCATTTAAAAAATCTGAATCTAAATTTCACATTTTTTAAAAAATAAAAAAATATTCTGAATCTAAATTTCACACTACCGAGCTCGATAGCTGCAGTCGCTTAAGTGCGGCCAGTATCCAGTATTCGGGAGATAGTGGGTTCGAACCCCACTGTCAGCTGCCCTGAACATGTTTTTCCGTGGCTTCCCATTTTCACACCCGATAAATGCTTGGGCTGTACCTTAATAAAGACCATGGCCGCTTCCTGCCCACTCGTAGCCGTTTCCTGTCCCATCGTCACCATAAGACCTATCTGTGTCGGTGCGACGTAAAGCAACTTGCAAAAAAAATCACACTCACAATAAAACTCAAAAAATATAAGTTAGATCAACATCACCATTTAACTCCAAAATACTCATACAAAAAATAATCATTTCTGTCATCATGTAATCAAATGTTATGCTGGAATTTGTGGCAATTTAATAGGATATGATTTCACTTCAGGAAAAACAGTAAGTAGGATAAAACAAACTCACATTAGATCTTCTGCCCCCACCACGTGATCATGGCGGCCTCCAAGATTCGTACCTCATTCCTGTCCTTTTTGTAAGTCCTTTACGACATGTGTTACTCTTCAGCTCCCCTCCATGATTTAAGCTTCCATATTGGGAATGAAATGAGTTGCTGGTTGGTTGGTCGTCATCGAACTCCTATACATGTCAAATCCAGGTGAAGAGAGATGTAGACGTCGTCATGAAATCTTGCAGGTTATTCCTGATGCACTCGTGCCACGATGAAATAAGCATAAAGAATTGCACTTCACTTTTGCGAAACGATCACCTCGCACTTGTTCGATATCTGACACCATGAGTAATATCAGGTGATTATAACTTTGTTACTTAATACAAGATAACCTATTCCTTGATATAATAATGTATATCGGCTTTCCACTTTGCATTATAACTATTCATGTTCAATATGATGAACCACATAAAAGAAAACGTAACTTGACGATATGTCAGCGATTAACATACACATGGCACACTTTGTAGAATGAATGCACATAAAAGAAAATGTAACTTGACCATAACGTCAAGGATTAACGCACACATGTCATAGTTCGTAAAACACAAGAATATGGCCTTATTAACAAAATCACTGAATATTTACACTAATTTTTGTGTTACTTCTCTGCATTTGGCAGTCCATTCCAAAGTAACTCGCATTTATGTTCGAAGGTGTCCTATCCGAATGTTCGTGGACTTCTACCGTCATACTTCAAAATCACTGTTCACTTTAACCATTTAACAAATGCTTCAACACTTTTATACACTACTGAGTGTTTGCATGCTCGCGTTAGTGTGGGTAAGTGTTCACCATCCAAGAGCCCAGTTCGACATGGTATAAACTACTATCTCGAACAAATTAAAGTTCGTAAACACATGTTTAAATTTATCTAACTTCATTATGACAGCCTTCTCGAGGTTTCGAACAACCAACAACGAACAGACACTTTGTATTGTAAAGACGATGTTCCGTAATGTAAACTTTTCGAGACTTCGAATGATTGATAGTGCACATATACTTCGCCGTTATAAAGACGGTGTTCCGTAATGTTAAGAGAATAACTGACAATGTACAGATTCTTCGTGTTGCACAGACGATGTTCCATACTGAAAAGAGAACCAAGTTCTTCTCAGCGTCCGTTTTATTCCCTCCATGTTCTCCAAAGATCACAATATGAAGATGAAACTGGAATTCAAGAGGACAAATTGAGGCAAACATTCGTTTATAGGAAGGGGAATTAGGGATAGGAATAACTTACCAAGGTAGTTGTTCAATAAATTTCCAATTTCTTTGCGATCATTTATAAAAAGGGTAGGATAACAACAGATAGGGAATCTGCCACCTGGGCGACTGACCTAAATGCAGAACGGTAGTTATTGACTTAAAGACGTCCGGCGGAAAGATGTACCACTTCCGACTATCACTATGTGTGCTACATGCACCTCGGAAAAATTGGGATGGACTCATATATGTAACCATTCCGGGTAAAATATGGTCGGGGAAGGAGATGTGGGCAGGGTCTATAGGCAGGAAATATGGGACCTGTCAACATTTAGAACAGGATTGTTTGTGTATCTGGAAATAAAAGCTGTATCTGAACAAATAGTGCTATGAATTTGCAGAGGTTGAACGTTATGGAATGCATTGAGAGAAGTGGTCGGCCATCAATATCAGACGCATTATTTAAATGCTGTTGAATTCATACAAGCGGAATTTCAGGCAGCGAAAGTAGACTTAGGTATGTGCTCCATTGATGAGTCTATGGACATCGACATCTCTGATGATTTTTTCATCGCTTTCGCCGTCATCGACCATGCTTCGCTGGAAGAGTTGTCAGTCAGTATGCGAGTTGTGGGAAGTGGGATGGGAAACCAAGTAATGCTCGCGTTAAGAACATGTATGCCTACAACGAGTTCGAGATAAAGTACAGTGTGCGACCGCTTGTGCTTGACAGAGATCTGACAAAGGCGAGCAATAATCACGTTAAACTTTTGCCTTCACGTTTCTTGGACACGTTGAAAGAGTTTTGGCTGTGCCTTGCGTGCTAGCAGTCGTTGAATCACTGCAACCTAGTGGCTTTGTCGAAAACTAATGGCTTCGTTTACCCGTCCAATCGATGTAGGTTACTACAGCTCGACTAATCGGTGATCATCGCAAATGCCGCCTATGCTCATCCGTCGGATACGCTACGAGGGCAGCATGTTTAGTGTTACTGTATGTTAGTAGGCCATGGATGTCACCATGGAAGCAGACATGTAAAACCTATTATTTCAAAAGGATACTTTTCAACTGTCTGATAATGGAGTGCATTAACCACGTTAACGTGTAGATTTCCCTCCTTTATGACACACCAAACAAATACGGATTTTTTTTGCTAGGGCCTTTACGTCGCACCTACACAGATAGGTCTTATGGTGACGATGGGATAGGATAGGCCTAGGAGTTGGAAGGAAGTGGCCGTGGCCTTAATTAGGTACAGACCCAACATTTGCCTAGTGTGAAAATGGGAAACCACGGAAAACCATCCTCAGGGCTTCCGACAGTGGGATTCGAACCTACTATCTCCCGGATGCAAGCTCACAGCCGCGTGCCTCTACGAGCACGGCCAACTAGCCCGGTAATGCGGATTTTGGCGGCCAATCTACTCTGAAAGTACGTAGCGAAAGCACACATTAACTGATTTAACTGAGATAAGATACCGACATACCGACAGTCCTATGCGGCGACTTCAGTGTCTACTTAACGCAGAACACGCAGTTTTTTGGTTTCATGAAGGACATGTTCAACATCGATTGCACCACGGGTACGATGCCGGATACGACTTTAGGTACTACGTCTTGTCCAGATCTCACCTTTTACACGCAACATCAGCTTGGAATGACTGAATTGAATTTCGTACTTCTCGTACATCGTCCGATGTTGGAAAGAGTGGAATGTTGACTGCCACCCGCGATACTGCCGTCACCCAGACAGGGCCGATCGTGTGTAACTGTGACGTTCACTCAATTACTTTCTTTCTGGAATACTATTATGATATAAAACTATGGTATTTCTTTCATTTATTGTATGCTGCACAAATTAAACTGAGACACTGGCAAAAATGCGAGAATACTGGGCAAAGATCAAAGCCCAACATTTGAACAAGCGTGGTCCAAAGAATGCCCATTCGAACCAAGAAGAAACTGAGACTTCAGTACGAAGAAAGAGAACACTGCTCATGCGTCGGTGGGTGACTACATATGTCAGGAAAAAGTTGGCAATATCAGTGCAGTGTTTGTACGTGCGTTATCAAAGTGACTAGGTACGTTTCTTGCCATAAATGCATCCAAAATTGTCCGGCGGCGGTTATCCACTTTATGTCGGCAGATGGTGTTTGCAGAGCCAACATTTACGGTCGTATTAAGGATGTGCATGGGAATGAATGTGTATCGTCCTGTGCTGTGTTCAGCTGGTGCTGTGAATTTCATGACGGAGGAGTAAGGGCGTGCCAAAGCCAGGCCAGGCACAGCTGGCAGCCTGAAAAGAAAAGAAAAGAAAAGAAAAGAAAAGAAAAGAAAAGAAAAGAAAAGAAAGGAAAAGAAAAATAAATCAAGGGATAACGGTTCGCAAGCAATGGCGAGTCTGAGACGCCGCTGAAGAATGGTTCCGCCACCAACCACGGACGTTGTTCTATCAACGTATCAATTATTACATTATTATTATTATTATTATTATTATTATTATTATTATTATTATTATTATTATTATTATTATTATTATTATTATTATTATTACTAGTAATTTAACTTCACACTAACGCCTCGAATGTTTTCGGCGACGCAAGGATGGAGAAGGACTAGAATTGGGAAGGTTTTAATTAAGGTACGGCCCCAGCATTTGCCTGGTGTGAAAATGGGAAATCACGGAAAACCATCTTCAGTACTCACGATGGTGGGATTTGAACCCACCATATCTCGAATGCAAACTCACAGTTACTCAAAACTAACTCTATGGCCAAGTAGATCGATAATAATAATAATAATAATAATAATAATAATAATAATAATAATAATACTGTTACGTCCCACTAGCTAGTTTCACAGTCTTCGGACGCCGAGGTACCGGGATATATTTTCTGCTGCAAGAGTTCCAGTAAACCTATCGGCACGATGTACTTGAGGACCGAGCCGGGATCGAACCCGCCAACCTGGACTCAGTATGCCAGTGATCGCCCACGTCGGTTACTCAGCCCAGCCCTGAAAAACTGACATATCGAATATTGTTGTTAGGATATTACTTTACAATATATTTGGGGCGACACCAGAGCAATGTTCAAGTTGACATCGACAAAGCATTGATAAACTCAGGCATTTTGTTCTCAGGAGATACGAAATATATTAATTGCAAGTAAAAGAAACTGTAATGTAACACTTAACCCTTCAACCTCCCGATGTCTGTCGGCTTCGATCTATTCAGCCACGCCCATGTTTTTCGCGGCCATTCCCTTTCGTTTTCCAGTACCTTCGTTCTTCTAGTGTTGAATATCTTTCTTTGAGGGGATGATTTACTCGCCATAACCTCTTTAAAACAATGATCACCAGCGGGACTCTGAACATTTCAGTATTTTCTTCCTACACGTCCCTCGAATAAACTTGTCAGAATGTCACCATCACTACAGTATGACAATGGTTTAATCTCCCGAGTACTGCCTAGTGGCACACATACGTGTATTATGTATAACGGACTTGTGTATATGTACTGCAATTGAAAATGATATTTATTGAACGAACTCTGGTCAGCCACATTGACATATATTTAATGTATACTAAATATTGAAATGGATATTTGCAGAGAGGCATACGCTCTGTTGTGTTAGTTGATAAACAGTGTGGTGTGTGGTGCAGTTCAATCGCCGAATATTGCATATCAGTCACATGAAATAACCTGCTTAACAATTTATTAATTAAATTGTATGTAGGTTTAAAATGGTTTCTCGTAAGCACTTTGGATGGTTTGTTATTGAATGCTAGTTTAAACTTTCAGTCGTGTATATTTGATATGGTTTGAATAAGTGAGTAGCAGAGGTATTATCGGGACAATGATACGAAGATCATCCTACTTATTAACATTTCAAGTGCTACCTTGATACATTCCAAAAATATTGAGGTAAATGCTTTACCATGATATTATAAATTGTTGTAATTTACGTTAGATTTAGTTGATATCTGTTGTCCTACTATGAGCAAATATTACTACAGATATATTGCTGAATTATGTATGGCTGCATGAATGAATGTTTAGTGCAGTGGCCTCCCGTTCAGAAAGTCCTGGGCTCGAATCCCGGCCGAGTTGAGGATTTTAATTGCGTAGGATTAATTCTTCTGGCTCGGGGATTGTGATTTTATAGTCGTCACGGGACACTTATATTCATCTACATACAATGAATCACCCTACCAACCACCAAAAAATTACCAGTAATGTATCTCCACATAGCGTTGGAGTCAGGAAGGGCATCCGTCCGTAAAACTGGGTTAAATCTACATGAAGTGCCCACTCAATAAATTGGGATAAAGAACATGAAGAAGTAATAATAATAATAATAATAATAATAATAATAATAATAATAATAATAATAATAATAATAATAATAATAATAATAATAATAATAATAATACCTTATCCAAACCTGGACGTTAGCGATTTAGTCATTACCCCGAGAGAAGCTTGAAGTCACTGATAGGTAACCCGAGCTGGAAATTGCTTGCGATATGGTGGGCTGTTTCTTTCCGCTCCTCCCCTACCCGACAGCATATGGGCTCCCTGTACACGTCCAGTGATGCTTACCTTCGGAGATCTCACATATCATACGACGCTTTAATACGTGAACGTCGCTGGCTAGTAATAAGTTTAAGTATCCCATTCAACAACAAAATTCCGTTCGTCTTCGTAAGTAATAGTGTTTGACAATTGAAGAGCATTACATATACTCCTCCATCTCATCCTCGTCCTCGTCCTCCTACTACTACTACAACTACAGTACTACTACTGCTGCTGCTGCTGCTGCTGCTGATTTTACTGTATTTAACTACTCTCCAGATATTCAATTGCAATACTACAATAGTATTTCTCCAACATGAATTTTTTAATGAAATGATAAATGTCCTCATGCGAGTATCTCGGAGTTAAGGACTCGTAGCTATCAATAATGCTGCAGCATTTAGTTTAAGAGATGTACTACACTTTTCAGCTGTTCTTCTTCTTCTCCTTCTTCTTCTTATTGTTATTATTATAATTATTATAACTCCACCTACTTTCCCACATCTGTGGCATCATGGGTGTGTACTGTGTCGCATATGTGGATTTGACCCTGTTTTACGGCCGGAAGAACTTCCTGACACCAACGATATGCGGAGGGATGTAATCATTGTTGCTTGTTTCTGTGGTGGTTGGTAGTGTGGTGTATTGTCTGAATATGAACAGGAGAATGTTGGTACAAACACAATTAGTCCTCAAGCCAGAAGAATTAATTGGACGCTATTAAAATCCGCGACCTGTCCGGGAATCGAAAGCCTCAATGCTGACCATTCAGCCAAATATTCGGACACTTTTCAGTTGTTCTATGATCATTATAATTGTAGATCAGCTAATAACAATATCAACATAATGAGGATATAACATATGGGGATAGTTTAAGTCAAGTTTTTTTATATTATCCATTTGACATCCCACTAATTACTTTTGCGTGTTTTGGAGGTACGTAAGTGATGGAATTAATTGTGTTCTACAGGAATTCCTTTAAATTTCCAGTAAATTTACCGGCACGAGGCTAGCTTATTTTAACCCCTTAAAATACCACCGAAGTGACCCGGGACCAAACCTACAAACTTAGACTCAAAAGGCCAACGTTTCACAATCTGAATCGCCCAGACAAACTGCATTCTACTTTTCATCGGGTCACAAGTTGAAAAATACTGGGAGCTGATTATTTAGTATTTAGTGCCGAAACGATGGCATATAAAAATCCATATGCTTGTGACTCTATCCTCTATCATATTTCATAATTTTAATTTAATGTTAATTGCTTTACGTCCCACTAACTACTGTACTTTTACGGTTTTCGGAGACGCCGAGGTGCCGGAATTTTGTCCCGCAGGAGTTCTTTTACGTGCCAGTAAATCTACCGACACGAGGCTGACATATTTGAGCCAGGATCGAACCTGCCAAGTTGGGGTTAGAAGGCCAGCGCCTCAACCGTCTGCGCCACTCAGTCCGGCCTATCATATTTCATATTATGAAATTAGTCGTTCCTCCTAATAGGCTTCACACGCACACGCACGATCCCCGACTGTCGTTATTAAATTTTGCATGTAATTCACAGCTTTAAAAAAATCTGGAAATTGAGATTATTGCCTTAAGGGGAATTACAGCTAGACAGTCAGTGATACAGCCATGGGAGAGGCTAAATGGCAGGTGCTATTCATTTATCTAGTAATAGCTAGTTTTCACAGAAGACAGAAGCAAGAAATGTGGGTTTTTTTTTCACTTTTGAAGGAACTACAGTTTTTAAACAAGCACAACTAACATAGGAAATTTGCTACCCGTTTAAGAAACATTTCTTATCCTTCACACGCAAATATCCCTGTTGGGTACCACAAACTAGTTGCCTTGCGTGGTGGTGCTGATATAGGCTACAGTATATCTCGATAAACTGGTGTTACCGTTTGGCAGCAATGCGTGATACTGTCACTTCTGAGCGCACAGCACAGCCTGGTATGTCTAGAGTGAATGTCCAAAACTGATACAGCAGTAACAGGTCAAGAAGTGACTCAAGAATTGCAGTTCAGAGGTCCTACCCAACTGTTTTATTTTTATTTTTTGCGACTGGCTTTACGTCGCAATGACACAGAGAGCTCGGTCAATTTTAATTCTGAACTGAGGGCTGGAACGAGGTTAACTCAGCCAAATGAAGAGCTATATGGTACGAGAGGCAGCGGACCAGATCAAAAAGCCAAGCAATTCTATTGAGAATATTGTCACGCTGACAACGTACCATTCCAGTGTCTGTAGGCAACCTGCTGGGCATCATACAACTTGGTATTCAAGACCATAATGGGGTGTTGCTCCACAGTTTTCTGTTTCTAATCGCATTTGCCAAGTAAGACTGCGTAACATATGCACTCGACCATTATGGACTCTTGAAGAATATTATCATGAATCTTATTTTTATTTTTATTTTTTTTTTGCTAGGGGCTGTACGTCGCACCGACACAGATACGTCTTATGGCGACGATGGGATAGGAAAGGCCTAGGAGTTGGAAGGAAGCGGCCGTGGCCTTAATTAAGGTACAGCCCCAGCATTTGCCTGGTATGAAAATGGGAAACCACGGAAAACCATTTTCAGGGCTGCCGATAGTGGGATTCGAACCTACTATCTCCCGGATATCATGAATCTTTAGTATGAGTTTGATATATTTCCATGTACTTGCAAAATTTCTTGTAAATTTATCACCCAGTTGGATGATATGAGCTTAATGTAAGTAATATTTTAAAAAATGACAGTCTTACTTAAAGACCATTACTAACTATAAAATTACGACTTAAACACCATTACTAACTATAAAATTATGTAATACAAACACAGTTGGTCAGCACAAATCACATTTTCTTGTTAGAACCAGTTTTCGGAAATGAAATTCCATCATCAGTAATCATCTCTAAGTCCGAATTCTTGGCTGAATGGTCAGCATTGAGGCCTTCGTTTCAGATGGTCCCGGGGATTTTAATCGCGTTTAATTAATTATTCTGGCTTGGGGACTGGGTGTTTTCCCCAACACTCTCCTCTTCATATTCACACAACACAACACACCACACTACCAACCACCGCAGAAACGCCAAAAGTGAGTACATCCCTCCACATACGGTTGGCGTTAGGAAGGGCATCCAGTCGTATAACAGGGCCAAATCCACAGACCGCACCCACGACCCCACAGGTATAGGAAAAGCGGCAGAAAAAGGAAGAAGAGGAAGTAACCATATTTTAAATTATGGCGCAATATACCTGAAAACAGTAGGTCTGATAGCACATGAGACATGACATTGTGAGTCAGCCGTTTATCGTGTGTTCGTGTGTGTTGCGTTCAGCTCAGTGACATACGTTTGAATGGAACACACAATCTCCTTCTTCTTCTTCTTCTTAATCTGTTTACCCTCCAGGGTTGGCTTTTCCCTCGGACTCGGCGAGGGATCCCACCTCTACCACCTCTAGGGCAGTGTCCTGGAGTTTCAGACTTTGGGTCTGGGATACAACTGGGGAGAATGACCAGTACCTCGCCCAGGCGGCCTCACCTGCTATGCTGAACAGGGGCCTTGTGGAGGGATGGGAAGATTGGAAGGGATAGACAAGGAAGAGGGAAGGAAGCGGCCGTGGCCTTAAGTGAGGTACCATCCCGGCATTTGCCTGGAGGAGAAGTGGGAAACCACGGAAAACCACTCCCAGGATGGCTGAGGTGGGAATCGAACCCACCTCTACTCAGTTGACCTCCCGAGGCTGAGTGGACCCCGTTCCAGCCCTCGTACCACTTTTCAAATTTCGTGGTAGAGCCGGGAATCGAACCCGGACCTCCGAGGGTGGCAGCTAATCACGCTAACCACTACACCACAGAGGCGGACTGGAACACACAATACAAGATAAAAAGCTGATTCACAATAACATACCGCATGTCCAACCAGTCCTAATATTTTCAATTTTGTTCTAACATAATTTAAAAATATAATTTGTTACTAATGTTGGAATTTAATTTCCGAAAACCGTTCTAACAAACAAATATGACTTTCATATATACTATTTTGTACTACTTAACTGTATTTGTATAACTATTTATTCACGAAGTTCTTGTAAATTTTGACATGTAATAATTTATTGGCAATTACTGTGTTCACCAATGGCACTGAATGTAAACTATTGTTAACATTAATATTATAAACTACTAGACTAACGAACTTAAACTTGTTGAACGACATTACTACAATTTTGCGCCTTTTGGTACAAAGAAAGTGGACTGCCGACAGTTCTATTCAAACCCAGGCTCTCGCGAATGCATTTTACAGCTACGCGATCCCAACCACGCGACCAACTCGCTTGGTAGATATGAATGCGACAGGCATGGAAGGAACGAGAGTGACCGCTAGTATAAACAGCTGGGGACAATTCCAGAAGGGCATTCGCAATGAAAATGTAAATTTCTCGTTCATAATTCCACAAGATGGTAAAAAATGTCCCATAAAGCTGTATCTTAATTTGCAGGTTGATTGCCGTTCTTCTACTTGAGGAACTCGCTGCCTTGAAAATGATAAGGATAAGTTGAGCCCACATGATTACTGGATTGAACTCGTACAATTTATAAATGGATGAACATATGCGCTTTAATATCAGGACACGAGAAAATTTAATTAACTAAATCCTTACTTGCGGGTACTTCAAAATAACCGCAGCACTGGTCGCTATTGAAAGTTGTGTGACCCACTTAAATGAATGAATGAATGAATGAATGAATGAATGAATGAATGATCTTCCCTCCCAGTCAAGGATGACTCCATACTGAGGAGAGAGGATTCGTTCATTGTAATCCAAATTGTTACATGGAGTTAGTTTTGATAGTACTGAAAAATACCGAAGATATTCCAATTCGTGAAATGTTAAAACAATTTTTTGAAATAAATGTTACACCTTCTAACATATAAATGTTATCTACCGGACTGATTTCGCTGAAAATTTTACAATTTGTTCTTGTTACTCCTGAGAGGGTTTAGGAAGTGTTTTGAATAAAATTCGATAGGTAGCTTTTTATGATTAATTTTGTATAATTAATTTCACTGCGAATCCGCACCAAGATTGGATCGACTTGCTGGACAGACTGTCACTAAGCGACCGCGGCTTACTCTGTATCATGACAGTCCGATAAGAAATGCTGTAAGGAGGATGGGAACACGCCGCCATGTTTTTAAAGTACGTTTCTTGCTAGGAGGTTCATGACTGTACAAATAAAGATGGCTGACAGTATGGGCAAGCTCTGTGACATAGCCAATGCTTTGAATAGAAAGTAGAGTGCACATCTTCTTCATCGTTTCCATGTTAGTGATGGCAAATGGAACAAAATGGGTGCAACTGGTAGATATAACAGCGGAGCACTAATTAACAACTGTAAAAAGGTACGTAATTTATTTTATGTATATTGTTAACTGTGCTCTATTACATTTTAAGCCACTGGAATTAATAAATGAAGGTAAAAATCCCCGGCCCGACCGGTAATCGAACCCGGGATCTTCTGAACCGAAGGCCAGTACGCTAACCATTCAACCAACGAGTCAGACACATTTTAAAACATATAATAAACAATATTATTGCTTTGCTTGCAGTTGCTGTTGCTTTCACTGTCAAACTAACCTTGTCTTCCAAACACGCAACACTTTGTAGTTCTACCAGCGGAGCACTAAAAAAAAAAAAAAAAAAAAAAAAAAAAGCGATTACGAGCCACATATTCCCATCATTCCCACCGACATGTTATTTCATTTCAAAAGGCTGCTGTTCTCTGTTCGCCTTGAATTACCATCAACAACGCACAAGATCAATCGCTTCAAGTGCGTGGATTAAATCTAGAAAATCCATGATTTCCTCATGGTCATTTATATGTTGCATGATCACCAGTGGGACAGCCGAAAATGTACTTATGTTTGCCGAAGACGGAAAGACAAAAAATATTGCATAACCCAAAGCACTTGAATAATCCTTTTCAAATTTAATTTAATGCATAAATTATCACTGTCTTTCATTCATTTTGTACATATAAATATGTCTACTTTTTATATGTGTACCTGCTTCGAAAGAGAAAGAGGCAATAAAAAAGCAGTAAAATAATTAAAAATAACGGATATTATAATGCAGAATCCACCGTTTTTGTGTCGCTAAGATGAATTGTGGTCCGCCTCTGTGGTGTAGTGGTTAGCGTGATTAGCTGCCACCCCCGGAGGCCCGGGTTCGATTCCCGGCTCTGCCACGAAATTTGAAAAGTGGTACGAGGGCTGGAACGGGGTCCACTCAGCCTCGGGAGGTCAACTGAGTAGAGGTGGGTTCGATTCCCACCTCAGCCATCCTGGAAGTGGTTTTCCGTGGTTTCACACTTCTCCTCCAGGCGAATGCCGGGATGGTACCTAACTTAAGGCCACGGCCGCTTCCTTCCCTCTTCCTTGCCTATCCCTTCCAATCTTCCCCTCCCTCCACAAGGCCCCTGTTCAGCATAGCAGGTGAGGCCGCCTGGGCGAGGTACTGGTCATCCTCCCCAGTTGTATCCCCCGACCAAGAGTCTGAAGCTCCAGGACACTGCCCTTGAGGCGGTAGAGGTGGGATCCCTCGCTAAGTCCGAGGAGAAAACCGAACCTGGAGGGTAAACAGATGATGATGATGATGATGAAGATGAATTGTGACACTCTGAATACTGGGTGAAAACCACGTTCAGCCCCCGTTGGGACGGAGGCATAGTTAGATGGGGTGAAAAGTAAATGGTTTAAAATACCGAGATGAGTATTGAATCCACAATTACGGAGCTCGATAGCTGCAGTCGCTTAAGTGCGGCCAGTGTCCAGTATTCGGGAGATATTAGGTTCGAACCCCACTATTGGCAGCCCTGAAGAGGGTTTTCCGAGATTTCCCATTTTCACACCAGGCAAATGTTGGGGCTGTACCTTAATTAAGGCCACAGCCGCTTCCTTCCCACTCCTAACCTTTCCCTGTCCCATCGTCGCCATAAGACCTATCTGTGTCGGTGCGACGTAAAGCAACTACAAAAAAAAAGAATTCACAAATTTTGGGTTCGCGAGGCTGATGGTGACAGCCTTAATGACAGCTGCAATCGTATACACCATATCTAGAGCGCGACGGGTAAATACATACAATTCTCCTTTTTTTGAAAGCGTCAAATATTTCCCCGTTAATTTGGGCTTCCACATGGTCCAAGTTTTACTCGCAAATTAAATAATCTAAAACTTTAAATCGAACGCATATAAACAACTTTGAAAGGGCATAAAAATCGAACAACTTTGAAAGGGCATAAAAGATCGTAAAAATCAACGTCTCAATAATGAATTCTACAAAAATTCATTTCACACATAATTAACAAGTAATACAAATATTGAAGACAAACATTAAACAACTATCCGGGTACTAGAGCTAGTACCCGATAAAATGCACCCTTCTGTATTTTTTCCTAGATCTTAACCATTTTATATATTCTAGGATACCTCCTCTTGTATATTCGTACTACATATGAATGGATGAAAACAATGAACCGAATCCTCCTCGCCCCCCCACACACACACATTCACGGACGACCACCAACAGGGAAGAGATTATCAGCCCATCGCATTCATTGCAATTACATGCAACTAGTAATGGTGAGCCACTCATTCAGGTTTCTTTAACTGCAGATTTAAAAGAAGCTATAGATATTTGCTCCAGTAAAGTAACTATAAAGGAATTCTTCAGACTCTCCTGACAATCCACATGTTTAAGAGCAAGTGTACTCACGGCAGCACATTATAAATAGTGAATCGGTTCACAGCCTGTTGTAGTGAACTTCTCAGAAGACAAGATATTTGCATATTTCAATTAACTTTCACTGGTGATTTCTATCCGTAGAAGACTCCTAATAAGAGGCATTACTCTTATCCATCACTTCTTGTCCTACTCCTTTGCTACATACCAGGCTACTGAACGTCATTACCTTATTTTTAGCAAATTAATATTTTAAAGCTTCTTGGTGATTGCATATTCTAGGCATAACGGTATATTTCAGTATATAAATTTGAAATTAAGGATGATGTCAATAATTTCAAACGGAATCGATTTTGTCAGTGTTTGAACATCCCTTACCATCAGGAGAAGCATGCTATATTTAACACTCAGTGAAACTTAAATTCGTGTGAGCTGCATGTACTTGTTTCAACCACGTACCACTTTTCCTACAAATTTTAAATTTTTGGTAATACCGGGAATCGAATCCGGTCCTCCGAGGATGTCAACTAATAGCGCTAACCGTTACACAACAGCGTATTAAATCATCGTGCATCTCGATATAAAATATATTTTTATCCTTGGGTGGCATCTTCCGAATTTGCGTGACTTTTAACCTGATAAAATCTATAAAATAGACGACCCTCTCTCACCCCCTGCAAAGCAGAGGTTGACTGATCAAGTACCTGATGTTTGGCCCTTGAGACAAACCTCAGAATAATTTATTGCCTTCCGTTCAGTGCACCAATATTGACTTAACAATGTCATGAACTGACCGACTGTACTACCAAACGAGTTGCCCGCGCGGTTACGGGCGCACAGCTGTCAGCTTGGATTCGGGAGATAGTGGGTTCAAACCCCACTGTCGACAGCCCTGAAAATGATTTCCCATGGCTCCCCATTTTCACACCAGGCAAATATTGGTGTTGTACCTTAATTAAGGCCACGGCCACTTTCTTCCCACTCCAAGCCATTTCCTATTCCATCGTCGCCATAAGACTTATCTGTGTCAGTGCGAGGTAAAGCCAATTAAAAAAACTGACTATACTGGAATAATCTTAGGTCTGATCGGCTATAAATAGGATCTAAATTGTATACTGGCTGTTCGTATTTTCGCCGCTAACAGTTCTTTACCAATTGACAAACTTTGCTTGTAGTAGGAATGAAATATTTGACCTGTAGTTTTGTTTCAGTCATTGTATGTTTACAATTCATGTTTGTTATTCTTTTAGCCTTATTGCTTACATTTAAAAATGGGGTTCATTCAGTATTTATAAAATGAGTGTTGGAGATGAAAGCAGAACAGAATGGAAGAGGCTAATATGTTTAACCATTTGTAATAATAGATCACTCTTTCCGTTTCCCTCTGCTATGTAAATACGAAGTTAATAGAGAATTGATTACATGCACAGAGAATGATATATGACTGCTATTTACTCTTCTTACTGTATATAATGGGTTCTTATTCATCAGCTTGAACCTAGTCATGGTCCACACACTCTTCCAATATATATCTTTATATATATATATAAAATAGCTTGTCCTGACTGACTGACTGATTCATCATCGCCGAGCCGAAACTACTGGACATAAAGAAATGAAATTTTGGGGATACATTCATATTATGATGTAGGTGCTCGCTAAGAGAGGATTTTTGGATATTCCGTCGCTAAGGGGGTTAAAAGGGGGGTGAAATTTTAAAATCTCAAAACTTTAAAAGTTTACGAATGTAAAAATTGGTATTTAGAGTCTTCTTTAAAAATAAGGAAACACGTATTTTTTTCTTTTCAGAAAGTCTCAATAGGACGGGTGAAAAAGGGTGAAAAAGGGGTTGAATGCCTTTAATCAGGATACCGGTACTTATATCTCAGAAACTGAAGATATTACAGACCTGAAAATTGGTACTTTTGATCTCTTTTAAAAATAAAGAAACACGTATTTTTTTTGTTTTTGGGAAATCCAATTAACGGCAGGGTGAAAAGGGGGTGAATCTTTTAAATGAATGCATCTATATCTCGAAACTTTGAAAGTTTACATATGTAAAAACTGGTACTTGAAATCTTCATTAAAAACAAAGAATCACGTATTTTTTTGTTTTCGGAAAATCCCAATAGGAGGGGTGAAAAGGGGTGAAAAAAGGGTTGAACGACTTCAATGAGGATACTTATATCTCAGAAACTGAACATATTACAGACCTGAAAATTGGTGTTTGGGATCTCCTTTAAAAATAAAGAAATACGTATTTCTTTGTTTTTGGAAAATCCAATTAATGGGGGTGTGAAAAGGGGGTGAATTTTTAAAATGAGTGTTCTATATCTCAAAACATTTAAAGTTTAAAGACGTAAAAATTGGCATTTAGAATCTCCTTTAAAAAAGAGACATGTATTTTTTGTTTTCGGAAAATCCCAATAGGAAGGGTGGAAAAGGGTGAAAAAGCGGTTGAATGCCTTTAATGAGGCTACTTATATTTCAGAACCTGAAGATATTATAGACCTGAAAATTGGTATTTGGGATCTATTTTAAAAATAAAGAAACAGGTATTTTTCGTTTTTGGAAAATCCAAATAAGGGGGTGAAAAGGGGGGTGAATTTTTAAAATGAGTGTGTCTATATCTTAAAAATTTAAAATTTTACAGATGTAAAAGATTGTTATTTAAAATCTCCTTTAAAAATACAAGAACACGTATTTTTTTGCTTTCTTTAAATCCCAGTAGGAGGGGTGTAAAAGGGTAAATAATGGGTTGAATGCCTTTCATGAGGTACATATATCTCAGAAACTGAAGATATTACAGAACTGAAAATTTGTATATGGGAGCTCCTTTAAAAATAAAGAAACACGTATTTTCTTGTTTTTGGAAAATCCAATTAAGGCGGTTAAACAGGAGTGACAAACTGGGGTGAATTTTTTGAAAGACTATATCTACAGAATATCTGAGAAACGTAAAATGTTACAGACGTAAAAAGTGGGTATTTGGAATCTCCTGTAAATGTAAAGAAAGATAGGTGATTTGTTTTTGGAAACTCCACTTAAGGGGAACTAAAAATGGGTGAAATTTTAAAAAGAGAATTTCTACAGTATATCTCAAAAACTTAACATGTTACAGAAGTGAAAAATGGTATTTTTTATCTCTATTAAAAATAAAGAAACGTGTATTTTTAGCTTTCGGAAATACCACTTGGGTGGAGGGGGGGCGTAAAAGTGACTGAAAATGGTGTAGAATTCTTTTAATTAGGCTACTGATATCTTAAAAATGAAGATATTACAGACGTGAAATTAGACATTTTGCAATCTGCTTTAAAAGTAAAGAAACACGTATTCTTGGAAAATCCAATGAAAGGGCGGTGAAAGAATTGAAAAATTAATTGACTTAATTGTATGAGAATACATGCATCTAATAAAAACTAAAGTTTTTACGCGCTTGAAAATTGGTATTCGAATGTTTAGAAGATCCTTTACTATTAAAGACACAAGTATTTTTTTGCCGGAAAATTCACTTACGGGGGGGGGAGTGTGAAAGAAGTGAAAAAAGTGAATTATTTTTATGGGGATACTTATATCTCAAAACGGAAGGTAACAGACGTGAACATTGGTGTTTGGAATCTCCTTTAAACATAAAGAAACACGCCTTCTATAAATTTTTCTTTTTTTGGGGGGGGGGTAAATAAAAACGGCGGTGGGGTGTAAAAGGAGGTGAGACAAATTGATTTTACTGTTCATAATGTACTTATAACGAGCCTCCGTTGCTCAGGCGGCAGCGCGCCGACCTCTCACAGCTGGGTTCAGTGGTTCAAATCCCGGTCACTTCATGTGACATTCATGCTGGACAAAACGGAGGCGGGACAGGTTTTTCTCAGGATGCTCCGATTTTCCCTGTCATCATTCTTTCCAGCAACACTGTCCAAATTTCGTTTCATTTGTCATTCATCGATCATTGCCCCAGAGGTGTGCTTCGGCAGCCGGCACAATTCCTATTGTCGCCGCTAGATGGGGCTTTATTCATTCCATTCCTGACCCTGTAGAATGACTGGAAAAAGGCTATATAGTTTCGATGTGCTTATTCTGATCATAAACCGATCATTTTTAATCTTCCCTGGGTTCGTCTTCAACAGCCATCTTTTCATTCGGAGAACGTTCTTAGATCACAGTAGATTCTCCTGCCATGTAAATAAAAATTTAAATACATTTGAAATATACGATAGGAATGAGATGGACCGTCAAATTGTTCACCTCCATAATAAGGTCAATAATGCACGGAAGTATGTCATTGGTATCGCCAGTAATCCCGCACACTTGCCTTCGCGCGACGATGGTGCTGGTCACATTGTAACAATGACACTGGCAGCAGATGTAAGTTACCGCCAAGTAGCGGTCTTGCATCTTGCTGTGAGGTCCAGAAAATCTTTTAATAATAATAATAATAATAATAATAATAATAATAATAATAATAATAATAATAATAATAATAATAATGTTCTGGACCGTTGTCAAATATGCGGACCACCCTGCAAACGGGTCCTGGACGGGTAATGACTAAGAATGCAGTCCGGCTGCGGGTTCAGTACCGCCAAGGCACCCTAGACGACACCACGCCGGATCTCCTCCAGGATTTCATCCATATTAAAATGCTTATAGGAAAAGATGGCAAAGATTTAGGGACCCAACTGACCGGGTGGAATATCTGGACCTAGCCCGGGAAGTACGAAATCGATTGCTGGTAAGAAAGATTGAATAATGGGAGGAAACGCACCGTAATGTATTAGAAAACGAGTCAGATCGCGAATTTTGGCGGATTCTCGCAGAAAATGAGTCAGATCGCGAATTTCGGCGGATTATATATCTAAAACAATAAGCATTTAATTGTAAATTTCAGTATAATACCGTAGCGAAGCACGGGTATCTTGCTAGTAAAATATAAGAGAAAAACACACCAAAATATGTTTTCATTTTCTGAGATCTTTTACCCACACGGCTGACAATACCGACCCATTGATTTTTGCGACTTTTTTAACTACATGATTGTGTTATTTCTGCTCTCTATAAGACATGCACTCGATGGTTACTCAGCTACCTAATAGCTGTAATATGATGTTAGTCATGAAAATGCCATATTCATGTTGCATTTATTTACACCAAGAACTGTACATCATCATTTCGGCATTTTAAGTATCCCTCCACCCAGAACTGAACTATCTTAGAAGATTATTGACAACGTTAAAATCATCAAACTCGACCACAAAACAGTGCAATTATCTATTAGTAATTAATTTCGAGCCTTGCTTAGTTCCACGCATCGTATCTTTAAACCAATTAAATATTCAAACTAACCTTAGTCACCTTAGTTTTCCACTGTTTTTCTTACGGTTTTTGAACGAGTCCATTATTCTCCTAGGTAGCCTACCTTCCTCCTTTCATCTCACTTTACCCCACCACCGAAGTCTGTTCATGCAGCTTTATCCATAGAGCTTAATTCTAACATATCCTTTAGCTCCTCATTCCCAGTTTCCTCCTGGCACGGTTTCAACCAGTTTGTTCCAGTAATTATTCTCACTACCTTGATGTCTGTTACTTCCGATTTATAATTGAAATATATTTAATTCCCAGTAATTATTCTCACTACCTTCATGTCTGTTACTTCCGATTTATAATTGAAATGTATTTAATCCCCAGTAATTATTCTCACTATCGTCATGTCTGTTACTTCCGGTTTATAATTGAAATATATTAAATCCACCTAGATTTCACTCCGGCACAGAAAATTTGGTGTAAATACAATTTTAGGTAAAGATAATTTCTCCCAAGAACTCGCTTCTTTCATACAGAATATCGCTGATCGCAACTGCGAGCTCACCGTGCTAGCCGTGTTACACCAAACTTCGACTGACTCTAAAATATTTCACTAAATTAATTATGATGCTCTTCTTTATAAACTGAATGCACTTGGATCTTCGATTTATGCAACATTATTTTGTATATTTATCACCATATCAATGAAAATAATATGTAACTCAATAACAAAGCCAATCGACGGTATATGAAGTTAATTCTCGAGTTCGTCAAAGTTACAACTTCGGTCTTCTAACATATTTCTCACTTATTAATGATATTTTTGAGCAATCTATGCCTACCATTTGCCTAATGGACTTCTTGTCCTTCAAGTGGTTTTGCACAGACAGGTCTTACGATGATGGTGGTTTAGGACTGAGATGGAATCGACTGCTGTCTTATTAAGGCACAACCGTAGTATTTTTCAGGTGTGATAATGGGAAGCCAAGGAAAACAAATTTCAGGACTTCCAACGGTAGGGTCCAAACTCATCATCCCCACATGCAAGATCACACCCTCTGATACTCTATTTACATATTAATATCCTTGTAATTGCTGTTCTGAATGTTGATGTCCATGGTTTTACACTTTGCATGGCGAGGCCACATGTGTGTTCATGAGTTAATCTATTAAAAGAATATTTTACTTATATGTTAGGTTTTAAAAATAATGTATGTATAGGAAGTAATACAGTGGAAAATAATCTACAAGTATGTCTTACATTTGTAAATAACCGAAGATAAATCCTGTACATGCAATTGGAACACAAATTATGGCAAAAGTTATTAGTGTAATAATAAAAAACAACAATGAAAATAAGAATGGCAAGGAAATATTTCAAAATATAATTGTGATTTCGTCTATGGTCTTTATTTAAATGATCTATTACACCTGGTGATGAACCAACGCAAGTACTGCCCACCACCTTGACTGACCAAGTTCTGCTTGCTGTAAAGCAAAGTTCATATGTAAGACAAAAGATTATACCACAGCATAGAGGCGTGATAATAATAATAATAATAATAATAATAATAATAATAATAATAATAATAATAGCGTGTGCCATCCGAAGACGCCTGGTACAGATTTTCCGAGGTGACACCGTGTAGGTGACCTGCGCGTCTGTGACAATGGAACCCTATCTATGATGAATTCTAATGCTGAAGACGTCACACACACACATCGCCCGAGCCATCGGAATTAACCAATGAAGGTTAAAATCTCCGACCCGACCGTGAATCGAACCCGGGACCCTCGGGACCAAAGGATAGCAAGCTAACCATTTAGCCATGGAGCCGGACAGTGGCGTAATGATACACCTTTTTTCCCAAAAAAAAAAAAAAAAAACTTCTCCAGTATTCGGGAGATAGTAGGTTCGAACCCCACTGTCGGCAGCCCTGAAAATGGTTTTCCGTGGTTTCCCATTTTCACACCAGGCAAATGCTGGGGCTGTACCTTAATTAAGGCCACGGCCGCTTCCTTCCCACTCCTAGCCCTTTCCTGTCCCATCGTCGCCGTAAGACCTATCTGTGTCGGTGCGACGTAAAACAACTAGCAAAAAAAAAAAAAAAAAAAAAAAACTTCTCAATCTGTTGATTACATTCTAATTCAAGGGAGGTCTTCAAATATGAATCTTAAATGTACACAATATTAAAACATGGGCGGTAGGCTGTCACTATTGTAACGGCCGCAGGGTTTTGAGTGTTATTTATTCTTTCTTTCACACGTTTTTCCGAATCCTAATCAAATCTTTCTTTTCCATTATTAAATGTGCTATTCTATACAGCTGACCGCGATGCATTCACAACTACAGCCAATCTCCAGCAGAGCGCGCGAGTCAACACAGTGCCATATTATAACAGAGTATGCGTGTGACGTCACATATTTAGCATAAATGTTGCCTTACTTTGAAACGCTATTTCATGAAAACTATGATTCAGATTTTTCCTCTTTTTTTTCTTTTTTTCTTTTTTTTCTTTTTTGCAACAGGTAGTCTCCTCTTTTATCAGTCAATTGAGACATTAAACATACGGTAATCGTAAGTTAAATACACAAACACTGAAAGCGTCTTAAACATTTTCTTTCCATGTACCCATTTTCGAGGATCGCAAGTCTACGTTAAAACATACAATACGATGATGATGATGATGATGATGAAAATGGCTGAATATATAAACTATATCGCACAGCAGTTCTTAAACATGGGTAAGCACGCACAGTCAACAATACTACTGTAGAATGAAAACTATTGCTGCGACAAGTACACTACCGCTTCCAAAAAACTGGCAACGGGTTCTACGCAATGCTGGTGAATACATCGAGGTATCTATTTTGTATCGATAGTAACAATTTAGTTGCCGTTATTTAAGTATCAACCCTCGTACAATCTGTAATCACTGTAAATACCTAGGAGTTAATATAAGGAAAGATCTTCATTGGGGTAAACAAATAAACGGGATTGTAAATATACTGATCCCTGCACACGGTTAGGAGGGTATTTAGAGGTTGTAGTAAGGATGTAAAGGAGAGGGCATATACGTATCTTGTAAGACCTCAACTACTAGAGTATGGTTCCGGTGTATGGGACCCTCACCAGGATTACTTGATTCGGGAAGTCGAAAAAATCCAAAGGAAAGCAACTCGATTTGTTCTGGGTGAATTCCGACAAAAGAGTAGCGTTACGAAAATGTTGCAAAGTTTGGACTGGGGAGACATGGGAGAAAGGAGACGAGCAGCTCTACTATATGGTATGTTCCGAGCTGTCAGTGGAGAAATGGCGTGCCATGACATTAGTAGACGAGTAAGTATGAATGGTAGTTTTAAAAGTAGGAAAGATCACAATATGGAGGTAAAATTCGAATTCAAGAGGACAAATTGGGGCAAATATTCGTTTATAGGAATAATTTACCAATGGAGATGGGCGATTGCCCTAAATGAAGGTCAGTGGTGATTGATTGTGATAACGTTCAGTGCTCAACATTGCTCTCTCGTTACAAGCCACAAAGTGCCGGTGCTGAGTCATGCTATCTACGAGGTTGAAGGATCTTTCATTAATCTCGTCTGTTGTTTCGTAGGCCATGGATTGAGACGAATGAATGACAAGCAAGCAATGTGAGATGGAAATAGTTACTTGATTATACCCGATATGAATATACACTGAGTGACCAGAAGTCATGAGAAGACATTGAATGTTATGTTAATAACGAGTTGCTCCTCCGCGAGCCCTCAGAATGCAGAAATATGGCGAGGCACCGACTCTACAAAGTGTTGGGATTGTTCTGGAGGGATCTGGACCACGTATCTTGCACTGCTGCCCACAATTGGTCTTGTGTAGTTGGTACGGGGTTCATGCAGTATCTACAGCATCCCATGAATACTCCATTGGATTAAGATCGGGGGATCTGCAGGGCCAATTCATGGTCGTAACTTCACTGGAGTGCTCCTACAACCACCTGCGTGTCACCACAGAACGGTGACATGGCGCATTGTCCTGTTGAAACATGGCGTCTAAACAGGGTACTCTAGGGCAGAAGAGATGCAAATGGCGGGAATGAATATCTACATAACGTGCACCTATCAGCGCTCCCTGCAGCCGAAAAAATGGAGCCTAATTGCGACAATGAGATCGCCGTCTAAACCAGAACTGTACCACCTCCCGCCAGGACACAATCTTGTTGACACGCAGGGTCCATAGGTTAATGAGGCATACGCCGCACTCTCACGCGCCCATCAGCTCGATACAACTAGAACCATCGGACCATACTACACGCCGCCAATGTTCCATGGTCCATTGCCGATATTCGCAGGGCCCTGCACGTCGTTGAGCTCTGTGTCGAGGTATCAGTAAAGGGACACGAGTTGGTCGTCGGCTGCTGAAGCCTATGCGTTGCAGTTGTTTCCTTACAGTTCTCGTAGTAATGAATTCTTGACTCCCAAAATTCAATTGGGCGGTGATCTGACTCACAGTAGCCCACTAAGTGCCCAGTATCGTTCTGGACGGAATGTCCGTTGGTTAAACACCTGTGATCTTCCTGCGCGCGGCAGTTTACGTGGGTGGTAACATTGTCTCTGCGATACTGGAGATCCATTCTCAACACCGTTGATCTCGGAAACCCAAATTCACGTGTAATCTCCACAATGCTATGACCCGTGCGCCGTTGATCATCCCACGTTCAAAGTCGGTTAACTCGCTACTTGTTGCCATCTTCACGAAACTGGTGTCTGTGACAGACTGCTCAGTTACGCCTCAGCTATCGGCAACGTTCAGGGGTCATACACGGCACATTTTCTAACAGGACACCTCATCCCATGATTCAGTGTACATAATACATGCTTCTTTAGCTGAAAAGTTATAAAGGCTGTCCAAATGGAAATGAGACTTCAGTGGGGGCGTCGTTACTCCATGGACCATTCCACTCCATCAAGAAGAAATTGGTGAATGAGCTTTCCTTCCCTAAGCTGTTAATTATAATTCCTTTATTTATTAAATTTTATTAGAACCATATATTTTTCTTCTATTTCCACATTATCTGTTCTTTCCCACAATTGTTTAAAAATATGGCTCTGAAAGTTTGGACTTCAACACTAACCCTTTCGTTGACAAAATCGGTAATTGACTTTATGTAAGTTATAAATATTCTGTATTCCCTTTAACACTACCATTCACATTTCTGCCATAACGGAAAGCATTTCAGCTGTGGCTTAGCCTTCCCAAAAAAACGAAACACGAAACGTTTCCCGGGAAAGCTAAACATTTTGCATTTCCCCCCCGCAAGCTTGAAAGGAAAATCCGAGAAACCGTGGAAATAAAGAAATACCCGAATAATTTTAATTTACATCAAGGATAAGAAATTAGACGTTCTTGGGTGCCTACAGGTGATAATTAACCAGTATGCAAAAAAAAGTCGTAAAATCTTATCACCTCTCCAATTACAGAACAGTCATAGGAGATTCCCATCTGACCACCAGATAAGAGTCTTATTCCGTGCTTCCACGTCCTGAGGCTTTTGGGTCTGGGGAGGAAACTACAATAGTATATGTTGTCCAGTAAAAGAATGTTTTTCCCATATGCGCGTTGTGATCGCTCCATCGGCAGTTGTTTACCCGCACATTTCCATATGATTCTGTCACTTTTCTGGTTGCAATAGAAGGTTACATTGTTTTACGTGCGCCCTAGTTTATAATTATCTCTTATTGTTTTAAGTGTTGTTGTTGTTGTTGTTGTTGTTGTTGTTATTGTTCCCATTGATTCGTGTGTTATAAATTTTATCTTAGTGTTTAATCAATTTATTTTAGTTTATAAGTTGTTGTATTCGAATGCTTTAGCTTTACAGCTTGGTTTTAAAAAAATGTGTTTCAGGTTTCTTTTTTGTTTTACTTATGTGTGTGTTATTTGCACGTGTTTGGACCATGAATTCTAAGACATCGCAAGAAACTACCAAGAACGCAGTAGGAGCATGGCGTGACTATCCGAAGACACGGAAGGAATATAGTCGCAAACATCAACGATTTTTACGAGCGGGGAGAGAAATGTATTCTTCTCCTCTGATTCCTTTCAGCAGACTTTCCGATTGTACTTCTGCAGCTGTAGATGTTAAAAAGAAAGAAAGTGGTCTGAGCAGTGGGTAAAAGTTTGTTTAAGTTGCTGCAAGGCACTGTGCTTTCACGGGTGTTATGTGGCCTACGTGCTTATACATTCGAATTCTATGCGTCTTACTATGCTAATAATTTCGAAATTTATATTTGATAAGAGCTCCCTGAATTTCACAATTTGCTTCTCGAGCCAGAGTAGACTTCCTAGTAGGCTAATTTCTGTGAAATTGTATCGTCCGCCATACATACATGTATTGTTGCTTGATATTTTAATAATCATGATTTTTGTACTCGTATATGTTGCGGGGATTTTATGACTTAGTTATAACGCCTTCCGAATGAATTACGAACTTGCAGCCTCCCAGATGAAACAAAGCTTTTTTCTTTTGCTCCTCCTAGCTAATACATAAGTATATTTACGAACTAAATCATCGTATCAAGAATCGTGAGTTCGATCCTGATCGAGGTCGTGAGGACCTGCTCTCGTCTATTCATATTAATTTGTCCAACCACCAATAGATTTGGGGATATAGGTGAATTGTATTTAAATATAAAAAAGACCATCAAGAAACGCCTTGTGTACATAATGAATCACCATAACACAAACTAAACATATCACACTAGGTGGCCATATTTACAGCAGTGCTACCAACGTAAATAGTTAACCTGTTCCTACAAATTAGTGGAAACCAAAGCCTTCTCCGTCACTTGTTTTAAAAAGATGTTTCAAGAGAAGGGTGTGAAAAATTCAAGCAACTCAATGTTGAAAACATCCTAGGGATATGAGCTGCGAATTTTAAGAAAATAAAATAAATTAAATTATGAGAATATACTATTTATTTATTCATAAAAATTACAATCCTTTCCTTAATCATCGTTATCCGGTCGATTAGATTAGCAGTTCGCATTTTTCTACCAATGCGAGCGCTAATGCGAGTCGATGCATTGTTCCACTTAAGCACCACTACGAGCGCTAATGTTAGTCAATGCAGAGTTTCACTTAAGTCCTTCTAGGTACATTCAGTGTGGACGTTTTTCAAAAATGGAAAACGCCTGAGGTTATTGAACCAAGGAACACATTACAGAATTAATTACGTAAATAAGTTAATTTGGCTAGGATTTTAATAAAAAGGAATCGAGTAAAAGAACAAGCGATTTTACGCTGTTTATCCGGAACTGCCTTTAGGCCGTAAGTGATTTTCGAAATTTGATTTTAATTTGATAAAGCTATCCAAGACTCACAATTAGAAATTTTTCTTGGCCCTTTAGACTCTCAACTTTCGGCGCAATTGAGGGAATTGCTTAATTTTATGTTTTTCGTAGTTTTCAACATTAAAATAACTATAATTTTGTGAGCATCGCAGATTTTTTCTGAAATGACTTTTAAAGAAAAATTGATGTATAATTGAGCGAGAAATTCTAAATTTCTTCGTGGAACTGAAATATAAAGAATTTGAAAATTCTAATTTTAGGACTCCAACACCCCGAAATGGATGGTAAATAAAGGTCTTCCTATTTGAATTGCTTTCCCTGAAGGTAACGTTAGTAGATAACGCACCGTATGCTCTTTGAATTGCGTATCTGTGCAGTGAAAAATTTATTAATGTAAGGTAATGATGTGATTCCATCAGACTAAATATTCTACCTTTTAGAACGAAGATAACGAGTTATTAACTCAATTTATCAAAAACTCTATTTTCACAACGTTATTAATGTCAAGCTTGTCTTGGAAGAACCTTGATTACATCAGGTTGATGTAAATAAACGAACTTCATTCTGTTTGAACCAGAAAACGGAAGAAGATAAAGGGGTGTTCATGATCAAAGAGAAGCGAAGATTGGATCCGTAAGTCATGGCTGGGCAGAAGCTTTGTTACCACAGGAGGCTCGGTAGAGAAGGAGCGGCTTGTTATTATGATCACGTGATGGTGTTCTATAGTACTGTAGGGCTTTAGTAGTTATTCTGTTTGCTTAGCACAGCTCCAATAATATTTATTTCACACAGTTTTTGGATGACAATCGAACTATATACGTATAAATTAGCTGATACCTGCACGCTTCCGTAAACGTACAAATGACAATGAGTTTTAAGATTTTTTTTTTTTACGATGATTGCAAATAACTAATAGAAAGGACCGTGTGACATAATAATATTAATCCGAATGGAGGTGAATTGAATGCACATTTTAAAACCACATACCAGCTCTCCAGCTATTCTTAAATCTCTGCCAGAGCCGGGAATCAAACCTGAACCTCCAAGTACGACAGCTAATAGAAATAATCGTTATGCTCTTACGGAGACGAACAATGAGTAAGTGATCCAGGTCCATCGGGCTTTACAAATTAAACAATAGGACAATAAAGACATTCCTGGCCTGGTTTTTACAGATGACGTCCATCTGATCTTTCTTACGGAAGTCGGTATGCAAAGCAATCTCAAGAAAACTGCTGACTATTGCAGAAAACGGAATTTGAAAAGTAATAATAGTAAGGGTGCATTCTGCCCGAAGGCACGTCTGAACCTCCGCAGAGGTGTGCCTGAGGCGAAGTTTACGTACGGTAGGGTTGCCAGTTCCTTTCCGCTCCTTCATTCCCTTACCCGCGCGTGGCAACCCATCCAAATCTTGACCACGCCCATTGTTGCTTAACTTCGGAGATCTCACGGGATCCGGCGTTTCAACACGGCCACGGCCGTTGGCTTAATATTAAAAAACGAATTAATGGTACATAAGAAAAGAAATTCAAAAATGGAAGGTGTTGGTTTGGTGTCAAAGTAGAAGTGGTCAATAAAATGCAATAGGAATTGAACAAATAACATACATACATTACATACATTATCATTATAGACTGTTATGCCTTTCAGCGTTCAGTCTGCAAGCCTCTGTGAATTTACTAAACGTCGCCACAATCCTCGATTTGCAACTAGTGTTGTGGCCTCATTTAGTCCTATACCTCTTATCTTTAAATCGTTAGAGACCGAGTCTAACCATCGGCGTCTTGGTCTACCTCTACTTCTCTTACCCTCCATAGCAGAGTCCATTATTCTCCTAGGTAACCTATCCTCCTCCATTCGCCTCACATGACCCCACCACCGAAGCCGGTTTATGCGTACAGCTTCATCCATCGAGTTCATTCCTAAATTAGCTTTTATCTCCTCATTCCGAGTACCCTCCTGTCATTGTTCCCACCTGTTTGTACCAGCAATCATTCTTGCTACTTTCATGTCTGTTACTTCTAACTTATGAATAAGATATCCTGAGTCCACCCAGCTTTCGCTCCCGTGAAGCAAAGTTGGTCTGAAAACAGACCGATGTAAAGATAGTTTCGTCTGGGAGCTCACTTCCTTCTTACAGAATACTGTTGATCGCAGCTGCGAGCTCACTGCATTAGCTTTACGACACCTTGATTCAATCTCACTTACTATATTACCATCCTGGGAAAACACACAACCTAAATACTTGAAATTATCGACCTGTTCTAGCATTGTATCACCCACCTGACATTCAATTCTGTTGAATTTCTTACCTACTGACATCAATTTAGTCTTCGAGAGGCTAATTTTCATACCAAACTCATTGCACCTATTTTCTAGTTCCCAGATATTAGACTGTAGGCTTTCGGCACAATCTGCCATTAGGACCAAATCGTCAGCATAGGCCAGACTGCTTACCACATTTCCACCTAATTGAATCCCTCCCTGCCATTTTATACCTTTCAGCAGATGATCCATGTAAACTACGAACAGCAAAGGTGAAAGATTACAGCCTTGTCTAACTCCTGTAAGTACCCTGAACCAAGAACTCATTCTACCATCAATTCTCACTGAAGCCCAATTGTCAACATAAATGCCTTCTATTGCTTTTAATAATCTGCCTTTAATTCCATAGTCCCCCAGTATGGCGAACATCTATAAGACGCGCTAAAATGAAAGAGATGGCCACTTTATCAAGCACAGTGTGTTTGGAAAGGGAGATTCCAAATACTGAATAAAATACATAAAAATATTTAACACTACGACTTACAATACTATAGGTTGAGCTTACTACTAGCTTAACATTCCAACACTGTCCTATACAAATTCACACGAACCTTAAGTATTTCAAAATTGAACACTATAGCTTACAACAACAGCAACAACAAGTGTACAACAAGCAATTCCCTGGAACGAAAATATTACAAGAAATACTACTAGTTTAACATTCTAAATCCAGCATCGTCATATACACATTCACGTACAACTTAAGTATTTCCAGTGCTTAATACTACGGCTTACAACACTATGGTTGGCCTTACTACTAGCTTAACGTTACATGATCATTTTATCTTCATCATAACTTCATCTTGTCAGTGAGTTATGTGGAAAACTATTAAAATTTTCCGGTTAGTTTTAAACATCGAATACCGAGCTGAGTGGCTCAGACGGTTGAAGACCTGGTCCTCTGTATCAGTCCGGTGGTATTTGAAGGTGTTCCAATACGCAGCCTCGTGTCGGTAAATTTACTGGCACGTAAAAGAAATCCTGCGGGACTAAATTCCGGCACATCGGTGTCTCCGAAAACCGTAAAAGCATTAGTGGGCGGTAAAGCCAATAACATTATCTAAAACTCGAGTGACTGAATTCACGAATAACTCGCACGGCGGGCCGAAAGATTTCAGGGGAGCGTGTTTGACTGAAAATGGAAACCTATCTATTTTTATAACCACACCAAATCTCATGCCGCCACAGACATGACTGGCCTTAGCCTACCATGCGACTGCTGTTCAGATCGAGAGCCCACATATTTTACGAAGAGACACTTGGTCGGCGCGACGATCTTTCTCAGTCGTCATTCTCGATTTTCTAGACCGGGACCACTATCTCGCCGTCAGATAACTCCTCAGCTGATCTCCCGTAGGCTGAGTGGACCTCAAACTAGCCCTCAGAAACAGGCAAACATTCTCTGACCTGGTTGGAATTGAAGCCAGGGTCTCCGGGTAACAGTCAGGCTCACTACCTCTAGACCGCTGGGCAGGGTTACCTACTTTCACAACATTGTAAATATTAAACAGGTTACAGAATTTAATATAATGCAGTATATTATATGAAAATATGATGCTTTATTACTTTTAAAATGCATTACTTTGAATTAAGTTTAATTTCCTAGTTTCCTACACATTCTCGCACCACGATTATGATGGTGGTGGTGGTGGTGATTATTGTTGTAAGAGGAAGTACAACTAGGCAACCATCCTCTATATAACACTAATCAGAGGGAAAATATGGAAGGGATCCGACACTTCGAAAAATGAAGGTATCGGCCAAAGGAAGACAAGGGCCACGAAGGGCGTGAAAATGAAAGACTTCCTAGCCCTCGCAAACCTAATAGCGTCGGGGTCGGAAAAGAACAAGAGTTGACCAAGGAAGGTCGGATAGGATAGATAAAAGTGAGGAGCCTGGCACAAGTAAGTGGAAGCAATGACAGGACTCAGCTGAGGGCCCCGTGGTCGCCAACCCACGCTCCAAAGTTCAGAGCCCCTGAGGCCCCTTTTAGTCGCCTCTTACGACAGGCAGGGGATACCGTGGGTGTTATTCTACCGCCCCCACCCACAGGGGCGACCCCGATTATGACTCGAATATTTTGGTATAAAAGTGTGAGATTTACAGTACGTCTAACTCATTGGCTAAATGATCAACGTAGTGTCCTTCGTTTCAGAGGGTCCCGTTTTCACTTTCCGACTGAGTTGGTGATTTTAGTTGCTTCGGATTAATTCTTGCGGCTCGGGGACTGGGTGTTTGTGTCTGTCCCTACACTCTCCTCTTCATATTCAGACAACACACCACACTACCAACCACCACAGAAACACTCAATATTAATTACATCTCTCCATTTAGGGTTGACGTCAGGAAGGAAATCCGGCCGTAAAACAGGGTCATATCCACATGTACGACGCAGTTCTCATTCGCGACCCCACAGCTGTGAAAAAATCGGAAGGAGAATAAGATGAGGAAGAAAAGTATGAGGTATACGCGAGTAAATATGGCATTAAGAAATTGGAGCTGTTGTCCACGATACTCCAGGATCCTTATACGGAAGAACAACAACAAATAAATGAAGTGGTATTCGGTGCAACGTGTGTATTATTATTATGTTAGTCCTCTCGTAATTATAACTCATTATAACATGACATAACCTCCAGTAGATCACACCTCCTTTAATAACTTCGATAGCTGGGCAGCTAAATTGAGTTTCACTGTGGAAGTTGGTCGTTCGAGAGCAATATCTTTAAACGCCCACTGTAACTGAAACGTGGATTGATAATTATGTCATCTGCGACTGTGCCCTTTCATTTATTTAGCCAACTGTCTTTTCCGTACTTCCGTAATTGACGTTTCAAAATCTCTCTCGCTCTCTCTCTCTCTCTCTCTCTCTCTCTCTCTCTCTCTCTCTCTCTCTCATTACCCTGGTGGATAAAGCAGTCTAGAGAATATAGCATTCTATAATGGAAATGGTGAAATAAATAACGAGGACAGAAAAAGATCTGCGTTCCTCCTACCTTATTTTCAGTGCATTTCCTCATAACATTCAACCACTCTTTGGTCATTTACCCAAACTTCCATTGATAATATGTCATTGCTATTACGTATTCCAGGCTGTGACTCAGCCAGCATAGTAATGGCCTTCTGGCGCCAAGAAGACGGGTTCGAACCCAGCTCATTTCGGTGGTATTTCAAGGTGCTCAAATATGCCAGTCTCGTTTAGGTAGACTTACTGGCACATAAAATAAATCCTGCGCGAAAAAAGTCCGGCATTTCGGCGTCTTTGAAAACAACAACAAATTAATGTGACATAAAACTATTATTATTATTATTATTATTATTATTATTATTATTATTATTATTATTATTATTATAGCGATCGCTGTGTGTATTTCACATGAAACAATCATTCGGGTTCAAACCAATAAATCACTTCAGGGAATTAAAAAGCCTGTTTTGGTCTTTTCCATGTGGAGTCAGCTGCCACGGGAAACCAACAGCAGCAGAAGAGGGAAATGGTTCTCTTTACACTGCTTTTAAAATCTCTGTTTTAATTGTGCAAAACAACGTGTAGAATTATTATTATCATCACACCGATCAAGTTGGCCGTGCGGTTAGCGTTGCGTAGCTGTGATCTTGCATTCGGGAGAGAGTGGGTTCGAATCCTACCATCGGCTGCCCTGAAGATTGTCTTCCGTGGTTCTATATTTCCACACCAGTCAAAATGCTGGCTCTGTGCCTTTATTAAGGCCACGGCCGCTTCCTTCCCACTCCTAACCGTTTAGAAGTAATGAGTCTCGCTCAACATTTCAATGTTTAGACTTGTTCAGAGCTTCCTGTTCGAGTACTCTGATGACTGAGTGTTTTAAAGAATCAAACTCGAAAAGACGCTCAATTTTACTGAAAAAATGAGTGTCCGAACTGCCCATAACGTCCGAACACAGTAAACAGAATGAGGTCGAGTAGAATCGTGCTGATAAGAAACTGAGAATGTCAAGTACCTCGCTCACTGGTACACTGCTGTCACATGTTCCTCTTCTTCTTCTCGCTATTACCGAGCTCGATAGCTGCAGTCGCTTAAGTGCGGCCAGTATCCATTATTCGGGAGATAGTATGTTCGAACCCCACTGTCGGCAGCTCTGAAAATGGTTTTCCGTGGTTTCCCATTTTCACACCAGGCAAATGCTGGGGCTGTACCTTAATTAAGGCCACGGCCGCTTCCTTCCCATTCCTAGCCCTTTCCTGTCACATTGTCGCCGTAAGACCTATCTGTGTCGGTGCGACGTAAAACAACTAGCAAAAAAAACTTTTCGCCATTACTGCATCTGTGTCGGTGCGACGTAAAACAACTAGCAAAAAAAAAAAAAACTTTTCGCCATTACTGCATATGACACTTGAAACTTACGCACGCGAAGCAGAAACAAGGCAAATTGATCCTCTATTCAGTGACTGAACAACCGAGTGGTCTTTCACTTATTCGGGAGAGGTTAAATCAAAGTTCAAACCCTACAAATCATCTTCAAATAAGAGGTTTGGGTTCAGCGCGCTGTCTATGTCAGCATGCGGAGGATGGTGATCTCAACCATGTCCTTTTTAAAGGTAGTAGCCACTCGTTGCCACATTTTATTTTAATTGTAACATATGCTAATGTCGCTCCCGACCAGTGCTACATTAGTGTTACAAAGAAAACTATTTAGTACTTAATGCTGTGATGAACTTCTCGAAGACTGCTGATTTGAGAGGATGGCTTTTTGTTCATCACATTGTTACCAGCAGATGGTTTATTCTCCCTCTGTCCTCCAGAAACTGAGATCAAGTTTTAATTGTTATTACTTCTTGAACGAGGGTAATTTTTATTTTAGTTTTTTAAAGTGCATTGAGCTGCCATCTAATACTTTTGTATATATGTTATGTGTATCAATTACACATAGATGATGATTAAATGATTCTCAAATAAAGATGATCGCTATTTTTTAAATAAATGTACTGATACACCGAGCCTGTTATTGAGTTTTGCCTTTACGTCGGCATACTAAATTTGTTGTTCAAACATCACTCACTTTTAGCTGAAATGAGACTGGTTCGAATCTTTTCAGACTCGTTCATTTTTGGGTCTTTCTTTGTTTTTTAGCAGCAGACTCGTTCCCTGGCCAAACTAGCAGATCAGTAGAAGTTTAGAGGTAAAAGAAATGAGCTCACATTCGGTCATTTGTCGACTCTAATTGCAGATGTATATTAAAACAGTATTAAAATGGACTGTGCAAAAATAGTGGCAAAAGGAAAAGAAGAGAGTAAAATGTAACGCTACAGGAATGATTACTAAAAACATCATTGGGTTGTAGTGCTGAGAAAGTATTATCATTATTATTATTATGTAAAAATGAGCGTTGTCTATTGAAATTTTATGCTCTGAGTGTGAGTGTAGGAAGAATTGTATTATTAAATTGCTACAGATCAGTCATCCCGCATAATGTTGCCAAATGATTAAATTAAGGATTTGTTTGTTCTGTTAATCTCTTTTAAAACTATTTACAGCAGATTTTAATCAAATGGGCTTACAATTAAATAATAAAAACTTGTTGTTTCACTCCCATTCCGGTCCCTCGTATTTGTCATTCATTAAGAGGTACCTGAACATGCGTGGATATCTTTTTTATCTGCTTAATGATTTATAGGATTCAGCCTAGCTCCATGACTTTGTTTTATGCCCGATCACGGTGTATTATTACTGCACAGTCCGGCTCCATGGCTGAATGGTTAGCGTGCTGGCCTTTGGTCACAGGGGTCCCGGGTTCGATTCCCGGCAGGGTCGGGAATTTTAACCATCATTGGTTAATTTCGCTGGCACAGGGGGCTGGGTGTGTGTGTCGTCTTCATCATCATTTAATCCTCACCATGACGCGCAGGTCACCTATGGGAGTCACATCAAAAGACCTTCCCCTGGCGAGCCGAACATGTCCTCGGACACTCCCGGCACTAAAAGCCATACGACCGAGCTCGATAGCTGCAGTCGCTTAAGTGCGGCCAGTATCCAGTAATCGGGAGGTAGTGGGTTCGAACCCCACTGTCGGCAGCCCTGAAGATGGTTTTCCGTGGTTTCTCATTTTCACACCAGGCAAATGCTGGGGCTGTACCTTAATTAAGGCCACGGCCGCTTCCTTCCCATTCCTAGGCCTTTCCTATCCCATCGTCGCCATAAGACCCATCTGTGTCGGTGCGATGTAAAGCAAATAACAAAAAAAGAAAAAAAGCCATATGCCATTTCTTTTCATTACTGCACAATGATTCGACGACAAGCGATGATCTGCTATTTAATTTATTAATCATCAACATCAAAGATATTAAAATGCTATAGAGTCGATTGACATTGAGCACTTGCGTAAGTACCTGAATCAGTCTTGTGTTAGTAGTTTCACTATCTCGGGGGAAAGAAACTCATTTTCAGAGCAAGTTTTGACACTATAGTGTCTCTTACGATCTACAATAATGAGGAGGTACGTGTAATAATAATAATAATAATAATAATAATAATAATAATAATAATAATAATAATAATAATAATATCTCTATGCAATATTTGGTAGAGTCTTGGTCTTCGAAGCTCGGGATCACGGGTTCGAGCCCTGCAGAGGCAGTTGGACTTAGGAAACGCAGGTCCATTCAGCACTCAATGTCGTAAACTGTCAGTAACTATTTTTTTTTACTATTTACTTTACGTCGCACCGACGCACACAGGTATTACGGTGACGATGGGATAGGAAAGGGCTAGGAGTGGGAAGGAAGCGACCATTCATGGGCTTGATTATGGTACAGCCTCAGCATTTGCCTGGTGTTAAAATGGGAATCCACCGAAAACCATTTGCAGGGCTGGCGAGAGTGTGGTTCGAACCTAATATCTCTCGAATTCAAGCTGATAGCTATGTCACCCAAACCGCTCAGCCGCTGGCTCGGTAAAAGGTCTTCGGTGACATATTGTGTTTACCCGACAAAATTAATAAAAATTCAGTATAGGTCATCAAATGGGTCGGGCTCCTTGGCTGAGCTGTCATAATTGAGGTTTACAGTTTAGAGGGTCACGGGTTCGATCCCCGGCAGGGTCGGAGAATTTAATCGCCTTTGGTTAATTACTCTGACTTAGGGACTAGGTGCTTGTGTTTGTCCCAACACACTCTTTATTATATACACTTAACACACACACTACAACTACCACAGAAACAGTTAATGGTGAATACATCCCTCCAAATAGGTTTAGCGTCAGGAAGGGCATCCAGTCGTAAATCTGTACCAAGTCCACATGTGTGATATAGGTAAGGCTTTCTGTAGATGACGTTAAACTGTATAGAATAGTAAATAAGTTACAGGGTAGTAACTTCCTGCCCTTAAATGCTCCACGCTAGATTATTCACCTACTAATGTAGTTCCACGCCATTTCTCCAATGACAGCTCGGAAAATACCATTTAGTAGAGTAGTTCGTCTTCTTATTCCCAAGTTCTCCCAGCCCAGCATTCTCCTTTGTCCGTAATCACTCAAAATAAATTGAACTACTTTCCTTTGGAATTTCTTCAGTTTTCAAATCAAGTAATTATGTTGAAGGTCCCGTACACTGGAACCATACTCTAATTGGAATCTTACCAAAGATTCATACACCGTCTCCTTTACATCCTTACTACAACCCCTAAATACCCTCATAACCATATGTAGAGATCAGTAAACTTTATTAGCAACTTCGATAATGTTATTACCCCAATGCAGATCTTTCGTTATATTAACACCGAAGTATCGACAGTGATCCCCGTGTAATACTTTTACCCCATCAACACAATAATTAAAAACGAGAGGGTATTTTCTCATGGTAAAACCACCTGACTTTTCATCCCGTTCATCATCATACCATCGTCTGACACCCATATCACGACTACATTGAGGTCTTTTCGCGGTCGCTCACAAATTTTGGCAAAATTTACAAAAATATGCAAATATGTGACTAATAATCTCCTTACTCCACAGTCTTCCCAGTCCGGAGCTTGCAACATTTTTCGTAACACAACTTTTTTTTCGGCAATCACCCAGAATAAACCAGACGATATTTTAAATCATACATATCTTGTTTCTCACATCAGTCGCCATTACTCAAGAAGGTTGACAATTGCTAAACAAATGTGTCCTGTTGGTATTTTTAATTCCCATCATTTTATTTTTGTGATTTGAGGCGTGTGTTCCATTTTTACTTTATTTTGCCGATTTACTAGTTTAACAGTGACAAAGGGTCAATATAAAAATACAACAGTAATCTACACTTTTGAAATAATTCAATAAATGAAGGAGCCTCCGTGGCTCAGACGGCAGCGCGTCGGCCTCTCACCGCTGGATACCGTGGTTCAAAACCCGGTCACTCCATGTGAGATTTGTGCTGGACAAAGCGGAGGCGGGACAGGTTTTTCTCCGGGTACTCCGGTTTTCCCTGTCATCTTTCATTCCAGCAAGACACTCCATTATCATTTCATAGCATTTATCACTCATTAAAAAATCACCTTGGGAGTGGAGACCCCATTGTAATAAAAGCCTATATGTTTCATTCATTACATCCCTGACCCAGTCAATGACTGGAAAACAAGTTGTAGGTTTTAATTTTTTCAATAAATGAAGGGAAAAACAATTGTTTTCCACAATATGATGCTTTATTTATACCTAATGAGGACTTCTACATTCTTTAACTTGATCATGATAAAAAATCAGTGCTGTCTGACTGAAAATCTCAATGTAGTATGTTAAACTCGGCAAAACAGCATAAAGAATTATGGATTCTAGACGGACCATAGAAAACACTAGCACCAGTATTAATCGAGTGAATTTTTGGATCGCATAGCCGTCTTTATTTGTATAATTATTATCAGTCCAGGGGGAATTAATAATAATTTCGTATGGCTATTTCTAGCCCTTGTAAGGCAGACTCTCCGATGAGTGTGCGCGGCATCTTCCATATGTATGTAACTGCGTGTTATTGTGATGGAGGGTAGTGTTATGAACGGTGCGTGAGGTGCAGGAATGTTTGGGACAGCCCACGGGTCATTGGAACTAACCAATGAAAGTTAAAATCCTCGACCCGGCTGAGAATCGAACCCGGGACACTCTTAACCGAAGGCTGGTACGCTGACCATTCATCCAACGAGTCGGACATTCCAGGGGTATAATAATAACATTTGATGGGATATATGTGAAAAAACCTGAAGAATAAAATCAGTTTATTGAGGACCTAAGATCGATATTTTCTAGCTTGACCTATTCCTCTCGGGCTCTGTGAAATGGGGAATACTGATATAGAAGCTGGTTCACCGCCGGCACTTCGCCGCCTCTGTGACCGGTACTGTACTAATTACTCCTGCGGTCATGCGACAGTGGCTAAGATTTGAGCTGATTACGGGCGACTTGTTGATTGCTCTGTCACGTAGTTCTCCCCACTTGTGTGAGGCTATTCAGTACCCTGCTCGTCGATCGCGCTACAATCTAATCATTCGAAACTTTCCTGTCCTTTCCTGAGTCGAATTTCAATTTCATTGCCTTGTATTACACAGTAAATTAGTCAGTACTACTCTATAGCTAGAAAGATAAAGTTCATATCTCCACGCAAGGGAAAACTAAACCCGTAGCTCATACACTCCATTAAGGATCACTTGTCATGTGGTCAATATGGTCACTTCCTTGAAGATATTCCAATTAACAAAATGTTACAAAATAATTAAAATATAAATTTACTAGCATACAAACCATAAACACCTCTTGGACGTATCATTAATAGTTGGAAAACTTAGACGTTTGAGGTATTTCCTAGACTTGAACTAAATCGTAGAATGTAGGATACATCGTCATACTCACTACTAGCCACATGCATCTTCTCTGTTTTCAACATATTTAGATTTATTTTCCCACATTCCTGTGATAATATTACATTGTTCTGCTGTTTTCTCTTGTCTCTTCCTGTGTCTGTTTAATATATGAACGACAGGATAAAGTTCAGGTTCATTTTGAATTTATTAAAGGAATCAGCCAAGGTATTGTTAAAAAATATATATCAACATTCAGGACTTTGTAAACTGTCTCGTGAATAAAGAAATAAGAAGAACGGGGTGAACATCATTACTTATAAATTACACTACGTATCGACAGTGTGTCTAAACAAAATCACCTTGTCCCCTGATGATGATAAGAGAGTAATCGCAGCTGATGAGATATCTACATACGCCAATGGACACTATACTGCCTGTACACTGAAGTAATTTATGCTTATATTATGCTGTCAAAGTAAACACCTTTCAAAGAAAAAGTCATCTTTCTCTACAGTGCAGCATAACATCCTAAATTCTATGTCTAATACCTACCCAACCTCAAATCCTTACTTTCTGTAACATATGGTGGACCGAGTAGCTATAATGTTGCGGACTCCGTCATATCTTCCTTCCCTAAGGGTATTAACTCCACCCTAGAGTATGCCGTAGTGTTGGTCTCAAGCCCGGATAAAGGAAGAAAGGCATCCACAAATCATGTAGCATTTATATTTAGAGTGTTAGCTTCATAGCATAACCAAGCTTTGATCGGTCGATGCTAGAGCCCTCGCAGAGGGAATAGTTTACTGGCTACACTTCTGTAAGACGGGCTTACAACCCCCCACTGCTGTGTTAATGCCGGTTTCTACCTTCTAGCGTCTTGATTGGCTTGAAGTACACTATGTAACCCATACACCCTTTCAGCACCACCACACTTCCCAGGCTTTGATTCACCGATGCTACTGTAGAGCCCTCGCAGGGGTAGTAGAGTGCTGGCTACACTTCTATAAGACGGGCTTACAACCCCCGCTGCTGTTTTAATGGCGGTTTATACCTTCTGGCTTCATGATTGACTTGAAGTACCCTATAAAATCATAATACGCTGAGGAGGCGTAGGAGGATGTAGCCTACTCGTATCAGCTATCGGTAACCATCTTACCCATTAACCCCTGCGCTAGCTCCCGGGAGTTAGTCTCATAAGAAAAATGTATAGCGACAATCTTGACCATTAGCCCCTGGACAAGAAGCCACCATCCTGCCCATTAGCGCCTGGTCCAACTCTCGGGGATTAGTCCCATAAGAGCCCATGTATAGCGGTCATCGTGTCCATTAGACCCTGGGCCAGCTTCTTCTTATTTTCATCACCTGTCTCTTTCCCATCTATACCGGGCGAGTTGGCCGTGCGCGTAGAGATGCGCGGCTGTTAGCTTGCATCCGGGAGATAGTGGGTTCGAATCCCACTGTCGGCAGCCCTGAAGATGGTTTTCTGTGGTTTCCCATTTTCACACCAGGCAAATGCTGGGGCTATACCTTAATTAAGGCCACGGCTGCTTCCTTCCAATTCCTAGGCCTTTCCTATCCCATCGTCGCCATAAGACCTATCTGTATCGGTGCGACGTAAAGCCCCTAGCAAAAAAATACCATCTATATGTTTTTCTTTGACTGTGCTCGTATACTTGCAATCTTTTTGTATGTGTGCCATTCCATACCTTTACTGCATAAAATTGATAGCTTTTTTTTCTTATACACTCCCAGCACCCACCAAATTATACATGTAATTTCACTTTTTGTTAACATTTCAATTCTTACCGACTTATATTTACTTATTTTATAAAATACTACTAATGGTCTCTTGCTATTTTAGTCTGACCTTATTGTTTCCCTTTCTATATCTTTACTCTCTGTATGATATTCCCGAGCAGGACTCCATTCCTATGCCATGTGGTAGTTTGACCCCCATCTAACCAGTAGCTAGAAGCTAAGTGAATCCCCGGGTCGGATTTTTTTAAATGAGGGGAAATCGAACCCAGAGTGAAGGAGTAGGAAGCAGAGCTGCTGCTTCCACACCATGGATTAATTCACTACGATACGCCCTTACATTAGAAACACTACAGACAGGATCAGCAAGATACTGGACACATATGACATAAAAACCATGTATAAACCACACCGGAAGTTAGCCCGTTATCTACCACCAGAAAAGACATAATAGAACTACAAGCTCCTGGAGTCTACAGAAGTACACTGAATGTAGCTGTGGAACGTGCTACTTCAGTGAAACAAAACGTCTGATCTCTACCCGCCTAAAAGAACACATCCGTCACACCAAGAACCAAGACACAGTTATTTCAGCTATAGCCAAGCAATCCTACAAAACAAGACATGAAATATGATTTGTCAAGACCAAGATCCTAGCAGCTTACCTTGGAATCTCGAAAGGAAAATCCGTGAAGCTGTCTAAATTAAGACACCCCCGAAAAATATGAATTTATAAGAAGATATACATTCAGCAATTCTTGGATGCCTATCATACAAAGATTAAGAGGACAAACCTCTAATTACATAACAGCGTGGGCAAGCCCCACTACCTGGCTGTGACACATTAAGTTCCAGAATTCTCGCGAGACAGCCAGGGGGCTTACGTCAGCAAGGGAGGTTTGAATATATAAGGCCAAGGTTAGGAACTACTATCGTAGTGTGACTGCTGCCTGGGAGAATGATTACCTGGGATCGAGTAGAGGTATTTCAGTCGCCTTGGCAAAGAATACTGTAAAGTATTCGAAACGTCGGCAAACTGTACGTAATGTACAGGGAACAACAACACGTTTCTACCCGGAAGAATCAATACTGCTGAGAAGTATTTGTATTTTGTGCGTAAGGCCAAGAACCACTTTGTTAGATATGCAAACCCAATGACAAACTAAATCTTCGGTTAACAGTAAGTGGTGTGGTAGCCGAGTGAGTGGCTTGTCACGAAGGTGGCCGCGGTTTGAATCCTAGTCAATGTTTGATGAAGTGTTGAAATGGAATGTCACGTCCGTCATGGTACTATTGGCTTCACCTTCGCATCTACACAGATCTGAACAACAAATACAGGGTATAACAATAATGTAGGTCAAGCTTTCAGTATACATTCCTCACACGTAGAGGAAAAAAATATGTTATATGGACCTTATTGTTACACTCTGTATACCTTGAGATCTCAATTCTCATCCAATTTATATGCACTTGTAGTCCATAACAAGCTGGTTGTGAACAGGAATAAAATATGGGGTTCCTTGGAAAGAAGGTAATTTATTCTTAGAAAATCTTATTATCGTATGGAATCGTGTTTGTGATACTCTTCTCAGGTTAAGGGAAATGTAGCCACAGTTTACCTATCAAATGCAAAAGACCTGCTTCACGATCATTATAAAATGGTATAGAATATTATTTTCCTATCGTATCAATACGGAAGGCTGATTATAATAGTTGAAGATTGACATGGAAGTATTATAGGAATCTGGGTATAGGTTGGTTCACTCAAATGGATCATTTCAAGCACATTAGCAGAAAATGAAAAGAGAAACGCAGTGAATCCCTTCTTCCAGGATATGCGGATTTTGTTGACACACACACACTATACGCCTTCGCCTTCATAGTATAAATATACAACAATTCAAACGAGACTTACCCGTGTCTGCATGGTGACTCGAAAGACGATAATCTGTGCATCCTTCTCTAACAGCAATATAGTTGCGCCTCTGATCGGCGGTTGCAGAGTGAGCCTTGGCTGGTCCGACAGCTCTGCACTCCGACCGACCAACCGAGCAGAGGAGGACTGGCCGTGGCTCTGACGATGAGCATAGTCCCGTTGTAATAGTAAAATCCTATAGCAACAGAGTAAGTTCATTGAATGTACCGTGCAGTGCTCAATGTTCCCTGCACGAATATCAGAGGCGTACTGTAGATGCATTGCAGTCAGTGGCTCCCATGCCATGATTCCATGCATAAATTCTATGTGCCACTGCTGCATGCTTTCGCGAAAGTGTTGATCAACTGATCGACATCACACACGCTAACAGCTTGCACTTGTCACCCAGCATAATGTTTCACAATTCGCTTGCTAAGAACATTAGTGAAATAACTCCCAAATTATCGGTTTTGAGTTACGTACACTAAAAGTAGCCTAGTATAGCCTTTAATATCGTGCATTAACGATAATAGCATAGTTTTACTCGTTGACGGTAAGAAGCAGTATACGTCATAAGTGCACGGGATTATATACCGGATTACACAGGGCGATCGGAAACGACCTGAACCGGGTTAGAATGTTGAACATACTGCTAAATAATTTGAAAACATTAATTGGATGACTGTCACCGTTGCCATTTTATCAGCTGCTGAAGTTATCCAATCAAATCACTTCGTTTGCTTTACGGCTTGAGAGCCATGCCAAGAAATCAGCATCAAACACAAACATACCGCGGGTCTCGCCGTAGCATACTTGTTATGGTGCGATGCTGTCAGCTTGGAGGTACTTATAAACTTTTCTTCCCATTATGTTATTGCCTCCGTTGTTAATGTACCATGAATGTTATCCTCCCCCCCCCCCCTTGATCTTTACCATTCTTGATTATGGCCCCAGGGTAAAGGAAAGCATCTTCCGCCCTGGAGTATTCCCTTCCCCATTATGTTGACCATGCTGTTTCTCGCCTTCATGCCCGCGCCGACACGCCCCGGCTCTCCTTGCTGGCCAACGAGAGCCGGTGCGCTGTACGTATATTCTCGAGTCATTGCCTCCCGAGGTTTGGTTCTTCGCGTTGTGCGAGTCACTTTTGCTTTGAAGCTGGTGCCGGGCTGTTCCCCCTGGCACACCGACACCAGGACTCCCACGGGTATGGAAGTAGGATTATGACTTGTTGAGAAATTACTGGGGCAATTGGAGGAACTAGTCGGCAAGATAGCTTTAAATTAACTGCATGGTTGGAAACCATGTTTGTGATTACATGTTAATTCAAACTAGTCAATTGTAGCAACTTTCACAATGTTCTGTTGGGCGATTGTGCCCCTTTGAGGGACGTTCATATTTGAGCTTGATAGGGTGATCGGGCAATGTAAGTTATTTCGCCTGTTTTCTTGAAGCCGTGTGGTTTCGCCTAACGGTCGTTAAATTTTCTAAATGTATGGGATGTACGAAGTCTGTAAGGTACTAGAACCTTCTAAAATGTTGAGGCTCGGAGCTTGCTAACCTCCGGTCGTCAGCAAGCCATTCGCTTCCTAATTTGGCCTTACGTGTCATGTTTTTTCTAGCGTGATTTATTTTGAGGAATTACTATGTGTTCGATATGGTTGTTTAATCCTTTCTGGAACTATCTGGTACTAGCGATTGAAACGAATATTGAAGGATCACCTCCTTAAATTAGGAAATAGGTTGAACAGTTTGTTTCCTTGTGGGGTTAAGTTCCCCGTTTGGAGATTATGTACGGGTCAGTGACCCCATTACCACATCAGAGTGTAATCTATTCATATCTATTTTATGTCTTGTGCTTAGTCAGGTAAATAAATAACGTAGCGTAGCAAATACCCTTGCCTTGTGCTATTTATTATCGGCACACTTTTTATGGTTAGTATGTTGAATCGGTCGACCTCGGCAATTTTCAAGATTCGTACTGACAACATTTGAAACACAAACTATGAATCGCTTATGCATCGCTGTACATCTGGCGTACACTTTATGTACTAGTACTGGTGTTGTTTACACAGCAAAGACAAACTATAGAATTCATGCTAAGAACAAGATTCACATCGAGAAATGTTATATAATATGTGTCTGACACAGTTGTTGGCTTAAGATAATACCTGTTTAGAAACTTAATATCAATCGATCATATTTTCGATTCAATTCAGATTTCATTTTCGTTCAGTTGGCAGCACTACCGTGCTCGCTCCTTACTCCTCAACCCCGAACACAAATCTATTCAGAAAAAGTGTGTCGATAATAAACAATTTGCTAGTTACCTTCCTGCTCTTATGGCCCGGATCCTTGGCCTGCACCTTCTTTGCTCGTTACCGGTAAATTCCGGTACAGTTAATAACCAATGAAATGTGTTTAACGATTTTAACTCAAAGCCTGAGATTATTTCCCTTTACTTTTCTATGTTCTCTTGAGAACATTGAGAATTGATGTTGTGTTTAGTTCCTGCTCTTTTACTAAGTTAATGCTTTATTCCACTGCATTATTATTTTTTCTTTGATTCGTTATTAGAATTTTAGATTTCAACACGTTTGCAATAGTTTTCACGAATAAAAGATACTCTGTACGGTAATTCGTTTGTGAAGTCTGTACTACATCACAAATAATAATAATAATAATAATAATAATAATAATAATAATAATAATAATAATAATAATAATAATAATAACAATAATGGCGTGTGCCCTCCGGGGAGGGCTGGAACAGATCTTTTGATCTGACACTCGTAGGTGACCTGGAGGTCGTAATGAGGATGAAATTATGATGAAGACGACACATACACCCAGTCTCCGTGCCAGGGGAATTAACCTAATATGGTTAAAACTCCCGACCCTGCCGGGAATCGAACCCCTGTGACCAAAGGCCAGCGCGCTAACCATTTAGCCACGAAACCGGGCAGAAAATTTAGCAGAATGATCCAAAATGTCCACATTTGGCAGTACGGATCTGTATGACTCCCCTTAAGTAATTCTCATTAGAGTACTATTCTATACATATGGTCAACATTTATTGGAGATATTACCAGAGGTTTCTTAGATAACGGGACATTTATGCACAAAAATATATTTTCGAGTAAATTGAGTTTAAAGTAAAAAACTGCCACATAAACTCACTTTATGCAGAATAGATATCTAAAACCCTCCTGGAGTTAGTCCTAATTTTCTTATCTATCTTGTTGAGATTATTTTGCTCTTCTTCCCTTAGACAGGCTTTTTTGTAATTTTGGATGTTGCGATCTCTGCCTTGAAAATTCTTACTTTGTCGAATTTCTTCACACTCGGAGTGCTAGTGGTACTCCAAGATCTGCAGTTTTGAAGTGTAAGCGTTGTTAAATTTCAGTACAGCATCGAACACATCTAGTGTAACGCTAATATACCTACAAATACACTTTTTTGAACTCTAGACCACACAATGTTACCGAAACATACGTTAGAATTTTGCGTTTTTCTTTCTAAAACACTTTCAACCATTATGGATGGGCAAGATACCTAAAAATGGGATTTTTACTAGCGTAATGGCTTATGATATGTTATTCTTGCACGTTAACGCTTCTGCGGTACCTTCTTTCTCCGCCTTCAGATATTTAAACCAAGTCTTCAAATTAAAATGGTATACAGGTTCAAAATTTTCCATCAAAATAAGATTTCACTAATATATTTAAAAATAAATTTAAAATAGTAAATGTTGGACTATTTTATTAAAACAGACCGAAAATTAAACAAATGAAATGAAATGAAATGGCGTCTGGCTTTTAGTGCCGGGAGTGTCGGAGGACAAGTTCGGCTCACCAGGTGCATGTCTTTTGATTTGACTCACGCAGGCGACCTGCGCGTCGTGATGAGGATGAAATTATGATGTAGATGACACATACACCCAGCCCCAGTGCCAGCGAAATTAACAAATGATGGTTAAAATTACCGATCTTGCCGCGAATCGAACCCGGGACCTCTGTGACCAAAGGTCAGAACGCTAACCATTTAGCCACGAAACCGGGCAGAAAATTTAGCAGAATGATCCAAAATGTCCAAATTTGGCAGTACGGGTCTGTATGACTCCCCTTAAGTAATTCTCTTACAGGGACCCACACTACAGCTTCACCCAAAGTTCGTTAATTTCACATGAGATTTAAATCACGTCGACCGGCATGCCATAAGCGTACAATGCAACTTTAAAGCACTTCCGTCTTTCGAAAAAACACCAATTATAACACGTAAAACGGTATTACATAGCACTAAAAGAATACACGCTATAAAAAAAGAGAATGGCTTGTTTCGTTGTGCAAGTACATCCTAAGATTCTATCAGATCACTTTATATCATGCGCATATACAGTATATACGATGTTGCTTTACGTTGCGTGAACTTGTCAGTGATTGTGAAGTGATGATGTTATGACTAAATGAGTTAAATTATGAATGTGGTGGTCCTCCACTGTCGCCTTAGTAACTTCGAGAAAGTTTTCTGTATTTAACAAACTGTAATCATTAAGTTTAGCGACTGCGTTTGGACTGAAGCCAGTTCCCTTGCTCTGGTCATGTTTGCTATCTCACGACAGTCATGAAATAACTTAAACCTCTAGTACTACTGCCACTGCTGCTTCTGCCAATTTTCTCACATATTGGTGGGATCGCAGGTGGAAGCTGTTGCGCTATTCTACGGCCGGTTTCCCTTCTTGACGCCTACCCTGATGCACCGCTATCCAGCCGTAAAACTAGAATTACCGACTAAGTTGGCTGTGCGGTTAGGGGCACGCAGCTGTGAGCTTGGATTCGGGAGATAGTGGGTTCGAACCCCACTGTCGGTAGGCCTGAAGATGTTTTTCCGTGCTTCCCATTTTCACACCAGGCAAATGCTGGGGCTGGACCTGAAGTAAGGCCACGGCCGCTCCCTTCCTACTCCTAACCTTTTCCTAACCCATCGTCGCCATATGACCAATCTGTGTCGGTGCGACGTAAAGCCAATTGTAAAAAGAGAAAAAATACTGGAATAAATCCAGATCTAGTACCGACCACATGTAACTTGAAAAAATAACAGAAAAGAGAAGGTTACTAAAGAGAAAATCATATTTAAAAACCTATCAAATTCGATGTTGGTCATACAAATCTCTTCTGTTTATGTATTTTCTCTCTTGTGTAATTTCAGTAATATTGAAAAAATATTATATTACATAGTCCTCCGTGGCTCAGGTGGCAGCGTACCGGCCTTTCCCCGCTGAGTTCCGTGGTTCAAATCCCGGTCACTCCATTTGAGACTTTTGCTGGACAAAGTGGAGGTGGGACAGGTTTTTCTCAGGGTACTCAGGTTTTCCCTATCATATTTCATTCCAGCAACACTCTCCAATATCATTTAATTGCATCTGTCAGTCATTAATCATTGCCCCAGAGGAATGCAACAGTCTTCGGCAGCCGGCACAATTTCTATCCTCGCCGCTAGATGAGGGCATTCCTGACCCGGTCGCATGACTGGAAACAGACTAAGGATTTTTCATTTTCATAAAGTACCCTGCACACCCGTCTCCAGCACGTTGACCTCTAATACCACTCCACCAACAACCACAGAAATATGCAAAAGTGAATACATCCTTTCTCATAGGTGGAGCATCCGGTCGTAAGAATGGGTTTAGTTGAATATACCCGAGAAGTCCATTCCTATTCCATAGTAATTGATATTCAAACTCCCAAAATCCAAGAAGAAGAGCAATAAGGAGAAACTTAAAAAGAAAAGAACGTGCACGGTAAATTTCTGCGAAGTGGAGTGCAAGCCTTACTTATACAATATAGTCCCGATCAGAATGTTTCACTTCAACTTGTTAGGGGCCTCTGGTGGATTGGATAGTCCTACCCATCTGAGAAAAAGGAGGGCCACGCCTCAGAATATACCCGAGAAGTCCATTCCTATTCCATAGTAATTGATATTCAAACTCCCCAAACCACTTAGCCTACTACGCCACTCAACTGTATTCCGTGGTTCTCGTGCTAGGACGTAACTTCAGCAACCAAAACCACAAACCATTGTATAGTTAATTCACAAAAGCTTCAGTCGGAACGCTGAGAACAGTAACATGTGGTGGTGGTGATTATTTTTTTAAGAGGAAGTACAAAAGCAACCATCCTCTAATCAGAATGAAAAAATGGAAGGGATCCAACGCTTCCAAAAATTAAGAAATCGGCCAAAGAAAGAAAAGGGCCATGAAAGGCGTGAAAATGAAAAACTTTCTAGGCCTCGATACCTAATACCATCGGGGTCGAAAAGAAATAAAGAGTTGACCTAGGGGGATCGGATAGCATGGATGAAAAAGTGGAGCCGTCTGTAATGAAGATTAATTTGATTAGTTGTAATATTTATCTGTAGAAATGTATCCGACCCATTTTCAGCACATCACCCCCGTCTCATTAGAGGAGTTTGAAAAACTGGTTTAGGGGAAACCTTGCTCGTAGTTTGTAAAATTTAATGGATTTTGGTCGCTTAAGTCCGGTCCATCATGATTAGGTAGAGATTCAGAAACCAGATGCTGGGTTGTGAAACTTTCCCAGGAGCAGACGTGGACTCTGACCACAACTTGCTGGTCATGAAATGCCACCTGAAGTTGAAGAAATTGAAGAAAGGAAGGAATGCAGGAGGTGGGATCTAAACAAGTTGAAAGAAAAGAGCGTGAGGGACTGTTTCAAGGAACGTGTTGTACAAGGACTAAAATGAAAAGGCTAAAGGAAACACAATATAGGAAGAATGGACAGTCGTGAAGAATGGGATCTCTAGGGCTGCTAAAAAAATTAAAGGAAGAAAGTAAAGATCATCTAAGAATCAATGGATAACTCAGGAGATACTAGACCTGATTGATGAACGACAAAAAATTCAAGAATGCAAACTAGAAGAAGGCAAAAAGGAATAGAGGCGATTAAAGAATGAAGTGGGTAGAAAATGCAGGACAGCTAAGAAATAATGGCTGAAGGAGAAGTGCAAGGATGTTGAAGGTTGTATACTGTTGAAATTGGGCACCCAATTTTGAAGTCAGAATTTGACAGAGCTTCGAGAGACCTAAATAGGAACAAAGCATCCGGAATTGATGACATTACATCTGAATTACTGACTGCCTTAGGAGAAACCAGCATGGCGAGGTTATTCCATTTAGTGTGCAGATAAATGAAACAGGGGAAGTGCCATCCGATTTTCTGCAAAATTTTATTACACCTATTCGCAAGAAAGCCGGTGGTGACAAGTGTGAAAACCACCACACCATTGGTTTAGAATCTCACGCCTGCAAACTTTTAACACGTACTATTCGCAGAGGAATGGAAAGGACAATTTGAAACTGAGATGGGAGAAGATCAATTTGTCTGCAGCAAATATGTAGGAACACTTGAAGCAATCCCAACTTTACGTCTGATCTTCGAGGATCGAATTAAGAAGGACAAGCCCACATACATGGCGTTCTTAGATCTTGAAAAGGCTTTCGATAATGTTGATAGGACCAAGCTATTTGGGATTCCGAAGGTGATCGGGATCAGATACCGAGAAAGGAGAATTATCTACAATCTGGATAAAAATCAGTCAGCAGTGATAAGAGTTGAGGGCTTAGAAAAAGAAAAGATTGAATCACAAATGAAAAGAGTCTGAATCGAACTGATGAGAGAAGACATATTAGGCTAAATATGACCGGAAGAAGAGATAGAATGCTAGCACACATCTTAAGGTACCCAGGACTTTTGTTGACCGGGATGAGTGGCTTAGACGGTTGAGGCGCTGGCCATCTGACCCCAACTTGGCAGGTTCGATCCTGGTTCAGTCCGGTGGTATTTGAATGTGCTCAAATACGTCAGCCTCGTGTCGGTAGATTTACTGGCACATGAAAGAACTCCTTTTGGACTAAATTCCGGCACATCGGCGTCTCCGAAAACCGTAAAAGTAGTTAGTGAGACGTAAAGCAAATAACATTATTATTATTATTATTATTATTATTATTATTATTATTATTATTATTATTATTATTATTATTATTATTATTAGGACTTTTGCAGCTGGTTTCTGAAGGAAGTGTAGGTGGTAGGAACGGTAGGGGTAGATCAAGGTATGAATATAACAAGCAGATTAGAGCAGATGTGGGATGTAGCAGTTACATAGAAATGAAATGAAAAGGTTAGCACAGGATAGGGTGGGATGGAGGACTGTATCAAACCACTCTGTGGAATGACTCAAACAACAACAAGAAATCCGGTTGTACTTGTATCTCTTATTAAGGTATGTGTAATAAATTAAATAATTAATGTTCGTGAATACAAATTGTCACACCGGGCGAGTTGGCCGTGCGGTTAGGGTTGCGCTGGCATTTGGGAGATAGTGGGTTCGAACCCCACTGTTGGCAGCCCTGAATATGGTTTTCTGTGGTTTCCCATTTTCACACCAGGCAAATGCTGGGACTGTACATTAATTAAGGCCACGGCCGCTTCCTACCCATTCTTAAGCCCTTCCTATCCCATCGTCGCCATAAGACCTATCTGTGTCGGTGCGACGTAAAGCAAATAGCAAAAAAAGAGAAGAGAATTTTCCCAGTGGACTGTGTGGACGGACAGGATTAGCTAGCGTGACATCTGAAGGAGCATAGCTGTGAGATATCTATTTTCCCTCAAGATGTACTTACAGAACCACTTCATTCCTCTCAGAAATGCATGGACTGTAACGAGCGGTTCTTTGCTTTCAGTGTAAATGGAGCAAAAAGCACTGGCGACGAGGCCAGCTGACGGTAGCTCAAAGGCACGTTCTCCAAGTCCATGACAGTAATTACACACACACAGACTCTTCCCAATGGCTATTATACGTAAAGATTCCCTTCAAGGGTCATTCATCTGCCGCTCCTAGTACTTTTCAAAAATACGTGAAGATTTGATGCAAAGCCTTTTCTGTGTTACAACACCTAATTACCTACCTATTTACTCTGGATCGGTCGAAACTGGCTAGAAACTGCCAGGAGCTGAATCCTGACCTGTTAGACTAGAGAACAAAGTGTAAAAGTTATGTCCCCAAAGCAGAGAGACAATAACGTAGAGCAGAAGTCAATTAAAACGAATAAGTTTTATTAACATAAGCTTAGCCAAAAAAGATTAAGATATGGCCATATAACTTTCAAAATGGGGAAACACAGGGAGTCGAATACTCACATACATAGTTCGTGAAGGTATATCAATCGCAATCGAGTTGTTTGACTCATCAAACTGGATCTTATGAAATTTTACACTGTCGGAACTGAGGTATCATGAAAAGTGATACAATTATATCCAATCATTACCAGACAGTGGTAATTAAAACGTGATCCAAAGTATGTCTTTCTTAGAGACCAGATGTCATAAAGAGGTGAAAGTAGCAGCTTTGACACAAGAAAAATATTGTTACGGCCTTCCCAGATAAAGTCAAGACTTTTATAAAAAGAAATATGGTTCCAAACAATCTCCATAGAGACGGTATCCCCAGAAATCAAAAACGCCAGTGAAGCAATGCTGGCAGAAAAGAAAACAAATATGGAACACAAGGAGTTTAAAAAGGAGTTGCCATAGTTAAAAAAGCAAAGTCATCTCCGTACAGGCCATGAAGGCCCTTGGAGGGGTGGAACGTAAAGGCTTCCACCATTCGTAACCTCGACACATGATGGGGTAGAGTGGTTAGCTCTACGCCTGGCCGCCTTTGCCGCCAGGAATTAACCTGGTACTCATTTTTGGTGTAGGCTGAGTGAACCTCAGGGCCATATGCACCTCCGAAAGTGGAAATCTCGTTTCTTAAATTTTACGACTTACTGACGGGGATTCGATCCCACGTCCTTCCGGGCGAACCGAGCACGCCTTTACCGTCTCGGCCAGACAGCCCTTGTTGCCATAGTTAGAGAAACAAATAAACATGAGCCAAATGGAACAAGTAAAATAAGAGTAAAATCCCGAAATAAGCATGTAAATCGGCTGAGCAAGTCGGAAACAAAGGCGAGATAGGAGATATTTTATCTTATGGACTTTTTTTATTAAGATTTTGAATTTGTACACTGATGATTACGGCGAGAGAGACGGTTTATCGAGTTAAATTTTATAATCAATTATTTCAAGTTTATGTTCATTATTCAAAGTATTTATAAAAGTAAATATCCATACTATACACAGGTCCGATAACTATACTACAACCCCCACACACACACACACACACAAACACAGAGAGACCAAATATGCGAACCAGAATGAATAAATAATATATCATCAAGACACGTTACGATAAGAATCGCAACAGCATGACAAGAACCAGTCGATGGCTCATGAGCTCATCAGATATCTGGGTCGCCGCAAATAGGCCTGGCTCACCCAGTCGATACCATAACCAAAATAACTTACACGCCGCATGAGACGCATTCATATCGTACATCAAAGCGAACATGAATCGTACAGCATCAGCGTTAAAACATATTACAGAACATAAACTAAAGCCGGACGTCGAAGTCGAAGAGAAAGAAAAGGTCTCCAATCGAAACCACAAACAAACTCCTCACACACACGAAACAATCAGATCAGTCCTACCTTTCGCTCAACGTACGAACGACAACATAAAAAGCAGACATGAAGAAAAAGGAAGGACACTGAAATAAGTCTGCAGACTATAAATAAAAGAATGATACACAGAACAGGGATCTCTCAATAAACTAAACCAACATAACTATGGCAAATCAAGGAAGGATAAATAAATAACTGGAGACTGAAGAAATCAATTGCATTGATTCTAAGTATTCGTATCCATTGACTTTGAACTGAGAGATACATACAAGGTAATCTATGAATCGTTTTGAAATACCATTTATATGAGATGAAAATCATCTCGTAGACTAACGTCTCCATCTTTTTTATCCAAGCCATTATTGTCCCCACATCAGAGATCACATGAATCAAAGATAAGCTAGAGAGAAATGCTTTGGGAGTCCTTCGTTATATGAGGTGCCATCTGTCTAATCGGAATTAACTACACGTCAAGTTAGGCATAAAGAATATTAACCAGTCCAACTGACTAATCTATTTTTTTTTTGCTAGTTGTTTTACGTCGCACCGATACAGATAGGTCATACGGCGACGATGGGACCGGGAAGGGCTGGTGTGAAAATGGGAAACCACGGAAAACCACCTTCAGGGCTTCAGACAGTGGTGTTCGAACCTACTATCTCCCGAATACTGGATACTGGCCGCACTTAAGTGACTGCAGCTATCGAGCTCGGTAACTGACTAATCTATGACATAGTAAAGAACGCGATATCAGTAAAGTAAGATATGAAGGTAATGAGGTGAGGCACAACTTTCCCACCACTCCTTGCAAAATGAGTCCTTTCTTTGGTGATCAAGCAAGGAAGACTCATATTACACAAGCCTCAAAACTTACAGCTAAATGCGCGGGCGCAACTATAACTAAATTTACAACGAAGGGTAACGCAGACATTTAGGAAAGGCGAATATAAACATATTATTATACAAATATGCATGCGTCTCGAAGGAATATGCAGGTACAAGTGTTCGTTCATTAAGGCCAACATAATGCCTCAAAGAATGGTGGTTTCTCCAGACAGCTATATTGCTGTAGTCCAATAAATCACGAAACTCGAATAATTCGGTCTTGCTCCTTTTTTCTCTTTTTCACCTTCATTTTGCCGATCTAGAATAGTACTCTGATTATGTCCCCTTCTGTCATAACCCTTCTTTGAAGAAAAGGATTTACACACCTGAAACAGAAAACGTTTAAGCGCATTGTTCTTTACTACAGGCTTATTCTACTTTCATTCAATAGAATCAAAATGGTATAATAATTTATGAGAAATAGACTAATTAAAGATTACGGGCTCCTTGAATGGTACGGTTTCAAAAAAGATAGATGGACCTTGGACAAAACATGACTAGCGACGTCTTCTAGTTTGACCGTCACACGCCTCAGAAATTAAACGATCTTCTTAGGTTCAGACCATTTTTGGCATAGCTTTCCGCTGGTGTGGTCCTTAGCAGAACAAATGGGAAATCTTTTGATTAGGACCAGGTCTCCAACTTGGAAAGGAACAGGTCTTCTTCCCCTGTTGTATCTTTGGGCAACTCTGTCTCTGGCCTTGATCAGGTGTTCGGAAGCTATTTTCTATTTGTCTTTAATATCCATGTGGCGCGAAGGTCCAGCGAGATATTCTATGTTCCATTTCAGCGCGAGGGATCGTTGAGGATTCTCCCCAAGAACAGTTCAACAGGAGTAAATCGGCTGGACTCATCGATGGCTATGTTGAACCTTAGACTAAAAAAGACAGATAGGAATCTCAACGGGATTGATTATTACGGTGAAAGGCAGACAAACATGTTTTAAGATTACGATGAAAACTCTCGACGAGATTTGGTTGGGGGGTGGTGAGGGCTGAGAAGGACGTGTTTAATTCCCCAAGAAAAACACATATTTTGGAAATTAGCACAAGTAAAAACAGAATAATTGTCTGATATTTAAATATTGGGAGGGCCAAAGGTGCCGAACACATTGTAACGTTCCAGAAGTCACAGTGTAATTGTGGTAATTTTATTATGTTTAATTAATTCAAGTATGATATATTTTTACGTCATGATATTTATCTTCGTATGTAAGTTTATTATAATTCATGTTTGATCATTTGCTCACTATCATTTCATTACTTTGTAACTACGACTTTTAAACGAGGGCTGAATATCCTTATATTAACATAGATTCTTGCGACATTCGTTTAAATTTAACTTGCAGTAAATTTTCCTCTATCTTGCCACATCGCCGAGGAAGAAGGAATGACAAATTTAGACATCAAATTCTGGGAAAAGCGAGCACGTGTTCAAGCGTTGTAACCGCAGCTACTGTATTTCGAGCTGAGTAATTCAAACTGGTCACCGCCTACATTCTCAAAGGAGCGTCCCGTTGTCATGGATACTGAGTGAAATGGCAAATGGAAGAGCAGTTGATAACATCGTTTGGATCCATTATCTTCAATATTATGAGTGGGGAGAGACGTGTCACCTGATTGGACCACGTGTATCGACCTGTATTTAGAGCCAGAAAAGGTTATAAAAGGGCGTGCTGGAGCTCTTGGAGGGATTCTCTCTCTGCGACTTAGATTCTTTCGGCGACTTCGATTCTATTCTGTTCGATTCTGTCTTGTATTTCGCTTGAGGTCTGAGGACTGGTCTTATGGTTGTTGTACCATAGTGGACTAGTGTGATAGTTTATCACTTCTACATTCATTACTTCGTTACCACGACGTGGTACTTAGGAATTTCTGAATGATGGGTGTACAGCCACTCTCATCAAGAAGTACGAACAGCTCTGTATTAGACCAGTTTGTACCAGTCTAAGACAATAGGTAGCATTAAACTAGATAGAAATGAAACTTCGGTGCACATTTTCAGTAAAGTTGGAAGGATTGTTAATTGAGTATCCTCTCCACATAACCCAAGGAGGTTTTTCTAACTATGATTTAGGGCTCATCTCCAATATATGGGATAGAGCATAATAGGGAGTGTTAGTGTCGAATCCATCTTCCAATTAGTGGTCGGTGCACTTGGCAAGGCAGGAATGGTACTTGGCGGCAGATGGAAAGACCTCAAAGACGACCGGCAGTTTTCCAGCTACAAGGACGGAGGCGTTCTCAGGACAAGCAGAACAAGACTACATGGTGAGCAAGCGAGTTAAAAATATTGCAAGTTTTCGCGAAGTAGAGTCATTCAATTTTTTGTTAAATTTATTTCCTATTTTAAATTCAGTTCTCGTCAAACCGTCGTCATTTATATTCAATGTAATAAATAGTATTTTCCTAGTTCACTTTAATCAGTCTGCCTTAATTAGCCTTTTGATTCATATTCTACTGCTTAATGATTAGTGCACTATCACCCCATCCCTGGGATGAGAGTCCGTCCGAGCTTTATTATAAATTTTTGTTTTTAGGTCATAAACTTAAAGACTGGCGCCCTTAGCTTGGATAGTTGCATTTCTCGTTCAACTGTTCTCCAAGAGGGGCACGTCACAACATGTTTACTTAATGTATTTATAGTGACACTGGAATTAATCTTACGTTCAGGAAACAACGAAATGTTCGAGAAACCATCAATGATAGATAATATACCTATGTTACCATTTTGGGATTTTGTTAATGGCCCAAAAAATCGATGAGCACTTTCTCCCAAGGGGAATTAGTAACATCGGCGGAATGAAATCCGACATAACCGTTTTGAACAGGCTTACATTTTTGACAAACGGCGCAAGTCTTAGCATAATCGAAAACATCCTTCTTTAAATTCGGCCAGTAATAGACCCGAGCAACTATTTTTCCCCCAAGAATAGCACCCAAATGAGAATCATGATGATAATTTAAAATCATAGACCGTAAGGCATGGGGAACGAATAAGTTTTGTTACGAGGACTCTTATGACATAATTGACCTTTCTTCATTTCGAAAAATTCCAAATCTTGTTCGTTCCTAGAGATTCTGTGCATTGTACGCACACATTCATCATCCTTCTTTTGAAATTCAGCCAGATCAGTAACGCTAAAGGGTTAATTTTGAAGAATACAGACGGGAAGATCAGTATCGGGACTTCATCTGACGTCACAATCAGGTGTTTCTACGCCTTCAAACATGCCTGATAAGCACTCAGGAACAATATTGTGATTACCACTTACATGCACCATAAACTTATAGGATGATAAACGGCGAATCCAACGAGCTGTCCTTCCTAGATTGTTTACATTAGAGCTCATCCTGGATAGCGCCTGGTTATCCGTGTGAACCAAAAAAATGCCGATGCTCTAGATACGAGTGGAATTTTTCAACGCCTAGGACAACAGCTAAACATTCCTTTTCGTATGTAGAATGAATTCAGAGTCGAGCAACCTCTTGCTGAAGTATGCGATAGGGGCTAGACTGTTATCCTCTAACCTCTGATTTAACACAGCAGAGACAGCAATGTCACTGGCATCGCATTGAAGAACAAAGTCACCGTTAAAATCAGGACTATGCAACACGGGAGCTTGAAAAAGAGCATCTTTAAGTCTACAAAAGGCGGGCGCGTTCCTCAGCGTTACCCCAACAGAAATGAGTGATTTTTTTTCTTTAACTGATTTAAAGGAGCAAAAATATCGGAAATATTGGGGATGGATCTACTATAGAATTCCACCATGCCAAGAAACCTGCATACATTTCAGAGATTTTTAAGCCTGGTGCACCCTACGGGTCAGGGTAACCACAGTAATTCCCAACTAGTCAGTTAAATGTATCTCAGGGTATCCTTGCCTCCAGAAAAATGGTTAAATTTTCTATGTTTGGTTTTACGTGTGTCCGAAGAGAAATAACGGTACCATACGCGGTTCAGAGAAAGTAACGATATCGTACGCGGTTCCGAGAAAGTAACGATACCATACGCTCAGTAGTTGTTTTGTGAACGCAAACTTCAGTCATCCTTTTAAGAAAAAAAAATATATATGCGCACAACGAGAACCTTACACACTAAGTAAAACTATTAACTACCAATATGAATGAAAACTCACTTCATTATATAAGAAACTAATCAAGAAACACATTTATTAAATTGTCAAGTTTCGCAAAAGAAATGGTTAATATGAGGTATGACTCATAAGCTTCAATTATCAACTTAATAAATAAATATTTTAATCAATGAATCAAATATGTTAGGTCAGCGCTGCCTAATTCCTAAACTAAGCTTACATCTTAACACACTGAGTAACGTATTCCTGAAATGAATTGTGTTCCCTTTAAAAATTACATTTGGTCACTTAAATATATTACATCACAGTCTTTTGGCCACGGTCGAAATTCGTTATATCAATAAATTATTCCACCAGTCACGGTATAATTATATACCTCATTGAAAATACAACCATCACGTTGTTCAAGTTTCTGCAAAAATGAATTGTATTTGAATAATATGTCCTGAATACAAATATCAGTGACCTAAGTTATGATGAAAATTATCTGAGTTCGTTGGTGCAGGTTAGCGCGAAGAAAATGAAATATTGAATGACGCACTAAGTTCCTCGGTCCGATTGCCATTTAAATTACGGCTCCTAACTAAGTATTTGCTCTAATAATATTTCATATTTACAAAACATCGATGATATCCTACGTAAATGTCAAATAATTTCCCTATTCTAGCTAAATAATTTCTTATGTATCGTATACCAGCTCGATATACATACAGCCAGTAAGCATTTTTCATATATAGGTGTGCTAATGCCAACACAAAGATATTTCAATACTACATTATGATACTACTTGCATACAAGCTTATTCTTCCATGCAATATCCATTCATTCATAATATGACATAATCATGTATTCATTTATCCATCACCGGTTGTTATTACTGTCAAACCACTTTCACACATCATTAAAATATACGTAATATTATTGTTCATACCTTGCTGTAGTTCCTCCCTGGGGCATACTTATATTCTGTAATCGCACTGCATATGCTCCAACATCACATATTAAATATATCAAATACGCTTTACTTCCTATTACTCTGTGCAATATATCATTTAAAATATTATACACACTTCCATTATCTCACTATTAACCTTCAATTCAATTCATATTTAATTCATTTATCAACCGTAACTACCGCGTTTAACCTCCAATATTTAATTACACACAACGATACGTATCTCATCAATAGCGCAGAATTCGTTCCTCAAAACGCATTTTAATCTTGCAATTCCGTATATAACCCCAAATTCAGTATCTTTCCTTTCAATAAAATCATACAGCAAAGAGTATGGTAACTTATCTTAACCAATTCAACGTGCGTCCCTCTGTGACGTAACTGGGTTTGACTAGTACTACATCACTCATGGACCTTTCTAACTAACCGGGATTCTTTGAAATCAGCTGTTACACTATGTCGTACTTTTAAATCGTATTCCTTCATCCTTGGATAAAATAATGTAGTAACACGTTACCACTCCGTAACGAGATATCGTCTTAAATATTTCACACTGCACTTTCTTATATTCACAGCACACTTAATTATCTCACGCTTAGGCTATTCAGATCTACTGTATATACTGGTAATACTCCACATAAGAAATTATATTACTTAATACTATTACTTAGCTCGCCATTCAATATCTCGGGCCTTAGTTGCTCCTCGGTGTGGTCGTAGTCCTTGGATCGGGAACTGGGCAGGATTTCCACCAGTGGTATCTCAGGTAGAATGACCTCCTCCACACGGGTCGGGTGGTTTTAACGGCCAGGATGACATCTCCCTCCAGGTTGGTCTATGCCGATTTAGCAAGCCATCATCTGTTCAGCAACACAGTAGACAAAATGCGATGATTCTGAAAAATATAAGCTCATCATGGTTCTGCATAGAATATATATGTTTTTATGGTGATTGCTTCTTTATTTGGTTTTCCTTGCGATTATTTTCACTAAGAGTGGCTTAATCTCGAGCTCTCACGTCTCAATCAAGTTCCTAATTTCAAACGGTTTTGCGTCTAAGTATCTGGACGTATTATTCAAAGCTTCAGGATTTTACTCCCCCTTTCCAGTATTTTAACGCTTATCTACTCAATTCGCTCAATATTTCCTTCTTCTCAGCTTAATACTTCTCGCTAAATATTGCCAATCTCGCTTATTTTCAAGTGCGAAGTTCGGAACGTCTTGTTCTCACCACGTCAATTTTTCAAGTCAGTTTTTATAATAATCTGTTTTATCCTTCTTATTTAAAAAAAAACAATTCTATCGATTCTACACCATTGTACACCGCCTTCATAGTGGTAGGTTTAAGTTAGTCATGGCCTCCTAGCATACATCAATATCGATATCTTATTATACATTTCTTTGCCTTGGCTGGCCTCTACCTTCCGTAGGCGCCATTTTGAATATGTCCAGTAAATGCATCGGGTACACTGGGAAACTCGCGAAAACTGTTTACCCTCTCAGGATTTACAGAGATGCCAGAGCTGGAGGCAATGTGCCCCAAGAACATGATCCGCCTAGAACACAAGGATACTTTCTCAGAGTTGACAGTGAACCCATGTCTCTTCAGTCTAGTGAAGAACTCGCGAAGATGTGTGACGTGTTCCTCAAGCGTATTAGAAAAAGTTACAACGTCTTCCAAATAGGCGAACGGAAGGAGAAATTTAGATCTCCAAAGACGAAATCGAGTATGCGACTCAGCGGCTGACCACCTACAGAAATTCCCATGGGTACCTTGTTAAATTGATACAAGCCGAAAGGAGTGGCAGAGCCCGTAAATACATGGTAACTAGGATCAAGTGGTATTTAAAAATACGCTGCACTGAAGTCAAAACAGAATAGAATTGTATGTTGGGTATTCAGCCCGAAGGCTTGTTTGATCCTCTGCAGCTCCGCCAACAGCTGTCATAAATAGTCTAGGCGTCACTGAAGAGGCGTACTAGGGAAATGAGGAGTGAGGTAGTTTCCCGTTGCTTTCCTCACCGAGCCGGCCGTTGCTATTATATAGCAGTCTGCCAAGCTCACTGAAATGCATGCACCAACCGACCCTATGAGCGATATTTCCACACCATTCATAATAGAGACTGGCTGCATAAGGAATGGTATTACTAGCGTCACTCATACCTCAGTCACTTTCATATTGTCAAAGCCAAGGATGAGACTGAGACAGTTCAATGAAAGTAACAAATTTGATATAGTCCATACCAGAAGACACACTACATCTCGCCAGCAAAATTGGGTTTTCGCAAATGACTGTAAAGCGGACTCGATAGTGAGAATAGGAAAACTATCGAACACAACATGACGATTCAAAGATCTATAATCTACTACAATACGAAGTTGGCCGTCTTTCTTGGGGATTGAAAATTGGGCCAGCTAAAAGAAAACTTCGAAGGACTTATAACACCCTTTTCTAATATGTCATTGATACATTTCCTCATGGCAGCGAGTTTGGGAGGGGAACAACTGAAATGGGAATGTCTGACTGGAGTACGGTCTTTCAATTCGATGCAATAAGAGAACTCTTTAGTGCATCCTAGTTTTGCAGTAAGCACATCAGAAAATTCTCCGAGAAGATTTTTCAGCACGATGGCTTGGTTTTCAGAGAGATCAGATTGATCAATAAGGAATTGAAGTTCAATATAGCGCATAAAGATTTGTTTCCGGAAGGATTTTCAAGAGGCAAACTTTCATTGGATATGAAACGAAAGGCAAAGGATCGACTAATGAAATCGACAGACAATCCTGTGACTAACATGAAATAAGAACCGAGAATGAGAGGAACAGTCAACTCTGGGACAACATTTAAATTCCAGTCCCAGGAGAAATTATGAATTTTCATATGAATTCTGACACGCTTTATAGGTTGTATGCGACGACCATTGGCGGACATATAAGTTTCGGAGCAATCACAATCTCGAAGGTACTTTAAGATCATTCCCTCTACAAAGGACTGATTTACAAAGGAACTACAAGACCCAATGTCAAGTAAGGCGTATACCGAGCGTGAACCAGAAAGAAATATGGCCCAGGGTGAGGCTGAAGGAAGTCCACAATTTCTCCGATTTAAACAGTTTTGGGCACCGGTGGGCCGTTACGTTGGTGCGAAGTCAGTTTCCCGAATTTACATTACACCGCGGACAGACGTTGCGAAAAACACCAGAGAAGCCGCATTGACTGCACTTTACAGAAGACTTAAGAGTTACAATATCTAAAAACATGTGCATCCTTCCCACAGTTCCAACACTTGGCCGAATTCGCCATCTTACGACGAGATATATTCTGATTTGGAAGGGCACCGGATACGCGATCAGAGGAACGAGGTGATTCAAAGCGATCAACAGACCTATCAGCATATTGCACACGGGTGGGCGACCTAGCGATAGAGACAGATTTTGACACGGTACGACAGGCGGTGTGTCAGGAAAAGAGCAATCGGTAGGAGGAGGAGGTTGATATGGATTGTTCAAGTGAAGATTCGCCTCGAATTCATGACCTAGACATTATGTCGTCTACGCAATTTACTTCAGACCTCTCTATGGAGAACTTTTACCGAGAGGCTAAATTGCGATAGAAAGTGTCGATTTCCACTTCGTGGACGCCAACATAAAGGCGATTGAATAAGGTTAGAATACCAGTAGCGTATTCGTCGATAGGTTCTTCGTCACCTTGCGTTCTCCTAAGTATCTCTTGTTCAAGCATGAATTCGTCCGGCCCCACGGTGTAGGGGGCAACGCGTCCCCCTGTCACCCGGGGGCCCCGGGTTCGATTCCCGGCCGGGTCTGGGGTTTTTTATTGTAATGATTAATATCCCTGGCCTGGGGACTGGGTGTTTGTGACATCGTTAATCTTCCTTCCCTCACACACAACATTCCACACTACCGCCATTCTAATTACATACAGGTTCTTACAATATGGTGCCAGTGTTGTATTTACAATGGTAAGATAAGAGTTACCGGATGAGTTGGCCGTGCGCGTAGAGGCGCGCGGCTGTGAGCTTGCATCCGGGATATAGTAGGTTCGAATCCCACTATCGGCAGGCCTGAAAATGGTTTTCCGTGGTTTCCCATTTTCACACCAGGCAAATGCTGGGGCTGTACCTTAATTAAGGCCACGGCCGCTTCCTTCCAACTCCTAGGCCTTTCCTATCCCATCGTCGCCATAAGACCTATCTGTGTCGGTGCGACGTAAAGCCCCTAGCAAAAAAAAAAAGATAAGAGTTAGTGTGAAATTATGTAAGGTACGTGTGAATTTGTATATGACGGAATTGTAATGTTAAGCTAGTTTTATGTTTACTTCGTTATCATACTACTGTAAGTGACCATTGCCAACGGAATATTTACCAACTATGATGTATCTGTTAATAATAGTAATAAAAGAAAGAACGCACAATATTTTATCAGATTAATTTTTATTATTATCAACATATAACGCACCTCCCATACAAACCTTGTGGATACCAAAAACAAACATTTTACCGTATCTATAGGTTCAGTTGTTTCTGAGAAACGTGCACCTGTGAGGAACTTAAAAAATAGCATGCGCTCTTTCTCTTTCATGTAATAAAATGAAGCTATAATTTTACCTTACTAGGTCATAGTCATAGAACCTCCAGTGTTACGTAAAATATGAACTGGAGGAATGGTATTCAAACATTTTGGTAGGCGAACCTCCAAAATCCAATTGTTCTCCCAAAGTACGAGTATATTGCGATTGTGCGAAATAAAGGAATGATTGTTGTTAATGCTAAATAATACCAACTATAATAATCATCATCGTCTCCGGAGCTCAGGGTCCCTCCACGCACTGATGCATGAAAGATTTCTAACGAGTGTTATTACATTTACGACCCACTAAGTACTCTTTTACGGTTTTTTGGAGACGCCAAGCTGCCGGAATTTAGTTCCGCAGGAGTTCTTTTGCGTGCCAATAAATCTACAGACACGAGACTGATGTATTTTAGCACATTCAAACATACCACCGGTCTGAGCCAGAATCAAACCTGCCATGTTAGGGTCAGAAGTCTAGCGCCTCAACCATTTTAGCCACTCGGTCCGGTGAAGGATTTGTGGCCGGGGATTTAAGTTCGCATGCCTTCCTGACACCGTGGGATTTTCTACTGAAAAACACACCCAAGCAGCACCAGGAATCAAACCAAGGTCGCCAGAATGATAGACAAGCAGCTAAGCCGCTACACCACTCTGTTCCCAAACAATAACAAGATATTTCCGGTTTGCCCATGGGAAAAGGAAACCTCGTAACTCCTTCAGAGTAACATTTACAGAAGTTGTCGAAAACTGAGCGGTTAGCAATGGCCAGCGAAGTGTTCCAGGCATTCTGATTGCTTAACAATAGCCCAATTATTCAACCATTCGAGTCTTCTGCTCATTCACAGGCAACGCGGTAAGACAGGTGGAGAGCCGTGGTTTTCTCGTTCGTGGAATTACGAGGTTTTCATTGCCAGACTACGATGCAACAAAATTCTATTGTACCATATACCCTGCTACTGAAAAAGAAATTGAAGTGAAGGAGTGGATTTCGAAATAAAAAAAGAGCAATGAACCATAAGTAAGCATATTTACATCCATAATGAATGGAAGGTACAAACTGACGCATATTTTAGAATGAATATTTCGGAAAGGAGACTCTTTAGTAGTAGGAAAAAAACACTACACCAACTTATTTCTGAACTACTCACTGAAAACAGTCAGAAGCTACGATACATTTGCGTACCTCTTGAGGCAACCCCGCATACCCCTAGTGGTACGCGTACCACATTACGAACACATCTGAACTAGAGGAATTAATTTCATTTGGAGTAATCTTGTGAGAATAATCATCAGGAAATAATGCTTTAGTACTGAAGTTTCCTTTATCATTTTCCACGCAATTCCACGATTCCTGATTTGAAACTAAATATTTCTTAGACGAATTCAGTAATATGTGTTCTTTTGCAAGATATATATTTTATGCAATAAAGCACAGCAATCAATTTACCTTACAGTTTATATCGAGATCGTAGCCTCAGGACCTCCGGTTTTACGTAAAATGTTAACCGGAGGAATTAATTTTATCTTTAATGTCCCTCATACGTTGGCCAGTATTTAAATCTGCACCGTCTTGTTGGGAACCCAGTAACGTCGTATCTGAACAAACACGCACCCAGATGTAGCTTTGTGCGTGCAGTGCGTAGGGCTGCCTGGTCGAGGCGGTAAAAGCGTGCTTCGTTTGCCTGGAAGGACCTGGGTTTAATTCCCCTTCAAGAAGCTAAAACAATTAAGAAACGAGATTTCCACTTCCGGAGATGCACATTGCCCTGAGGTTCACTCAGCCTACTCCAAAAATGAGTTCCAGGTTAATTACTGGGAGCAAAGGCGGAGGGTCGTAGAGCTAACCACTCTACCCCTCCATGAACCGAGGTTACGGATAGTGGAAGCTTTTATCTTCCACCGCTCCAAGGGGCTTCATGGGCTGTACGGAGGTGATTTTGTTCCTTTGATTTTGCTTTCGCGTACAGTACGTCTATGCTCCTTTCGTATGAATATCTTACTTTATCTACGACAGCAAGTCTATAGGGAGTGCTTCACACGGTTTCCCGCGGGTATCCGACGGTGTAATGTATGCTGATATTTCCGGTTTGCCCATGAATTCGTTAGTTACAAGATCTCCCTTTCCCGCGATCTTTCTCACTACTTCTATTCACGTGGGATATCGATGAGCTGAATGCCATGCTTGGGTGCCATTTCTCATTCGCCAACCCAGTGTAACTTGCCTCACTTCCTGTAGGGGGAGAATTGTGTATTCTGCTGTATTCTACAACTGTGGTGGAGTTTATAACTGTTCCCCTCGTCGTGCCGCGCTTGGGAACGCGACTTCACATAATCACTTCCAAACAATAGCCCGCCGTCTGAATTCCGATAGTTCCCGTACTTTATTGAGGTGAGTTACGAGTAGGATTTTGTTTTAGATTCTACATATCCAACTGTTAACACATATTTTTGTAACTTCTCCTGTATCATAACCTCTTCAGACATGAATTTTTGCCACAATTACAGGCCTACTGTTTTTTCTGTATAAATAATGTTGTACTACATTTCTAATTTTTACAACATTATCTCGTGTATATCTCGGAAGAGATATACAAAACTCAAAATAAGTTTCAGTGTAATTTGTTTGTTTCGGCATCAGAGGAAAACTCTTAAACAGAATTTCCCCAAACTCGGTATATAAGTTTAGAGACAACCGGGTGTGCACTATGTTACAAATTACTTGATTAGTATACAGTGTTTTCAGCTTTTAAAATAGGTCACGACAGGGAAATAATGCATAATGAAGAATTAGGGGGAATATAATTCATAAAATAAGACCTCGAATGCCGCGATATCGCCTCGCGAAAGCAAACCAAATTTGGTGGCCTACAATCCGCAGTGTCCTAAGCACCTTAATCCCATCAACAATAACATTGCATCGACTGACTATTGCTATGAAGTGCTCTGGATCTTCTGCTGACGCTCTACTAGATTGAGTTAACCAATTGCAAGAAACTAACCCGTTAACGACATGTCAACAGCAGCTAATTGTTGAATCAAATTTTGCCTTCTAAAACCAACCAACGAAACAAACACCATAACACTACCTCCGTAATGGGCCTTGACTTACCAAGATACCACTGGTTAGCCAGAATGCCTGCAGGTTACGAGATACTGCACGATCAGCGCGACGGATCCTCTCGATGGTCGTTCGTAGCTTCTCAGGCCGCGGCCGCTATCTCACCGTCAGCTAGCTCCTCAGTTGATCTCTCACAAAGGCTGACTGGACCTGGAACTAGCCTTCATATCCAGGTTAAAAATCCCTAATTACTGGGCGAGTTGGCCGTGCGGTTAGGGGCGCGCGGCTGTGAGCTTGCATCGGGAGATAGTGGGTTCGAATCCCACTGTTGGCAGCCCTGAATATGGTTTTCCGTGGTTTCCCATTTTTCGCATCAGGCAAATGCTGGGGCTGTACCTTAATTAAGGCCACGGCCGCTCCCTTTCAACTCCTATGCCTTTCCAATCCCATCGTCGCCATAAGACCTATCTGTGTCGGCGCGCTAACAAAGAAATATCCCTTTCTTTTTGCTAGGGGCTTTACGTCGCACCGATACAGATAGGCCTTATGGCGACGATGGGATAGGAAAGGCCTAGGAGTTGGAAGCGGCCGTGGCCTTAATTAAGGTACAGCCCCAGCATTTGCCTGGTGTGAAAATGGGAAACCACGGAAAACCATCTTCAGGGCTGCCGATAGTGGGATTCGAACCTACTATCTCCCGGATGCAAGCTCACAGCCGCGCGCCTCTACGCGCACGGTCAACTCGCCCTGTAAAAATATTCCTAATCTGGCCGATAATCAAACCCAGGGTCTCTGGGTAAGAGAGAGGCTCCCTGCCCTTAGAACGTGGGGCCGGCATTTGCGTCCTAAAAGTACAAACAATTTGTATCACCTCTCCAGTAATTTAGTTATTATGTTTATTGTCTGCCAATTTCTCCCATCAGTCTTCGGGCTAAACCGAGTACAAGGAATAATATCCTAGGCAGCACATAAGAATCCATATTGATAGCTTTAAGAACTTCTGCACTAAATCTGATATATACAACAGCTGAATAGTGCTTTTTCATCTGGTTGAACGGCACCCACACCAAGCAAATTCGCACCGTCCTGAATCAGACAGTGCAAATTATCAGCAAGAAAGCTCACTGCACTTGTTACACGCCCTTTCAGATCTACAGATAATCATCCCCGCCATTTCGGTACCTGTCCCAACGTTGAATAAATTTGCGTATACCCTCGACAATGACGGACGTTGGTTGGTGGTTGAACCACCCTTCCATAGCATCTGCAACTACTTTATCACTGGTGAAATGCTAACTCTTTAGGGCTTTCATCACCAGGCCAAAGCCATAGATTCTGGAATACGGATTAACTTTTCAGGCTAGATAATAATAATAATAATAATAATAATAATAATAATAATAATAATAATAATAATAATAATAATAATAATAACACCATAAACTAAATGTCTTGGAGTACATCAGTCTATGGTAACGAGTTACTTCGAAATTGTTCCAGAAAATTTACTCACATGGATATTTCATTTTAGCATTCATAAAATCCTATTGATCCTACTGGGATTCGATCTCGCGGCCGTGACCTTTGAACGCGCCACCTCTTGATGAACTGCGCAACACAATCAGATGTGCAGAACTGAATTCGAGGCCAGGATGACAGATATTAACGACACCTCTTGGGATATTTCTAACTTTCGGAGAATCACTGAGTCTGTTTTTCTAAATCGGCAGGGAATGTACAAATCACTCTCCTTGTTCAACAGTCATATATGATTTATGTCATTTATTCCACACGAATACAAGTCATGAATGTTACCACTTCACTGGAACTACTCTTCATACCGTTCTCCCCACGTTTGTAATATACATCACATGTTTTTTTGCTTCAGCGAAGGAGCGAATGCGGTTTCCTTGTTTTCTCTCCACTGCTGCTAGAAGCTCCATTTATAACCGTCACCTGCAGAATTTTTGCGGAATATGTTTCTCTCCTGTAGGGATTGAAACCACATGAAGCTTGCATATTTCATAAAGGCGAAATATATTTTGAAGTTTAGATTATACACTTCATGGTACCTGTAGAGTATAATCGGAATACCTATTCATTCAAGCTGTTAAAACGTAAATAGTGTAATGTATCTCTTTACAACGAGAAATATAAGTATAAGGGAGCTGATGCCGAAGCGAGTTGGTCGTGCGGTTAGGGGCGCGCAGCTGTGAACTTGCATCCGGGAGCTAGTGAATTTGAACCTCACTGTCAGCAGCCCTGAATATGGTTTTCCTTGGTCTCCCATTTTCTCACCAGGTAAATGCTGGGGATGTGCCTCAAATAAGGCCATGGCCGTTTCCTTCCCACTCCTAGGCCTTTCCTATCCAATCGTCACCATAAGACGTATCTGTGTCGGTGCGACGTAAAGTAAATTGGAAAAATCAACTGTCTCGAAGACATTCAAGTGATTTTAGCGTATTATTACTATTATTAGTATTATTAGTAGTAGTAGTATTCCTTTGCTGGTGAGACATACTGTATGCAGTGGACTAGGTGAAAATGACTCAGATGTGAGTGATGTTAGTAATGCCATTCCTTATGCAGCCAGTCCCTGATATAAATGGTGAAAAAATGCTGCCCATAGGGTCGCTTGGTGCATGCATTTCAGTGGACTTGGCAGACAGATATGTAATAGCAACTTCTGGTTCAATGAGGAAAGCAACGGGAAACTGTCCCACTCCTCATTCCCCTAGTACGCCTCTTCAGTGATGCCTAGGCGATCTATGACAGCCAATGATAGAGCTGTTGAGGATCCAAACAGCCTACGAGCTGAGGACTGAACATACATACATACTATTATTATTATTATTATTATTATTATTATTATTATTATTATTATTATTATTATTATTATTATTATTATTATTATTATTATTATTCATACATTGCATACATATCCATTGTAGACTAGTATGCCTTTAAGGGTTCAGTCTGCAAACTACTTTGAAATAAGCGCCACGACAACCCTGTTTCCAAGTAACTCAGTGGTCACGTTTAGTTTCACATCTCCTATTATTACTTCAATAAAAATTGAGTCTAACCATCATCTCCTCACTCTCCCTCTACTTATCTTACCCTCCATGGTAGAGTCCATAACTGTTTTAGATAACTTTTCCTCCTCCATTTACCTCACATGACCAGGACAGTCCATACTCGTATTTACCTCTTCAACGATAGAGTTTACAGCAAAGTTTGCTTCTATATCCTTATTTAGTGTAGATGTATGCATTGTACTACTTATTTAGAGTACCCTCCTGCGACTGTATCGCTAGTCACTCACTACTTTCATATCTGTTACTTATGGATATCTTGTGAATAAGATATCCTGAGTCCACTAATCGTTCACTCCCGTACAGCGAAGTCGGTCTGAAAACAGACTTATGTAAATATACTGTAGTTTCCTCCGAGAACTCATTTCTTTCTTATGGAATACCGTAGATCACAACTGTGAGTTCACAACATTAGCCATAATGCACCTTGATTTAATTTTACGCAGTATACTACCATCTTGTGAGAATACATATCCTAGAAACTTGAAATGATCCACCTGTTCCAGCTTCGTATTCCCTACCTGGCATTTGTGGCGGTTGGGTTGTTATGGCAATAATGATTATCTACGAAAGATAAAAAGGGGATCGTGGAAGTGATATGTTCAGGTACTGGACAACCGAGAGGTAAACCGCGGATGGTACAAAGGGGGAAGACAGCAATGCACAAGCAGTTAGGAAGATACAAAGACACTAGGGGATAAACAAGAATTGGCAAGTTCAGAAGAACAAATATAGATGTATGGAAGATCGTTACCACTACAGGCAGAGGGAACGCGTCCAAAAATAAATGGATCACCACAGTGAAGTCCGACTTAGAACAGCTGGGGATTTCAGAACAAACCATACAGGATCGTGTATTATTCCGGCAGTTAACGTTTCAGGGTGTCTTTCCAGAGTCTCTCACCAGCAGACAGAGTACAGGCACCACCCGACCGAAGTGGACCGAGGAAAGGAAACAAGCACACAGCCAGAAGATGAAAGCTTTCTGGGCAAAGAAAAAACAGAATTTCCATACAAGGAGTCGAAACGAGCCCCGTCCTCCTCAGTAGGCCCAAACGACAAGAAGAAGAAGAAGTATGGAAACACAAGACCCAACAAGTTAAGAATAGTACAGCACCAATATATTAAAAGATTAGAATACTTTTCATAACAAACCACAAAGGAAATATTGCAGAGCTCGGGGATAGCGACAATTTGGATTTCATCTGAATAACATTTACAATTACATTCTTTAAACAAAACAGATGTTTCCCAACCAACTGTACAAATACAAATAAGAGAGATTATACAAGATAGGGAAGGCAATAAAAATAGGAGAATTAATTAAAAGATCGGCATTTTAAAATTACAATATCCGGCCATACTATAAGAATTGACCTGACTAGAAAGTAGTTTGCTATTTTAATATCGAGTTCCAGAAAGCACTGGATGTAACACCGATGCATTTATCCCAACAGGATAAATGTAAACAAATTTCAAAGCAAGACAATTACGCAGTAGAAGAATGTAAACTAATTTGAAGTACCAGAAATTTTCGAGAGTATTGACACATAGAAAGTTCACAGTTACATAACTTAAAACAGCGTTCCAAACAAAGAAATTACCGGGCGAGTTGGCCGTGCGCGTAGAAGCGCGCGGCTGTGAAGCTTGCATCCGGGAGATAGTAGGTTCGTATCCCACTATCGGCAGCCCTGAAAATGGTTTTCCGTGGTTTCCCATTTTCACACCAGGCAAATGCTGGGGCTGTACCTTAATTAAGGCCACGGCCGCTTCCTTCCAACTCCTAGGCCTTTCCTATCCCATCGTCGCCATAAGACCTATCTGTGTCGGTGCGACGTAAAGCCCATAGCAAAAAAAAAAAAAGAAATTAGACATTCAGGTGCTCCCTTATGGATAAATAATCGAGTACAACTACTCAAGAACATAGTCATCGAAGAACAGAATAGCTCATGGTCGAAGAATTAGTCCCATACAGGTGTGAATTTTTTTTTTTTTTTTTTTTGCTAGTTGTTTTACGTCGCACCGACACAGATAGGTCTTACGGCGACGATGAGACAGGAAAGGGCTAGGAGTGGGAAGGAAGCGGCCGTGGCCTTAATTAAGGTACAGCCCCAGCATTTGCCTGGTGTGAAAATGGGAAACCACGGAAAACCATTTTCAGGGCTGCCGACAGTGGGGTTCGAACCTACTATCTCCCGAATACTGGATACTGGCCGCACTTAAGCGATTGCAGCTATCGAGCTCGGTGGTGTGAAAATTTACATAGACGTAACACAACGATGTTGTTCTCTCTGCAACAGCCGAAGATGCCTCGAGGTAGCAAAGAGTGCTGCTTATATAGGGCAGGTTGGAGAGGCGAAACACAGGGGAAATCATGACACACGGCACTAGAAACACCGAGAACATCCATGAGGAGAGTAGAGTCGATGGCTCGATGACGTCATCCAGGTTTGATGCGGATAATCGGCTGACAGTAGTCCCGCAGCTGTGGCAGAGTGCGGATGTCAAACATCGGAAAATGACGGATGCGGCGAAGGTAGGTCGACAATGTTACATTATCCGCCGACTGCCCCCCCCCCCAAAAAAAATGTGCAGTAGAATATTTAAATTGACAATGAAAAGGAGGAGAAGCTTCAATATCCAGAGTATATAGCGTAGAGCAGTGATGAAGGTGTAGGGCTGCATGATGTGATGTCAGCTCCGCAGAAGCAGTCAGGTGTATCTAGAACAGAAATCGAATGGCGCAGAAAAATGTTCCAACAAAATTCATCTACAGTAGTACAAAGTTGATAAGAAAGGTGGAGGAAGTAAAAAAATAAATGTACATATGGCGATACAAAGAGTGAAAGTTAAAGGGCGAGACAGAAAAGGAAATGGAAAAGCGTCAGTGGGGCAACAAACGCTTAGAAAGATGGATGGGAAAATATTTTACTCCCATTACAGGAGTGCCTTGAGGCTTGGGAGGGAGGACGCTTTGGGCTTGCGGAGGGAGGGGCAAAATTTTAGATGGGAAGACCATGAGGTAAGTAAAAAATCTGAATAGCTACAATAAGAGAATTCCGAGAAAAAGAGAGAATAAATAAATAAAGTCCAATCAAAGGCGATACAATTAACGAGAAAAATAGCATGATCATGAGGGCAATTTTGTTGTCAATACAGTACGTTCGGAAATCTAGAACTTCACTAGGTGATAGATACTAAACACAATCTTCCAGGTTAAATAGAGAAGTAGGCAGAGCAATAACACATTAGGAATAGAGCAGGCAAAAAAGTTCCAAGAAAAAAATTGATCATTAAAAGAAAAGAGCATAAAATTACGAAAATTGTAAAAATATCAATACCACAGTACCACATCAGACAGGAAAAGGAAGAAAGAAGCGAGTAGGCGTCCTCCCACGAGTAGTAGCAATGACAGAATGCCGAGAAGGAAGATGATGGATGATGTGCTATGCTATCGGAATACTGTGCTACAGTTTGGATCTCGTAGCTCAGGAGGGAGTAGTAATTAGCGTCAAGCATAAATATACAACACAGAATTGAATTACACCCTAAAAAGTTCAATATGTAAGTCTAATAAAAGGTTGCAGTGAAGAACTACAACAGTCGGTAGGCCTGCTAGCGTGCCGTAATGGGGCAGTAAACAAATACAGTTAGTATGGTACGCAGAGAGAAGTAGATGGGCCCCAGAGGATAAAGGTTAGAATAGAAAGAAGCAGAATACATACAGAACAGATAAAAATATTTACGTGTTAACAAGAATTATTTTTTTCATTAGGACACGAACATAATGAAGCCGGCAATGAAAATACTAGGAATAGCTCTGAATCAGTAGTTATGAAACAAGAATATGCCACATTTACAAATTTCAGTTAGATAGTAGGAATACATCCGGTAGGTAAATATAAAGTTTACCGAGCTCGATAGCTGCAGTCGTTTAAGTGCGGCCAGTATCCAGTATTCGGGAGATAGTAGGTTCGAACCCCACTATCGGCAGCCCTGAAAATGGTTTTCCGTGGTTTCCCATTTTCACACTAGGCAAATGCTGGGGATGTACCTTAATTAAGGCCACGGCCTCTTCCTTCCCACTCCTAGCCCTTCCCTGTCCCATCGTCGCCATAAGACCTATATGTGTCGGTGCGACGTAAAGCAACTAGCAAATATATATATATATAAAGTTTGTAGTGACTCAGATATAATTACAGGACCGTAGAAATACAAAGTGTTGAAAGAACTCCAAAACAGCGGAAAAGAAGCAGAATGATATGATAAAATATGAGAAAAATTGGGGGGGGGGGAGAGGAAGAAAAAGATGGATGCTAGGAGGGAGAGATTGTTCGCGGATTAGCTTATTTGTAGATCAATACTAGTGTTCAACAGCCAGTAAGTATCACAAGCACGTAAATAGATGTATATAGTTAACGTTCCCCTGTTCTGAGTATAGTTCAAGTTGTAAACTTAAAAAGGAGAAATCTTGCATATGGATAGTTAACACTGTCACTGGCTGGCTGAATGAAAATGTACATAAGAATTCAGGTCTTATAAAAGAACTAAGGCCAGACGGACCAAGGAAATGTCTCAAGTCAAAATAGTATAGTGATTTTCTTGCTCGCAAGTTGCACGATGTAGGAGGCCAAGATGGCAATGGCCAAATAATAAGATGGCACACAGGTACTCGGTGCTCCACCACTCCGTAACGATGCCAGACTGACTTGTGAGGGGTGGAGCCCGGGTTATATAGCACGATGGAAAAAATCTGGACGTCACAGTCACATGTCCATGGGTAGAGGTTGCAGCAGGCAAGCAAGGCAGTACGTAGCGAAGGCAGCGGCACAGCACTCGAAAAGTTAGGCGGCAGCAGAAGGTAGGAATGTAGAATTACAATGAAACTTGCATAGTTGTAGAGAGAGAATATTACACATTCGTTCAGTCCTCTTAGGTTTCCTTCCTACTGACATCACTTCGATCTGTGCATCTCTGCTAATTTTGTTGTTCAAATCCTTAAGGAGGTAAATGTTTCTTGTTAAGGCAATTTCAACCTAATAATAATGTTATTGGGTTTACGTCCCACTAACTACCTTCACGGTTTTCTGAGACAGCGAGGTACTGGAATTTAGTCCCGCAGGAGTTATTTTACGTGCCAGTAAATCTACCGACACCTGCTGACGTATTTGATTGCCTTTAAATACCACCGGACTGAGCCAGGGTCGAACCTGCCAAGTTGGAGTCAGAAGGCCACCGCCTCAACCGTCTGAGCGACTCAGTTCGGCCAATATCAACCCATAATATTACTCTTCTTGAATTATATATTGAGTCATATTTAATGTCAAACGTAATCAATAGTTTTAGGCCATACCAATGATTGTAAATTAAATTGTGAAGAAGCATGAGGGTCTCAAGTACTGTTGCAAATTTATCTTTAATTTTAGTAGTTGACAGGAGGTGTCAGCTACTGAAAACAATTCTTTTCCCAAACCGTTTGTATTCTCTGCTGTTCCGTTAACACAACTATGTTTCTGTTGCGTTAAATATGCGGTAACATAAATTGAATTGGAGGCTGCCTCATCCTGTCAATTACTGATGCATTCCATCTCAACTACTGGCCAAGAGGAATGTGATATAAGATTTTGGTATTAAAATCACACAATGCCTCCCGTGAAAGTAAAATTGTTCAGTTATGCCGAGAAGCAAATGAATCATGCCATGGATGCTGTTCTTAGTGGGATGCCAGCAGCTACAACAGCGAAAAGTTTTTCTTTCCCTTGCATCACATTAGCGTACAAAGCCAAATGGAAGTCGCCCAAAACCCGTCGGATGAATCCGAATCCAGTCCTCACTAATGAAGAGAACATCTTACAAGTATAGATTTTAGTGTGGATTTCCCATAACGAAATCTAAACTTTCAGACAGTGAATATGTAGGATTTTAATTCAAGAGCTTAAATGTAAAAGGTCATGTCCGGATTATCGTCCAGATAAAACGCAATACAATGCATTTCTGAAGCATCATACAATTATTTGCATAAGAATGGCACAAAATCTAGTAAAGCAGCAAAAAAGGATGGTTTGAAGAGGTAGAAGAATATTTAATATTAAACAATTTCAAAGAAATACATTTCTTTATAGGCCATGAAGACCCTTAGAGAAGTGAAAGGTAAAGCCTTCCACTATCCGTAACATCAGCACTAACTGGGATAGAGTGAGTAGCTCTATGCCAGGTGGTCTTTGTCCCCAGGAATTAAGCTAGTACTCAGAGTTTGTGCAGGCAGAGTGAACCTCAAACCATGTGCCTCTCCGGAAGTAGAAATCGTGTTTCCAACTTTTTCAGCTTCTTGACGGGAAATCGAAACCATGTCCTTCTCTGGTAAACTAAGCACGCCTTTTCAACCTCTGCCAGGAAGCCCCTAATAAAGAGAGTACATTTGACTTCACATGTTACCAAGAAATATAATTTACAGCGGGGATAGTGCTGTAGTACATTAAATGTTTATGATCTTGATTAAATTATATTTGTGAAGTACAGGGTAACAGTATTTGACAAGTCAGTGGAGCTAACATGATTACTTTCACCAACTTACATAGGTTCAGTGCATGGGCAATGTAATTTAAGAAAGGAGCTACAGTGTCATGATTGAATTGTTTGAAATTAGTGTAGAGACAAAATATACCTTTTTTTTTTTGCCTTGCGCTGCAATTTCTACACAGTCTAGTCACACAATGAATATTGCTAACCTCTTGCGTTTCACGGTGAGTATTCCAAAGGCTGGTAGTATTTTTGAGACAAAGCAGTTTTGGAACTGTTCGCGTACTGTTGTAGTGAAAGTATATTGTGGGTGGACAAGTGGTGCCATTACAAATAACTAACATCGAAACTGCAGAGCTCCTCGTGACTTTGATATACGAAGTGAACGTCAGCTTCTAAAGTGCATGAGGCCTAACCGACACGCACACCGTCAAGTTACCAAAAGTTTGTCTAAAACGTCAGTTCAACGAATTATTTTGCATATAGCGCTCCTAGGCAAGCGGTTAGCAACAGCACCTCTACTAACAAAGGAACATACGTAGACGGAAATGATTTCGATTTACACGGCACGCTAGTAACGAAATTGTTCCTCCGCTGATTGGCGAAGACTTGCCTTTTCCAATGAGTTCCTTTAATGTTTCATTGAACTGGTGGTCGACAGCGTATCAAAATAGAAAGTATAGCTAGAAGAACACAGGCTGGTGGTAGCAAGGTTATATTTCAGGAAATGTTTCCGTGACGTTGTCTCGGGCCGCCCGTCCATGTGGAAGGAATTCTCGACAGATTCCAAAGCGTTGCTTCGCCTTTTTTTTTTCTTTGTCAAGCAAGAGTCAATAAAAGTGACACGCTTAACTCTTCTACTATTTATCAAGTAAGAAGTGAGGCTGTCAGCGAACACAATATGTGCGTAAACTGCCGCACAACAAGACCAGTACTTGAATTCGTAGAGTGAAATCCCGTTAATCTCGGTTAAACCTTTGACAAGTGTTTTAGTGCGTCAGCATTAGCTATTAAATTTGGGCATTTGGCAACGTCGTATCGCAAACGTAGGGGGGACAGCAGTCAGTGTGCTGCAGTATTCGCTCAGCGGTAAAGTGCTTATAATTAGAAGTGGTCTCTTAGAATGCTCTACAAATTCACGTACTGGTCACCTTATACGGCTGTTTCCGGACATCAAGGAAGAAATGGGACGGCCATTGAATACAGGGTGTGCTTAAACAGCAGACCAGTATATGAATTCGTAATCCCGTCTAAAGGTACATACTTAGCAAATACAGATATTCTATTGATTAATTCATCCTATCAGTAACCGTTCAGTAAGACTATCTCACAGGGAAAGGGAAGGGAAAGTGGACGATTCATGCGGCTCCGCAAATCTAACGTTTCCTGGAGATGGGATGCAAATAAAATCTGTGTGATAACTTTATTTTACTTGGTGTCCGAATTGGGGATTTTATATTTGTTGTCAACTGGGATACCATGGGAAAGGGGAGATCAATACCCTGTATATCACGCACTATTCTAGGATTAGCTTGGAGATGAAGTTCGGGAAAGAAAATTTACGGACGCCCAAATTCCTCAGCTGTGTTCCGAGACTAAATAAGGTTCCCATACCAGCATTCAACATGATATACTATTACGATCGCCGTATCTACAGCACATTTCCCTACCTTACATACTGCTGTTCGCCTCGAGCTCGTCCTCGCCGCATCAAGCACTCCGCTCACCTGTGCTCTACCAGTGTGATGACGTCATCCTCGCTGCACTTCGCCGTTGCCTGTGCGCTGTGTGTACACGTGAACTCATGTTTCTCGAACTCAATGGCTTGTAGCCTTCTCTACTTTTCTGGAATATTCTATTCCACTATATATTGCCCACTCCGCTTCTTCACTTTTGAGTCGGGTTTTTATAGCGGAATGGTGGAGTGCCAAAGTATTGTGCCTCTTGTAAATCATGTCTATTCCATCTGGACTCTGTCTTCAAGCTATTTGGTGAGCAAGACTTATTGTAATTTATCTTCATTTGGACTTTAAATTTTCATCCGGCCTCTTGCCAGTTCAAATTTTCTTCCGTCGAGTTGGTATGCTACATTTTAAAGCTCATAGACTGCATCACTATACGAACATGCGCTACGGACAATTATGAATTATTTATAATCATTTCAGATGTCTTCTTGGACCTATGTAAAAAATTGGTAAATCTTGGAATAACCCGGTGAAGAAAATCCTTTCCCCGCCCTAATCCTTATGTCACTTCCCTTCCCCCTTTCTTTTGTCCTTCTTTTCTCTCTGATCTTTACTCCTGCTGTCCTATTTAGTTTTTATATTTATTGTACGTTGGTAAATTATTTATTTGGCTTTCCCCTTATGCATTTTTGGATATTCAATTTGTAAATGTGGCACACTTTTCGGATTTTTCTCTACTCTGGTATATTCATCTTTCACCATTTGTTATAAATTTATCCTCGATTTTATTTATCTTGTTGTTATGTTTTATTGTTAAATATATATTCTATTCACATCGTTATCTTTTTGGGCTTCCTATTGGCGTAGCTCCTTCTCACTGTGCGTTTCCTTGGTTTAAATTATTATTATTATTATTATTATTATTATTATTATTATTATTATTATTATTCACATTATCTATTTCACTACTATACTTTGGTACACTGAGCTTTCTACGGTACTGCTAATATCTTATTATAGTCCGCTCTACGAACTTCAGATTACCTATCAGTATTGTATAATAGTACCCCACCCACTACAGTATGATAGCAGAGGTCCTTCCTCAGTACAATACCCGGGAACAGATCCCAGAGCAACATGTCCGCTAATCTTCATTTTAAAACGTCAGTTCTCTTCTCATAATCTGGTAATACATTTTGTAAAACTATCTATCGCTCAATATTTCTCTTTTACAAGTGTTAGTAGAATCAGTGATTGCCGTCGTGAAGAAGATGAGTCCCATGTCCGAACCTCGAAATGACTCTGATTGTGTCTTGTTTTGTGGGTAAGGTGTTAAGGCTGGTACTTTTGCTGACCGCAAGTGGGTGTTGACCGCGCTGTAGACCATCTGTTATAGCAGACGAAATTAACTGCTGCTGTATGTACTTACAGACTTAACTACTTAGATCCGATTATAACACCAGCTTAAGGCTGCGGCGCGTTGATGGAGGGACTAAATGACTTGTGTTTGCTTCTTATTACTAATGGCAATATTGTACGCTATGACTTATGGATTGTGTGTACAGCATGTTTGTTCATTTGGCGACTATCTTTCCTCTGTTTGCTTTCTAAGGTTCTGTAATAATTCAAAGATATTAATTGCAGGAATTAAACGTTTTATTGTAAACTGAATTATCAGGGAATGCTTATTGCGGAGAATGCACATGCTTCCATAAATAATGGTCGTTCAAACTAGCGTCGCAAATTTTAATTTATATTAGCCGATGAGCTGGTTGAGTTACTTCATCGTTAGCTTCTTACGAACACAGCCGTGATTTCAGTGTCCGGCAATGAAAGAAAGATTTTAAAAATTAAAACATCCCCTCCCAATGGTACGGATTCTGTCACACTCTAGCTCGTTTGGCTGACGATTAAGAGTCATGAGAAAACTCGTATTTTCCCTATATCGTCGTCGCACTGAGAAAAAGCCACTATTTGATAACATTTCAGTTTTGAATACTGATCAGGAAACTTCTATCATCTAAGGTTCAGTACTGCATGGACTGTGTCAACGGATATTCATTCTAAGGTTTTTATTCTTTTGTTTATTTGCTTTACGTCGCAGCGACACAGAGAGGTCTTATGACGACGATGGGAAAGGAAAGGGCTAGGAATGGGAAGCAAGTGAACATTACCTTAATTAAGGTACAGTCCCAGTATTTGCCTGGTGTAAAAATTGGAAAAAAGGAAAACTATCTTCATGCCTTCCAACCCACTATCTCCCGAATGCAAGCTCACAGTTGAGCGACCCTAACCGCCCGCCCAAATCGCTCGGTAAGTATGAAAGTCAGTTCTCCACCCCTTACTTACATTTTAAAATAATAATAATAATAATAATAATAATAATAATAATAATAATAATAATAATAATAATAATAATAATAATAATATACACTGACTGACAGTGACAATGCAACACCAAGGAGGAGTGGTTCGAAAGGGATGAAAGTTGGGGAAAAAACAGAGTCGGCACGGAAGAATAATTGATGTTTATTTCAAACCGATATGCAGGTTACACAATGCGCACGGCATCGACTCAGTAGGATGTAGGACCACCGCGAGCGGCGATGCACGCAGAAACACGTCGAGGTACAGAGTCAATAAGAGTGCGGATGGTGTCCTGAGGGATGGTTCTCCATTCTCTGTCAACCATTTGCCACAGTTGGTCTTCCGTACGAGGCTGGGGCAGAGTTTGCAAACGGCGTCCAATGAGATCCCACACGTGTTCGATTGGTGAGAGATCCGGAGAATACGCTGGCCACGGAAGCATCTGTACACCTCGTAGAGCCTGTTGGGAGATGCGAGCAGTGTGTGGGCGGGCATTATCCTGCTGAAACAGAGCATTGGGCAGCCCCTGAAGGTACGGGAGTGCCACCGGCCGCAGCACATGCTGCACGTAGCGGTGGGCATTTAACGTGCCTTGAATACGCACTAGAGGTGACGTGGAATCATACGCAATAGCGCCCCAAACCATGATGTCGCGTTGTCTAGCGGTAGGGCGCTCCACAGTTACTGCCGGATTTGACCTTTCTCCACGCCGACGCCACACTCGTCTGCGGTGACTATCACTGACAGAACAGAAGCGTGACTCATCGGAGAACACGACGTTCCGCCATTCCCTCATCCAAGTCGCTCTAGCCCGGCACCATGCCAGGCGTGCACGTCTATGCTGTGGAGTCAATGGTAGTCTTCTGAGCGGACGCCGGGAGTGCAGGCCTCCTTCAACCAATCGACGGGAAATTGTTCTGGTCGATATTGGAACAGCCAGGGTGTCTTGCACATGCTGAAGAATGGCGGTTGACGTGGCGTGCGGGGCTGCCACCGCTTGGCGGCGGATGCGCCGATCCTCGCGTGCTGACGTCACTCGGGCTGCGCCTGGACCCCTCGCACGTGCCACATGTCCCTGCGCCAACCGTCTTCGCCACAGGCGCCGCACCGTGGACACATCCCTATGGGTATCGGCTGCGATTTGACGAAGCGACCAACCTGCCCTTCTCAGCCCGATCACCATACCCCTCGTAAAGTCGTCTGTCTGCTGGAAATGCCTCCGTTGACGGCGGCCTGGCATTCTTAGCTATACACGTGTCCTGTGGCACACGACAACACGTTCTACAATGACTGTCGGCTGAGAAATCACGGTACGAAGTTGGCCATTCGCCAACGCCGTGTCCGATTTATCGTTCGCTACGTGCGCAGCACAGCGGCGCATTTCACATCATGAGCATACCTCAGTGACGTCAGTCTACCCTGCAATTGGCATAAAGTTCTGACCACTCCTTCTTGGTGTTGCATTTGCTCTGTCAGTCAGTGTATAATAATATATATAATATAACTTGTACTGACTGAGTGACTGACTGACAGATTCATCATTGCCGAGCCAAAACTACTGGACATAAAGAAATGTAATTTTGGGAATACATTCATATTACAATGTAGGTACTCACTAAGAGAGAATTATTGGATATTTCGTCGCTAAGAGGATGAAAACAGGGGTGAAATATTTTTGTTAGTGGCTTTGGGTCGCACCGAAACAGATAGGTCATATGGCGACGATGGGATAGGAAAAGCCTAGGAGTTGGAAGGAAGCGGCCGTGGCCTTAATTAAGGTACAGCCCCAGCATTTGCCTGGTGTGAAAATCGGAAACCACGGAAAACCATCTTCAGAGTTGCCGACAGTGGGATTCGAACCCACTATCTCCCGGATGCAAGCTCACAGCCGCACGCGTCTAACTGCACGCCCAACTCGCCCGGTGGTGAATTTTTGAAATGGGTGTATCCATATCTCGAATCAATCAATCAGTCAATCAATCAATCAATCCATCAATCAATCAATCAATCAATCAATCAATCAATCAATCAATCAATCAATCACTACTGATCTGCATTTAGGGCAGTCGCCCACGTGGCAGATTCCCTATCTGTTGTTTTCCTAGCCTTTTCCTAAATGATTTCAAAGAAATTGGAAATTTATTGAACACCTCCCTCGGTAAGTTACTCCAATCCCTAACTCCCCTTCCCATAAATGAATATTTGCCCCAGTTTGTCCTCTTGAATTCCAACTTTATCTTCATATTGTGATCTTTCCTACTTTTATAAACGCCACTCAAACTTATTCGTCTACTAATGTCATTCCACGCCATCTCTCCACTGACAGCTCGGAACATACCACTTAGACGAGCAGCTTTCCTTCTTTCTCTCAATTCTTCCAGGCCCAAACTTTGCAACATTTTTGTAACGCTACTCTTTTTCGGAAATCACCCAGAACAAATCGAGCTGCTTTCCTTTGGATATTTTCCAGTTCTTGAATCAGGTAATCCTGGTGAGGGTCCCATACACTGGAACCATACTCTAGTTGGGGTCTTACCAGAGACTTATATGCACTCTCCTTTACATCCTTACTGCAACCCCTAAACACCCTCATAACCATGTGCAGAGATCTGTAACCTTTATTTAAAATCCCATTTATGTGATTAACCCAATGAAGATCTTTCCTTATATTAACACCTAGATACTTACAATGATCCCCAAAAGGAGCTTTCACCCCATCAACAGCTGCCTCTGTGGATCAGTGGTAGAGTGTCGGCCTCCGGATCCCAAGATAGCGGGTACGAACCCGGCAGAGGTAGTCGGATTTTTGAAGGGCGGAAGAAAGTTCATTCGACACTCCATGTCGTACGATGTCGGTATGTAAAAGATCTCTGGTGACACATTTGGTGTTTACCCGACAAAAATCATTAAATCTCAGCCATAGACGCCCAAGAGAGTTTCGGTTTATTCGGCCTGCCATCTAGTGGGCCTAGAGTAAAACGGAACGTCGAAATTGACGAGCAGACAGCCAGATGGCGTCAAATTGAAATATCTGCACACGGTAGCTGAGGCCATACGATTATTATTATTATTATTATTATTATTATTATTATTATTATTATTATTATTATTATTATTATTATTATTATTACCCCGTCAACGCAGTCATTAAAACTGAGAGGACTTTTCCTATTTGTGAAACTCACAACCTGACTTTTAACCCCGTTTATCCACATACCATTGCCTGCTGTCCATCTCACAACATTTTCGAGGTCACGTTGCAGTTTCTCACAATCTTGTAACTTATTTATTACTCTATAGAGAATAACACCATCCGCAAAAAGCCTTACCTCTGATTCCACTCCTTTACTCATATCATTTATATATATAAGAAAACATAAAGGTCCGATAATACTGCCTTGATGAATTCCCCTCTTAATTAGTACAGGGTCAGATAAAGCTTCACCTACTCTAATTCTCTGAGATCTATTTTCTAGAAATATAGCAACCCATTCAGCCACTCTTTTGTCTAGTCCAATTGCACTTATTTTTGCCAGTAGTCTCCCATGGTCCACCCTATCAAATGCTTTAGACAGGTCGATACAGTCCATTTGACCCCCTGAATCCAACTAAACAGTTTCAAGATATGAAAAATGGTATTTTGAATCTCCTTTAAAAATAAAGAAACGTGTATTTTTTGTTTTCGGAAAATCCCGTTAAGGGTGTAAAAAAGATGAAAAGGCGGTTGAATATATTTTATGTGGATACTTATAGCTCAAAAACTGAAGCAGTCATGAAAATTAGTATTTGGAACCTCCTTTAATAATAAAGAAACGCATATTTTTAAAAAATCTACTTAAGGGATGGTGAACAGGAGTGGCAAAAGGGGTGAATTCTTAAAATGAGGATATCTCAAAAAACGTTCCATATTAAGACGTGAAAATCGGTATTTATAATCCCCTCTAAAAGTAAACGAACAAGCAAATTTTTTTCTGAAAATCCACTTAAGGGAAAGTGTTAAACTTTTAAAAACAGCATATATGCAGTATATATCAAACATTTAACATGTTACAGATGTGAAAATTTTTAATTTAATCTATTTTAAAAATAAAGGTAACATATATGTTTGTTTACGGGATGAAACATTTCAGTGGAGGAGGAAGGTGTAAAAAGGTTGAAAAAGGGGTTGAATACTGTTTATGTGGATACTTATGTGTCAAAAACTGACTATGCTAAAGACACGAAAATTGGTATTTCGAATTTCCTTTAAAAATAAGCACGTATTGTTTTGTTTTAGGAAAATCTACTTAAGGGTGCGGGGTAGATGAAGAGAAGTGAACTTAGTTGAATTATTTTTATGTGTATACTTATATCGCAAAAACTTAAGATCTTAAAGACATGAAAATTGGCATTTGTAATGAATGAATTAATTAAAATCCACAGCCTGTTTTTAGTCATTCGACCAGGTCAGGAATGGAATGAATGAAGCCCCCATCTAGCGGCGAGGATAGGAAAAGTGCCGGCTCCAGAATCCCGTCGTACTTCTCTGGAGCAATGATAAATGACCTGATAGATGAAATATTAATGGAGAGTGTTTCTGGAATGAAAGATGACTGGGAAAAACTAAGTACCCGGAGAAAAACCTGTCCACCTCCGTTTTGTCCAGCACAAATCTCACATGGAGTTATCGGGATTTGAACTACGGTATCCAGTGGTGAGAGGCTAGCGCGCTGCCGCCTGATCCCCGGAGGCTTCCTGGTATTTGGAATCTACATTTGTTTATACACGTAGTATTTTTGTTTTCAGAAAACAAAAGTTGGTTGAAGAGAAGTGAGCTTAGTTGAATTCTTCTTATTTGTATCGTTACACATCAAATACTGAAGATGTTACAGACGTGAAAATTGCTATTTGGAATCTCCTTTAAAAATAAGGAAACACGTATTTTTTATTTTGGGAAAAATCCTCTTAAGTGGGTGAAAACAGGTGAGAAATGGGTTGAATACCTTTCTGAGGATACATCTACAAACTGAAGTTGTTATAGTCATGAAAACTTTTATTTGCAATCTCCTTTAAAAATACAGAAACACGTATTGTTTTGTTTTCGGAAAACCTACCTATGGGGGGCAGGGTTGAACAGGACTGACAATCGGGGTAAATTTTTAAATTGAGGATATCTCAAAAACGAAATATCTTACTGATGTGAAAATTGGTATTTCTAATCTCTTTTAAATATAAAGTAATACATACTTTTTGTTTTCGGAAAAAACACTTGGGGGAGGGAAAAAATGACTGAAAGAGAGGTTGAATTATTTTTATTAGGATACTAGTATCACAAAATCTGAAGATGTTGCAGACATGAAAATTTTTATTTCGAATATTGTTTAAAAATAAAGAAACACCCATTCTTTATTTTCAGAAAATCCAGTTAAGGGTGGGTAAATGAATTGAAAAATTAGTTTAATTCTTTGTATGAGGACATATATATATAACAAAAAAGTAGGATGTTACGGACGTAAAAATTGGTATTTGGAATCTCCTTTAAAAATAAACACGCATTTTTGTTGGGAGTATGGAATCAACTTTAGGGGGCTGTAAAAGGTGTTGATTTATTTTAATGAGGCTACAAATAAGAAGTGGACTTAAAGCAATACACCCTTAAGGGGTTTTGACTGCGGGATGAGGAATGATGATACAAATATACGTTTATATGAGACCGTTTGAATTACGAACTTAAAATGTCAAATGTTATCCTAGGTGTTAAATAATAGAAGGTTTGAAATAAATTTTACCCATCAGAGAGTTTAACGTACGGAGACAAAATTCCAAAAAGCGGTATATATTTTAAATCCTAGGTGTGAAACAGGAAATATTTGTAAACGTTCCACCGCTATAGCGTCAAATGAGTTTAGCTCCGTAAACAAAATTATTCATCCCTCCAAAACCGTTTGACATACAAAGTTGTAATTTTACGAGAGGGGTCTTTTTTTATGTCCTAGGTGCAAAATACTGTATATTGTACTTCAAAACATGTCTCCCGTAAGAGGTTTAGATGGTAGTCGACTCTCAAAAACACAGTATCCATTCTTTCGAAACCGTTTCAGGCACGAACATAACTCTTATGAAAAGTTGTGTTCTATATCCTAGAAGTTAATAAATATTTGAAATCATTCAATCCTTAAAAAAGTATTCATTCCTCCGTTATTGTTCAAGGTACCAAATTAAAATTCCACAGGTTGGTCGCTTTTACGTCCTGGATGTTAAATCAGATATTGTTTAAAACATTCAAATTCTTCCGTACGGGGTTCAAGTGAGTGGTAGATTATAAAATAAATAACCATTCCCCCAAAACTGTTTGACGTACGAACTGAGGACGTATTTGCAGGCTCAGCTGACAGTGGACACTCCAAAATGTGAAGCTTTAAAAAATAATAACATTCATTTTAAAGCAATAGCGAAGCACGGTCATCTTGCTATTAATAATAATTAAAAACGAGTACAAGATTATATTTGCGAAATTTAACACGTAAATGCTGGAAAAACACGATGTTGGTATCAATACCTGCACCATTAATAATCTTGCACAAAAGGGAAGCATATTGTTTCACGAATTCCTTAATATACTGTAATTTAAGGATACAGAAAAAAAATATCGATATTTTTCACGTATCTGGAGGTATATGAGATGGAGTTCGTACTGACTCGCTCTGTATATTGAAACTAGATTTTCCCAACAGCTTCTCCCACATCGACCGAGTTTTTCCGAATCAAAAGGATTGTGTCCCTTGAGTTACGTAAAAAATCGCTAAGTGGAGCAGAAAAGTGTACCAGTTTTTCTTTTTGCTATTTTTTTACGTCGTACCGACACAGATAAGTCTTATGGCGACGATGGGAAAGGATAGGCCTAGGAGTGGGAAGGAAACGGCCGTGGCCTGAATTAAGGTGCAGCCCCAGCATTTTCCTGGTGGGAAAATGGGAAACCACGGAAAACCATCTTCAGGGCTGCCGACAGTGGGGTACGAACCCACTATCTCCCGGATGCAAGCTCACAGCTGCGCACGGCACGGCCAACTCGCTCGGTGTACCAGTTTTAGCTATTGCAATAAAATGAATTAGAATAAACCTTAGGTAATCCTTGACTGTCAGAGATTAGACGAAACTTTCTGGGAGATAATATTTCCAATGATCCGGGAGCACGTAACTATTTAATTAACAGCTTCGTTATACACGTGTAATCTCTCGTTTTTCTTCGTAGTACTTTTAAATTCAATAATTCTTACACACGTAGTTTGAGTATATCTTTAACGGTATGACCAGCGTTAAACCGATCCTGATGAATGCTCTTTCCGTGTTGCGTAAAAAGTATCTATTGACAAAAAAATATCGAATATTATTGTGGGTGACCTTTTTTGGAACTTTTTTTAGATCAATTTATGCTATCAGTTTTTACGCATATAGTTTCAGAAGGTCTTCAACGGTTTAAGCATCGAAGCCATTAAATTGTATTATGTTGAGTAATTTACTTCCAGTTGTTTCGCAGAAACCGTTACTGTCCGGTTAACTTTCTTCGCAGTTCAATACCTAATACATAGAATCTTCTTCTGGAGATTCAATGGCAACGGTGAAAACCACATACATATTTTTCCAGCGGTTCTTCAGTTATGTAACATTATTCCCGTAGGTAGCACTGGATTTCTACTGCCAAACCACACAAACAGTTATGGTGATCGAAATTTTAAAGAACGTTATGTACTCTCCGGGACGTTTTGTAGTATTGTTTATGCTCTGCAACACGTACGTGTAGGATTTGTTGATATCTTTAACAATCGAGGCAGCATAAATTAGAATTTGAGGATATCTTTAACAATCGAGGCAGCATAAATCGATAGCGTTGTCACTTGACTTCATTCTCTTCAATTTATTTCGCTGAACTCGTCAATCTTCCTTTGTAGATCCTCTAGGGAGCAACGAAAACTACAGTCGACTGATTGTAGAGCTACTGAACACCAGTGTCGAGTACATACATACATACATACATACATACATACATACATACATGCATGCATACATACATACTGTACTTACATATATATATATACTGACCCCTTTTCCGGGATCGCTCAGCCGGCTACACGAGAGTTCCAAGAGTCCGCAAATGCCGAAAATTTGCTGTATCGGGACATTTAATTTTTTTAATTTGCAGGGGCATTGATGGCAGGACAGGCGATGACTAACACAAGAAATTTACACATAAATAAAGTGGACATTTATTGAGCGGAAAGCCAATTTGACATTATTCTCATGAATTAAAATTTGAAATGTTTACCCTAGAATGTGAAGAAATTTTTTTACAAGTACTCTCAATTTCTTGAAATTCCCTATGATTTATACACAAATTTATAAAAGATGGTTATTATCTGTATACTCTTCTTCCAGGCATCGAAGGTGAATCATAATGACTGTAAATCAATCAACATTTTCAACATTAGTGAAAATTCTGACCATCTCTCAATTAACAATGTTACTTCTCAATATAACTTCTTTGTTTCAATTGACACTTTATTTCCCTGATAAATTGAGCATCCCACTCAGTACTGCTTTAAATCATGTGGAGTTCAACACATCTACTTCCTCATTATTATGTTTATATCCTTTAAGAAATTAGATTATTATTGTTATTTCTATGTCCTAATTCTAACCTATACTACTGTATATTTTATACACAAAGATTCGATTTCAATCTGTAATGATTTAATTGATTTAGACTTTATTTTATAAAGTTCAGTAGCCGACATTAACCTTCCTATCATTTACTCCCAATTTTAGAAAGTATTTCGTTACCAAAGTTCAAGTTTCTCACTTAGTTCCTTTTATGTCTTAAGTTATCATTTCTACTTCTCAACGAATTATAGGCAAACGTGTAATCCTATCGTCAATTTATGTCGCACTTTTAACCCTACACTAATCCTTTAATATTAGTTGTATCATGTATTTTAATACGAGACTTTTATCTCTTACTCATATCAATAACTCAACTGGGACTGTGACTATTATACCCCTATGGATCAATTTCTTTACAATATATTTATATCATTATTCTCTGTCACATTTTCCAATTATTCGACCTTTTCTCTATTATTTACTAACCTTCATTTTTAGCATATTCTATTCTTATCAGATTCTTTGTATTTTTTTCTTCCTTTCCGAGACCTCGTTCGATTGTACTCAGTCTAGTTCGTCATCAAACAAAATTGCATTTACTGTATTAAACCAGTAAATGGGGATATCAATCGGGTTATTGGGTGCATTTCCGACGTCATTATCCTGCTGGATTAGTTTAAGGAATTATACACTACCTAACTTAACAACAACGTCATTGGTTTCCTTGGAACGATATAAAAAATGATAAAATCTTTATAAAGTGAAGCCCGAATGAGTTACAAGATGTAACGTGGGTTGATGCTGAATTTATATCATTATAGTTATTACGTCCAATAATGAACGAATTCGTGATTTTAACAATGAAGTCTACTAATCTAGGAATTCTAAAGCTCGTTCGCAACAAAGAACATTTCCAGAAATGAAATAAACGTTAGCGTACCAGACAAAACAATTATAAATGAGCTGAAATCGTAACAAGATTAATGTGGAAAATAAATGCTGTCGTGGAAATAAATTTTTGTCGTATGTGTCGTCAGATACTTATTAGGGTATTTCTTTACTTTCCTTTGGGCAAACGATTCCTCTCCTCGCGAAATATTTAATATATCTGAAGCGCATTAATACTAAAACAAACTAGCTAAACTTGAGAGTAGGTTGCCCATATTACAGAAATCCTGAAAAATGAACAGTAATATAGCAGCAGGAAAAAATATTCAACACTGGTTCCTCGTGCACAGTGATGAAGGAAGAGATAACAATAAATGTCACACACCAAAAAATAAGCGTGAAATGCAACAAATATAAAATATACATGAAGATGGAACCTGAAATAAAATACAAAAAATATACACACAATAGATCTACGACATCTATTAGAGCTTTACTTTACTGCAACCTACGTTACTTCTTTGATTATTATCATACTGCACGCATTTACCAGTTCAATGGTAGCGTCATGTGATGCGAATCGAAGAGGATAAGATACCTAGGAGAACAATGGACTTCGGTCATGGAAGAAGTAAGTGAAATCAAGACGACAATGGTTAGACTCAGTTTCTATTGATTTAAACATAAAAATATGGAACTAAACGAGGCCGCAGAGCTAGTTGTAAACCGACAATCATGGTGACGTTTAGTAAATTCAGAGAGGCTTTTACACTGAACGGTGGAAGGCATACCAGTATTTACGTATGTTATTAGCATCATGCTACACAAAAACAGAAAATAATGGAAAATCCTAACAACACCAAATCAACATGGTTCTAACCCTAGTAGAAAACGCTATCGAACTTCACTGGGATGCCTTCAAGGTCCCAAATATTATTATTCAAAACTTGCTGCAATGGATGCATCTGAAGAAAGACATGGATTCCTTATCTAAGCAAAACATAGCTCGCTTCTGAAGACGTCTCCCGCTCGATAGCATTTTTTTGCTAGTGGCATTACGTCGCACCCACACAGATAGGTCTGATGGCTACGATGGGATAGGAAAGGCCTAGGAGTCAGAAGGAAGCAGCCGTGGCCTTAATTAAGGTACATACCCAGCATTTTCCTGGTGTAAAAATGGAAAACCACGGGAAACGATCTTCACGGCTGCCGACAGTGAGATTCGAACCCACTATCTCCCGGATGCAAACTCACAGCCGCGCGTCCCTAACCGCATGGCCGACTCACCCGGTAATAGCATATTCGATACATATTTCAACTGGGGTTAACTATAATAATTACTCGAGTACATGATCATGGCAATATATATACTCACACAACATACTAAAAGACAATATGCATCATCATCATCATCATCATCGTAATATCACCCCCGAAATTCATATGTGAAACTCCACTTGTGGTTAATACCATGAAAGATCATCTTATCTTCATCATAAATATCGCAGCTTCTTTATCATACATATACTCGAAGATACCTTGAACTATTTCTAACTATATTCAAATATCATCGAAAGCTTCAGTCGCTTTTATAAATCGTAGAACCATATTGAATTCATATATCGTCCAATTTCTCGTATGAACTGCATTCTACTAATGCAGCACTTGTTGTATTGTGTCACCAGTTCACATAAACATTTGCTTCCACTGGACTTGCTCACTCACGAAAAATTGTAATATATCCTTTCCGTAGAAAGATTTTCCTTGGTGACGCGACCGGCTTCAAACTTTAACATGCGTTGGCGTAACCGAATGTGAGTTGTAGAGTGCTTTCCATCAGAGTGCTTTCATATAACTATCTGATTGGCACCTATCTTGCAATGCTTCTTTGTTCAATATCTCAGTTGTATAACTACTTATATACGGCGTTCATTACTTCAAAACCTCTGTAAATTTGGTACTTTCAATTATACCTTAATCTTTAACTTATTTTATTGTTCTCGAAATTGCCAAAGCAAAAGCTCTTCTTTAATAAACATTTTGACTAGATTGTGCCGCAAGTGTTGATCATTCTCTTGATATACAACCAGTCGCTTTGACTGCACTGAAGTGCGGACAGCCATCCATCTTCCTGATCTCTTCAATGAAGAAAATCATAATACATGCATAAAGGGTCGATTTCATAAATCCAGACCGAGCGCACGGTGTTTGTACTCTGAGCTACAGTAGCTGTCTCAGCACTACTTACGTCGCGCGGACCGCCCTGCTTTAAGCGTGTATACAATCCTATATGAAATCTTACCTCAAAAAATGTGCTGGAAGTGTCATCCTCCATAAGCAGTGAATTCATAAACATCGTTAGTATTTTCTGCATGCCAGAAGCGATAGTTATGACTGTTCACACGACTATTAAGATGAAACCGGGCCTCATCCGAAAAGAACACAAGCTGTGGGTCGAATAAATGATCATCGAATGATACAAGATAACACTCACAATATCTCACGCCTGTGGCTGGATCAGCAGGTTTTAAACAATGGGCCCGTGTAAACCTGTACGGTTTGAAGTATAACAGCTTTGTAGCTCTGTGTGTAGAAGAAACCGAACCCCTACTTGTTGTGCTAATTTAGTGATTGATTTATTCGGTGGTCGTTCAAGACTCGCACCAATGTCACTAGATTTTCCTCTGTTAAAAGTGTTTGTATGTGCGCATTTTTTGTTTTATTACTTGAATCACCAGAAAATTGCTGAATAAATGCGTCGCGTATCCATCGAGCCGACTCGTACTTAAAATAACTTTTAAGTACGAAAATGTGTTGTTTCATAACTGTCTCACTATTTCAACAGCTGAGATTCAGACTGGTGACATGCTTGCGAATTCGAATACGTGCGCGCTCCTTGCAAGGTCAAGATTTATGCGCGCACCTCCCGTACAGCTGCTTAGGTCTCCGAGAGAAAAAATGGCGTTGTACGGCCTGGGTTTATCGGAGAGACCCTGTAGGTACATATTCTGTATATACATACAGACAGATAAATATACGTTGAATTATACATATATATACTCGTAGATAGACGTGTTGGTGACAGGTTGTTCATCCCTGGTTCAAGAAAAAAAAAGACAGAAAGTGAAATACACATGTATGTTTGGCAGTGATTCTCAGTCATTTCATATGATAGAGTGCAGGTTTTTGATGGTGAAATTAATATATGCGTACTTCAAACTATATGTATTTTTGTTAAGCCAGCACTTAACCGTGCAGTTGGTTCCGACATGTTTGGTGGGAGCAGGGTGTTTGTGAATTGAATGGAGAGGAGTGACCGCAGATTGGTGGCTTCTTGTGTTCAAACAAACAGTTCAATAAAACAGCATATCATTCAACTAGCTGTGGTAGTACTGTATTTATCAGGGAGTTTAACAAAAAACTTTTGTTAGAGCGATGGCTTTCTATCGGGAGTCTGGCTGCAGTTAATTCTGGATATTTATTAGAAATTATACAGTACAATGAGCATCTATTGTACGTTATATGTATAGATTATAAGTAAAATTATCTCTATAATATCTAAATAAGGAATGTTGTTTCTTTTAATAGATGCAGTATAGAAACACATTTGATTCCATGTAATGAATGTCATAATCAGTTCCGTATTAACTTGAATATATATATGTATATATATAAATTCTTAAAACGAATTTATAATTATATTGTTCACCTGTACAATACAAAGTTGTCACCATTTAATAAATGATCGGTCTAAAACGTTATATAAAAGGGCATGTTTAGACCTTACTTGATGACGTTCTCATCTTTAGATTACAAATAAAAGACATATATATAAATGCGTCTTCTGGCTGAGCAGCGGTCGCTTGGTAGGCCAAGGCCCTTCAAGGGCTGTAGTGCCATGGGGTTTGTTTATATAAATGCGTAATAATGAGATTATTAAATACATTCAATAGAAATAATAAAAACCTCAATATTTAAAATGTTACTCGTTCTTCAGGCTTGTCGTAGTAAGATGAATGTTTATTTGAACAGAAATGGGTCCAGATATGAATGAAAATATTATTTTGGCTGGAAGATTACCTTCAAAAAATTAGGTGGACTGTTTTTAACGAACCGTCAAATATTTTCTGGCGTTTCATTTCCGGAACATGGGAAGGTCAACATCAACCCGACCTGAACTGCATACGCACGGTGCTGGAGGAAGTAATTCCTGGTCAACATTTTTATTCATGAAGAAATACCGAGACCAAATTTTCACTCTGTTCCGAAATTGAAACTAAAGGAAATATTTGACGATTCATTAAAGACAGTCTACTTAATTTTTAAGGAACTGTTCCAGCTAAACTAATTTTCGTTCAAATATGGACTTATTTCTGTTCAAATAATCATTCGTCTTACTACAAGACTGAAGAACGGTGAACTTTTTAAATACTGAGTTTTTATTTTAACTGTTTAATATATTTTATCTCATTAGTTTCATTATGTATTACCGTTTTTATATATTTTTTCTTCGCAGCCTCAAGTTGAAGGTCAAGGCATGTCTTTTATATAATGTTTTAGACAGACCGTTTATTAAATAGTAACATCTTTGTATTGAACAGATGGACAATATACTTTTAAATTCGTTTTTTAATTATTTTCTATACATCTGATTCCGTTAAATGGAATATTGGTAAGATTGATTGCAGTTCGGAAGATGTTAATTAGTTTGTATGTAAGTCACAAAAGTCATCAGCATTATTGTAATGATGAGTTCCGGAAGATGGAGCAATTAATAGTATACGAACTTTTGGTCCCGACATGTGTGGTGGGAGCAGGGTGTTAGGTATGCCTGAAAAACATAACAGTCTATAATTAAAATTTATGTATATTATTAGCATCATGCTACACTAAAATAATGGAAAATTCTAACAACCGCAGATTAACATGCTTCTAAAATTAGTACATAACCCGATTACACTTCACTTGGATGATTTCAAGATCCCAGATATTATCATGGCACTTGCATTTCTCCGATATGTTTAGTAACACATAGTACGCTCGCTCTTATTAAGATACTAAGTTACACAGAGGATATAAGAAACTAAGGAAAACTATGTAATAATATTGGAGGAATTTGGGGAAATAAATCTGATGAAGATGAAAACAGAGAATATTGATGTCTCTAGCAGTAAGTATATGCATGAGGAGATATCCTAGTCTCTAAGAGTTGAAGACTTAAAAAAAACCCTAGGAGTCGATGACACATGTGTTAGGCTCCTTTAAGCAACAATCATCATCATTGTCATCATCTTAGAAAACAGCTCAAAAGTGTATGTCTAATTATTAAAGATACGTCCAAGAACGAGTCTTGAATTTATATTACAACTATTTAAGCCTGTCTTTGATAGTTAAGCGGTTGCCGTAGTGTAAGGGTAGCGTTCATATCTCTTGCTCGGGGATCCCGAGTTCTATTCCCGAGCAGGTCAGAGATTTTTACCTGGATCTGAGGGTTGGTTCAAGGTGCACTCGGCCTATGCGATTACAATTTGGGAGCTATCTGAAGGTGAGATTGCGGCCTTAGTCTGGAAAGTCAAAAATACCGACTGAGAGGATCCGTTCTGCTGACCACACATCTCGTAACCTGCATGCCTTCGGGGAGAGCAGTGGTCGCTCGTTAGGCTACGTATCTTCGGGGCTGTTACGCCATGGGATTTCGCTTAGTTCTTGGCTGTTAAAACTACTGTGTGAAAAACAATTGGAAATTTGAAATGAATTTGTTAATGTATATTATGAATCAAATTTACACTCCCTATTTTACATAGAAGTCATTGAACATAATCAGAATGGGTAATTTACAATTACAATTTCCTTATAAAAAATTTTGAGTGTAGGTGTTAGTTGTACTTTCGAACAATATTTACTATATATCGCACTCTATACTCGTACGTAAAAAAATTCACAAACCAGGCAGTAGGACGTATTTAAGTCTTATTTCAATAGGTGACATTTGTATCTGTGCCAAAGTGACAGTCCCACCTCACTAGAATGAGATATTTTTTTTTTTTCAGAATGAACCAATCATGCAGACTTTCACCTCGCTGGAATCATATCTCTACGACTGAAATACATATAACGAAGTACCTATGATCAAAATTTGTTAGATGTCACTCATTAAACTCAACAGCAAGGAGGTAACTTCGTTGCATACGTCAGAATGGTTACAATGATTCATTCACTTCACCGGAAGACGGCGTTTTGCTACATATACAAATGTAGTCTTCATTGTATTGTTCTTATAACCTATACCTGATGTCAGATTCAGTCATCCAAACGTTTTGTTAGTACCGGTGTGGATAGCGACAAAACTCAGGGATGGACGTAGTTCAAATTTATGGCGATAGATGGATTTGCACGCGTCAACATGGCAAATGTCACACAATCACTTCGCTGGAAGGAAAGTATTTTTCTTTAGAACTTTTGAAGGGGATATCGGCGTTGCGCCTACGAAAACCGCTATTTAGACTATTTCAACTTAGAACTTTGGTCAGTAAGATTCTGTCACTTGAGGTTCAGTATTGTGTGAATATTTTTCAAAGAATTCTCGCTCTTCATAACATGCGTGCTGCGGGTCAGTATTTCTCCCAGAACATTTTAATGTTTTGGCTTTTGCAGAAGCAGCGATGATATATCGAATTTTAGCTGTTGGAACGTTCTTATTTTCTCAATATTGTTGTGAAAGACAGATGGGCACGTTCTTTGTGTGTGTGTTTGGAGGTGTTAATTGTAATTTCGAATTACATTTATTGTATATCGCTCTCTATACGTAAAAACTTCACAAACCATGCAGTAGGACACAAGGTCTTATGCCATTAATAAAGAACTACCCGCATGTATCAGAAATGATTGCGATAAATAAGTACCTTATTTCCAGTTGATGGTCATTCCTGACTGGAAGAGAAGAGAAGAGAAGAGAAGAGAAGAGAAGAGAAGAGAAGAGAAGAGAAGAGAAGAGAAGAGAATTGAATTGAATTGAATTGAATTGAATTGAATTGAATTGAATTGAATTGACCATTTCGCTTTTGCTTATTAACACTCAAAGAATCTACACTGTTCAGACAGTTAATTTGGTCACGTCTTTATATGTTCGTAACTACTGTACATAGCACGAATGCATATTGGAATGGGGATTGGATTATTACAGCAATGAAATGCACTGTTAACATTATATCTTGAACAGATTGGTCATAGATTTAGGCTAAAGGAGCTGCGTGTCGATTCGCAGTCAATGCATGTAGTATTTTTGAAATTATGAGTCACGTCTCTGTGATTCGGATTCTACATAAATCTAGATGTCACGTGGTAATTAGCACTATATATCAACAGTTAGGTAAAACTGCAAGCTTACTTGTCATCTTTAGGATGGTCTAAATGTTCCTAAAATCTAAGATGGACTGTGAATTCGATGCCCTCGATAAGAGTACCTCTCTAAATAGACGAATAATAACACTAGAAGCTAACACAATACATATTTTATTGAACAACGTCTGTCATTAGTTCCAGGGCCTAAATACACAAATTTCCAAGAATCCAGAGTACCTATGCGTGGAACACAGGGACCCAAACCACTTAGCATTGTGGTAAGCCGTATTAATTTCACAAGCAGCTCCACACCACACGCAGCGAGAGCCTACTGGATCGATCTCCATTCACAGTATCATACTCCTTCCTTCATTTAACCTCCGAATTCCTGTCATTTACACCCAGCCAGTGCAAACCTACCATAGTTTCAAGTTACCAGTTGAGTTGTCTCGTCACATATCTCGCATGTGAATGGATCAATGGTTAAGTCTAAAGCATTCCTTTAGAATAAGACACATTGTAGGCGCAGCTTAGCCCTTCAAAAATGGTGAGCAGTATGTGTGGAAGGTGGTTTCAATTGTTATCAGCATATTATAACAAGATATATTATACTCTGTGTATATAGCTATATAGGGGCTGCCTGGCTGAGGCTGTAAAGGCGTGCTCGGTTCGCCCGGAAGGACGAGAGTTCGAATCCCCGTCAGGATGTCGTAAAATTTAAGAAACTAGATTTCCACTTCCGGAGGTGCATATGGCCCTGAGGTTCACTCAGCCTACACCAAAAATGAGTACCAGGTTAATTCCTGGGGGCAAAGGCGGCTAGGCATAGAGCTAACCAATCTACCCCATCACGTGCTGCGGTTAACAATGGTGGAAGCCTACCTTCCACTCCTCCAAGGGCCTTCATGGCCTGTACAGAGGTGCCTTTTTTTGTCTTTGTATATAGCTATATATCTACCTATGAACCTAGTTCAGAAAACTGGCTGTACCCGACCTCTTTGCTGTATGGGCTAATCGCAAAGAGTTAAAAGACAAAAACTCAACGACAAATTGATGTTACTAATGTACTCGATCGTGTTATGTTCCTCTTCTTCTTTCTTGGCCCTTTTACCAGTTATCTGGCTTTGGTTATACTGTTAATTAAGCCCTATTTTACGTTTGGATGACCTTATGAGGAGGGATGTATTCACTATTTTGATTTTCTATGGTAGTTAAGTGTGATATGTCGTATGTAGATGAAAATGTGTGTTAAGAGATCATAAACACCCACCTTCGAAGCTAAAACCAAACATGAATAAAATCCCCGGCAATAGAACCTGGAGCCATATGAAAGAAGGCCACTACGCTGACCATTCATCTAAGCAGTCGGACCGCGTTACATAATAATATTAAAAAGAAGTCAGGTAGGCCCATCGCATTCTTCACATTAAAAGTCCAAAGTACAATCACTAAGCCCTTCACACAGTATTATTTAACTTCTTCTCTTTTTTCTTCTTCTGGGCCGATGACCTAGATGTTAGGCCTTTTTAAACAACAATCATCATCATCTTCTTCTTCTGCCACTTTTCCCACACCATGTGGGATCGTGGGTACGACCTGTGTTTCACATGTGGATTTGGAAAAGTTGTACAGCTAGATGCCCTTCCTGACGCCAACCCTACCTGCAGTAATTTAATTACTATTGCGTGTTTCTTTGGTGGTTTGTAGTGTGGTATGTTGTGTGAATATGGAGAGGAGAGTGTCGGGAAAAACACAAACAACCAGTTCCTGAGCCAGACGAAATAATCACACGTGATTAATATCACCGACCCGGCCGGGAATCGAACCCGGGGCCCTCTGAACCGAAGGTTTCAACGTTGACCATTCAGTCAAGGAGTCATATTGTACAATTATTCAACAATTTCTATTAATTTTTCGGTACACGTATAGACTACTATTCCTTATCCCATTGGATATAATCCCACTTGCTGAAAAAATGCTTATGCGTGCATACCTAAAGTGTTTTGCTTCTGTGTCAAATTTCGAACACCTCCCCGCTGCTCGGCCCTGTTGGGGACCTTTTATTCCGGGAGATGAGGTTCTTTGGTACCAAGTTTTAATTTTCTGGCATGCCTGGAAGTGCTTTCTTAATACCTATTTTCATTTTTACTTAGGCTACATTTATATACAGCTACACTTTGACTATTCGCTAACATTTGATGGTCCCTGCTATGTTGCCATCTTGGCACAGTTCTTCTAGCTCACAATTGTGCCTCACTCATCCTCCATTCACCCTGTTCGCGTCCGACACTGAACCGAACATATTTCACAAAATTTTCCTCTAAAATACGAGGAGTTTATGGAAGTCCTGCTACAACGGGCCATATCAGGGATTTTTGCAGCCAAATCTTGAATTGTTTCGAGAGACGATTGATCCGGAGCAGTTGTATTAAACTGCAGAACGATCGGTTTCCTGCCAGGATCCTGTTGTTGATTTCCGGCTCGCATGACGAGTCCTCTGTGAAAAGCGTCCCCAGGTATTTGAATTCGCGGATTCTCCTGAGTGATCTCTCACCCGCAGTGACTCTAGCTGTCAAGCAACTTGACCTTTATCTCGAGTCACAACGAGGTAATCCGTCCTAGCTTCATTAATGAGAAGCCACAATGTTGGCGGAATCTCCAATGCATTGATCATTTGTATCAGTTTCTCCTCAAATCTGGTGAACGAACATATATCGTCTGACTAAGATAACGACGGAACGGCACGAAGTCGGACAGCGAATTTCGATTTGATTTTACATACTCGTGAAGGTCATTTTAAGGTGAAACAGGTAGTGGAGGTTTAATATTTCGCTGGTACTTTTTAAGGGGGCATTTGGGAGCTCCAAGTTAGCGGTGCGCGCCCTGAATTGTACAATACATACCGGCACACGGCAACGCTCACAGCCAGCGGCTGTCTTGCCTCGCCTTCCCTCTCCACTCTTTCTGTCCCACCTCATATGGCTGTCTACAGTTCTGTATATGGGACGTCGAGTTCTATTCTATACGGTCAAGTTCTCCATGACTGATGGCTATTCCACGTACAGGTGATCGCATTGAATTCTTTGCCTTGTTATGACCGCTTGCAACATTATTGCAGCTCTTATTAATGCTTACGGTGTTAATATTGAGGAAGCCAGGGAGCTTTCTGATTAAGAGCAAATGATGTACGTACAAGTAAATTCCACGTTTCATGCAATTTTGGAGGGGAAATGCGAACTTTTTCAGGAGAAAGAAGCCGTTTTCGTTGATTCAGAAGACGAAGATGGCGTTGAGGAGAGGACAACACCACCGAAAAACGCAAACACGGAGATGAGTTTGACGAAGATAACATATCTTGTGATGGCCGAGGAAGATCCTGTAAGCCAGTGGAAGATTATGATTCCGAATCATTGTTGGACATGTATCAAAAAACAAAGGAACGAGGACCTACGTACGCTGCACGGAAATATAAGAAGACTCGGAGACAAATGTATGGAATCGTCAACCACCTTGAACACAAAGGAGAAGCTTATGTGCTTATGTGAAAGAAGAGTTCACCAAGGCAAGGATGCGTTATTTATATGTCACAAAATCGGACAATGAGCGTTGAATTGGTGAGGGTACAGGGTTCTATTGCGCCAAACACTCTCTCCAGAGCGACTCCTACTTGACAAACCTTAAAAGGCATTTTAACATTCGGTTCCGAAAAGTAACCAAACTAGTCAGTAAAACGTTTAAAACTGACTAAGTAGTACGACAAGAAGTGGCTAGAAAGTTTGTAACAATCGTTAATGAATTTCAGAGAAGATATCCCGGATGCCAATATCTGGAATTCGGACCAGTCCCGATTTGAGTACGAAAAGGCAACAGAGAGAAGTTATTATTTTCGTGGTGTGAAAGACGTTCTTGCTACGCTTGTTTGCCGAAATAGTTTTACGCATTCCCACACAGTGCAATATCACATTTCTAAAGCCGGAGAAATGGGACATTTGTTTCTGATAGTTTTCCAAGAAATTGATGGAAAATTTGGACCTAGGGTACAAGAAAGTATCAAAGCCTAAATGGTTGCCTTTAAATATGTCGTCACCGAGCTCGATATCTGCAGTCGCTTAAGTGCGGCCAATATACAGTATTCGGGAGATATTATGTTCGAACCCCAATGTCGGCAGCCCTGAAGATGGTTTTCCGTGGTTTCCCATTTTCACACCAGGAAAATACTGGGGCTGTACCTTAATTAAGGCCACGGCCGCTTCCTTCCCACTCCTAGCCCTTTCCTGTCCCATCGTCGCCATAAGACCTATCTGTGTCGGTACGATGTAAAGCAACTAGCAAAAAAAAAAAAAACCATTTATTGCTCATCTTCCGGGAAAGTGGGAAAGGGCATGTACGTGACTGGTTACAAATCGTTTTCCATCCGTAATTACAGGAAGGGAGAAGAAATCTTCTTGTAGATTCATTCAGTGGCCAGGGCAAAAATGCACATCTTGAATCTCTGAAGAACATACGAGATACATGTACAAACTGAATACATACCGAAAGGAACAACGTATCTTTGTCAGCCGTGTGATCGTGGACTCTTCCGACAACTAAGATATTTGGAAAACATTTTCCGAGTAAGGAATTTAAACGGCCAGTCGAAATTAAAACCCAAATACACAATTTTCATTATAACTAGTCAAATACTAGCGGATAACCAATTACAAGCTGATTGTTTTGTACCAATGATGAAATATGCTTGGATGGCGGGTGGTTATTCCATTAGTGACAATGTCCCACAATTTCATACTGTCTCGCAAACTAATTTTCATGATTTGACTGATAAAAATATGCTGAAAATGATTGTACCAACTTTTCATTTATAAGGTGCACACATTATTTTGTGTTTTATTATTCACATTTTGTGTTAGATTTTCACTACTATGCCATGAACATTGAACCAGTGCCAGACTGTGTTAGAATAGAGTCATTTCTTGAACAGTTTGAGTGTCATGATGAGACAGATTATATTTGATCATGTATTATTTGTTTGTTAAGTAGTAATTTGTAAACCATGTTTATTGTGTATTTGTTCCATTATGAATTCATCTTTGTAAATAAAATATCCCAACTAACGCCAGTCTTAACCCGCCATCACGTATACACAACTGTACGCAGCCGTATGTGGTGGGGGATAGTGGAGAACTGAACGAGTGGAGAGGGAAGGCGAGGCAAGACATCCGCTGTCTGTGAGCGCTTACGTGTGCCGGCATGTAATAAACAATTCAGGGTGCGCACTGCCAACTTGGAGCGAATAATTAGATCTCCACTACCTGTTTCAGCTTTAAAAGACCTTCACGAATATGTAAAAAAATCGAAATTCGCCGTCCGACTTCGTACCGTTCCCTCGTAAGTGTATACGGTTCTTCCCTTCGTCGGTCAAGACTGCATCGTCAAAGTCTTTGACAAATTTATGCCTGATCTGGTATCCCTTTCTAACGCACTTCACCTTTTGGAACATTTCCTGGTCTTATTTCCCCTGAAATCTGCTACAACGATGATGCCATTAAGAAACGTCCACTTTTCTCTGCTGAGTTTTTCTTGTTTATCTCTTCGTACCTCCTCAAATCATGCTTTAAACAGCCGCTTGTTTCTGGCTTCATGTATCCGTACCATGTCATCTGCACATTCCTTTCTAAACAAGATCTGCTTGCCTTCTACATCTCCCTTGATCGTCTCCTTTGCTGTGTCAATCACTGCGATCGAGAAGTTCTCCCACGTTTGCTCAGGGTCTTCACTCGCGTACAATTCCCTGAGTGCTTTGAAGTGATTATTTATTTGCAGCTGATATTCGGTCTTCCTTGCTTCATCCTTGATCCATTCAACGCGGTATCTGACAACCTCCTTCACATTAGCAGGTCCTTCCTTTACGCTGTACTTTTAAGCGTCCTGTAACCGGAAAAGGATCACTTTTACGGAGTATGGCAGTTTACGAAAGTCACCTTGTTGTACTTCGTGTTCATCTTTAAAACAGAGATTCCCGGGTTGACAAACACAAATTCTGAAACAATAGTTGCCACGATCTGGATCATGCAAAAACCCGTACCTAATGTTCGTCATCGTTCACAGATTCCATACCATATAGTCAAGTTTTAGCAACAATGCTATCCAAATCCTCCCATCGGATTTCTTACAGTACGACTGGATTTAATTTGTATTTCTGGATGTCTCTGAGCACACTGGTTGCAGCTTCTGCCTTGTGTAGATTCCTTACATTCCATGTTTTAATTCATAAACCGAATCGTATACTATCCCTTAGACATTGCCATCGTGTAGTCTTAGTTTTATCACCAATATCCCGAAGCTTACTTGTGACTTTAAAGGCATGTTCAGTTTTTACGATAAAGGGTGTTGGATTCTCGTCCAAACTTTGATGTTGCCCTCGCAGCCTACAGGGTTGCTGTTTTTCTGTAAGGGTGGACTTCCTTTAGCCTTATTTTTATATAGCTTTAACTCGCGTTCAGTCCCGCGAACGCAATCTGTTCATCGACCCAGCTTTCCGCTGGGTTGATTATCCAACCTCCTTCTGAGTGACTCGGCTTAGCAAGAGCACCTCGTGCAGGTTTGTGTTTAGAGTTGGAGGGTAAAGGCTGATTATTCTCTTCGATGAATTCTTAAGTTACCGATGCTATTTTTGGGCGTCAGAGCGTCACACTCCCATTTGTCCGAGTCTTCTGTTGGTCTGGATACCCCCAAGTTAATTTCAATAGTTCCAGTAATAACGGGGCTGACCGGGCCCAATTATGGTATTTGCCACACAAGATGCGCACTCGATCCCAGGCAATATTATAAAGTAGAAAAATGGCTTAAAATTCCAGATTTAGCTTATTTAGTATTTTCCCATTAACTCTTAATGAATGCCGGTATGTTTCGTAACTTACTGACAGTGGCCACTTCTTTCGCACTGAGTGACTTGGCTTCGAGGTACTCGTCTTGTAACAATAGGCTTGCATTCGGAAAATGCTGTTCTCAAATCCCTCCAAGCAAATTCAACTCTTGTTTATTCCGATTCCGGTGAAATGAGATTTTGGAGGTATATAGAGGCGTGGCATTTATCTCTCTTTTCTATTACCCTGATTCTTCGAAGGTTCGGGTTTCTTCCAATTTGCCCTGATTAGTGTTACGAGACGATGGTTGCCCAGTTGTTCTTCCTGTTGAAATAATAATCACAATGAGTATTATTGTTATTATTTTCGTTTTGGTCAGCTATGGATTATGTTATTCCAACGGTTTTTCCAGTTTGTAAGTACTTAAAAATACGTAGACTGGGATCGGAATGTTACACGTCAACCAATGTGCTACCGAGATTATGATGATTGGAGCCCCCAGCACTGATCGGCTCGCGGACCCATATTCCTGCTGGGGTTTCTAAACCAAGATCAAGATCAAGACCAAGACTGTCTCCAATCCTCAGACCGCAATATAACAAATAAAGAAAATGGAGGCTGAAGTAGCCGGATTTCACGTACAATGGTGGTAATTCAAAATGACAAATGTAACATCATGTGGAAAACCAGCGTTTCACGTGCAAAAACGCATCGGCATCAACTACCCATCACATATAAACAACTAGATGTACATATATTCTGCTACAATAAATGGACAACCCCAAAGTAAAAAGGAACAGCAAGCTGATTATTTAGAAATTTCACATAGTCAAATAACATTCTCTTCAATTTCACTTCACAGGATAATGGAAAAATATTAAAACTGTTTAAGTATATTTTATACCTTCATTGTGAATATTTAAAAATAAATTATGGTGCAAAATGTCTCAATTTGTTCATATACATGAGAGCTATGAAAGCATAACTTGTTGCCTTTTGCTTTCAGGGAGTCAAATATTATAACAAGATTACTACACAGCAGATTGAATTGGTGAGAAGGTGGGGCTGGAATATTCCTGGAATGAGTCAAGCTAAGGTTTGAAGACGAATGGAGGTAATCAGGCCAGCCAAGGAAAATGGGTACAAGTGATACAGAACAATAAATGGATGTAGAATATGATTTAGGCCTACCTTACTTTCTGCTGAGTTTTAACGCCTTACGTTTTTTCACTTTAACTCGTAGTTCCTCAGTAAGTTTCCTTTCTTGTGCCTGGTTCTCTTTCTTTGACAATTCCCTGGACATCATCATGCAGCACTTTTGAATAGTTATTAACAAATATATTTGCAAACACTTTCACGAATTTCATAATATTTTTTATCAAACGCACACCACAACTGCATTCATCACTTACATTGTCTATATTGGTCTCTGTAAACTGAATCCCTAATGTAACCACAGCATCTCTCTGATATTCCAACTTTAAAAATTCAGGTTCAAACCTGCTGCTAATGAATACCTCAACAAGTCTATAAATGTCACAGCATAAAGCATCAAAAATGATGAAGGACACTTCACTCCACCCCTGTTAAGTTCACTGAAGTAAGACAGAAGTTTCTCCTTGTCACAATTGATAATTAAGTCGTCTTTAGATTGTAATACTTGCTTACACTGTGTGCACTTTCCGCTTTTCTCTACCTTTAACAATACCTTCATGCTCGAATAACTTGCAATACATACAATTATTTTTAGCGTCTTAAGCACAATCGACACTAAAGGTGTTTCATCCAAGGCCGACTGAAATTTGTCCAAGGTCTCGACTACTTTACTTTGGCTGAAAGTAACAGTCAGACCCTTGAGATTAAATTCCCAACTTTGCAGAACTAAGTTTTAACAAACTTATCACCTTGAGTTTTCATTCAGATTCTAGCACTTGTTTTACTGAGACATTATACGTGCTGCCACTTATCCTTTTTTACGCTCCGAATCTGCCCTCCAGACTGTCCGTCTGTAGCTTACCTGTCAGAATGTAGGGCCACTTATATTTACTGAAAATAAATCTGCATAATTGAACAACTGCCGGCCCCGTGGTGTAGGGGTAGCGTGCCTGCCTCTCACCCGGAGGCCCCGGGTTCGATTCCCTGCCAGGTCAGGGATTTTTACCTGGACCTGTGGGCTGGTTCGAGGTCCACTCAGCTACGTGATTAGAATTGAGGTGCTATCTGACGGTGAGATAGCGGCCCCGGTCTAGAAAGCCAAGAATAACGGCCGAGAGGATCCGTTGTGCTGACCACACGACACCTCGTAATCTGCAGGTCTTCGGACTGAGCAGCGGTCGCTTGGTAGGCCAAGGCCCTTCAAGGGCTGTAGTGCCACGGGGTTTGGTTTGGTTTATAATTGAACAACTGCAGTCATTGTATGGGTAAAAGCTAAGAATATTTCATTACTAAGTTTACCCTCATTGTGTGAGGTGCTACTATGCCGTATATCAAAATATGTCTTAATAGTTTCTAGAAAGACAAGCTTAACATCACCATGGCAATTAATTGGGTTAGTATCATCATTTCAGGTGTATTTTCCTTTCAGTGGGTCCTGAAAATTAGAAATTGTCCACCACTTACGAACTAATTTAAAAAAACGGACAGTTCCATCAGAAATAGCAATATCTTCACTTTTAAGCATATCCTCTGCCACTGTGTTTTTGGTATCAGATATGCTCATAGCAAGAGCAACATTCTGTCTCTGCATAGGGATAGGATACAGTGCCTTTTTATAAGTTTGGAGCCAGTTTTTATATTATATCTTTTCAGAATGAAATAGGTCTCTAATATCAGATAAGTTAGTCTCAACATCTGTGCACTTAAAAGCAGATTGGTTTGCAGTAGAATGTAGCATTCCTTTTATTTTTGGGATTGTCTACTCGGTGTTAGAAATGACAACAATTTTGACTGGGTTTATTTAACCAATTGTTTCTTACACATTTCATCAAATGTACACTGTCGAAAGAAGAAATAGTGACCTGGAGGGATTAGCTGGGTTTGCAATGCAGGATTTTAGAGTATCATCACCCAAGAGCTCAAACATCTTGCGATTCATGCTGTGGTTATCTGATATCATGCAGACTACATCAAATTGAAGCTCGTCCATGAAGGTTGAGACGTCAATAGTTAGAATCAACAGAGTTTTTGCATTTATGTTTCTCACAGGGAAAAGACCTATTATTTCTTTAGTGTCTGAATGTAAAGAAGAAAATATGAAAGCCTAAATGGTAGTGGCAGAGTCTCCTCCTGGGACATTTTCAGCCATTCCAATTATTTTCTCTGTTTTATTAGTGAGTTTGGAATTGACATAGATCTCATCCTGCAAAACAGTGACATATTATACATCATCATTCAGGAGCTTACTTCTTCTCTTAAAAAATTATTTTTGCAAAAGGCTGATACCAGAACTACTTGGACATATTTTCGACAAGAACTATCTCAGATAAAGATGGTGAGGTGGTGTTATTATGTTTGTTCTTCTCAAGGATTTATGAGGCCCTGGATGTGAGTAACAAATACTTGCAGCCCATATTAAAAGACCTGCTGAATATTTAATTTGACAAGAAAAACAAGTTCCAACTGTTCAAATGCAAACTTTATCTTCCCAGTCCTCTCTGCATTCATATCGGCATCGAGTAGTAAGCCGTACTTTGTAACATTTGTCACTGAAGTTACTCCTTCAGAGACAGGTGCATTTTACTTGTTATAATTAGCAAGACAATTCACCAGATTCTCCAGCTTGCTCCATCTATCACACTTGTAGGTTTTGTTTCCATTACACTCCAAGATCCAGGCAAACTTTTCGGCAGGCAAGCACACATTCTTGAAGAATATCTTCCCTAACCACAAACTTATCCTTAAAATGGTGTATTCACACTACTGTTTTATCATTGACTTCAAAATGTTCACGATGTATACTCCAAATCCACTTTTCTCTTAAAGTTTTCTCCTTAGGAAACTTAAACATAGTAGTACGAGAGAGTGTACTTTGATTACAATCCGGCACACAGCATGAGCGACACATATAGACATAAACACATTTTCACATTGCTGCTCATAATTACACGTCCTGAATGTCCATTGATTCAGGAATACTCTCCCACTGTTAAATTATACGAATAACATAACGTTTAACCTCAACTTTCATGAAATAACACCGACTGTACACGATAACAACAAACCACAACAAACCGAGGTTTCCAACATATCCGGCTACTTGACTCGCCATCTTTGAACGATCGAGTGTAGCATTAAGGTCTGAGGATTGGAGTTAGTCTTGCCAAGACCAACTACAATATTATCAGACCTGAATGTATATCTACACGTGATAAAATGGCCACCACATTGGGCCACGTGCAGCCGGCGTGTAGGTCCATGTTTACATTCAGTTTGATTTTTTGCCGCGCACGTGTGTGGTTTATTGAGGTTATCTTGCTACTGTAATTCGCGAATTAATTATCTACCGAATATTTTTGTGTGTTAAATAGTATTCCATCATCCTTTTGTTGGTTCTTTTATTGGTTATCTAGTTATTTTTAATGGGTTAGTGATAGTTTTTAGTATTTAGAGGCAATTTGAGTAAGTGGTGTGAACGTGATAAAATTCATCTGTGAAGTTCGTAAAAAAATGCGTTAAACTATTCACTGAAATAGTGAAGGAATATTACATGCTGTTTCTGAAGGTGGATAACCAGTCATTTACTAACAGTCCATCTCTTTCAGTGTGTGTTAAAGTTTCATTTGCATTTGCATTTGAAGTGCTTCACAAACGTGTGTTTGCCTACAGAGTATTTTAGGTTTATATTGGAATATGATGCTTACGAAGACCTTACATGGAACAAATGGACGAAGTTTGACACTTTGGTAAGTCATCTCACAAGTTACTCTGAGGATGATATCGATCTCACTGATAAAATTTCTCTTTTGATGAACCTTTTGAAAAAATGCACTTGAGATAGACTGTGAGTTTAATGCAGAGAGAACTAGTAAAAGAAAATTTGTACTGCAATAGTTAGAGCTGCAGATAATTAACCAATTAAGATACTCTTCAGAACTACTGATATGGGCTGCGACATTCTCTTATTATACCAAACGTTTTACGACATTTGTTGTTTTGGGTGTAGTGGTCAATGTTGATGTCGGTACTGAGTCAGTCTGTAAATTTACAACTACTGAAGCCAAATTGTCAGACGTCAAAAAGTTGTTTCATTCATAGGAGGGATTGCTAAAAATGGCTCCAAATTTATCTAGAAGGCTGTCCAACACCAATAGAGAGATAGAATGTATCATTAGGAGTACAAATCTTTGATCCTAAGAATGTTGCTGGTTTGGAATTACTTAAACGTTAAGGTGTTAATGTTTCTGATGGCACAAATAAGTTTCTAAAACTAACTCAATAGTGGTGGACAATCCGTAACGTACATCTCATAAACTGTAAATAAACCAGAAATGAAAATGCTAGTCTAATTACTGGTCCTGATGACATGAAACTTTCATTCCTTACATGTTTAGAACATACATAGACATGTAGCACATGTCACAAACAGAAGGAAGATTGCGCTGCTTTGACAAATACAAACTTACCACAATGGTAGAACTGTAAATATTCTTTCAGTAAGTACCACTGTTGTTGTGTGCTTACTGCCATTTTGTAGAAAGATAGTTTAGAGAGAAGATTTGCTGCCTACAGAATATTGAGTTGTTGCACTTATATTTTTGAGGAACAAATTCTTGAGTCTGAAAGAAAGGTGAAAGTGTCAGGTGCATTGAAGATTAGATCTGCGAAATTTGGTGAATGTACTTTGAAGGACTTAGCTGTAATGTCTATAACAATATCCATGATGGAATTATTGGTAATTTAGATGCTTGAGAGCCTGTATTAGAAGAAGTACTTCACACCATAGTTCCCTCGAAACGATGCGAATTTTGGTCTACATTGCCAGCTACATCAGTTTGCAAGTGATTGAAATGTAAATGTGTGATATCTGCGTTAAAATGTCACAGGCTGTAAATGAATTGCATGTGGATAGGGACAGGGAAATGATGATTTATTTTAATCCAGTGAACAGAGGTGGTTTGAAGTCTCCATCCTTTATGGTCATGTCCTGGTGTTGTAACGTGTTCAGGGAGGTACTGGTAGTGTTAGGATTTCATTTAATTGAGAGTAGTGTATGTAACCTTGATGATGAGTCATTACTGTTGGAAGTTGAAAACAGTGATTAAAAAGTACAACTCAAATCTCTAAAGAACTTGCAAAGAAACTTTAATCTACAAACTTCAAATGCCTGTGATGACTTCAATAAAAAACCAAAGCGAAAAGCAAAGGGACAATAAAATTTGAAACTTAGAAGTAAATGATCCTCTTCGAAAGGTAACGTGTCAGTTTAGTTATACTTCTTTCTCTAATCTTGAGTAGTGTCATTGAATACAATCTGATTTTTTTATAAATACGCCTTTAATTGTATATTTCAAGTAGGACTAGGCTGGTGAATGTACATTTGTTGAGAATGTTATTTTACTGCCATGTGTAATTTTGTATTTTTCTTGTAATATGTTGTGCATTGATGTGTTTTACCAACGAATGTTGGTTTGACCTTGTCATTTTCAAGTGTACTGGCTGTAGGGTTATGTTAGCGAGTCATGTGCATATTTAAAGTAGTCTTGGTTGCTGAATATCGTATTTACTGAGTCGGTATGTCATTTCACTGTTATGGATTTTTTTCTTATAATATGTTGTGCGTTGTTGTTTTACCAACGAATATTAATTACTTATATTTTGTCATTGTCAAATGTAGGCCTAGGTAGAGTTGTGTAAGTTGGTCGAATACTTGTTTCGATTCTCTATATTATTTTAAACAGTTTCGTGTTATCTAACTATGCAAACATGATTTATATTTCATATACTAATTCTTATTTACGAAGATTATGAACGTTATCGGCGTTAATTATATTATTAGTAATAAATATCCATCTGCTAGAAATGAAGAGGGCAGAAAAGAATACAGGCGATTGAAGAATCAAGTGGATAGAAAGTGCAAGGTAGCTAAGGGAGAATGGCTGAAGGAGAAGTGCAAGGATGTCGAAGGCTATATGGTCCTGGGAAAGGTAGATGCTGGATACAGGAAGAGCTCAGATGGAAAGCCACTTCTAGGGAAAGAAGACAAAGCAGAAGGATGGCAGGAGCATATCAAACAGTTGTATCAAGGTAAAGATGTAGATAATTTGGTTCTGGAACATGAAGAGGCTGTTGATACTGATGAATTGGGAGACCCAATTTTGAGGTCAGAGTTTGACAGAGCTTTGAGTGACCTCAATAGAAACAAGGCATCTGGAATTGATTACATTCCCTCTGAATTACTGACTGCCTTAGGAGAAACCAGCATGGCAGGAGAGGTCCCATCCGATTTTCGGAAGAATGTTGTTATACCTATTCCCAAGAAAGCCGGTGCTGACAGGTGTGAAAACTACCGCACCATTAGTTTAGTATCTCATGCCTGTAAAATTTTAACACGTATTATTTACAGAAGAATGGAAAAACAAGTTGAAGCTGAGTTGGGAGAAGATCAATTTGGCTTCAGAAGAAATGTAGAAACACGTGAAGCAATCCTGACTTTACGTCTGATCTTAGAGGATCGAATCAAGAAGGACAAGCCCACGTACATGGCATTCGTAGATCTAGAAAAGGCATTCGATGTTGATTGGACCAAGCTATTTATGATTCTGAAGATGATAGGGATCAGATACCGAGAACGAAGAATTATCTACAATCTGTATAAATATCAGTCTGCAGTGATAAGAATCGAGGGCTTTGAAAAAGAAGCAGCAATCCAGAAAGGAGTGAGGCAAGGCTGCAGTTTGTCCCCTCTCCTTTTCAATGTTTACATAGAACAGGCAGTAAAGGAAATCAAAGAGGAATTTGGAAAGGGAATCACAATCCAAGGACAGGAAATCAAAACTTTGAGATTTGCCGATGATATTGTTATTTTATCTGAGACTGCAGAAGATCTCGAGAAGTTGCTGAATGGTATGGATGAAGTCTTGGGTAAGGAGTACAAGATGAAAATAAATAAGTCCAAAACAAAAGTAATGGAGTGCAGTCGAACGAAGGCAGGTGATGTAGGAAATATTAGATTAGGAAATGAAGTCTTAAAGGAAGTAGATGAATATTGTTACTTGGGTAGTAAAATAACTAACGGTGGCAGAAGTAAGGAGGACATAAAATGTAGACTAGCACAAGCAAGGAAGAGCTTTCTTAAGAAAAGAAATTTGCTCACTTCAAACATTGATATCGGAATTAGAAAGATGTTTTTGAAGACTTTCGTGTGGAGCGTGGCATTGTATGGAAGTGAAACATGGACGATAACTAGCTCAGAAAGAAAGAGAATAGAAGCTTTTGAAATGTGGTGTTACAGAAGAATGCTGAAGGTGAGATAGATAGATCGAATCACGAATGAAGAGATACTGAATCGAATTGGTGAGAGGAGATCGATTTGGCTAAATTTGACGAGAAGAAGAGATAGAATGATAGGGCACATCTTGAGACACCCAGGACTTGTTCAGTTGGTTTTTGAAGGAAGTGTAGGTGGTAAGAACGGTAGGGGTAGACCAAGGTATGAATATGACAAGCAGATTAGAGCAGATGTAGGATGCAATAGCTACGTAGAAATGAAAAGGTTAGCACAAGATATGGTGGCATGGAGAGCTGCATCAAACCAGTCTATGGACGATGACTCAAACAACAACATCCATCTGCGTCTCACAACAGACAGTGGCCCAATGTTTCCGCCATTTTAGATTCTGCATTAAGGTCTGACAGGTTGTAGTTGGTCTTAGATAAACCTACCGCTCCACTAGGTTCCTCAGCTTATAACAAGGGCACTTCTTGTCGGTTACGTGCTGGAGTGGGAATTAAAGAGAATAGTTGCATACTCTTGCTTAATCTAGTATTTCAATGTTACAGATAATCGGAAAAGCGCATTTCACTCCCATTTGTCAACCACAGACTCTTCTCTGACCAATACTGGGAACAGATTATTATTATTATTATTATTATTATTATTATTATTATTATTATTATTATTATTCACCACAGTTACACGGGCTATATAACTCCTACTAAGTAAACAGAGTACCGAGCCAGGGACCACGTCGTTTGGGTTACGTAGCTATGAATTGTATTCGGGAGATAATGGGTTCGAACTCCACTGTCGGCAGCCCTAAAGATGGTTTTCCGTGGTTACCCATTTTCACACCATGCAAATGCTGGGATGTACCTTAATTACGGCCACGGCCGCGTCCTTCCCACTCCTAGCCCTTTCCTATCCCATCGTCGCCATGAGATCGAACGGTGTCGGTGTAACGTGAAGCAAATTGTAAAAATAAAAAAAAATTGTTGACCAAGATGACCCCCAAGTCCATTATATGAACTAACAGCAGCAAAGGCCTTGATAATCCAACTGGGGAAAAAATAGGTATAACGAACTCAACTTTCCTCCAGTTTCTCTCCCCCTTGTGTATGTTTTATTATTGATGTGTCTGTATTGTATATATTATACAAGGCAGTAAAATTAGGGTCGGCTGAAGCGAGGGTGGATTGAAGCGCTGTGGCCTGGAGGAAGAAGGAATATCGCTCAGCGCATACATACAGAGAAAACGGAGCGAATGACGTTCGAACTAAACTCTATCAAAAGGTGGGTATGAGTACGATCAGAATAACATTATATCTCCTCACTACGGAGCTTGACTGGCATTTGAAATCCATTCATCATGACATGACAGCGCGAAGAGGAACAAAGGAAAATGGTTCCTTACAATTCGTAAACAATTTGTCTTCGTGATCTGCACTTCATTTTATTCTCAGCTAAAGTGGGATCCCTCTTGAAACGTTCCGACGTAGCGTGCCGCTCATTTTCTTTTGACGTAGACTTACATTACTCGACAAGCGGCACTTGGAAAGAAAAAAAAAAAAAGACGATTTTAGTAAAATGAAATGACGTATGGCTTTTAGTGCCGGGAGTGACCGAGGACATGTTCGGCTCGCCAGATGCAGGTCTTTTGATTTGACCCCCGTGGGCGACCTGCGCGTCGTGATGAGGATGAAATGATGATGAAGACAACACATACACCCAGCCCCCGTGCCAGCAAATTAGAAAATGATGGTTAAAATTCCCGACCCTGCCGGGAATCGAAATCGGGGCCCCTGTGACCAAAGGCCAGCACGCTAAGCATTTAGCGATGGAGCCGGACGCTGAGTGTACTTAATTCAAGATTATGTTTAATGCCTCAATTGACGGATAAAAGAGGAGGCTGCCTGTTAAAAAAATGAAAATCTGAAACATAGTTTTCATGAAATAGCTCTTCAAAGTAAGACAAAATGTGCGCTAAATATGTGACGTCACACGCATACTCTGTTACAAGATGGCGCTGTGTAAAATCGCACCCTCAGAAGTAACTTCTAACGGACGTTCCCGACTTAAATATATTCATCCTTTCATCAATTCTGACGATTTGAAAATGTTTCTCTTTAGAGCACTCATGCGTTACTCTAAATCAAGTTTAATGATTGACGACGAGTTTGATGTTGATATGCAATCATCATGGCGGCCGAGTTTAATATAGACATCCAAAGAAATGAAAAATTTGATTTTGTCAAACATCACTTTAATTTGAAGGAAAGTTGTGGCGAGCAAGTACCCCAGCATATTGGACAATTCATTTATTGATCTTACTCTTACCTGTAATATTTCTCCCGAACTCATATATGTCTCTTATTTCTCACATCACATAACCGTACGACACAGAGTTATTACCCACATTCCAAGTGTACCACATCCTATTGAATAACATTTATTATCCACATAATATTTGTCTTTTATTTCTAATAAGTAAATCTACGAAACCCTCAAAACCCTGCGGCCCACCAGGGTGCAAAATCGCGGTGGGGAGGGGAAGGGACGGTTCCCCCCACTGATGATTTTATCTCAAAGGCCCCCCCCCCACACACACAATAAAATTGCCCAGGGGTGATTCTTTCGTTATAAAATGAGGAAAATGTAACACATATATTACTGAAATCAATGTTTTTACTGTGCATATGTTCATAAAATCAACAACAATAATACACATAAGATAGAAAAAGTAGGATGACTGCCAGACCTTGAGCAATAAAATAACGCAGCTTTGGCAATTCCGCAAATTCAGACTGTTTTCCATGTTTCACTCTGGCAAGTCCATCTGAAATCTGGGAATAATTTTCCATTGAACACCGTTCTTATTGTATCAACAGAATTCAAACAAAAACATTTTAAATTTACATTTTTCATGGGTAGGGGTTAATTTACTTACAAGGGAATTATATACCGCCTCCTCGGTCGGGTACTGCTTGAAATAAACACTGGTAGTTAAGCCCTATGATCCTTTTCTCCACCACCACCATTTTTTTCAGATTTCGCACCCTGCAGCCCACCTCCAATATTTTTTGCTTCTCTTCAAGACGAGAGATAAATTAAAACGTACATTCTTGTAGCTTGAAACTTGAGGCTGTCAAATCCTCATTTTGAATTAGCAGAACGTATCCATCGTTGATGGGACGGTTGTATATGATGTCAATGACGTACATCGCAGCAGTTACCGTGTTTGGCGAGAGGAATGAGGGAGATAACTCACGCAATGGACGAACTTCCTCTGGCAGGGGAGGAAAAAATGCAGAGGTCGGGTCGCTCCGGAATCGTTCTCGGCCAGGCCAGGTTTTTTTTTACCCTGATCTGATGGTTCATTTCAAGTTTACTAGGCCTACATAAGAACAATTGAGGATCCATCTGCCTTGAGATAGAGGCTCTGGTATAGGCAGCATAGAATAAAGGCCGAGAGGGTGGGTGGGTGGGTGGGTTGGTTGGTTGGTTGGTTGAGAAGGAATATTTCACACGGGAACTAAGGACCAATTATTGAAAGTCAGCCAATATTGGCATTTATGACAATTAGATAGAGTATAAAATATAATAAAACACCTTAGTCTTCCGAGGATAATTCCAAACATTTCATCCTGACGAAATACTGAACTGAACTACAGTTGTTTAGAATTACTTAAACCAGTTTTATTCTATACTATTTATCCGTAAACCTAAGGCAGTTATTTGAAATGTGCTATTTTGTTCGTCTTTTTCTTTACAAGTTTCTTTACGTCGCACCGAAAAGATAGCTCTTACGGCGACGATGGGACAGGAAAGGGTTAGAAGTGGGAAGGAAAGGCTGTGGCCTTAATTAAGGTACCCTGGTGTGGAAATGGGAAACCACGGAAAACCATTTTCAGGGCTGCCGACAGTGGGATTCGAACTCGCTATCTCCCGAATATTGGATACTTGTCGCACTTAAGCGACTGCAGCTATCGAGCTCGGTGCCTGAAATAGGATTTTCGCGACGATGGGTTAGGAAAGGGCTAAGACTGAGAAGGTCGATGGTGTAAATTGAGATACTCACTCAGCATTTGCCTTGTGTGAAAATGAGAAAGGATAGAAAATCATATTCAAGGTTGCTGATGATGGAGTTTGAGCCCAATCATCTCCTGAAAGCAAGCTTGTCATATATCCAACATGCTCGATAATACTAATAATTCTGAAACGTTATGTACCTATACAAATATGCTTTTTAAATACGGCATAAACTTGGGTTGAAATACGTTCAGTACTTTTCCCGGCGCACAAACAGACTCATAGGCATTATGTTGGCACATCGGTTTCCAGATAGTTTGAAAAGTGTAAAATAACGTCAAACACGGAGCGAATTCGCAGAATTTTATTTATATGTGCATTACTTCGACACAAACAGAATTGGCTGCTAATTTTTTAGCAAAAACTTTCATCATAACTAGGCCCTAACTTTTCCTTTACTGAATTGTCAACATAGGGGTCTTATGTCGGAGGGCCTCGGTTTCCATTCCCGGCCTTGTTGGTGATTTTAACTGCTTTTAGTTAATTTCTCCAGATCGGGGACTGGGTGTTTGTGTTCGTTCAAATTCTCCTGCTCACACGCACACACACATACACACACACACAATACTACCAACCACCACAGAAACACGCAATACTTAATACATCCCTCCACATGGGATTGGACACAGGAAGGGCAGTTGGTCGTAAAACTGGGCTTAATACACGGTCGTGTCTATCCAAGATAATTAGGAAGAGTACAGGAAAGAAGAATAAGAAAGGTTTACAGTATCATACTCATAAGTAAGATTATATAGTTCAAAGAATATAGAAGATGCAATGTATCAGAAAAAGTAACGCAGAAAATTTGTGAAATAAAGTTATTACGGCGCTTGGAACTTGAATTATCTTAGTCGACAGTAAAACACGCTTCCACTCTGATATGTGATTTTAGATTTAAGGACATTGATAACCGGTCCATGATTTAAATGTTACATCATGTTATTTGTTTTACGTCCCACTAACTACTCTTTTACGGTTTTCGGAGAGGCCGAGGTGGCGGAATTTAGTCCGGCAGGAGTTCTTTTACGTGCCAGTAAATCTACCGACACGAGGCTGACGTATTTGAGTACCTTCAAATACCACCAGACTGAGTCAGGATCGAACCTGCCAAGTTGGGGTCAGAAGGCCAGCGCCTTAACCGTCTGAGCCACTCAGCCCGGCTAAATGTTACAGAACACACACATCACACATATATATGTGTGTGTACACGTATCTAACAATTTTAACAATTTGCTTTACGTTACACCGACACAGATAGGACTTATGGAATAGGCCTAGAAGTGTGAAGGAAGCTGCCATGGCCTTAATTAAGGTATAGCCCCAGCATTTGTCTGGTGTGAAAATGGGGAAACCACGGATAACCATCTTCACGGCTGCCAACAGTGGGGATCGAACCCACTATCTCCCGGATGAAAGCTCACAGCTGCGCGCCCCGAACCGTATGGACAACTCGCCCGGTATGCACGTATCTTGGATATTTGCAACATACAGTAGGCTATATCCATAAGTGGACAGAATTAGACAATTACAACTTCTGTTGAATGTCGTGGACATGAATTGTCTTGAAAGTCCATAATTAAGAAAATATGTATTCATTTTAAAAAATCTCATAAGGTCAAATTTCGTTAAAAATATATTTTTGCCTCTGTGGGAAAAAATTCATAAACACTCAAGAGTGAATATATCCCTCACATAGGTTTGGCATCAGGAAGGCAACGGCCGCTTCCTTACCAATCTTAGGCCTTTCCTATCCCGCCGTCGCCATAAGACCTATCTGTTTCGGTGCAACGTAAAACAAATTGTAAAAAAATGGCATCAGAGAGGCCAATCCAGTCATAAAAACTGGCCATATCCATACATCGTGAGGTAGACCTTCCGATGAGGGTGGGTGACGTCTAGTCTGTGCGGATGATCTACGTGTTATTGTGGTGGGCGAGAGTTTATTATTTCATTCTAGATCTATTCTAGTCATATTCTGTCTAAGGAAGGAAGAGAGAAGGAAAAAAGTGGTTTTTAATATCAAACGAACTTTAGGTAAGTAAAAGATGGAGTCGCTGGACAGAATCCGAAAATCTGTTTGAACTAGTAGAATTTTTCTGGAGAAGATTTACGAAAACTATCTGAATGGAAATAAAATCCGATAAAGAAATTTTACAAAGGAACAAATGTATATTTACTTGTCTATCGTATGGCGATCTATCTATCTATCTATCTATCTATCTATCTATCTATCTGTAAAAGCTTTCATTCCCCACCCTGAAGGGGTGGGGCGGGCCACCTAGAGGGTTACGCCCTCTCTGTGGCCAAGAGATGTGGGCGGGTTAGGGAGATGTGAGGCAAGAGGGAGGTGGGTAAAAGATGCGAAGAGGTAGGAGGGGATTTCTAGTCACGTTGTTAATACATATTTCTTTAGCTATGTCCACAGTTATATAAATGAGATTTTGTGCCATGTATACAGTTACACAAAAAAATGTTTTCTCTTTTACGTTCTGATGGGTTGTTCTTACAACGCGCATGTGAAAGCAGATACATAATGTGGTGATGGAACGTACGGTGATATAATTAGTTATAATGTTTACAAGATTATGATGTTGTATGTAGTACAATACTTAATGAATGAATAGGATGATTTAATTAGAATAGTGCTTATGGACTATGTCTGATTTCCTGGTATATTAAATTGGCTTAGTTGGGTGTGAAAGTCGACTAGGCTCTAGGTTGTGGATTGGTTGAATTGGTTGCCCAGTCAGTCTACATTATTGGGGTGCCCGGTCTGTGCGTTGAGTGAGGATGCGATGGAAATGAAGAGGAGAAAGGGTATGTCGGGGAGTTTTGAGGGGAAGCGTAAGGATTTGGGATGTGAGCGGGTTGTTCGGACTTAGGGCTTTGTCTAGAAATCGCTGGAAGAGGAGGGAGATGTTAATGTATAGTTTGGGAAAGGGAAAGATGCCATAACGATCGTTGATGTGATAGGGGAAGGTTTTATACGTTAGGAGTAGTAATTTGAAGATGAGGCCCCAACTGGTGTCGGGTAGCCGACGAAGCAGCTGGAATCGTCGGGAGGCTTTTGTTTTGGTATTGAGGAAGTGGGGGCGGAAAGTCAAGTGCTAGTCTATGTAACGCCTAGGTATTTGAGAGTGCGTTGAGAACGAGTAGGGGTCTTTTGGACTTTGAGGTGGAGGTGGTCAGGATTGCGGGTGGCGGAAAGGTGGCCTTGGTGGGGTCGGAGCAAGATAGATTGTGTTTTGGTGGGGTTAGGAGATAGGAACCATCGGTCACATCATGTAGTAAGGGATTTGAGGTATGGTTGAATGGCTTGGACTGATGGAAGCAGAGCAAGGAAGAAGCTGAAGTGGTGGAGGAGGTTGGGGAATGTCTGCCACGAAGAAGTTGAATAACAAGGATAACGAGGATCTTTGGGGCACCCCAAGTGACATGGGGAAGGGTTGGGAGAGATGGCCCTGGATGGATATACATGTTCTATTGGTGAGGCAGGAAGCGAAGAAGCGGATGAAGGACGTGGGGAGAGTGAAAATATGTTTATTTATTAAGGCCGGATGAAACACTGAGTCAAATGCTTCGTTGAAGTCGAAAGTGATAAGAAGGCTAGGTCGGGCTAGGCGAAGTGTTGAAGAAGGCAAAGGAGCTGATGGGAAGTGGAGAGACCAGGGCGAAATCCGTATTGCGAGGGAGGCAGTAAATGGTTTGTTTGGTGGTAGGAGTAGATTCGGCGGGTAAGGATCTTGTCTAGGATTTTGGATAGGATGGTAATGAGGCATATGAAGCGGTAAGAATCGGGGTTGGATAGGTCCTTCCCAGGTTTAGGGAATGGAAGCATTGTTTCCAAAAGTCAGTAGTAAGTATAATGGTGTATAGGCAGGTTAAGAGTATTAAGAGTTCCTCTGGAGTTTGACGGATGTGGCGGTAGCGGGAAGGTCTGGACCAGGAGCAGTATCACGTGTGCGGGATAAGGCGTCCGAAATGTCAGTGGCTATGATTGGGATGTTGAGGACATGGGGTGCAAGGTTATGATCAGGGGAGGGTAGTAGAGAATGGGAGGAAGGTAGGTTGTTTTGATAGAGGATATTATCGGTTTGGGAATACAGGTGATAGATGGAAGGAGTGAAGCGTTGTTGGAAGTGTGAGGAGAAGATCTTCAGTTTTTCCGTGATGTTTGTTGGGGAATTTCCGTTATGGAGGATGGTATAGGAAGGGGTGCGATTTCAGCCGAGGAGGGAGGAAAATTTTCGCTAGAATTTGGAAGGGGATGCATGCTGTCAATTGAGGGCGGTACAGGTTCGTGGCTACGATTTTCAGTGATAAGCCTTTACATAGTTTTTGATTGTTCGGATGGTTTGCCCATGGAGGCGAAGGAAGTAAGTATCTCGGGATCTGGAGTATTCTGTTAGATAAGACTGGGACCGTTTCTGAAGGTGACGGAGTTTAGGTTGGAGTCTAGGTTTGTGGGGAGTATAGAGGGAGATGGGTATGTGGAATGCGGAAGTGGTAGTTATTGTGGTATGTATTGAGCTATGATTTTCACGGAATCGCTGTCGGCGGGAGCAGGAGGTGGATGTGACAGGGATTTGGAGATGTGTTCTCGGTATCCTGACCACTTCGCTTGGGAGAAATTGAGGGTGGGTCGTGGAGCTGGGGATTAGGTCGAATGTCGGCAATCTCCTTTCGTTTCATATTGAAACGATGAAGGGTGCGGAAGATGGTCTGAGAGGATCAGAATTCACGAGCTGGGTTCCAGAGGAGGAAGCTATGGGTTCCTTTAGGGCGTTGTTGGATGGATCGGATATAATTTATGAGGCGGGGGTCTTTTGACAGAGAAGAAAATTCGGTGCCTGAAGCGGTGTTGATTGCTGCTGCGTCCATTGGCTGCGATCATGGGTTGGAGCCTGCTGCTGCAGTAATGTCATTAACTGCTGGTGATTCGCGATTGAAACCTGCTGGAGTGCTGTCGACTTCTAACGTCCTTAAAGGAGGTTTATTTTCCGGGTTCTGTTGAGGATGAGCACGTTTATATTTTACTCTTCTGGAGTCTCTGTGTATTGGCGGAAGAATAATGAGTAGATGGCGTGATACAGATGGTGGTAAATCTTCAGAAGAACACATAGTTGCAGAGAGATGAGCTTGTGTGATGTTTGTCAGGGCGATGTTACTACTGCTTGTACTGGCAACGGTGGTGGTGGTGATTGTGGTGGCAGTGGTTGTAACGAGGATAGGAGTTGCGGAATTCATTGTTGCGTAAAACTCACTGCTCCTTAAGAACAATCCTTGTTTGACACTGGCTCTGTCGGTGAACGTCTGTACAGAAGGGAGTCACCGAACCCAAGCCCTAAAACGTGTTTTACTGTAGTTCTTACTTGGGATAGAACCCCAACACTTTCGGCTAACACATCACCACAGTGGTAGAGAATTATTCTTCTTCTCCCTCTTCCTCTGCCGGAGTCGTTCTGAGGTGAAACCTCGTTCGGTAATCACTCAGTCCGCCTATCTATCCACGTTTTAAAGAAGAGTGCCTTCTCGTGTTGGAATTCGGCGTAAATGCCACCGATGAACGGTGGAAGAAGGCATGGCGATATTATGTACAATTATATACAACTATTTATATTACCATATGAAAAGGAGGATCTATAGCTAGAAATCTGCGCGGATATACAAAATGTTATCCGCATCCACACTTCCTTCATTTGCATCCGCATCCGCGAATGGTTATTATTACATACAAGGCATTGAAAAGGTAGAACTGTTAACATAATACCATGACAAATATAATACCTAGTGAGATCACTCACTGAGTGCAAGCGTGCTACCGCAGAGCGGCGCTAGTGGAGCCTAACACCAACGCTACACTATCAGCTGTTTTACACTGATACTCAAATAACCAAATTTAACACTTAATTCCTTAGACTTATGAATAATACTGTCAGAGAGTTATAAGTACTGTTTATAGTTCCCACGAAGAAATATCTATGAATTTTTGTAAGAGAACATCAAGTATCAAGACTTTTTAAACAGACCATATAAAACATTAAACATACACCACATTGCAAATAACCCTGACATTTTTCTTAAATAAAGTAAATGACTTAGATTACCCACCAAAACTAGTTTGAGGCCACTCTTGATAGTTTAGGAGTAGATTTAGTGGATTGTCGAGCTTGAATATCTATGCGGATTTCTCTCGCTCTGAGAAAGAATTGGCACTTTAAATAGCGGTATACCAGTTTAGGAATAATGTCCAAAGTGTCCAATACACCAGCTAGCTCCCGATGGCACAACTGAAATCACCTCAATCGAGTCAAGACACTCGTAAAAAGTATTGCCCCACAACGACCTAAACGAGCTCAGTTTTTCAGAATTTTCCTTTCAGTCTGGAAAAGAATGTCATCCACACTTGTAGATGGACGTGTTAAAAACCTCGTGCCACTACCGGATCCGTAATATTTAATTTCCGTAAGAACAGAAAACTGACTTTCACGTGCGTGGTGGAAAGAACGGACACAGGATATACGCTTGATAAATTTTGAGGATTGCCAAACAACATACCCGGCCACATGATAAACTAAACAGTTTTATATCGAAGGATCGGGGAAGGGGCTCAACTCCGGCTGAGATTTTCTCAATTTTCAATATATAAACAGTTTTGAATAACGAGGAAGTTCAACATTTTCACCATTCACAACGAAACAGTCCGCCTTTATAATTGAATTTGCGAAAAAAAACATATCTAGTTGATTGCACGCACAAAGCACTGCACAGATACCAACACAGATTTTCGGAAAATATTAAAACAAACAAATTCCCTCGATAAGCCTTAAAATTATCACCATGACTTTACGAACGCACCCTATTACTTTCGTCGACAATTTCGCGCACGTGTTCTTGCAGCTGGTTCGTTGCGCCTGCAGCGCCACACTCTGGCCCGGCCACCAATGGCAACGTTAAGAGAGCGGAGTAGATATTCTATTCGTCATGATAATACACTGACTGACAGAGCAAATGCAACACCAAGAAGGAGTGGTCAGAACTTTATGCCAATTGCAGGGTAGACTGACGTCACTGAGGTATGCTCATGATGTGAAATGCGCCGCTGTGCTGCGCACGAAGCGAACGATAAATGGGACACGGCGTTGGCGAATGGCCCACTTCGTACCGTGATTTCTCAGCCGACAGTCATTGTAAAACGTGTTGTCGTGTGCCACAGGACATGTGTATAGCTAAGAATGCCAGGCCGCCGTCAACGGAGGCATTTCCAGCAGACAGACGACTTTACGATGGGTATGGGGATCGGGCTGAGAAGGACAGGTTGGTCGCTTCGTCAAATCGCAGCCGATACCCATAGGGATGTGTCCACGGTGCAGCGCCTGTGGCGAAGATGGTTGGCGCAGGGACATGTGGCACGTGCGCGGGGTCCAGGCGCAGCCCGAGTGACGTCAGCACGCGAGGATCGGCGCATCCGCCGCCAAGCGGTGGCAGCCCCACACGCCACGTCAACCGCCATTCTTCAGCATGTGCAAGACACCCTGGCTGTTCCAATATCGACCAGAACAATTTCCCGTCGATTGGTTGAAGGAGGCCTGCACTCCCGGCGACCGCTCAGAAGACTACCATTGACTCCACAGCATAGACGTGCACGCCTGGCATGGTGCCGGGCTAGAGCGACTTGGATGAGGGAATGGCGGAACGTCGTGTTCTCCGATGAGTCACGCTTCTGTTCTGTCAGTGATAGTCACCGCAGACGAGTGTGGCGTCGGCGTGGAGAAAGGTCAAATCCGGCAGTAACTGTGGAGCGCCCTACCGCTAGACAACGCGGCATCATGGTTTGGGGCGCTATTGCGTATGATTCCACGTCACCTCTAGTGCGTATTCAAGGCACGTTAAATGCCCACCGTTACGTGCAGCATGTGCTGCGGCCGGTGGCACTCCCGTACCTTCAGGGGCTGCCCAATGCTCTGTTTCAGCAGGATAATGCCCGCCCACACACTGCTCGCATCTCCCAACAGGCTCTACGAGGTGTACAGATGCTTCCATGGCCAGCGTACTCTCCGGATCTCTCACCAATCGAACACGTGTGGGATCTCATTGGACGCCGTTTGCAAACTCTGCCCCAGCCTCGTACGGACGACCAACTGTGGCAAATGGTTGACAGAGAATGGAGAACCATCCCACAGGACACCATCCGCACTCTTATTGACTCTGTACCTCGACGTGTTTCTGCGTGCATCGCCGCTCGCGGTGGTCCTACATCCTACTGAGTCGATGCCGTGCGCATTGTGTAACCTGCATATCGGTTTGAAATAAACATCAATTATTCGTCCGTGCCGTCTCTGTTTTTTCCCCAACTTTCATCCCTTTCGAACCACTCCTTCTTGGTGTTGCATTTGCTCTGTCAGTCAGTGTACAACAGGCCTGATGCCTGGCACCCGACTCCCCATAGTCGCAGGTTTTTGAGTGATATCCTCTTGCGACAACTACCGACATATTGAACGGTTCCCTTTCGGAACCTTTGTTTCTTCCCTTTTCTAAATGTGGGCAGAAGTCAGTTAGGCTTAGGTCAGATGTACGGTTTTATGGGCTCAATGTTCTTTATAATATATCACCATTCTCCCATATCATTGTTAAAGATCGCCTAAGCCCCATCGCACTACAGTCCTTGAAGGGCCTTGGCCTACCAAGCGACCGCTGCTCAGTCCGAAGGCCTGCAGATTACGAGATGTCGTGTGGTCAGCACGACGAATCCTCTCTGCCGTTAATCTTGGCTTTCTAGATCGGGGCCGCCATCTCACCGTCAGATAGCTCCTCAATTCTAATCACGTAGGCTGAGTGGACGTCGAACCAGCCCTCAGGTCCGGGTAAAAATCCCTGACCTGGCCGGGAATCTAACCCGGGCCCTCCGGATAAGCGGCACGCACGCTACCCCTACACCACAGGGCCGGCAAAGATCGCCTAACCACAAGAAAAATAAGAGTACCTGAGTGAAAATCAGTAAAGTAGAAATTATCATAATAACTATCCGCGCTGCTATACAGTTTGCATCCGCCAAGACACTAACTTCACGGATATGCGCGGATAAATGTGTGGATATCCGCATCCATTGAACGTAATGCAGGTGTTGCCAGGCGAAAATCGGACTAGTCTCCCTGATATGCCCCCCTCATAGCTAAAACACAGTGAAAGAAAACGAAGTCCGCCTCTGTGGTGTAGTGGTTAGTGTGATTAGCTGCCACCCCCGGAGGTCCGGGTTCGATTCCCGGCTCTGCTACGAAATTTGAAAAGTGGTACGAGGGCTGGAACGGGGTCCACTCAGCCTCGGGAGGTCAACTGAGTAGAGGTGGGTTCGATTCCCACCTCAGACATCCTGGAAGTGGTTTTCCGTGGTTTCCCTCTTCTCCTCCAGGCAAATGCCGGGATGGTACCTAAGTTAAGGCCACGGCCGCTTCCTTCCCTCTTCCGTGCCTATCCCTTCCAAACTTCCCATCCCCCTGCAAGGCCCCTGTTCAGCACAGCATGTGAGGCCGCCTGAGCGACGTACTGGCCATCCTCCCCAGTTGTATTCCCCGACCGAGAGTCTGAAGCTCCAGGACACTGCCCTTGAGGCAGTAGAGGTGGGATCCCTCGCTGAGTCCGAGAGAAAAACCGACCCTGGAGGGTAAACAGATTAAGAAAGAAAGAAAGAAAGAAAGAAAACGAAACGTTTTGGCTGTTTATTCATCACAACAGCTAACCAACATTTTTAAAGGGAAAGTTCCGGGTAAGAGAGGAAAAGGGAGACAATGTAAAACGATGATTACCGGAGGTCACCAGATGTCAGAATTACCAAGAAATAAAGAGGACAACAGAGGAAAGGAGAAATTGTTGCAGTGATAAGGCGCGGCCTCTAAGAGATAGTAGGTAAGGGTTATTCTGCCCGAAGGCAGGTCCGAACCTCCGCAGAAGTGTTCCTGAGCCGGAGTTTGCGTGCGGTAGGGTGGCCAGTTCCTTTCCGCTCCTCCATTTCCTTACCCCCCACCAACAGCGCGTGGCAACCCATCCAACTCCTGACCACGCCCAATGCTGCTTAACTTCAGAGATCTCACGGGATCCGGTGTTTCAATACGGCTACGGCCGTTGGCCTAAAATATAGTGGTGGTGTCCAATTCAAAGTTCAATTTACGACCTTGTAGATGGAAAGTCAGTAGGCCCAAGCATGTTCATTAATCACATCCCTAGGCTTGCCCTCCATCATCATTTCTGTATCTGGCCGACGACAGGTATCAACGGAACTGCGCTCTAAGCACTTCTATTTTCGGCGTCTTTCTACAGCTGAGCATATGTTCGTCTCTCTTGAAATGTTTTCATTCCCATCCTTCTTCTCCTTCTAAGACCCTATTTTTCCGTTATTCTCGCTATAATCGTTTATTTTATATATCCTCTTCTCTTCTTTCTTTTCACGACGTCTACGTTTCTGCACCATATAAAACGACACTCCATACAAGACATTTACCAAAATAGTTGCGTTAAACCGATAGTTTTTGTTATTTAAGGTTCTTTCGCTTTACCATTTCTGATTTGTGATTTTTAACCGGATTTTTATTTCTTCTGTATAGTATCCATTCCATGTTACAATACCGTACTTTCTAAATATTTGAAAGCCCATACTTGCTCCAGTGTCTTCCCTTCTGTCGCTAGTTGGATATGTTCAGGTTATTTTGAGTTTTTCGTCATTTTAATCAATCCTAATTTCATACCTATCACCAGTTTCTTTTAATCTGTTCCATACTTCTGGAATTCTTCTTCACTTTCCACTATCACTATTTGATCGTCTCCGTGTATGGCGGCCTTTATTTTTTTCTCTCTAGGTACTATCCCGCTTATGCTTTTCAAAGTCTCTATCAGATTTTCTGCATATATTTTGAATAAGACAAACAACGCTTTTTCCCCACTCTTCTTCCTATTTAATCTCTTCCATTTCTTCATTGACCCTTACTGTCCGACTCGTTGGCTGAATGGTCAGCGTACTGGCCTTCGGTTCAGAGGGTTACGGGTTCGATTCCCGGCCTGGTCGGGGATTATAACCTTCATTGGTTAATTCCAGTGGCCTGAGGGCTGGGTGTTTGTGCTGTCCCCAACATCCCTGCAACTCACACACCACTCCACCACAATAACACGCAGTTACGTACATATGGCAGGTGCCGCGCACCCTCATCGGAGGGTCTGCCACGCAATGGCTGCACTCGGCTAGAAATAGCCACACGAAATTTAACTTTATTTTTATTGACTCTTACTGTTGCTGTCTGTTCAATATAGAGTTGTGGAAAAGCCTACGGTCTTTCCAATTCACTCCAATGTCTTTACCCCTTTCCATATCGAATATTATTTATAATTTTGTGCAAATGGTAACTGGTCCACGTGAACCATTAACAGTCTGGCTATTATGTTAATTGAGTGGATTTTCCCGTGCAGATTTTCTGCTATCTTGTGTATGACGAGCTCTGGGTGCTATGCAAACAGTCTGCCAGGCAGGCAAGCCAGCCACAGAGCAAATACCAACAGGTAGCCTGGGTCATGTTTTAATATTATGTGCCGGCTGCTGTTTACACTTGGATGCTACTCATAAAACTGCTCATGTGGTTTACCACGTTCCAACAGAAGAAATAAAACCTACGTGCACGAGGTCACAATGTTATAAGGACTATCTCCCAGGTTGTTTCCCTTCTCCACAACTCGTCTGCCTCTAGTCTTGGAACGGATCCTCTTCTCTGTTGTTGGAAGGCCTGTAACACTGCTGTATACAGCGACTAATATTGATTAACCACCTACCTGTTGACATACTTGTTTTCATTAAAGGCTTGTGCCGTCGTGGTAAACAAGCTCATGTAATCAAGTGCATGTGTTAGATCAATATCTGATAACCAGAAATGCTACAGTACCTTTACTAGCCTCCAGTGACTTCTATACATAGATTATACTCGTAGTAATAAATAATAATAAAAATAGAAGGATTCCAAGGTAGGAAAGTAAAAAAGACTGGTTCAAAGTGGTCTGAAGACAGAAAGAAGAAACATAGTGAACAGATGAAAGCGTACTGGAAGAAAAGGAAAGAACAAAGAAGAAGGAATTGAAATTGGCACGTGGTCCTCTGGTAGCCCATTCGAAAGAATAATAGTAATAGTAATAGTAATAATAATAATAATAATAATAATAATAATAATAATAATAATAATAATAATAATGAGAAGAAGAAGAATATTGTTGAAAGTATTCGTACCTTTAAGGAAGAATAGGCCTGCGTATTCCCGGAGGATCTCCGTGGTCAAAAGCGACATCCACATGGCCTGCGCTATCAACAATTGAATAACGTATCCGCATACTCTGCCATGATCAATATTAACCAAAAGTCATTCAGAGTGGTAATAGTACTAAGTGGTGGTGATTATTGTTTTTAGAGCAAGTACAACTAGGCAACCATCCCATATATACCAGTAACCAGAGAGGAAAAGTGGAAGGAATCCGACACTTCGAAAAATGAAGGTATCGGCCAAAGGAATACTAGGGCCACAAAGGGTGTGATAATGAAAGACTCTCAAGACCTTGAAACCTAATACCGTCGGGATCTGAAAAGAATAAGAGCTGACCAAGGTAGGTCGGATAGGATAGATGAAAGTGAGGAGCCTGGCACAAGGAAGTGGAAGCAATACCAGGACTCAGCTAAGGGCCCTGTGGTCTTCAACCCATCCTCCAAGGTTAAGAGCCCGTAGGGTCCCTTTTAGTCGCTTCTTAGGACAGACATGGGTTACCGTGGGTGTTATTCTGCCCCCCCCCCCCTTACCCACAGGGGGTAATAGTACCAATTATAAACACATTGTAAATAGTTAGGTAATATTTATAAAATAATAACGTCTGAACTTAATACTTTTCAAGCTCATATTTAGAAAAAGTTAAAGGTTCTCCAAAAAATAGAGGATAATAAAATATTATAAATAGGCCCTATTTACCTATTGATGTCGTTTTATTGTTGTAAAGAGATGTAGGCCTACTATATGCATGACGATTTCGTGAAAAGTGTTCAATTCTCTTTAGTCGTAAAATTATCTACTTTTCTGCCCGGTTTGATAACCAAGATGCTAGTTGAGTACACTGTCAAGCACCACTGCCAGTCTCGTTTGAGGACAGTGAAAGTGCACTAGAGGAGATATTGATTTTTAATTAAATATGCAAATTGCTTTCGGAGCATGATAGCCAAGTGGCTTGTTCACTTCCTTCCCACCAAGGTCGCCGCAGTTTGAATCCCAGACAGTGTATGTGGGATTTTTATATCCCGTAAAATTACAAGCTTTTTTAATGCTACTTGTTTGGGGTGTCTACCTATAGATCTTGCACCATATGGTATGAACCTGCGTGTAACTGGAATTGCGGAAGTGTAGAGTGTTGAATGAGGAAAGGAACGTTAGGGACGGATATTAATCATTTACAATTAAAAACCCCTGACCTGGCCGAGAATCGAACCCGGGGCCGCCGGGTGACAGGCGGGTGCGTTGTCCCTCAACTGCGGGGCCAGACAATTACAAGCTTACTTTTCTTTATACTTAAGCATCCTTTTCGTTGCTTTAAGTTTTAAAATATGCCGGAATGCCGAAATTTTGTCGCGCACGCAGATTTTACAGTATGCCAAACATGCCGGAAGTCAGCGACATGGAGTTGGCGAATTTAAACACCCTCAAATGCCAGCGAACTTACTTGGGATCTTAGGACAGTATGTCTACGCCGTACCCACTATGTCACCGAAGTTAGTAATAATACTATTTATTTATTTATTTATTTATTTATTTATTTATTTATTTATTTATTTATTTATTTATTTATAGTTTCTTTTGGGCCTGCTATGGACCACGTGGTTCTTATCTCTAGCAGCTTTCTTCTTTGACCAGTACTCCTTCATTCTTGCACTGTGAATGTCTTTTCGCCCCTGAGTCCATTTCACACCTCCTCCCGGACGTACTTTTTTTTTTTTTTTTTTTTTTTTTTTGTTAGTGACTGGAGAGAGTTTGATGTTCTGATCAACGTTCTGTACCTATTCCTGTCATAAATTTCACTGGGAGCAATGTCCAATCCTTGAAGGTCTTTTCTGACAAGTCTTGTCCACTTGGCATTAGCCGCTTTCCCTCTAGAGATGGTGTGGAAGATTCTGGAGGTGAGCCTCTCATTGTCCATTCTCATGATATGACCATAGAAGTCCAATCTCCTCTTCCTCATAATGTTGTAATGCTCTCCAATTGTTGGTACAGTTCGTTTAACGTCCAGGGTTCTCTCAGAATCTGCTAGAGATCCCACCTCTACCGCCTCAAGGGCAGTGTCCTGCAGCGCGAGACTTTGGGTCGCTTGGGATACAACTGAGCAGGACGACCAGTATCTTGCCCAGGCGGCCTCCACTGCTATGCTGAACAGGGACCTTGTGTCGCTCCTGAGTCCATTTCACACCTCCTTCCGGACGTAGGGAAGGAAGCGGCCGTGGCCTTAAGTTAGGTACCATCCTGGCATTTCCCTGAAGGAGAAGGGGAATCCACGAAAAACCACTTCGAGAATGGCTGAGGTGGGAATCGAACCCCCCTCTACTCAGCTCACCCCGTTTCAGTCCTCGTACCACTTTTCAAATTTCGTGACAGAGCCGGGAATCGAACCCAGGCAGATTTATTATTATTATTATTATTATTATTATTATTATTATTATTATTATTATTATTATTATTATTATTATTATTAGAGCTTCCTCTATGAATTGATGGTAGAGTGGCAGCTACCAGAAACCCTCGACTCGTCCAAATTTTTAATTCTGGACTGAGACCTAAAACAAGGGCCGCTCAGTCCCGTAGGGATCTCTTGATATACTAGAAGGTAATGGATATGCAGTTGAGGATGACATCATAAAGCATGCCAACATTTTCAGATCAAGCCCCGTAATGAACTGATTTTTTTCACCGGATGTTTGAAGTCTTCTGATGGTAATTTTTCAATACTCTGAGAGCACCGCTGCCCTCTGGAGGGCACTTCTTTTGAATTCGCGAAGAAAATTGTGAATACTTCGATGAGGAAACATTATTTTATTCATAAAAGCACAATATTAGTTCAAATTGCATGTCTGTGAATAAGTGGTGGAGTATCAGCCTCCTGATCTCAAGATCTGACAGAGGTAGTCGGATTTGTGAAGGACGGAAAGAAGTTTTGTTTTTATTACTCCAGGTGATACGATTTGAGTACCGTATGTAAAAGATCTCTGATGACACATTTCGTGTTTACGTGACAATATTAATTAAAACCCAGGCATAGATATCCCGAAAGAGCCCGCTTTATTCAATTCCTGTGATTAATATTAATAGAGGATGGTTGCCCAATGTATAATTCCTCTTAAAACAAAAATCAACATAAGCACCACCTTCTTAATTTCATCTTCCGTACCATGGCTAAATGGTTACCATGCCGGCCTTTGGTCCAGAGAGCCCCGAGTTCAATTCCCCGCCGGGTCGGGGGTTTTAACCTACATTGGTTAATTCCAATGGTTCCAGGGCTGGATGTGTGCGCCATCATCATTAGAATTCATCATAGATAGGGTCCCATTCACACAGGCGCGCAGGTCACCTATACAGCTTGAAAGAAATGCAAGAAGCGTCTTCGGAGGTCACACGCCATGATTATTATTATTATTATTATTACCGGGCGAGTTGGCCGTGTGGTTAGGGGCGCGCAGTTGTGAGCTCGCATCCGGGAGATAGTGGGTTCGAACCACACTGTCGGCAGCCCTGAAGATGGTTTTCCGTGGTTTCCCATTTTCACACCAGGCAAATGCTGGGGCTATACCTTAATTAAGGTCACGGCCGCTTCCTTCCCATTCCTAGGCCTTTCCTTTCCCATCGTCGCCATAAGACCTAACTGTGTCGGTGCGACGTAAAGCAAACAGCAGAAATATATGTTGTTATTATTATTACTATTATTATTATTATTATTATTATTATTATTATTATTATTATTATTATTATTATTATTATTATTATTATTATTATTACTCATCAACCCTTGCTCTCTTCTGACAATGAAATAATAGGTTTGCTAATCCGTAAGACGGAAACTTTTCATTTCATTTCTCCAATTAGCCCTGAGTTGGGATGTTTGTCGAGTTGTACTTCCCCTTAAAACAGTCTGCAGATTGAAAGAATGGAATACATTGACTGGCGATTTCTTCTTCTTTACCCACTCCCTGATGGGGTTGCATATGTGGAATTGGCCCTTTTTTACGGACGGATACCCATCTGATGCCAATGGAAGGATGTATTCACTATTGGATGTCTCTGTGAGGGTTGGTAATGTGGTGTGTTGTGTGTGTAAGAAGAGAAGGGTGTTGGGAGTAAAACAAATGTCCTGTGCCCGATTCAGAGATATTAACCAGACACGGTGAAAATTCCTGACCCTCGAGAATCGAACCCCGGATCCTCTGAATCAAAGGCTTCGACGTTGCGCATTCAGATCTTTGACTTTGTAGTCAGCCTGTTCCAAGCAGGCGAGGCACCTCTTGTAGACGTAGCGACGCTAATGGAACAGTATAGAAACTATGAAGAAAGGAGAATCCCGCTGGAATATCGCTTGCTCTCTCCTCATTGTTAGGAGCTGAGTTAAAAGCACGAGAAGTTGGAAACCTGTGGGATATCAATAGAGAAGAGCTACTTTTCTGCCGTGAGACCACACTAGGTAAGAAGTAACGTTCAGGTACAACGTCTCGAACTCATTTTTCGGTTAGAGATTTACAGTACTGATCACCGTATGAAGAAAAAGGGAAGAAAAAAGCTGGCTACCAGACTTACCTTAAAATGGGTTCATTATCCCATCTGGTGCCATGCGGCCGAGAATATGATCGATTTCTTCAGAAACAAAGTAAGGCTTAGGAAATTACAATACTGTCGAATTAAACCGACTCAGTGCATATTGTCACTCTGCAATGACGTGCCATTGCGTATCGTACACGTTCATAAATTCTACGTATGTGCTGTAGAGAGTGAGCAGCTTCGAACACCCAGTAAACGAATTCTTCCTCCAATTTAATTTCAGTCTCATGCTCCAAACTTTGCAAGTGCCCCAACACAAAAACCGTGAAGTAGGCTGACATCGGGAGAACGAGTAGGCCATACAGTAGGAGGCTTCACATTTGAATAACTTTGTAAACGATTAGGCCTACAATTAAATTATAATAGTACGTCATAAAAGCCACTATTATCAATTCCCGCCCTACAGTTATGCAGTAAAACATACATCTTTTGGTCTCTTCTAATATACCTAAAAGTCTGGGTATTGATTTTATTATACATTTCTCACATAGAATAACAGCATAATTATAAAGATTCCGAAGTAGTGTGTAGGTGATTTAAGTGGCATGGAATTATTTTGATAATCATACAGTTATTAACTGTCGTAAATCCATGTATTACCGAGCTCGATAGCTGCAGTCGCTTAAGTGCGACCAGTACCCAGTATTCGGAAGATAGTAGGTTCGAACCCCACTGTCGGCAGCACTGAAAATGGTTTTCCGTGGTTTCCCATTTTCACACCAGGCGAATGCTGGGGCTGTACCTTAATTAAGGCCACGGCCGCTTCCTTCCCACTCCTAGCTCTTTCCTGTCCCATCGTCGCCGTAAGACCTATCTGTGTCGGTGCGACGTAAAACAACTAGCAAAAAAATCCATATATCCATCAGAACGTCAAAGACTTTTGTTGATCTCCGTTTCCACGGGCTAATCTGAACAAGTACATTTGCTTTTAAGAGCGAGTTTTGTCTAATAGTTTAACAAGTTCTACTATTCTGTGTATGATAGTAGCTTTGATTTCGGAGTTTTTGTAGAGCCGTACTCTCCCACCAGCACATCTGTATATTTTATGGGGGAAATAGTACTAATAAAATGACGGAACAAAGAAGAAGCTCTTCCGGTCTGCGAGATTAAAATCAAAACACGCGTAAGCTGGGAGCTCGGTGGTATGCCAGCTTAAGAGGGATTTTGCTGGCATTCATGCCAGGTAGCCATCAACTGCTCATTCCCCACCACAATCAGGGGATTATTCCAAGAAATTTTCATCCCCCATTGTATAAGAAATGGAGTGTGGTCTGCCCCATGAATAAATATTTCATCGTTGGTGCTCTGACTCGTCTATTCTTGAAGCAAAGACCCTGAATCTGTTATTGAAGGACGGCCACTCCTCATCTTTCACATTCTATCAATCTCTGCAAATTCATAGCACCATTTTCACACTTGTTGAGCTGACATCACTTTCTCTCTGGATACACACCCATGTGAGGCAGAGTGGTACAATTTCACACGAACTTGTCCCACCACTTCTTTCTTTCATGATACGAGGGTGAATGATGACTCCTGTTCTATGATCTGAACAGTCGATAAACCCGTGTTACGTTCTCAAACCGAACGTACCACAAGAAGCATTGATTACGTTGCTGTAGTCACTACCATCTTGGGAAACTGAAGCTCATGCATGCGCCTCCATACAAACATGGCGGGAAACCTCACCAACTCAGTTTTCTTTCTGGCTATCACAAGTTGCCCGATCAATTGAATTATTGAAATAAAGATGCACCATGTATTCAAGAACGTTTATTATGACAGCCCAAACGGATCACCCCGTTTAATTTTCTCCATTCAAACACCCTAGAAGTCTAAACCTGTTGTACACTTTGTGCCTTTCAGAATTTTAGACAACATTGGATGTTATATGGAGAGATATTAGACATGACTATAAGTCAGACATAGTTGTACTGGATTTCATTTTACATTAGACAAATTGATATTATATCCAATTTCATAGACTTCCTATCTTTATATGTATTGATCGCTATCGCAGTGAGCTCCATTCCTTTATTTCGGAGCAACACAATTGAAAACCGTTTTCTTGACAAAACTTCCTAAGTCTTACAAATTTGCATTACTACTTGTGTTAGTAAACATAAAGGCAGGCTAGCTAGATGGATGACCGTTATGATAAATTTAAATTTTATGAAATTTTCGTGGTTGTAATGTTGGAAACATTTTTCATTCAGGATGACTGCTGAGCTATTCAGTCATCGATATCCGTCATTCTAGTTCTATGACGCAGCATGACTGAAACCACTCGACTCGAGGATGGTACATGTTTCGTTGAAATAATATTTATTAGTCGTCAATACTGATGCTTAATAAATATGTTTTCCCCAGTAGAAAGTTGAGTATGAGCCTAGCTGAAGCTCATGGCAGGTAGGTGTATGAACCGCCCCCTCCGGCTGAAATCCAAATGTCATCTCCCAGTCTGAATACGAGAGATTGTCCCAAGACAGCTGTATTTTCTGCTTCTCTAGAGTAAACATTTCCAGGAATGTTCCATACTTCACTCTTAGGTCCGATACGGTTCGTTTCTTCATAATGTAAATGTACACGGCATTATGAATTTAATTCATCATGATATTTTGGGGATATCATTAAGGATGTGAACTTGCTTTACACTATGCATACTTGAACTCATTACTCTCCAGCAGTCGAGATAGGTCAAAATTTCTACGATTACAATGGTCTGTCTGAATGAACTCCGAGGTGAAGAGTATAACATCACCATTAACCCGAAAAGAGGCAGGTTGATTCACAAGTCGTCTTCAGAGATTTGTATAGTGAGAAACATCGGATCTCCTGAAACAAAATCATATATGAATCGAAGTAAATGAAGCCCGGTGCTGGAGGTGGACGTCAAAAATTCCTTGGACTTCTAGTAGTACGAATTTTTTCCATTTTGAAACAAAATAGGATAAAACTCGTCTGACTGCCAAGGACGTAGACCACACACTCTTCATGATAATCTGACTCAATATAAAAAAGATCACGTCCGAAATGTGTAGTGGTACTCTCGATATGCCATTGTCATTTTGCTTCAATTTATGGCGAGGATGATCCCAGCTAATTTCGGTAGCATTTGAGGGTGTCCATATGCAACAATTTTAGTGTCGTTGTCTTCCGTCAAGTTAAACAATCGCGGGACAAAATTCAGACTCCCTGAGGTCTCATAAAATATACAGCCATTGAAAAGACTTTATTTATTTATTTAGAGACAAAATCTAGCAATGTAACTTGGAAATGCTGAGAAAGAGTCGCGGAATCTTTACCAAAACTCCCAGAGAAGACTCCAAGATAATACAGCTTTTAGAACATATTTTAATATTGTGAACTACTCTGCGATGATGAGAGCATGTTCCCGACTCCATAAATTGAAACATCCACTTGACAGGTGAGTCCATAACAGTATGAGGGAACGATTCTCGTCTGATGGATATCGATCTTGGCATTAGCAAAGTTGAGAGAGGGTGAATGTAATGATAACCGTCTGCTGTCCCTGTAATTAACGTATTATCTATTGTGCCAGATGTACAGAACTCATCTATGTGGTAATTAATCTATATCTTGAAATGACCCCTCTCTTTAATCAAACGATTAAGCAAGAAATTTGTTATATTACTTTTTCTTCAAGGACTCATTCATCAATATTCATCGCTAGTTGTAGGTACAGCAGCTGTTTAAACTGTGCAAGAACTTCTTCTGTCAGGCTAAGTGGCACAGAAGGTAAAGAATAAACCTTCTGAACCTTTGTTGACGGGTTTTATCGTAACTCAGTCCATTGGTATTTGAAGTTGTTAAAATACTCTAGCCTTGTGCCGATAGTTTTACCGGCACGTGAGAGAACTCCTCTGCGGCATCTCGGCGCCTCCAAAAACCATAAAATATGGTTAGGGAGGTGTAAGACTAATAATTAATAATAAGAAAACGATTAAGGAGAGAGTAATTTCAACCATGTGCCTGGGAAAGTATTATTATTATTATTATTATTATTATTATTATTATTATTATTATTATTATTATTATTATTATTATTATTATTATTATTATTATTATTATTATTATTATTATTTACATCGTTATGCCCTACTTAGCTCGACTGAACCAGCTTAGCTGATGTGTTGGCCTTCTTCTCCTCCCAAAATATCTCCATCCTCTCGCGGAGCTTCTTCCTTCGTTCTTCTGTCCAAGTTATAGTGGCTCTCGCGTTGGGTTTCTCTTCAAGCTGGTGATTATCGATTTTGGTTCTGAATTTACATCCGTTCTGTACAATGCCTTCCGAGATGTTGATTTCCTGGAGATCTGTTTCAATTTCACGAAGCCAGCTGTTATTGGTTTTAGATGAAAGGGCCAGGTTGAGAATTCCTTTAGTCTATTACTGTTCATTCTGATAATGTGTCCATAAAATTTCAATCATCTTTTATCAAAATGACAATATATTTCCTGGGATGATTTTTTTCCTCCATATTCCCTCTATACAAACTTGGCCAAAAGAAAATTCTTCAAATTTTCCTTTCCTGTTTCTGTATGTCTTTGGTTAGAGACCCACCACCAATGGTTAAGGTTTCTGAAGCTTATAACGCTTCAGGTTTGATTATTGTATTATAGTGTCTAAGTTTTGCTTTCCGAGATACCGATTTTGTATTGTATCTGTTCCAAGCTATCCTGTAAGCTTTCTGTAATTTAGAAATTCTTTCTTTAATTGCTTCCGCGGTTTAAACCAGAGGGCTGAATAATTTCTCCCAAATATTTCAATTGGTTCACCTGAAAGGTTTTTCCGAATTTAGTTATCCATCTAAGTATCGTGAAGCTCTTTCCATGTATTAAGTCTTCCCATACGAGATTTGAAGTCCAGTTTTGTTGGCAATTTCATGTAAATTTTCAACGGAGTGAACTGCTTCTTGCCTGTTATTGGAAAGGATTGCTATATCATCCGCAAAGACCAGCCAGTGCAAGTGAATTCTATGTAGCCTGCCGAGGGTTATTCCTTTAATTTCCTTTTCCCAGGTCCTGATTACTTTCTCAAGTATGAGAGTGAACAGTAACGGAAATAATTCGTCTCCTTGACGGACCCCGGTATTAATAGTAAAAGGCTCATATATTTCGCCTGCGAATTTAACTTTTGAAGTAGTGCCAGTTAATGTTTGTCTGATTAATGCCCTTGTTCTTTCATCCACTTGAAATTCTTCTAGAGTATTGCAAAGTTTTTGACGGTCTATAGAGTCATATGCTTTTTTTAATCTACAAAGGTAATGACAGTTTGTCTGTTTTTGCATATTTGTAAAATAGTTTTAAGATTAAGGATTTGCTCTGTACAAGACCTTCCTTTTAGGAAACCTGCCTGGTATTCACCAGTTAGATGGTCTGTTCATTTCTCAAGTCTAGTGAGCAGGTTTTTGGAAAAAAAATTGTAAGCAACTGGTATCAATCAAATTCCTCTATAATCATTGATGTTGGTTTTATCTCCTATCTTGTGTCGTGGATGGATATGCGCACATTTACAATCTTCAGGGATTTCTTCAGTGATCCAGATGTTTTCAAGAATTGAAGGGATTTTCCGGGCTACGCTCTCACTTCCGATCTTCAGCATTTCGGCAATTATGTCATCTTCCCCTGGGGCTTTGTTATTTTTGAGTCCATGGATTATTTCTTTGACTTCTTCTAATGTTGGGGTTTCTGAATCTTGATTAGATTAGGGTGTGTCAAAGGTTAGTTGTTCTTCAGGAGATTCACAGTTTAAAAGATCCTTGAAATAGACTGCTAGAAGTTTGAAATGTTCTTGATTATTTGCTTCTAATGTTCCATCAGGGCGTTCGAGGCAAAGACCAGGTGCCTGATAATTTGATAATTCTTCTCGGCAAGTTTTGTAGAAGTTACGTGCATTGTTTTTTTGTAAAATCTTCAATTTCTGCTAATCTGTAGTGATCACATTTGCGTTTCTCAGACCGGAAGATTTCTGATGTTTATTTCTGTATTTTGTTAAATTCCCGCCAGGTCAATTCAGTTTTATGAGAATTCCATTTATTTGATTCTAAAGTTTATGATTTTGTAGCAGGTTTCATTCCATCACCTATATTTGCGTTTCCTGGGTGGTGTGCCAACATTTTGAGAAGCCTTAAAAAGTATGTCTTTGAATTCTACCCAGTTGGAGTGTGAGTAGGGATACTTTTAATTAAAGTACTGGTGTTCTGTTTAAGAAATTCCGGATCGACGCGCAGGGATTTTGTTATTCTTGTTTTGGACCTGTTTGGTTGAAATTTTACCTTGATTAAGGATAGATAGTTGTCAGAGGCAATGATTCCTTTCTTAACTTTAACATTAGTAATTTCTTTTTGACTATTCTTGGATATAGCCCCATGATCTCTTTGAAATTCTCTCAAGTGAAAATTTGGGAATCTCCGTGCTTCTTTCTTTTGTTGAAGCACCAGTAAATGTGTTGACATTAATTTGAGATCAGTTTGTTTACAAAAGTCAATTAATCTTTCTCCATTTTACTAGTCCTATTGTGCGCTTGGTATATTCCTACAATTGTCCTGAATTTCTTTTCTCTACCCATTTCGGCATTAAAATCTCCCAATAGAATTTTTATGTGATGTTTTGGAATCGTCGCTGTAGTTTATTCTAGCAATTCCCAGAATTCTTCCATCATTTGTGGATCTTTTCTATTCTAGTTATTGGTGGGAGCATGTGCATTAATCAATGTATAAGCCTTATTTCCTGACTTAACGGATAATGTTGAAATTCTTTCTGAAGGTGAAGAAAAGTTAAGAATTGAGTTAATAAAGTTTCATGTTACAGCGAATCCAGTGCCAAATTGTAATGGCTTCTTATAAAGGGAGATTGCCTTTTTTAAATTCTATAACTTCCTGAGTCAAAATTATTTTCAACCGTGAAGTGGTAAAATTTGGATATTTAACTTATCTAACATGTCTGTTAATTACTTTACCTTCTCATTTTTCCGAAGTGTGTTGATGTTTAGACTACCAATGAAAGTCTTACATTTTGGGCGAAGAGATTTGGGAAGCTCCGATACATTCCCGCATGATGTTCTCAGTTTCTTAGAATCCTATGACAGACAAAAACTAGTTTGTCTACTAGTGTTGGGGTAGGTGCATCGTTGGAAAACGACATCATGCTAATAGGTTGAAGGTATTGGGGAGATTGACTGTGATCAACCTCAATGTTACAAGTACGGTACTGAGCCTCAGATGTTGCCTCAAAATGTTCTCTGGCTGTAATTTTACGGCATTGAGCCAACCCTCCGCCTTTCCCCGGGCTTGGGACCGGCAACAGAAACTACTGAGCTACTCAATCCACCCAGTAGTTACTGCCGGCGGAAATTATTATTATTATTATTATTATTATTATTATTATTATTATTATTATTATTATTATTATTATTATTATTATTATTATTATTATTATTATTCTTGGTACTAGTCATATATATATTTCCATTATTTAACCTTATGTATAACACGATTGCTTCATTTGATTATTCATTGTAGTTCAGAGACCAATGAGCAATTCCCTTCATGTTGTACGCAGGTTTACCATCCCAATAAAGACACAACACTGCATCAAGCACATACGACTAGAATTGCTTTTGGTGGCAGTCAATATTGTTTTAATCCTTTCAGCCACAAATTAATGCATGTAAATTTTTAACACTTTCGTGCAAGATTATTTAAACAGAGTTATCGAAAGTCTACCTCAATTTTCCAATGAAATATGACGGCTCTTTTCTGAGATGCATAGTGCCTAGGATGATGGGCGCTGTTACTCAGTAGTTGTAAGCTCTATATTTGCTGGCGAGACCTCGTGTTTACAGTGCACGGTGTCCCCTGGTAGGGACTAGAACAAATTTGTTACTTCCATTGACCTTTCTCAGTCTCATCCTTGACTTTGACAAAATAAAAGTGACTGAGGTACGAACAGTGCTAGTAACATCGTTCCTTATACGGCCAGTCCAATAATAATACTGCCTTGAGGAATTCCCCTCTTAATTGTTACAGGGTCAGATAAAGCTTCGCCTACTCCAATTCCCTGCGTTCTATTTTTCTAGGAATATAGCCACCCATTCAGTCACTCTTTTTTCTAGTCCAATAGCACTCATTTTTGCCAGTAGTCTTCCATGATCTACCCTATCAGATGCCTTAGATAGGTCAATCGCAATGCAGACCATTTGCACTCCTGAATCCAGGATATCTCTTATACCTTGCTGAAATCCTACAAGCTGAGCTTAAGTGGAATAACCTTTCCTAAACCCAAACTGCCTTCTGTCAAACCAGTTATTAATTTCGCCAACATTTCTAATATAATCAGAAAGAATGCTTTCCCAAAGCTTACTTGCAATGCATGTCAAACTGACTGGCCTGTAATTTTCAGCTTTATGTCTACCACCCTCTCTTTTATACACAGAGGCTACTATAGCAACTCTCCACTCATTTGCTATAGTTCCTTCAACCAAACAATAATCAAATAAGTATTTCAGATATGGTACTACCCATATATACCAACCCATTGCCTTTAGTATATCCCCAGAAATCTTATCAATTCCAGCTGCTTTTCTAGTTTTCAACTTTTGTATCTTACTTTAAATATCATTGTTATCATAGTAAAGTTTAATACTTCTTTAGTATTACTCACCTCCCCTATCTGGACATTATCCTTGTAACCAACAACGTTTACATACTGCTGACTGAATACTTCTGCCTTTTGAAGATCCTCGCATACACAATCCCCTTGTTCATTAATTACTCCTGGAATGTCCTTTGAACCTGTTTCTGCATTAACGTACCTATACATACCCTTCCATTTTTTACTAAAATTTGTATGACCACCAATTATGCTTGCCATCATGTTATCTTTAGCTGACTGTTTTGCTAGATTCAATTTCCTAGTAAGTTCCTTCAATTTCTCCTTACTTCCAGAAACATTTCTAACTATATTTCGTTCCAACCTCCACCTCCTTCTTAGTCTCTTTACTTCTCTGTTATAATATAGTGGATCTTTACCATTCCTTGCCACCTTTAAAGGTACAAACCTATTTTCACATTCCTCAGCAATTGTTTTAAACCCGTCCCAGAACCTGTCTACATTTATATTTACCATTTTCCAGCGATCATATTACTTTTTAAAAACTCCCTCATGTCTGTTTTATCAGCCATATGGTACTGCCTAATAGTCCGAATTTTAATACCTTCCTTTCTTTCACATTTATTTTTAACTACGACAAAAACAGCTTCGTGATCACTAATACCATCTATTACTTCGGTTTCTCTATAGAGCTCATCTGGTTTTATCAGCACCGCATCAAAAAGATTCTTCCCTCTAGTTGGTTCTATCACTTTCTGAATCAGCTGCCTTTCCCATATTAACTTATTTGCCATTTGTTGTTCATGCTTCCTGTCGTTCGCATTACCTTCCCAACTGACATTTGGTAAATTGAGATCACCTGCTACTATCACATTCCTTTCCATATCATTTCCAACATAGCTGATTATCTTATCAAATAATTCTGAATCAGCGTCAGCGCTACCCTTTTCCGGTCTGTACACTCCAAAGACATCAAGTTGCCTATTATCTACGGAGATGAGCCTTACACGCAGAATTTCATGTTTTTCATCCTTAACTTTTTCGTAGCTTACAAATTCTTCTTTCACCAGAATGAATACTCCCCCTCCTACCATTCCTATCCTATCTCTACGATACACACTCTAGTTCCGTGAGAATACTTTTGCATCCATTATATCATTTCTCAGCCATAATTTAACTCTTATTACAATATCTGGTAACTATATATCTATTGACCGGGCGAGTTGGCCGTGCGCGTAGAGGCGTGTGGCTATGAGCTTGCATCCGGAAGATAGTAGGTTCGAATCCCACTATCGGCAGCCCTGAAGATGGTTTTCCGTGGTTTCCCATTTTCACACCAGGCAAATGCTGGGGCTGTACCTTAATTAAGGCCACGGCCGATTCCTTCCAACTCCTCGGCCTTTCCTATCCCATCCTCGCCATAAGACCTACTGTATCTGTGTCAGTGCGACGTAAAGCCCCTAGCAAAAAAAATATATCTATTGAATTGCTTAATTCGATTCCTTTGTTTACAATGCTTCTACAGTTGAGCACTAACCTTTTTATGTCATGTCTATTTGTTTACAATGCTTCTACAGTTGAGCACTAACCTTTTTATGTCATGTCTACTTGATTTCGAGTTCCCTGTTCGCTTAACACTGCTCCCTAGGCCACCCCGTTTCCCTGAATGTACCTGCCTATAGCCCTTCTAAACAAGTTTCCTAACTTAAATGTACCACTGCGGTTTAAGTGAAGGCCATCTGAGCGCAGATCCCTATCTCCTACACACCCATTATGATCTAGAAATCTCACTCCCAGTTTCCCACATACCTACTACATAGTCTCATTTAAATCCCCAATCACTTTCCAGTCAGTATCCCTCCTACACAGTATTCCACTGATAACAATCTCCGCTTCCTTAAACTTCAACCGTGCTGTATTTACCAGATCCGACACATCCCCAACTATGTTGGTACTTATACCTTCTTTCCTTACGTTGTTAGTACCAACGTGAAACACTACACCTTCTCCTTTCCCTCTTCCTTCTCTTCTACTTTTCTCAACATCTGCCTCAACCTAATTCCTGAATAACACTCTGCCCTGGTTTCCTTTCCTCCACACACTTTCCCCACATGTCTAACAATGGAATCCCCCATGACCAGAGCCTCAACCCTACCCACCTCATTTGATCCCCTCCCCTCCCGGTCAGCCCTATCTTCTCTCACTGCTGCAGAAGCTACTTCCTCCTTCCTTTTCTCCCTCCCATGACCCTGTTCCACCTGTATTTTCCTTTTCACTACACTACATTTCCCTTTCCTACCTCTTCCCTTCCTCCTACTTCCACACATCTCAACAACAGTTCCCTGTTCCTCATCTTCCCTCGGTTGTTCTACCTGCAGTGACTCGTACCGATTTCTCACAGACACCTGTCCTGAATTCTGATCGTGAACAGAGCCCTTAGCCTGCAATGTCCTTCCCCTTAAAACATTGGACCACCTGTTTTCTACAATTACCCTATTTCCTTTCCATCTCTCTTTTAAACCTACTGTATCCTGTACATTATTAGGGAGGCCTACTTTCCTCCCTGTCCTCTGAGAGAATCCTAATTATCTCCCTAAAACTCCCCCACTCCTCCCTCATACTCCTTAATGCCTGACCACACCCACAGTTCCTGCCATTGCACTCCTTATCCATTATTTACGGAATAATGGGAAGAAAAGGAAAAATAAAATAACTTATTCTGTGCAAAATAAAAATTAAAGGAAAGAAATATTGCCTATAAAAATGAAAGGAAAGAAATATTGTCTAGGATAGTTCACAAAGATCACACAACAACAAAATACCGGTAATTAATATAAGCTATTACTACACTGCAATACTACTTAGTTGTACGAATTTTTTTCTACAGCACCCCAACAGAATGACAATTGCTGTTAATTACTGAAAACCGAAAGTAATACACAAGAATTAGGTCTACACAATTCTAAACTGCAGTTAAGTCTACCCTAATTACTGCAACAGAATACTAGTAAGAGAGTTAATACAGATACTACAGATACTATACTACACAAATATTTCACAGTAATAGAATAAACACACTAGTTTATAATAAGATACCTACTATAATACACTACAATGATTTTAAACTACGTTCAGATGAATACTAATCATAATACAACAGGTTATTACTAAGCACAACTGAAATGGAAATTACACTTAAAGTTTGAAATTCGCAAGACTACTCAAAATAATAGAATAAGCACTCTAATTTCTAATATCACTACAGTACACTACAACAGTCTTTAAACTACGTTCAGTCGTATCCTAATTACAATAGGTTATTATTAAGCAAAAATAGAAATGAAAATTTCTATTAGGCCTAAAGTTTGAAATTCGCAAGAACTACCGTACTCAAGGATTACCAAGGATTGTTACTTTCCTGCCACTTGGTAGCCCCTTTTGGTACTTCCAGGAAGGAGCTAGTGACTCACACGACCTGGAATCTCCCAGCCCCTTTATAGGATGGGGCCGGCCTTTCCGTGTATTGTTCTCGTCGGCCGGCTACCTCTGAGTTTCTTGTGGATTCTACGGGAGTGTTCTGCTGCTAGTCACCTCGCGAAATTTCTGGCTGATATCAGCCGAGCAATAAAAAGGAAGGCCAGCCGCGGACAGTCAGTCAGTGTTGGACTCGGAGTCAGAGTTGTACGCGGAGTCAAAGTAGGACTCGGAGTCAGTGCTGGACTCGGAGTGCCAGTTGGGCTCCGAGGTGGAGTCGGTGTGCGACTCCGTGTGTTGGGGTTCGGTGGCTGGGCTGAGGGCAACAGAGGTAGGTGTTGGCTGTCGCTAGTGTCCCACTGAGGTCTGAACCAGGAGCTGTTGTGGTGTCGGAGAGACCAGTGAGTAAGTGGAGACGAAAGAACGGAAGTCAGCGAGGGAAGCCGCTGTCGTGAGTGTGAAGGTAAATGGACCTGTGTGAATGTTCGCTGTTGTGAGTATCGTCCTGCTGTTGAATGTTGCTGAGCTGTTTGGTTGTTCACAGCATGTAACTGTGTGAATTACTGGACTGTCAGTGGACTCGGACCAACGAGCAGCCATCGTGTGTTGTGTAGTCAGTGGCCCTGTGTTCAGATCTAGCTGTCTACTCACAACTGCTGTATGAAGTGGCTGGACTTGGGGAAAGTGAAAGTAAGGGATAAGCGTCCGCAGGTATAGCAACAGCCTGGACCTCCTGCTGCGCCATGAGGAAGAGCTATTTGTAAATAGACAGTAATTAGTAAGTGTGGCCATTCATAATTGGTTAGAATTATGTGTGTGTGTGGGTATGGTGTGTGCATTTATTAGGTCATACTTCGTAAAATAAATTTATTAATGAAACAGATAGAGTTTTAAACGTAACAATGTGAATGGTGTGAATGTGTCGCTCATAGAGTGGGTTGGTGCATGAATTTCATTGGGCTTGGCAGACTGATAAGTAATAGCAAATTCTGACTCCGTGAGGAAAGCAACAGGAAACGATATCACTCCTCATTTTCTCTAGTATACTACTTAATTCGTGCCTATGCCATCTACGACAGCTGTTGGCGGAGCTGTTGGGGATTCAATCAGCCTACAGGCTGAAGGCTCAACATACAATATTGTATGTTGGGCCATATAATTAAATCAAGTCTGCTTTTATATGTTATACGTACTTTTATATCGTTACAAGAAGGAATTTTATACAAAAATGGTTTGCATAGTCAGAGAAATCATTTTCAGAGTAAGCTTCAAAATGAATTTCGCATGTAAACAACACTACAAGAAAGCATTCAAGCATAATTTTTTATGAAATTTTCTAGAATAGTTTCGATATTTCGTAAACATCTGACATTTGCCACACTGCCAGTGGATTTTTATCCTTTCAGCCATACTCTTCATTGTTCCTGCTTCATTCCTCCCGCAGTGTACGGCTACATGGTCGATTGCATCTAATTGAACTTGAGAACTTGGTGGATGCTCCCATTTATGACCTTGTTCCTTTCCTTCAAGTACTGGATTCTGATCCTCTTCATCCCGTTATTACTATTACATTATTATTGGATAAATGTGATGTCCATGATCATGGACAACATCACTGAAAGAGTTGAAGGACGAAACAACGAGATTATCAGACCTCGAGAACGTTAATCGAAAAGGGTTGAAGAAGATCTGAAAATTCGATTAAGAAGGAACGACTGAAGAAAAAATAGGTAATAATCAAAACGTCTTCTCAGGTCTTGCAAACTTAATATCGTCTAAGGTGTAGGAGAACAACAAAGATACTAGGAAGAGCCTGACAAAAGTAATTACAATCAATACGAGACTCAGTTGGCACCCCGTGAAGGGCACATACCTCTCACAAGCTGTGAGACTTTGGGAGGAAAATTACTTCCATTAAGGTATCATTCTTTAGGTTCTAAACTGATGGAAAACTCAGTGTTTCGGCATGTTTCTAATGAACAGTCGTCATTTCATCCTGATTAAGCACAGTTATCATTAGTTCTCAGAATTATTGTATTGTACTAAATGTAATGTGTATTTTTCATGCCATTAATGAGTTCATTGAATAACCTAGATCGTGGTTTATCTTGTAGGAGGATATTGGAGATACCATTCTATAGTAACAAGCAAGCAACACAGAGCTCGATAGTTGCAGTCGCTTAATTGCGGTCAGTGTCCAGTATACGGGAGATAGTAGGTTCGAACCCCACTGTCAGCAGCCCTGAAAAATGGTTTTCCGCAGTTTCCAATTTTCACACCAAAAAAATGCTGGAGCTGTACGTCAATTAAGGCCACGGCCACTTCCTTCCCACTCCTAGCTCCTTCCTGTCCCATCGTCGCCATAAGACCTGTCTGTGTCGGTGCGACGTAAAGTAATTTGCAAAAAGAAAAGCAAGCAACAAGGTTAAGTATACGAGACTATATATATTGTGTTCATAGCCGTTGGACGCGAAATCCAAACCACAGGAACGTAAGTTTTTCAATTCCAAAATCCCACATGCATTGTCCCTTGGTGAGATACTAGTGATGATTCCACTCCGCTGCCACATCCCTTTATACTGTGCGGTAAGAGGCAATGCAGTCATATGCCATTTAATTGTTTTATTTTTTGACAGAATGCTGTTGAACGCTGTGAGGAAAGCAATGGTAAATTAACTCTCTCCGCATTCTATCAATACACCTCTTACAGCGCCGTTATCGGTCTTTTGCTGCTTCCCTGTTTGAAGATCCAGCCAGCCTATGGGGCTGATGACTGAACAGATAGACAAGACCCAAGAACATACCGCTCATGAGTTGCAATATTGGCACAACTCAACAAATCAGGTTCTGAAATAAATGAGTACAAAATTTCCCTTCATAGCGAGAAGACAGAAATCATACGATTAATTTATGGAATGAAGAGCAAGCTGTACTAAATGGCTCGATAGGAGTTCGGTTGAAAAAAAAGGTTAATTAAAAATTGGCCTTTCATTCCCCTTACCGAATCCATGGCCTAGATGTTTAGAGATGTGTTACTATTGCTGCAATGATTTTTATAGATTATGCTGGACTCTCTTGAGAGTTTGAGGCTTATAATAATGAAACATTTTACGTACAATGCTAGTCAGCAATAACTCCGATTTCGTATTTTTGAGTTGTGTCACTATCGCAGGCCATGTTGACGCATACGATACTATTCATGTGTGAATTTAGCGGTCCATTAATCTAGCGAATAACTGACCTAACATACCCAAGCAGGTTGTGGAACGCAGCGCCTCATTGTAGTTCATTCAGCACGAGGTCTGCGGGTTTGCAGATAATGTCCCTCATGTCAGTACAAGCCCGCTAGCAGATAATTTGCTTGATGTAGGTACAAGCCCACATGTTCTATGTTAATGATATCATAATTAATAAGAAGAGATTATTCTGCAATTATATTCTGATTAAAATTATTGCTAATATAAAAGTCCTATGATGAAATTAGTCTACCAATTTTTCCGTTACGACGAAGAGGCCTGTTAGAAAATACAGAAAGTGGAGAGAAAACTGGCAGTTTGAATATGCCGTTATATCTCTTAGGATTGTGGAAATTTCGTGCCTATACGTGTACAAGTTTTACTCCAAACAAGACTGGCACATTTACTAACCTGTTGGTGTTACAGTCAGGATGACTTTGAAAATCAACTAGTCTGGGATTAGCTTTTGTTTGTGAATCATATGAGACAAAAAGCTATAGACATCGGATTATAGAAATTGTTTACAGAACTTAGTGCATAAGATATAAGGTGCTTATCTTTACAGACATTTGTACTGATACTGTACTCTCCGTGATGGATGGTAGTAACAGACTTATAAAATAAGGTAAAATGTTCGTTTATGGTGTTGTTTACCACTGATATAACTAAACCTACATTGTTTTCATTGAATGGAACTAAAGAGATTTCCGCCCGCTAGTAGTCTACTGAAGCTCTTGATTAGTCGAAATCATTCAAAAATATTAAATTTCGCCATTCTCAGAGTATGGAATTCTCATCCAGAGAACAAGAACGTTGCATCTAATCACTGCCTTCGTGATGTAGAAGCCGTACTGTAGATCCGATGACATCACACAAATAGGCGAACTGTTTCTTCCGTCCGACCCGTGCAATGCAAGGACATGATACGTCTGTACCTTGTAATTATGAAATATTCACAAATTTATTAACATTACAGGTGAGATCACTAACACCTATAATCGCATCATAACTCGTAAGTCAAGTCTATGTAATTGTATCAGAAGTAGGTATGAAGTGCGATCTACGCGGTCAAAGCTTGAGTGTTTCACTCATCAGTGCACCCAACAAATAATGATTATGCATTAATACAGATATGGAGACAACAAACGTACAATAATAATAATAATAATAATAATAATAATAATAATAATAATAATAATAATAATAATAATAATAATAGACTTTACCTCCATACATCTATATCTATATAAATAAAATTGTAGGGGGTCCGCTGTCTGTAATTTCCTTTGTTTCGCCAATTTTTCAGATATTTATCCCGTTTTGGTCAACTCAAGACCGAATCGGTGGTTTTTACGTTTCGTGTATGTTTGTTTGTTTATCTGTCTGTTTGTCTGTTCCACCATCACGTCGAAACGGCTGGAGAGATCTCAACCAAACTTCATATTTAGAGTATACTCATCCCGGGGAAGGTTTCGATATGCATATCGTTTTAAAATCTTTGAATACACGGGGGGTTTATAGGAAAACCTGAATGGTTTTTCCACCATCACTTCGAAACAGCTGGATAGATCTCAACCAAACTTCACATTTAGAGTTCACTCATCCCGGGGAAGGTTTAGATATTCATATTATTTTAAAATCTTTGAATAGACGGGGGGTTTATAGGAAAACCAGAATGGTTTTCCTCCATTTTCTCTTATACTATTGATTTTCTGTAAACTTAGTTTACCGTATGTGAAACGTCTCTTCGTTATAAACAACTTTCGTTATGTTCATAATTTACCTTACTCTTCACATGACGGAGAAATTGACAATTTTCAGCTGGTATCATGCTCTTCACTGAGTGACCGTTAGACCGACAACGAACCTACAGGTTACCATGGCAACGTCTCTGACTGCATGACAGCAGGGAAGTAACGTATTGCCATTTTCCTCATCATGCTTTTAAATTCGTGGTTGTTCCTTGGGTAGAAGGCAAGAGAGGCGTCAATAGGCCTATCTGCGGGATATTGGCGGAATATCGTTGGATGTTATAACCGCCCTCGAATAGACTAAGTAATAACACCATTAGTCATCTTCTTATTATTTGTTTACCTAAGAATCACTGGACCTAAATTTCTTCTCTGTTACCGCTTTATTATATCCATAACTCACAAGGGGCATTTGATTTTCCAATACATTCACTTGGCATTTACATATTTGTCGTCATCCGGCTGTCCTCAGTTATAATCCATTTTCTATTAGTTTCAACTTTCTTAACTGTATTATTTTCTTCCTTAATTACGCCGTATGTACGCGAGTGCTACAAACTACTGGATGTATTTCCAAAAAGACTCATATTTAGAATACACCTGTCCTTGATAGGTTTTTGGGAAAATATTGTTTCTAAATCCCTGAACTGACTGGGGGTTTATACGAAACCGAAACAGTGATTTTGCACTTCCACAAAATATACACAACCAAACTTAAAGGAAATCTACCTACCTTGGTAGAAGTTAATTTCTAAACCTTTTTTCTCATGTGCATCATTTCGATATGAGGATTAATAACGGAGATATCATTAACGGACCGTTTTTCTGTACAAGTCCCATCGGACTTAACTCACGAGCGGGTGCGTGTAAAGCGTATTCCTTACAACTTGAAAACTACTGAAGACATTCGAACCAAAATTTATATTTAGCATCCACCTGTCCAAAGGTAGGTTTTAAACGTAAATAACATTTCATGTTCCGGAATGGACTGGCGATTTATAGGGAACCGAAATGGTGATTTTACTCTTCCACAATATATACAGAACAAGACCAACCTGACTGGAAATCGACCAAATGTGATGGAATTCCACCTCTAAACCTTTTTTTCATGTGCATTTTTTCGTCACGAAGATTAATAAGGGAGATATCATGAATGGTCACTTTTGCAGGTTAAGTCCAGCCAAAAAAGTGTTTTACATGGAGCAGATTCCTTATCTATATATAATAAATCGTAACGACTGTGTGCCTCTACACTGACTATTTTGGCGAAATTTTCGTACAGCTTTCCGTTTAAGGGGTAATAATGATCTCCATAATTTTTGGTTTAGTTTCCTGAAAGTCCTAGTTTTTACCCGCCTCGCCCAAAATCCAGATTGCGGCATAATCTGCCAGAAGAAAAAGAGGATAATTGAAATTTGACAAAATTATACGTTTTAGCCTGTAACGAACGGAAAACTTTCTAGATCATTAAATTTTTCACTTTTATCCGCGAAGAACATCGAAATATGCAGGCAATTTTAATGATGGTGCAGACCTTCGGAAATTCCTATCACATAACGGATTTCACAATCTCCGCTCAATTTGGAATGATCTACAACCTTGGTCTTATGACTTTTTGCCGTATCTGTATCCCTTTTACGTTTGATTTTTCTCCATTAATCGATGTTGTCAATTTGGAATTTTCACATGCATAATTCATACTTTCAATTAGCCTACCTATATGAAATACAGAATCATCAAACTCTTCACACGAAAATTGGCCCACCCAGTAGCCATTTGTGAGTCAAATGCTATGTATGTAGCTGTCACATAATTATCCGAAAAGTAATGTAATGTGAGATAATCTTACAAACCCTTTACCCTGTTCCACGTTTCTAACTCAATCTGACCCATGAATAGATGACATATCATAGGACCAGCCATTTAGGCCACTAAATCCGGCGTGTCTTATGGTATAATCCTTTGTCGATATGGCGTACGTTTAGTAGCAGTTAATCTGTAAATGAAGGTCTTCAATATTGTAAACACGCATATACTTTCGTATGCCGATCTATATATATTCACGGATGTCGATTTGTAGCGATCGAGAAAGGGTGGGTCTGCTATTGACATCAGTACTCCCCACACCGACTTTGACTGGCAGTAGGAAAGGGTTCTTTCTCCAACTCCTGGGTAACTGTCATTAGTAAGGAAGGCCTACAATTGTAATGAATAGTTCTCTTCTCGATTTGACTTGCAGAAGGCAAGTGAGCATGCAGTTTTGTTTAAAACTCCCCTACCCGATTGTGTTTGGCAGTAGGCAAGGGTGCCCGCCATTATAAAGAAATGTCCTCATCTAAAATGTGACTGGCATTAGGCATGGTGGCCTGCTATTTTGATGGAAACTCACCAACTTGGTGTGACTGGCAGTAAGCTGGCTGGCAGTAGGAAAATGGGCCTGGCATTATAATGATAACTGCACAACTCAATTTCGAGTGATAGTAGGGTAATTGCCTGCCATTATAGTAGAAACTCGTCAACTGTAATCTGTCTGGAAGTAGGAAAGGGGGCTGCCATTTTAACGAAAACTCCCCAAATCGATTCTGTCCGCGTAGTAGGCAATGGGGCCTGCAATTATAATGTAAACTTCTCAACTCGATTGTGAATGGCAGTAGGCAAGTGGGCCTGCCGTTATATCACAAATCCGTAACAAACACTTTGCATTGGAAACAACGTACGGGGACCTCATCATGCTCTTTCTCGGATAACGCTAAAAGACACGCAATTTTAAAACAATCTTATTTACTGCATGTACACTATTTACTTCGATATTCGAATACAATGTAGAATACCGTAGCGAAGCACGGGTACATTCGCTAGTATGGCAATAAATACAGTACGGTAGCTTTCTTGTTATTTTGTTATTTTTCCTTGACACTTCTGGCACTATTCTTCGAAAGCTTTCTTGAAACCACTTCTTCCACACAATAATTAGTATAATTTTTTTGTTTAGGACCGGGCGATTTGGCTGTGCGGTTAGGGGCGCACAGCTGTGAGCTTGCATCCGGGAGATAGTGGGTTCGAACCCCACTGTCTGCAGCCCTGAAGGTGGTTTTCCTTGGTTTCTCATTTTCACACCAGGCAAATGCTGGGGCTGTACCTTAATTAAGGCCACGGCCGATTCCTTCCCATTCCTAGGCCTTACCTGTCCCATCTTTGCCATAAGACATATCTGTGTCGGTGTGACGTAAAACAAATAGCAAAAATTTTGTTTTCCCAAATACTCGTATGAAAGCACTGACCAGTAAAATCTTTTATTTACTTCCCACATTCACGGAAATTGCCGAGGAATTGTTTTTACTCGCATTAATTTGGGGGAGAAAAGGCAGCGCCTACTCAACATTACTAACCCAAGAAATAACCATATGTAAGTTCAGTAGGTTAGTGTCCACTTTTATGCTTGTTCTTTATCAACAATAAAACGCCCTGCTGTAAATTTGTGTAACAAGAAAGTCAAAAGCAGAACTCATCATCAGCTCTGGAAAATGAGTGATACACACTCCTTTATTCTTCGTAATGTAACGGTTCAAATCCCGTTACAAGATGATATCTGTATTATTATTATTATTATTATTATTATTATTATTATTATTATTATTATTATTATTATTATTATTATTATTATTATTATTATTATTATTATTATTATTATTATGTCCGTATTATTATTATTTTATCTGTGAGATTACTATTATTTTGTTATAATTATTATTCAATTCGATTATGCATTGCTTGTCGCTTGCGTATTTGTAATTGAGTGTATGCATATATACGTATATGTAGATTAACATTAAATACCTGTACAGTGAGAGTTTCGATATATCAGTTGTGGATCTGACGTTGTTATATTTTGCACTACTGGCGATTCTGCCAAGTCATCGCCACGTCATGGCTACGTCATCGTGCTCACTTAGCACTGAGCTCTGTTCCTTTGAGTTTCTTAGGGAGCTCCGGGGGATTTCACCATTACATGCAACAGTTTGAGGCGTTGTGGGAGTATGCCATTGTTATTTCTGGAGATTACGTAACTGTGTCAACCAACGTCTATAAAAGGTGGATGCATATTGTAGCGTCAGTCATTAGTTAAGCGGAAGCTGAACAGTGAAGAAGTCTACGAGATGAAGAGGCCTCAGTCGGTCAGTCAACGAGTGTGAACGAGAGATGGAGAAGACTCAGTGAGCCATTAATTATCGGTCATTGAGAGAGTGAGGCCAAAGTTGGTCCGTCACTTAGTTGAAGACACGGACGCAAGGGCTTACCATTTAGTCAGAGAGGAATACCACCTGCTATGAGGTAATACCATATTGACTTACAAAGAAGTCAGATGATATGGAGAAGAAGCAGTCATAAGGATGTATCACCAAGTTAGGCGTGACACATCTGCAGTAAACACCAGATCAAAGGATTACGTCGTAATTACACTCAAAGTGTTGAAGGTACAGTCAAGTGAATCAGTGAGGGAAATATTTCGTATAAATTGTTAAATGTCCGGTCAAGAAGAATTCAAATTCATGCCTATTTTCTTTCAGTTGCAATGTCATAATTTCATATTCTCATCTGTTTTATCGCAACAAGACTCACTATTTTTATATATTGTTTAAAGAATATATTTTGTTCTATCAAACGGATTCATAGTTTTATTTCAATGAGAGTAAAATAACCTCAAAATTAATGGGGAAACCGAACGTCAATCTCCTTTTCCCAGAACTTATATGGTATGTTGTCAAAAGTAAGCTTATTACTCCACACCCTGTTAGTTTAGTATTAAAAATATCTCAGTAACAGGAATTTTTTCAGTTGAGATTTTCGATTTTCATAAAGGTAACCTGCCCTCATACGAAGAAAATGAAAATATTAATGTATATTTACTTGTATAGGTATTTTATTTTCCCCGTCGTACGCAAAAGTTCTTTGCATTGTGGCAACTGTGAACTTTCACACACTGTATTTCAATTTGCAACACATATTTCCACAATAACGTGTTATACGATAACGATTAAATGAACAAATTCCATGAGAAGTATTACGCCCCTTGATTTTATATTACTCGCCACATGAAGATACCTACCTAACCTAAACTATGAGGTCTCATAATCTTAATAACAGCTGTTTACGTAAATCCTGATGTGATAAATTTAAAGAACAAACATACAATATACTTAAATACAAATTTCTGTTTTGAACAGTCACAATTATCCAATGAATTCCCCCCAATCCTTATGAATTACATTCATAATTACAATTTGTAACATTCGCTTAGCTCGCCTCAATTCATCAGCTGGTGGGCTTGGCGTGCTTTCTTACAGTACGGCCTGTATATTGCGAAGGCAGTGATCTGATCATATGCACATTCTGCTCTCCTTCCTTCTGGACACTCACTGTCAGGGTGACTGGATCGAGTTACACAATATAAATACTATATGTATAAATAAAACTTACTTCGGTGTATTCTCACAGAATTTTGCGGAAAAGAAGAGTTTAAGAATAAAACAAAAGCTGTGTGTTTTGCATCGGACTGTAATTACGTGTGACGTTCTAGAGGTTGTGTCCCAGTGTATCAGATACGAGAAAGAACTCGCCTTCCGTGTAACTGTGCAACACATAGGTATGCGTCACGTTCTCAACTTCCTGAGAAAATACTCCTATGATGAAAATGTAATGTGTTTTTCTGAAATCATGATAACTACTGGATAATGTTACCATTAGAATCAAAAAACATGACCAAAAAGTAAATCTAGAGATTAATTAATTAACTAATTAAAATACTATTGAATGATTGACACAACTTGCAAGCAAAATAGTGAATCTCTTTATCAATGTTTTAATCGTTTAACTAATGCAATGTGTGGACTGGTCATCCGCCCGTGTAAGGTGCCGCTTAATAATTTAATTGGTGTGTTTTTAGTTCTGTCTATAATTGTTCAGTTTCACTGTGTATAATGGTTCCTTGTTTTATGTAATAGAATTGTGAACATGTATCTGGGCTAAATGCCTGCAATGTTCAATAAATTACTTACATACTTACTAATGCAATGGGCCGTATATAGGGCGCAAAGCCGGTGGTTGAAGAACTCATAAGGCCTGCAGCTAACTTAGTTACAATTTCCTAAGTTTGCAGACATTCACAATCTCTTACAGAGAAGATGTAAGAGCTGTTTCTCTTGTATTTCATCAGCTTGCTCCACTCCTCGTACTCCTATTGGAAATCGTTGGTGGCGGTGCCGCCTCCTTCACAAGAAAGAGATTGAACAGCTGCACTTTTTAATTTACTTTTTCACTCAACTTGCACCAGTGATACGAAACAAATATTCTCTTTTTAAGTACACGCTATTATTGGTAACTTATGTTATAGCTTTATGTTCAAAACTTTTTAAGAACGCGCTATTATTGATACCGTATTTTATAAATGTATGTTCAAAATTTTCTACGTCTGTGAATTCTAGAATGGCATAGCAGGGACTTTGATAAGCAACCAGTAGCGTAGCCAGGATGGACCGATGGTGGGGGTCATAGTTACAAAATGTTGATAGAACATAATGAAGATGCTTGTGCATGTGTGGTGCGCGCATCCATCAGTGTCATAAGAACAATGATACATCTGAATTATGTTGATATTCATATTGCAGTATCGGTACACTACAAAATCTTACATTAAAATACAGAACAAGAACAATAAGATAAAGGCAAATAGTTTTACAACGAATTGTGTGTTCAGATTACAATATAAAATCCAAATTCTGATGCTGCTTAGAAAATAGGTTCAAGAGATCTCTTGCCGTTTTACAATTATATCTCTGTTAATGTTCAAAAGAGCAGCCTACTGAGCCGGCATTCACTTGTTTATTTTCAGTTTCTGTTTATTTTCTTTTGTAAAATTGTAATCGAACGCCTCTGTGGTGTAGTGGTTAGTGTGATTAGCTGCCATCCTCGGAGACCCGGGTTCGATTCCCGGCTCTGCCACGAAATTTGAAAAGTGATACGAGGGCTGAAACGGGGTCCACTCAGCCTCGGGAGTTCATCTGAGTAGAGATGGGTTCGATTCCCACCTCAGCCATCCTGGAAGTGGTTTTCCGTGGTTTCCCGCTTCCCTTCCGCTTCCTTCCCTCTTCCTTGTCTATCCCTTCCAATCGTCCCATCCCCACGCAAGGCCCCTCTTCAGCATAGCAGGTGAGGCCGCCTGGGCGAGGTACTGGTCATCCTCCCCAGTTGTATCCCCCGACCCAGTCTGAAGCTCCAGGACACTGCCCTTGAGGCGTTAGAGGTGGGATCCCTCGCTCAGTCCGAGGGAAAATCCGACCCTGGAGGGTAAACAGATAAAGAAGGAAAAGAAGAAGAAGAAAATTTTAATCGGAGTGGGGATATTCTGATCCCCAGTAAACACCTCGGTTATCCCCCCCCCCCTGTAAGCAACCCTTCGCTGTAACTGGATCGAGAAGCACAATATGCGAAGGGCGTATTATATTGTTATACACTTTATTTTCTACCCAAATGAAGTACATTACACATCAGTTGTTACGTCCACCTTCTCCACATAATCTCCTTGTAACTGTATGCAATTTTGCCATCGATGTGTCAGTCTCTCCAGACCTTCCTGAAACCATTCTTTCGGAGTGTTGCGCACCCATGCATTAATAGCTGTGTCCAGTTCTGCAAAATCCGCAAAACGGCGACCACACAGATGTTTCTTCATGTTCCCGAACAGGTAATAATCACTTGGTGCCAAGTCGGGAGAGTATGGTGGGTGTAGTAGCATCGTGAATCCCATTCGATCATTGGCAGCCATGGAGCCATGTCTCATCACCAGTCACAAGCCTAGCCATGAAGTCGGCTGGGTCTTGATTATGGCTTTGCAAAAGTTCTCTGCACAGGTCTACACGCCTCTGCTTTTCATCTGCAGACAAGAGTCTAGGCAGCTACGTGTATGACACCTTCCCCAACTGTAAGTGGCCGTGCACGATCCGCTGCAGGGTGTTTCGGCTAATTCCCGTGGCTGCCTCCATTTCCGTAAATGTGATGCATTTGTTTCCTTAGATAGCCTCTTCGACCCGGACAATGTTGGCTGGTGTTGACACTGTCACATTCCTTCCAAAAGTGGTTCTCTTGTCCACCGATGTGCGCCCTGTTTTCGAACCTTCCACCCAGTTGTGACTGCGCATGTTCTCCACAGACTGCTACCAAGCGCCGATGAATTTCTGAAGTGGTCACGCCTTCTTTCCATAGGAACCAAGTCGTATAGCGCTGTCCCTGACGGTTGCTTTCCATGTTGTCTGCTCCTACGCTGACAGTGTTGTTATGAAATGGCTATGACGAGTGCATTCTTTGGCCCCTGTGCTACCAAACGGTGGAAAAAGACACTAGTTACACATCACCACCTTCAAAAGTGAAATGTGAACCACAACCGGGCGTACAAAAAATAAAAAGCAAAATACAAGGAAACCTTAGACGCAACAGATCACTAATGGCCTTGACCTGCGAAGATGATTACTGCTCATCAAAATCGACTGTCACGTGGTCAGCGTAACGACATCCCCTCGGTTCAAGCACTCGATCCAGGATTTAAATCATTAGACTGGGTGAGAATCGAGTCTGAGGCCTCCAGGTAACAGGCAGGCAAGCTACCTCTACAGCAGCCTACAGCATCGTATATTTGCATAATTCTCTTCTATCGTCAGGTAGGGAGAAATTACTAGCTTCTGTTTCAATACAATTTGAGATTACAAGTTGATAGGATTATAGCAGCCGCTTGGTTAAACAATTTTGAGTAGCATCTAGTGGCCAAAACGCTTGTATTTGACACAGATCAAAGCTAAGAAAGTCACTCGCATCTTTTAAAGTGACAATTTAACTAGACATAATTTAGGCATCATTTTCAACAATTATGTCTCTGATTTTGGTAGAAAAACTCTTGTCTGAGATAGGTGCAAAGAGCTGTCTGAGGCAGGGGGAGGAAAAGGTAAAGTAGGGAATAATTCTAACCCAAGAGTATAGAAGTCTCCCCTGTGGCACATAGTTTTTTTAATTTTTTGTGGTTTTTTCGTCGCACAACACACGCAAATTTTCGGTGACGGGAAGATGCGGGAAAACTAGGACTGGGAAATTAGCGGACATGAACTTCGTTGAAGTACAACACCATGAAAATGGAAAGGCGCAGTCGACCACCATCCAGATTAACAGAAATGAATGCAAGCTTTCAGTTATACGACTCGTATTTCAAAATCAATTCGCTCTGTACTTTTGGAACTGTATGTTGACTAATGGGCCCAGATGAGTATAGCATTGCCTCCAGTGCCTTTCTTCAAGCCCATTCAGTCATGTTTCCTGTTCGAAATCCTTTGGCGAACCCCTGTGGTATTACAATCTCGATGGTTTCAGGTTCTGCAAGTTCTCCTTTTTCCCCAACTGTAATTGTATTTTCCTCCCTTTAACTGTTACAATCATCTTCCAAAAGTTCAAGGGTCCTCACCTTCATCTTCCTTATTCAGACTCCCTTGATCAAACGTTGAACTCTTCCAATCTTAACGGTATTAGGTTAATAATAATAATAATTTCGTGTGGCTATTTCTAGCCGAGTGCAGCCCTTGTAAGGCAGACCCTCCGATGAAGGTGGGCGGCATTTGCCATTTGTAGGTAACTGCGTGTTATTGTGGTGGAGGATAGTGTTATGTGTGGTGTGTGAGTTGCAGGGATGTTGGGGACAGCACAAACATCCAGCCCCCGGGCCATTGGAATTAACCAATTAAGGTTAAAATCCCCGACCCGGCCGGGAATCGAACCCGGGACCCTCTGAACCGAAGGCCAGTACGCTGACCATTCAGCCAACGAGTCGGACTGTATTAGGTTTATGAGGTTACTTTTTGTTATAGTTACTTTACGTCGCACCGACACGGACGATGCTGGGATAGAAAAGGGCTAGGAGTTGAAAGGAAGCGACCGTGGCCTTAACCAAGGTACAGCTCCGGCATTTGTGTAGTGTGAAAATGGGAAACCACGGAAAGCCATCTTCAGAGCTACCGACAGTGGGGTTCGAACCGTATATCTACCGAATGCAAGCTCACAACTGCATGCCATTAACCGCGCGGCCAACTCGCTCGGGTTTTATGAGATCTAGAGAGTCGTTTACTTCCACACATTTCACGACCCACTTCTTTATTTTGACCAAACCTTCATTCTTCAAGGCGTAGGACGGCTTCCACACTCGTCTATGACAAGATTAAACGATTTCCCCTTAAAACAAAGATCACCATCATAGACTGAACTCTTCCTTCCTTCCTTCCTTCCTTCCTTCCTTCCTTCCTTCCTTCCTGCCTTCCTGCCTTTTAGGCAAAGGCATAACGTCGCACTAACACCAGTGTTTCCAAATTGGGTCCCATAGAATAAAATTTCAATTTCCAAACTGGCTCCTGAGTTACATCGGAATTGTCTCCTAACCACTGCAATGGCACCCACTGCATCAAAATTTTCCTTACCAGTATAACAATATTACGACTGTCTACATGGCGTAGGTCTCGTTGAAGATTTTATTCCAATTGTGCAGCACTTCAGTCATTGGCTTCTTTTTTAAGATTTTTAGTTGTACTTTAACTGAATCTTACTGTTACATGCATAGACCCACCATTTTGGTTTAATTAAGTCATCAAGAGCATTACTTTGTAAGCACATATGTCGTGTATGACTTATTTTACATTTCTGGATAACACTGAAACTCACTTTTGAAATTTGGGGCATTACCGAATTTTGTAACATATATCTTTGGAAAGGTGAATTCGAATTGGATTGAATTATACCATTACAGCTCTTATCAGACTTTAACATCACAAATTATAACCTCACGGAATTATATGACTTACACGCGCCGACTGGAACGGAAAAATACAGAGTGGTACAGTTCACGCGTGCTCAGGCTATATAATTAGCCAGCCGTGTCGCTAGGCAACCAGCCACATCCATTCGCCTCTTACCTGTACTTATCATAGATCACATTGAAATAAAATTGTATTTAATTGACTATCTGTCGCGTATTTCATTTCGCCTTAAGTCAGACTTGCGTTGCATGACGTTGTCACGTAAACCCAGGGGCAGTTCCTCAGCTCTCCCTACCCGTAAATTAGGATAAGAGACATGGGAGGTAATGAGCTCACACTAAACCGGCACAATAAGAAGAAGAATCCTATGGTCTCAGCTAGCGGTTTGCAGACCATTTCAAGTGATATTATTACATAGGTAGCCTGCGTACGAACTCCGACGCTGGGTTTGTGTTGCTGTCTTGGAGTGAAAGCGGAACACGTATGAACTGGGTCTAAGGCTCAGAAAGCAATCACTTTGTCGTATGACGCTAATCCCACTATATATTTTAATAAGGCTATAACAGTGACATGAAGTACCAACATTTTAGCCCACGACTTCGGCCTGGATTGAACCTAACAACTGGGGAGCAATCTACCACTGATCTACTGACACGGCTGCAATGCTAGTTGCAGATGTAGGACTAGCAAGTACTTAGATCATTATTGCAGGCTTGGAGACTGAACCGTGAATGGCACACCGATCTATAATATAATTTATTTCATTTTTTATTTATCATGGAGAACAGAAATTATAAGAGCAATCCTCATGATAGTTAATACCTTCTATTTCATAACATAGAGATAGAGAGGCTAATCCATTTTAAGTCTGAATAAGGAGGTTATTTATTTATTTATTGATTTATTTATTTACTTATTTATTTATTTATTTATTTATTTATTTATTTATTTATTTATTTATTTATTTATTTATTGAGATAAACTATGTTTATTTTGACCATTTACCGACTAGAATAAAAGTTTGCCAAAACCCAAATAAATATCCAAATTACTTTATACTTTCGCGTAGAAGTGGAATAAGAAACCAAAAAGGTGCTGAAGTTTTATCTTAAATAGTAATGTTATAGTTTTTACGTCCCAGCAATTATTTTACGGTTTCTGGAGACGCCAAGGTACTGGAATTTTGTCCTAAATTAGTTCAATTACCTGCCAGTAAATCTACCGACACGAGACTGACGGATTTGAGCGCCTTCAAGTACAACCGGTCTGAGCCGGGATCATTAATAATGTTATTGGCTTTACGTCCCACTAACTACGTTTTTAGATCTTCGGAGATGCCGAGGTGCCGGAATTTGTCCTAAATAAGTTCAATTACGTGCCAGTAAATCTACCGACACGAGACTGACGGATTTCAGCGCCTTCAAGTACAACCGGTCTGAGCCGGGATCAATAATAATGTTATTGGCTTTACGTCCCACTAACTACATATTTAGGTCTTCGGAGACGCCGAGGTGCCGGAATTTTGTCCTAAATTAGTTCACTTACCTGCCAGTAAATCTACCGACACGAGACTGAAGGATTTGAGCGCCTTCAAGTACAACCGGTCTGAGCCAGGATAGAACCTGCCATTTTTGGTTCAGAAGGCCATCACCTCAACCGTCTGAACCACTCAGTCCGGTTATTTTCTTAGAAATATTGAAACTTTTGTAACTTGTGGAGGTATAGAGGGAATATCACCAAAATAGTGATATTGGCTTTAATTAGTCAAGATACGGAAAATCCTAAAATTAAAATTAATGTGAGTAAATGCGCACTTTCTTTTGGGTTTAAAAGGACACTTAAATAAATAAATTCTGATCCCACTAGATTCTTAATTAGTGTACTTTTAAATAACATTTTATATTCTATTTAGGAATCATTGACTCAATAGACTGCATCTTTAACATGTTAGGAAAATTACCCCAGATTTCTCCCCGAGACTTAAGAGGTTATGATGGATGCTCTTGTAGGCGTTATCCAAAAAGTAAAACATTTTCACGTCTTACTTCTGTAAATTATTCCCATAAGATAAATGGTAATGTTCTATTGTCGTGACTGCAACGTATTTCTTCACGATACATTCATCATATATCATAATGATTTAGTGAACGTTGTCCGTTATTTATAGATTTTTATATCTTTCGTCTTTCCTGAGCTGTCATCGCGTAATGAATAAAATATTGAATAGAAATGTCAACCAATAGTTTCGTATAGAGGCCATCAGTTGTGATTTCTGTGACTGGAACATGTCTGGGCCACTGAGTTGCGAAGTGCACTTCAGTGTAATACTTGACAGCCGGCACATCCACAGCTAGCATTTTGCGCTGGGCTTCATTAGGTCTTCACCCACGACCCTCCAACGATGTTGCACTGTTTAGAGGCATTATAAGAAGTAAAACAGAACATATGAATTTCGTGACGCATAATCAATATGATACTGAGTTCTTTACGAGGGGGGGGGGGTGGACGCTTCTGAATTAATAATAATATTATTGGCTTTACGTCCCACTAACTTTTTTTATGGTTTTCGGAGACGCCGAGGTGCAGGAATTTAGTCCCGCGTAGTTCTTTTACGAGCCAGTAAATCTACCGACACGAGTCCGACATATAGTACAGTTTGTGAACAAGTGACTGAACATCGAACGTTTTCAACAATTTTCTAAAAATTTGCCGATTTGACCGTCTAAATATCAACTTCGATCCCTCGGTGTATCTGTCTCTGATCCCGAGATAATGGTTCCACAACGGTTGCCCTACGACCCTTAGGGATGAACTTATATGTGGTCGAATATGTGAGAATTTCTTAATTTGCTTCATATCGACTTTGAATGTAAATACCGATCCATGATTTGTGTATTCTTGAGTACAGAATTTTACGCCTCATATAGCGGTGCCATTGCGGTATACTTAGAATAACAATTACAACAGAACTTCCATTGTGTACGAAGTTTTGAAAATTACCAAGTGCGTTGAAACATTTTTTCAATTTGCTTTACGTCGCACCGACACAGGTGGTGGTGGTGACTATTGTTTTAAGAGGAAGTACAACTGGGCAACCATCCTCCATATAACACTAATCAGAGAGAAAAAATGGAAGGGGTCCGACACTTCGAAAAATGAAGGTATCGGCCAAAGGAAGACAAGGGCCACGAAGGGCATGAAAATGAAAGACTCCCTAGGCATCCATACGTAATACCGTCGGGGTGTGAATAGACAAGAGTTGACCAAGGGATGTCGGATAGGATAGAAGAAAGTGAGGAGCCTGGCACAAGTAAGTGGAAGCAATGTCAGGACTCAGCTAAGGGCCCCGTGGTCGCCACGCTCCAAAGTTCTGAGCCCCTGGGGCCCCTTTTAGTCGCCTCTTACGACAGGCAAGGGATACCTTGTGTGTTATTCTACTGCCCCCACCCACAGGGAGATCGCACCGACACAGACAGGTCTTATGGCGACGAAGTGACAGGAAAGGGCTAGGAATGAGAAGGAAAGAAGGAAGCGGTCATGGCCTTAATTAAGGTACAGCCCCAGCATTTGCTTGGTGTGAAAATGAGGAAACCACGAAAACTATCTTCAGGTATGCCGACAGTGGGGATTGAACCCACTATTTGCGCGACGCTAACCGCACAGCCAGTTCGCTCGGTGAAGCTTATCATCGGGCGATATAATTACCCATTCGTGTCGCTAGGCGACCAGCCAGATGAGTTACTTCACAATAAATATTATCAATAACATAACAGCCGTAAAGGTAATAGTTAATACGTTTTTTATTTATTTCGTTTTACCTATTCATTGACCGAGCTCGATAGCTGCTGTCGCTTAAGTGCGGCCAGTATCCAGTATTCGGGAGATAGTAGGTTCGAACCCCACTGTCGGCAGCCCTGAAGATGGTTTTCCGTGGTTTCCCATTTTCACGCCAGGCAAATGCTGGGGCTGTACCTTAGTTAAATCCACGGCCGATTTCTTCCCATTCCTAGGCCTTTCCTATCCCATCGTCGCCATAAGACATATCTGTGTCGGTGCTACGTAAAGCCAATAGCAAAAAAACAAAAAAAACTATTCATTGATGTGATGCCTGTCCATTACTTACCTTTCGTCTCTTACTGTAGCACTTAAAAATAAAATTACTTTGAATTAACTCTATAATTTGTCCTTAATTTCACCTGAAATCAAACTCGCGCCAGCCGACATTGTCATGAAAACTCAGTGAGAGAGTCCCTCAGTTGTTTCTCCACTGTAAATGTTTTTATTTAAATGATTTCATACAGTTATCTTCCACCCACCGCGCTCATGTAAGTATTAATAAGTTTGCAGTGAAATTATAAACACATAATTAATTTTGAGGAAATTAAAGCTAGAATCATCCTGCGGAGTTTGTATGAAGGTAAGACTGTTTACGATAGTCCCTTAATTGCATCCGGGAGAAAGTGGGTTCAAACCCCACTGTCGGTAGTTCTGAATATGGTTTCCCGCGGTTTCCCAGGCTGTACCTTAATGAAGGCCACGGCCGCTTCCGTCCCAACCCTAGGCCTTTCCTATCCCTTCGCCGCCATAAGACCTATCTGTATCGGTGCGACGTTTTACAAATTGTAAAAGTAGTCCCGTAATGATCACATTTTTAAATCTCAAATCCAGCGTTCCCATTATATCGTAGAAGAAAATGTTAATGCATAACGGAATGCATTGTTTAAAATAATAATTGAGTATTCGTGGCAATGTCAAACCGAAAAATCTTATCAAACTTATTTAACAGTGGCATTCTTCCTGTAACTATAAACGGATCTGCTGTAAAGTATCAGAAAAAAATTAAGAATGTAGGAATTCCTATGCACAACAGTCTGTAGGACCAGGTGAGTTGGCCGTGCGGTTAGGGGCGGGCAGCTGTGAGCTTCCATCCGGGAGATAGTGGGTTCGAACCACATTGTCGGCAGCCCAGAAGATGGTTTTCTATCCTTTCCCATGTTAATACCAAGCAGATGTCGGGCTGTACCTTAATTAAGGCCACGATCAGTTTCTTCCCACCCCTAGCCCTTTCTTATCCCATCGTCGTCATGAGACCTATCTGTGTCGGTGCGACGTGAAGCCAACTCTAAAAATAAAAACAAACATTTGATCAATAAAGTGTCTTGTATATTGCATTAATTCCGTCAAAATTCGCTGTAATCCTATTCACGTGTGCAAAAAATGGTTGTATACATATCTTTCAAAAGACATCAGTTCACAAACTGTGAATGACCACAAGGATCCTCAATTTTTACAATTTAGTATGGATGAAAATGACAACCGAAAAATATTAAAATTATTGTACAGAAAGTAGACACTAAATGATTTATCATTTAGGAGCAGTATAAGTGATGACTATACGCCTCTGTGGTGTAGTGGTTAGTGTGATTAGCTGCCACCCCCGGAGGCCCGGTTCGATTCCCGTCTCTGCCATGGAATTTGAAAAGTGGTACGAGGGCTGGAACGGGGTCCACTCAGCATCGGGAGGTCGACTGAGTGGAGATGGGTTCGATTCCCATCCTCGAAGTAGTTTTGCGTGTTTTCCCACTTTTCTTCCAGGCAAATGCCGGGATGGTACTCAACTTAAGTCCACGGCCACTTCTTCCCCTCTTCCTTGTCTATCCTTCCAATCTTCCCATCCCACACAAGGCCCCTGTTCAGCATAGCAGGTGAGGCCGCCTGGGCGAGATACTGGTCATTCTCCCCAGTTGTATTTTCTGACCCAATGTCTCACGCTCCACGACACTGCCCTTGAGGTAGTAGAGGTGGAATCCCTCGCTGAGTCCGCGGGATAAACCAACCCTGGAGAGTAAACAGATTAAGAAAGAAGAAGATAAGTGATGATTTAAAATTGTCACCGAATCTTTTAATATTACGGTGTTTTCATCTACTGCGAGTTTTTATTTACCGAATGAATATAGATTTCAATATTGATAGAAAACCGTAGCTGATTGAAACTGGGGGATAGACTATTCTACCCGCTGCTTGCTTAATGTTTCGAATGTTAAAACCAAATGCATCCTATTGTTTGGCCACATCCTATTTTCACCTGAGTATAGTGCATGCTCAGGAACATCGATGAGAAAAATAGAATAGTCGCCGAGATTCGAGCGTCAGAGATTCCAACAGCCTATCATCCTCCAAATTACACGCCTACGAAGGAGTGTCCAGTAGCTGGAAGCATGCACTTGTGAAATACTCGATTGTGGAGGTGAATGCCGTGTGCAAGAGGGAGGCAGGTTGGTGAGTGTTCATCTAAATGCTAGAACACTATTGACAATCACCTCGCAGCTTTACTCGAGAGCTGAGCCACAGAGCGGAAGTCACTTGGCTCGTTAAATCCCTGTGTTGAGTGATGGAGAAGGTGCTTGTGTGATTTCCCATGTCTCCGTTCAATTATGAGCTTGTAGAGGCCTTCACAATACCCCGCACACGTTGGCGTTATCGGACTTTCTCTACTTGACATTCCAGGTGTAACGTTATAAACAGTACTATGGACATGTTTTCAAACGAACAGCCTTCGTTGAACAATTCAAATACAGTACACCGGTATATCGAAGAGTGATATAACGATAAACCCAAAACCCCATGGCACTACAGCCCTTGAAGGGCCTTGACCTACCAAGCGATCGCTGCTCAGCCCGAAGGCCAGCAGATTACGAGGTGCCGTGTGGTCAGCACGACGAATCCTCTCAGCCATTATTCTTGGCTTTCTAGACCGGGGCCGCTATCTCACCGTCAGATAGCTCCTCAATTCTAATCACGTAGGTCGAGTGGACCTCGAACCAGCCCTCAGGCCCAGGTAAAAATTCCTGGACCGAGCTCGATAGCTGCAGTCACTTAAGTGCGGCCAGTATCCAGTAATCGGGAGATAGTGGGTTCGAACCCCACTGTCGGCAGCCCTGAAGATGGTTTTCCGTGGTTTACCATTTTTACACCAGGCAAATGCTGGGGCTGTACCTTAATTAAGGCCACGGCCGCTTCCTTCCAATTCCTAGCCCTTTCCTATCCCATCGTCGCCATAACACATATCTGTGTCGGTGCGACGTAAAGCAAATAGCAAAAACAAAATCCTGGCCTGGCCGGGAATCGAACCAGGGGCCTCCGGGTAAGAGGCAGGCACGCTACCCCTACACCACGGGGCCGGCTGATATAAAGATAAACTCACATTAAACGATATTTCCGTTCGGTCATGGCCAATTTTCTATCTTACTAGTGTTATTTGTCATTCCTTACAGGGATGAAAGAGTCCGGCTCCATGGCTAAATTGTTAGCGTGGTGGCCTTTGGTCCAGGGGGTCCCGGGTTCGATCCCCGTCGGTTCGGGCATTTTAACTTTCATTGATTAATCCCGTTGGCTCGGGACCGAGTGTGTGTGCCGTCTTCATCATTAGAAATAATCATAGTTGGGACTCTGTAGTGTAGCGAGCATCAGCCGATGGGTGAAGGGGGGAGTGCGGTTATAGATACAGTAGAACATTATGAACGTGTGTGGCGTGCACATTCAAGATTTGTTATTATAAGAATGCTGATACAAGTGAATTATGTTGATATTCAGATTGCAGTACACTACAGAATGTTACATTAAAATACAGAACAAGAACAATACAATCAAGGTTAACAGTTTTACAGCGATGGTCTGTTCAGTTTACAATCTAAAATCCAACTTTATGGTTTCCTAGAAAATAGATTCAACAGATCTGTTGGTTCTACTATTATGTATACGAATATTTATTTAGATTATTGTCAGTCTCCCTTAATTATCTTTTTGTAAAATTACCAAGGGGGTGGTTCTAACCCCAGTAACGCTCCTTAGTAATACCACTTGAGAAATTAAAGTAGTTGAGTAGCATTTTAACAGCTGGACGATGAAATTAACTGCCGAATCAGCCCAGGAGCAGAAGCTTCTTTCGAGAAGCTTAGCCGGCGCGTTTTCTCGTCCCAAGACCAGCAGTTACACACAGAACTGACAGTTCTGTATGCTTCTGATACTTGTTGTCCCTATCAACGGCATATCAGTATGTTAGAGAGAATCCACCTGAAATGTTTCATATCAGTCCTGCGCATCAAATGGAATGATTTCGTCAGAAATACTGATAGAATTCGAAGGGCAAACTTATTGGATATTGAGACAGTGGTCACAAAAAAATCAATTACAATGGTCGGGACATGTTATCCGGATGCAAGATCACCAGCTACCTAAAAATATATTGTACAGTGGATTACAGGACGGGAGAAGAAAGGTTGCCGGACAGAAACTTCGGTTCAAAGATGTCCTGAGGTGTAGCGTTGATCCCGAGTGTTTGGCTGGTGATAGCTTCAAATGGTGTCACATAATTAATACATAAGCAAACTCATGCTTTCGGAAAGGACCGCCTGCAGATACTGGATTAGGAACGGGATGAAATGAAGAATAGGCAGGGACCGATGACCTAGATGTTGTTGTTCGATTCATGAGTCCATAGACTTGTTTGATGCAGCCTCCCATGCCTCCCTATCCTGTGCTAACCTTTTCATTTCTACGTAAATTCTACATCATAAATCTGCTCTAATCTGCTTGCCATATTCATACATCGGTCTACTCCTACCGTTCTTATCGCTTACACTCCCCTCAAAAACCAAAGCACAAGTCCTGGTGTTTTAATATATGTCCTATTATTATATCTATTATTCTGGTCAAATTTAGCCAAATCGATCTCCTCTCACCAATTCGATTCAGTATCTCTTCATTCGTGATTCGAGGTATCATCTCAGCTTTAGCATTCTTCTGTAACACCACATTTTAAAAGCGTCTATTATTTATGAGCTAGTCATCGTCCATGATTCACTTCCATACAATGGAAGTCTTAAAAAACGAAAGACGAAAAGTCTTCAAAAACATCTTTCTAATCCTATATCAATGTTCGAAGTGGGCATATGCCTTTTCTTAAGAAAGGTCTACCTTGCTTGTGCTAGTATGCATTTTATGTCCTCCTTAATTCTTCCATCGTTGGTTATTTTACTACCCAAGTAACAATATTCATCTACTTCCCTTAATATTACCTGCATCACCTGACGTCGTACGACTGCATTACATTACTTCTGTTTTGGACTTATTTATTTTCATTTTGTACTCCTTACCCAAGACTCTGTCCATACCATTCAGCAATTTCACCAGATCTTCTGCGGTCTCAGATAAAATAACTATATCATCAGCAAATCTCAGGGTTTTGATTTCGCCTCCTTGGATTGCGATTCCCTTCCCAAATTCCTTTTTAATTTCCTTTACCGCCTGTTCTATATAAACATTGTAAAGGAGGGGGGACAAACTGAAACCCTGCCTCACTCCTTTCTTGATTGCCTCTTCCTTTTCAATGCCCTCGATTCTTATCACTGCAGGCGGATTTTTGTATAGATTATAGTTAATTGTTCGTTCTCTGTATATGATCCCGATCACCTTCAGAATCTCAAATAGCTTGATCCAATCAACATTATTCTTAATTCGTTCCTCTAACATCAGACGTAATTTCAGGATTGTTTCACGTATTCCCACATTTCTTCTGAAGCCAAATTGGTCTTCTCCCAGCTCAGTTTCAACTTGTCTTTCCATTCTTCTGTAAATAATACGTGTTAAAATCTTGCAGGCGTGAGATACTAAACTAATGGTGCGGTAGTTTTCACACTTGACAGCACCGGCTTTCTTGGGAATAGGTATAATAACATTCTGCCGAAAATCTGATGGCACTACTCCTGTCTCATGTGCCGGCCCCGTGGTGTAGGGGTAGCGTACCTGTTTCTTACCCGGAGGCCCCGGGTTCGATTCCCGGCAAGGTCAGGGATCTTTACCTAGACCTGAGGGTGGGTTCGAGGTCAACTCAGCCTACATGATTAGAACTGAGAAGCTGTCAGACGGTGAGATAGTGGTCCCGGTCTAGAAAGCCAAGAATAACGGCCTAGAGGCTTCGTCGTGCTGACCGCACGACAGCTCGTAATCTGTAGGCCTTCGGGCTGAGCAGCGGTCGCCTGGAAGGCCAAAGCCCTTCAAGGGCTGTAGTGCCATGGCGTTTGGTTTGGTTTTACTCCTGTCTCATACATCCTACACACAAAATGAAATAACCTCGCCCTGCTGGTTTCTCCTAAGGCAGTCAGTAATTCAGTGGGAATGTCATCAATTCCAGGTGCCTTGTTCCTATTCATATCTCTCAAAGCTCTGTAAAATTTTGACCTCAAAATTGGGCCTCCGATTTCATCAGCATCAACAGCCTCTTCTTGATCCAGAACCATATCATCTACGTCTTTGCCTTGATACAACTTGATATTCATGCAATCTTTCTGCCTTATCTTCTTTTCCTAGAAGTGTTTTTTTTTCTTTTGCTAGTTGCTTTACGTCGCACCGACACAGATAGTTCTTATGGCGACGATGGGACAGGAAAGGGCTAGGAGTGGGAAGGAAGCGGCCGTGGCCTTAATTATGGTACAGCCCCAGCATTTGACTGGTGTGAAAATGGGAAACCACGGAAAACCATTTTCAGAGCTGCCGACAGTGGGGTTCGAACCGACTATCTCCCGAATACTGGATACTGGCCACGCTTAAGCGACTGCAGCTATCGAGCTCGGTAAAAGTGGCTTTCCATCTGAGCTCTTATGATTCATACACCTAGTTTTCCTTTCTCCAAAGGTTTCCTTGATTTTCCAGCATGCAGCATCTACCTGTCCTAGGACCATACAACCTTCAACATCCTTGTACTTCTCATTCAGCCATTCTTCCTTAGCTGTTCTGCACTTTCTATCCACTTCATTCTTTAATCGCCTGTACCCCTTTCTGCCCTCTTCACTTTTTGCATTCTTATATTTTCGTCGTTCATCAATCAGGTTTCTTAGTTGATCTTTTCTTCCTTCCTAACATTTCTTCAGCAGTCCTGGAGACCTAATTCTTCATGACTCTCCATTCTTCCTCTATTGTGTTTCCTTCAGAATTTTCATTCGGTCCTCGTGCAACATGTTCCCTGAAACAATCCCTCACACTCTTTTCTTTCAAATTGTCTAGATCCCACCTCCTTGCCTTCCTTTCTTCAATTTCTTCAACTAGAAGCCACGACCTTTGTGCCCTAAGAATTTCAAGTATGAAAATTTACTACATTTCTGAACATTTATTGATGTCAGGGGAGTGACACGTGGCAAGGAGGTGGCTACTTTCCGTCCCACGCTCTGAGATGTGACGTCATCCGCACGTGTCGGCAGTGGAAGGATACAGAAGAAAGTTTATGTCGAATAAATATAATTAAATGAAAGAATTAGTGGTGAATGCAATATGATGATGGTCCTGTATTTATCTATAAGACAATTGGTCTTTAGCAAGGCAGATTTGAGACTGCTAAGCCATTTCTGGGGATTATTTCAGAAGGACGCACGTGTCTAGCGTCCCCACACGAAGTCGACAGAAAAGTAGTGCCTATCAAATGAGGTCATCTAACCAGTTAAATTAATAAGTATAAATTTTAAATGTTCAGGCTCACTACTGCTTGTGAGTTAACAAATATATGGTTATATCCAAAACTCTTTTAAATACGGTTCATTTAAGTCGAAAAAGTTACGCAAATTTTCTTGGCGGCAAAGGGAAAATGCCTGGAGAGGGGGGGTAATGGCTATAAATATAGAAGGGACGCCATGTTGAAAACCCTGCATTGTGTTATTGAATCTTGAGCGAGAGAGTTAGGCTGTTCTGCAAATCAAGCGACAAAAGGTAGACTAAGTCCGACGAACAGATTTTGGGCCGATATAGCTAGTGTCTTGAATCCAAGTGGATTTAGTTTGATAAAAAGACGATCAAGATACCGCAGAAGTAGAAAGTTGTAAAATATTTTTGTGTTGTAAAAGGTAATTCGTGTGCGGGCAGTAAATACCATCAGTCGAGTGTGATCAACGGAGACACGTGTGAAGGGTATACGTTTTTTATGTTTTATTTCCAGGAAAAATAAATAAATATTATGATGTACAGCCAGAAATGTAAAATGGCTAGATAAGCGACGGAAGGTAGCGGGTGAACCGAAAGATGGAATCCGACGAAACCTAAGGCAGGCACCTTTTCATCTTACCACCTACTATATCATGTTTTGTGAATTCAAACTTACGTGCATTTGAAATGGTTTTTATGACGAATTTGGTCACCCATATGTTTTTTGGCGAATAACTGAAATATGACGAAAAATCATTTGTTTTATTTTCTGCTTAGATAAATTTTTAAAATATTGCGAGTGCCGTGTGACATGTAAAAAGTTATTAGTGAGGGTTTCGAAGTGAGATCATGTCCAGAGTAGATCGTCATTTCCGTGAATTTATTGCCTATACTTTTGTGATGTCAAATTAAGATATTTTATCTGACGTAAAAATTTTCTGTTTGAATTTGATGAAATTAATGTAAGAAACCCATGGTTACCCATTTTCAATCGAGTGAAACCACGCTGTCGGGTTGAAAAATGTAGAGTGGTTAATTTTGTCATGAAGTGAAACGTTATTCTATGTCCATTTAAACTGTGTCCGACTGACAATAAAAAATAATAGAATTTTGACAATCATTTTGTGAAATCCAGTTTTGGAAAATACGAGATCATTATGCGAAGTGTTCATTATTAATGTATTTGTGCGTATTATGCGTCTTGGATTCTAAGTAATTTTACTCCAGTTTTTTTGTCAATGAGAGTCGTCGAGTTGAGACGAGAGTTCAGATTTGTCGTATGAGTTGAGATAGGATTTGTGAATCAGGTGATTGGAAGCCTGTAAATGTGCCGGGATATGTATAAGCCCGAGGGAGATTTTGTGTAATGTTTGGGATGGAATGTAGAACTGGAGAATCCACGCCGGTATTAATTTGCGACGTGTATTATTGTACGGCATTTTGAAGTATAATCTATGTGCATTTTGTTGGTCAGAAATATCGTATTTATTTAATTATGTCGACGAAGTTAAAGGTTTCAGGCCAGTCAGGCAAGACAAAACAGATGTTTCATATCACAGCGGAGCGGGGGTCGTGTCTCAATGCCGTCAGCTGATAGGAATTCGCAGCTCGAGTAACGGGATTTGGGTAATGTGTTAGAATTGAGATCGCATTTCTTGGCAACGGAAATCATTATAACTACGGAATCTAGTTGAAATTTTCATCCGGTAATAACGTGTATGTTATCAGATACTGTGAATTTGTTTAATTGAGATTGTAATGTACATTTGAGACCACGAACTTAAAGTATAATGAGCGAGGTTAGCCAATTTCAGGATTGTCCAAAATATAGAGCGATGGTAATGATGATTGTTTTGTTTGTGAGGGGCGCACAAAGCTTCACGGAAATGTTATGACAAGATATAACATCGTAATCGGTTTACATTGTACGGCGAGCTACTTATGGTTTTGTATTTAATTATCAGGGCTAGCCAAGTAGTAATAATAGTATTAAATTAAATTAAAGTGTGATGTCACGAAACAAGATAAATACCGGTCTGGAAATAAGTGATGTAAATTTTTTCCAGCTACAGGGATAAACAACCGACTGTATACATCCAACATGATTAAAACTGAATTACGTCAAGACTTGTGTAGGGACTTGTGAAAGAAACCATTCGTCCGCGGAGATAGAATTCGTTGTTCACTAAGATTTCATTAAATCATTTAAATTTATTTAATTATTAAATTCAGTGGAAACGTATTTTGGAATAACCTTAAATCAAGCGAATAACTTGAAGATGCATTCTGGAAATCTTCGTTTATTTTTCTGGGCAATATGTAAAGGTTAACGTAACAATTAATGGGACATATCCGAAGGTAATGAATTTTACTGCCACAAAGTATTGTGAGCATTGTTGTTGTTGCATTATTTAACTTTGATTGATTGAGCAGTAAATGTGCTGGGGTTAGTAAAGTGGAAACTTTGGTCATCAACCGATATAACTTAATTGTGTTTAGCTTTCAACTTAGAAACTTGGATGGTCATGGGGTCATCAACCTCAGTGACTTAGAGTAGGGCCATATGCCACCGTAGCATCATTTTCCTTACGGTCATCATCCACAATGACTTTAAAGTAACTTAGAAGTTTAGATGTCGGTCCATGACATAGTCGCAGGTCACATCGATTCAATTAAGGGTCCATGCGGTATAACCACTGTGTGGCACACACCGATTGGACTGCCTTAATTATACCCAGAGTCCAGAGTTCGTGTTAAGAGGACTGGACCATAAAGAATCATTATGATGGTACATGTAGTCTCACATGGAAGCCGAATTTAAGGATTTCCAGACTTTCTTTTCTTTAATTAATAATTGAGACAATGGTTTCTAGTAAGGATGCCCATCAGGCAGTTATGTCAAAGGCTCACACCAGTGTTCTGACCCTATGTGTAAAATGATTGTGGTGTCCAGTGGACACGATTGGATCCCAATGATACCGATGATAAATGATTAACTCTTCAGAGATTACTTGAATAAATAGGAATATTTTTTAAACAGACCTTTCATTTGAGTAGAAAGATTAGAATTACTGAACCCTACCTTTACCTCAGCAAGTGACGAAGAACCCGATACGACCCAAGAGACCGATCTCATTGCACTTTTGCTGATAGGTAAGGAAGGTAGGTATCCTTCATAGTGGACCAAAGAGTTCAAACTTCCGATGGCATTTCGAGACCAACAAGTTGTGGTCAGAGTCCATGTCTGCTCCTGGGAGTTTTGAAATCCAACAACTGGTTTCTGAATCTCTGCCTAATCATAATGAAGTCAATTTGGTACCTTCCAGTGTCTCCAGATCTCTTCCAGGTATACATCCATCGTTTGTGGTGTTTGAAACAAGTATTCACTTTCCATTCAGTCTAAATTGTGATCAGTGCAGAATCCAACCAGCCGACTTCCACTTTAATTCCTTTGTCCCAATCCAAATTCTCAAACTGTATTACCTTCTCTTCCTTGGCCTACCACTGCATTCCAGTCTCGCTTCACAATTAGATTCTCGTCAACTTTTAAACATTGTATTACATCTTCTATCTCTTCGTATATTCTTTCGATTTCATCATCATCCGCTGAACTACAGTAGTAGGCATATAGACTTGTACTACTGTGGTGGGCATTGGTTTGGTGTCTACCTTGACAACAATAATCCTTTCACTATGCTGGTCGTAGTAGCTTACCGGCTGTCCTATTTTATTATTCATTATTAAACCAACTCCTGCATTTCCCATGTTTGATTTTGTGTTGATAATTCGGTAGTCGCCTGACCAAAATTCGTTCTCTTCCTGACAACGTACTTCACTTATACCAACTACATCTAACTTTAGTCTATCAATCTCCCTTTTTCGATTCTCCAACTTACCACAGCGATTCAAACTTCTAACATTCCATGCTCCGACTCGCAGAATGTCAGTATCATTCTTCCTGATGAATGCCCCCTCTCGTGTAGTCCCCACCCGGAGATCCAAATGAGGAACTATTTTAACTTCGGAATAGTTTACCCGGGAGGAAGCCATCATCAGTATATCATTCATTCAGAAAGAGCTGCATGTCCTCGAGAGTTATATACGGCTGTAGTTTCCCGTTGATTTCAGCCGTGTAGCACTATCAACATAGCTAAGCCATGTTGATTATTATTACAAGTCAGTCAGTCAGTCAGTCAGTCAGTCATCTAGACTGTCGCCCTTGCAGCACCCGGAAGACTGCTACCCGCCTTCGATGAACCATTCGTTAATCTGGGCTCTCGACAGATACCCATCCGATATAGTTGCACCTGCGGCTCGGCTATCTGCTTCATTGGACAAACAAGCCTCCCCACCCCGGCAAGGTCACATGGTTCACAGAGGAGGACCTAGATGTTAGCTCCCTTTAAACAATAATCATCATCATGGATATAAGGCAGAAGTGGCAGATCATTATGCACCTACAATGCCAACAATTTTCTTCAATGCACCAACTGTCACAGTAACTTCAAAACAAAACTGGGTTTAGGAAGCACAGATGAGCACCCATTCCTATGAATATTTCATATTCCATCACTCTTTGTCACATGAGCCATCAAATTCGGACTGTTTCACTCTCAGGCTTTATCCTTCATATTAACACTGCTATGAATTCAAAGCAGAATCTTAAACTAATTAATCATTGAAATTGTTTGAAATGGAGTATATTTTCCAAATAGTATAGCGATAGAGATTTCAACTGTACGTATCATAGGAACGATTCAACAATATCGTGATCATTATTGGAAGTAATAATATCCTTCAATTAAAACTGATCAGACTTGGACTACCTAACCACAACATAATTATCCAAGAGGTCTTCGTTTCCACTAAATAATTGACATAGGTTTAAATAATTAAGCATCGCACCCTGGTTTTCTGCCCCACGAGTGAACACTAAAACAAACCACGGAGTTTGTCATGTTGACGCCTATAGCGTAGCGAGCTCAGCATTTATCAACAATTGAAAGTTTTCATCTGTGATCAAAACTAAGATATTGGGAACTTAAGGATTATTCTTGCCCGTGATCTACAGCCGCTGTTAAGCTATTCGATAAGATGTACAAGAAATACAAGTATTATATGAATGGTGCCGTCAGGTGGAGACTCGTTCCCCGTGCGGTCCGTACCTACAAGATATAAGACGCATATCCAATAATGTCGCCAGCGGAGGCGATAATGAGATTCATCAACAAGCCAAGAATTCAGGTGCAGAACTTTCCTTAGCAACTGTTAAGGTGAGCTCTGGCCCGAAGACCGATCCGAGTTCTGACACAAGCCAGCAATGTTCTCTCGACTGTTGGGGGTATCATACCATACAATATTCTACTACATGAATTCTCCCTTCCTTCGAGAGATAATACTTTGCCTCGTGCCAGAACTGCGCGTCGCAAGTCTCGACTAGTTGGTGGGAGGACATCAGTAGACGAATAACTTTTTGAGTGGTGTCTTTAAAAGTAGGAAAGATTACAATATGAAGATAAAGTTGGAATTCAAGAGGACAAATTGGGGCAAATATTCGTTCAATAATTTTCCAATTTCTTTGCGATCATTTAAGAAAAGGCTAGGAAAACAACAGATAGGGAATCTGCCACCCGGGCGACTGCCCTAAATGCAGATCAGTAGTGATTGATTGATTGATCGATTGATCGATTGATCGATTGATTGATTGATTGATTGATTGATTGATTGATTGATTGATTGATTGATTGATTGATTGATTGATTGATTGATTGATTGATTGATTGATTGATTGATTGATTGATTGATTGATTGATTGATTGATTGATTGATTGATTGATTGATTGATTGATTGATTGATTTGAATCCCTTCTTGTGGTTGATCGCCACGCTGAGTTGGGGGCATGGGTGGGTGGGTTGGTGGGTGCGTCATAAAATATGAGGGTAATGTACAATGTGTAGCATATAAAAGCATAATGTAGAATGCTCAGCAAAGATAAAATCAATTAATATTATGTTCTTGTCTCATTGTGTATGTATGCAATAACCATGATCATTATTAGAGGTAATAATATCCTTCACTCAAAACTGGACAGGGTTGGACTTCTTATCACAATATAATTATCCGAGAGGTCCTTTACACTAAACAAATAACTGACGTATACACCTAAGTGAAATGAAATAACTTCAAAATTCATTTAATGACGTGTTCAGACAAGATAGTTGAGGTATTTTATCATTCTTAGCACATCTGCGCTTGTGTTAAACCATCTCACTAGGTTTATTCGAGCATGTGTTGTTTTTCAGGAACATGCAAACCAAGCGAGGTAGTTTGTGTCAAGAGACTTACCTGTAGATGATCTCATGCACTCAACGACTTTCTTTTGAGACTGCATCTTCCTATGCGAAAGAAGTGGTTGAAAAGAGGGGAATGAAACAATGCTCCTAAAAATAAAGCCTGAATTTTGTTTCTAAACAACGGTGTATTCTAGCATACCAGCGAAAATTTATTCCCAACTCGACCACTGTATGTTACTAAAGTACGCCGATCTTACATGTTTGTGAAATGAAATAACTTCAATATCCAAAGAATGACATGTTCAGACAAGATGGTTGAGGTATTTCTTTTTATCTCTCGGCACATTTGCGCTTGTCTGGACCATGACATTCATTGGATTTTATGTTGATTTCATTGAGCAGCGTAGCCGGGACCGGCCGTTGGATGGGGGGGGGGGGGCAGGGAGGGTTATAGTTACGAAATGATGATAGAACACAATGAAGGTGCTTGTGCATGTGTGGTATGAGCGTGCAAGACTTGTGATCACAGGAACACTGATACAAGTGAATTATGTTGATATTTAACCGGGCTGAATGACTCAGACGGTTGAGGCGCTGGCCTTCTGACCCCAACTTGCCAGGTTCGATCCTGGCTCAGTCCGGTGGTATTTGAAGGTGCTAAAATACGTCAGTCTTGTGTGCGTATATTTACTCGTACGTAAAAGAACTCCTGTGGGAGAAATTTCTGGCACCTCGGCGTCTCCGAAAACCGTGAAAGTAGTTAGTGGGAAGTAAAGCAAATAACATTATCATTAGTTGACTAGCAAATGTACCCATGCGTCGCTACGGTGTTCTGCATTGTATAGGGATATTGAAGTAAATTACTGTACATGCAGTGGATAAGATCTTTTAATTACATGTCTTTTAGCATTATCCAGAAACAGGAAGGGGAGGTTCCCATACGTTGGTTCCAATGTAAAGTGCGAGTTGCGGAGCTGGGATGATAACGGCAGGCTCACTTGCCTACTACCATTCACAATCGAGTAGGTAAGATTTTTTATGATGGGAGGCCCCATTACCTACTGCATGGTCACAATTGATTTGGGGGAGTTTTCGTTACAACGGCTGGCGCCCTTTCCTACTTCCAGGCAGATTACAGTTGACGAGTTATTATAATAACAGGCACCTTCCCGACTGGTCGTCAAAATTGAGTTGCGATATAAACATTATAATGACAGGCCCCTATTCTTAATGACCGTCACACGGAGTGGGTGAGTTTCCATTACAATAGCAAGGCCACTATGCCTAGTGCCAGTCACATGTTTATGCTAGTTGCTTTACGTCGCACCGACACAGATAGGTCTTATGGCGACGATGGAACAGGAAAGGACTAGGAGTGGGAAGGAAGTGGCCGTGGCCTTAATTAATATACAGCCCCAGCATTTGCCTAGTGTGAAAATGGGAAACTACGGAAAACCATTTTCAGGGCTGCCGACAGTGGGGTTCGAACCTACTATCTCCCGAATACTGAATACTGGCCGCACTTAAGCGACTGCAGCTATCGAGCTCGGTCAGTCACATTTTAGATGGGTAAATTTGTTTATAATTGCGGGCACACTTGCCTACTCCCAAACCAATCGGTTAGGGGAGTTTTGAAAAAAAATACATGCTCCCTTGACTTCTGCCAGTAAAATCGAGATGGGAATTATTAATTACAACGGCAGTCCCTCCGTACTAATGCCACTTATGCAGGAGTTCGAGAAAAATCCCATTCCTACTGCCAATCAAAGTCGATGTGGAGAGTATTGATTACAATAGCAGACGCCCTCCTGCTGTGAGTCACTATCGATTTGTAAAATAATAATTGTTATGGCAGACACGCCCTTTCTACATCGCTACAAATCGACTTGAATAAATAGATCGACATACGAAGTATACGCATGTTTACAATATTGCAAACCTTCATTTATAGATTAGCTATTGCTAAACGATACATCATATCGACAAACGGATTGTGCCATAAGACGCCACATTTAACGTTCTAAATGGCTGGTTTTAAGATATTTTCTCCTGTCTCGTCTATTTATGGGTAAAGTTGAGTAAGTAACGTTGAATAGGGTGAAATTTGGGTAAGTTTTCTTTTTCACAGTGCATTACTTTTGAGTACTATTATGGCAGCTACAAGCATAGAATTTGGCTGACGTATGGATACTGGGCGGGCCAACGTTCGTGTAGAATTATATGATTCTACCTTTCGTGTAAGTGATTCTAACTACGAATTATACGTAGACAAGGAGCAAAATGTAGGTATAATCGAGAAATAGAGACAAATCTAACATATGAGGAATAGAGATACGAGGAAACGTAATAGGACCAAAATTGTAGATCACTCCAAATTGAACTGAGATTGTGCCATCCGTTTTTTGATACGACTTACAGTTGTGCCGCGAAATACCTCGAAAGGAAGGTCTGCACCGACATTAAAATTGCCTCAATATTCCGATATTTTTCGGGGGTAAAAAACGAAATATTTAAAGATCTTAGAAGCTTTCCGTAGATTACACGCTAAGACATATAATTTTTCCAAATTTCAATTTTCTAGCACGTCTGACAGATTATGCCTCAATGCTGCTTTGAGGGTGGGGGTAAAAATGAGGACTTTCAGGAAACTGAAGCTAACTAACTTGAAGATGGTAATTATTACACTTGAAACGGATAACTGTACAAAAATTTCGCCAAAATGGTCAATGTACGGACACACGGTCATTACGATTTCATTTATATAGATAAGGAATCGTAACCTTCGTGCCTCAGACGGCAGCGCGTCGGCCTCTCACCACTGGGTTCCGTGGTTCAAATCCCGGTCACTCCATGTAAGATTTGTGCTGGACAAAGCGGAGGCGGGGCAGGTTTTCCTCCGGGCACTCCGGTTTTCCCTGTCATCTTTCATTCCAGCCCGTTGTGGGCCAAGTCAATGAATATTGAATTTTTACGACCGCATTGTCATCGAACCAGACTTTTTTGCTGGTTGCTTTACGTCGCACCGACACAGACAGGTCTTATTGCGACGATGGGACAGGAAAGGCCTAGGAATGGGAAGCAAGCGGCCATGGCGTTAATTAAGGTACATCCCCAGCATTTGCCTGGTGTGAAAATGGGAAACCACGGAAACTATCTTCAGCGCTGCCGACAGTGCGGCTCGAACCCACTATCTCCCGGATGCAAGCTCACAGCTGCGCGCCCCTAACCGCACGGCGAACCCTCCCAGTGAAACAGACCACAACGGGTGACTTGAACGCACTCTACCGTGTGATGGCAGTAGTGCCAGAACTGTAGCTTTGATCCTTTCCAACAGACAAGGATAACCTAGGCCACCACAGCACAATTGGTAGAGCTACCGACGGGAAATCGGGAGATTGTGGGTTCGGATCCCGCTGGTGTCCGGTTGGTCATTTTTGTTCTGTACCTGACATCACTTCTACACGTACTAAATATACGTATAACAAGACCAAATAGGTTGAAAGTCTGTTTCGATGTCAATGCGGTCGTAAAAATTCAATATTCATTATCTTTTCCTTTCTTTCTTTCTTTCTTTCTTTCTTTCGCTATAGATTTAACGTCACACTAGCACAAAGGAAGTTTTTAGCGAAAGGACTAGGACTGACAATGTAGTGGAAGTTTTACCTTAATTATGGTAGAGCTTAGGCCGAAAATAGGAAACCAAAGAAAATAACCTAAACTTCCGACGGTGGGATTCGAACACACCATCTTCCGAATGCTAGCTTGCAGCTACGTGACCCGTACCAGATGGTAGAATTGTAGTGATGGGCAGATGATACCCGTGTTGGAGTGGGATCGAGCTGACTCGATACGCGACGAGCGGCGAGTTTCAAGCCGTTTGAAGCAACTCGAGCAGTCTCGTACCTAATTTACATATCTACATTCGATCACTCGGGCACAAATATACAAAACACTTGTTCAGGGCTGCGTCTAAATTACCCATCCAAAACAACAGATTCTAATCATATGGGTCCGTACCCGTGAGCAATGGATGAGAACAGTACCGTACTTCCCAAGATTAGCCATCGGGCTGTCTCCCCATTAAATCAACAAAACAACATCATAACACATAAATAAATACACTGGATACGACTATAAACAACACAAGGTAAATATATATACATCACACCTGCAAAATAAAACGCACACGGAATATGCACTGACGTTGATAGAGGCGTCGAGGCTCGATCTCAACAGATTCAGGCTCCGAAGATTGCATGTCTCACATAGACACAACATTCCAGCATAACTCGACAGGGGAGATCAGCTGGTTAGCAACAAAACTAATTGGGCTTCGTGGTTTGGCATTTCACGCAAGTAGCGGTATCCTTTGTGAACACTTTCACTATCTGCGCTCAGCTCTCAGCCTACAGCTGATTCGAGAGATTCTTCCTACCTGGGAAGCAATTATTTCGTTAGGGCTTGGTGCTGCATGGCACGAAATTCTCACTGACAAATATAGCTCACAGCTTAGCACATTCTCTCGCATAGAAAACAGGCTTGCTTATCAATATATATATATATATTTGGCTCCTAATAAAGCACCATGGCTTCCACTGTATTTCTCTTATCATGCAGCCCTGTAAACATCCATCGGCAATTCTGGCCTCACATATAAAGGATCCTTGGTTCGCTGACCACTAGAATTTGCCTGCCACTACATTTGAAGACCCTATTCTACTTTCCACGATGGAAGCCCTCCCACTACGTCTTCTTGCATCATGCGTCATGCATAGAAACATCCTAACATATGCTGTCTCTATTCTAATCCGTTTAATATCGATACGCTGATAGCGTACGGCCCATTAGGTATTATGAAATATCTGCCTAACAACTTTGTCTAAAATCAACTCATACAGGAATAAAATATTAATAACTAAAGCACACACCTATATCTAACCTATTCTGTCCCTTGTTCCCATCTAATTTATATACAGCACTTAGCTCGGGGCCTTAACATGTATACAGCCCTGAACGTATTTATTTTACTTAAACTGAACAAAGCAAATGCCACTCTGGCTTACATTTAACAATCAATTTACCTAACTAGTGCATCAAAATATTACTTCACATGCTTATAGAACAAAAGGACTTAACTTATCAGCAACTTCACCATCAGCGACGAATCACTTGACCGCTATGTCATGCGTGCCTAGCCCATGATGATGCCACACATCACAGGGATGAAGGTTACCTGCTTGATTCCTGGATACCTCATGGTTGTCGTCTGCTTAATCCTGTGCGTGTCTGGAATAGTGGAGTTACGTCAGTACATCTACTTCACCGCTTAGCGTGATCGTACACACGACTACAACCTTAGTGTTTGACTACTATTGACTATAGCTTCCGCGCAGAAATTAGTCCCTTCTGTTCGGCGCTAATTAAAGGAAACCAGCCCGGCTGTAACCAGTCCTTGACAGCGGTTATATCTTACACGACTCGCACACGTTATTACCACAATTCAAGTCCGTGTTAAAAATACCAATAGTATTTTATATCGTCACTATCCCTTGCAAGCTAACTCACGGCGATTGTACCTGTATATTATTCTGAAAACAGTTTCACAAATAAATATTTTTGGTTTGCTTGCGAATTACGCCACGCCGCACTTGGTGTTTCAAAACATCGGGTTAATAAGACAATGAGACATTGAGTTACTGAATCTCGATGAGCGAATGTCAAGTGAGTATCGACTGCATGAGCCGACCGAGACACAAGTGAGCGAATGAGTGAGAATCAAGTGAGAGCGCTTCCTTTCTAGCCGCAGACTGTTTAGCCTCAAGAGGACGCTGGCTTCGAGGAAAAAGCCCGTCTAACAAACCCTTTACCTTTGTAACAGCCATCCAGATGTCAACGGCCGCTGTTGTAAATACGCACCACTCTCATTCCAGTACAAGTAAATAATATTATTAACTCCTGGCCTTCTATAATTCTGATCTTAATTATGTGTGGTGTCAGATCTGTGGCATTTAGCATATTGGCGGATTAATTGATTGAAATTCAGATGATTCCAGCCCTGGGAAAGAAAAGTTTGTCAACCTGTGACAATTGTTCTGTAAATCCCCTCTTTTAAATCTCACCACCTCTAGGTTGCTGCGCTTGGGTTTGGCGGTATAGTAGGGATCTACATGATTGAAATCACGGCTTGCGGCTCAATTCCAATTCGAGGAAAACGTTCCTTCCGGAGCAATACAAGGTTCTCACGACCTATGGCACGACCATCCAGCGTTCCTTCCTTCACTCCCCGCGGCTGTATGGTGCGCTAAATAAAATTATGCCAGAGTGTTCTTATAAATAAATTGAAGCGTATTAAGATATGGTTCAGTACAGAAATATTGTAAAGAATGTTAAATATTTTAAAAGAAACTAATTTGTAATATACAGTAAATTCAAAATAAATTGTAACATAAAAATTATACCTATATGTACATATCATTTGTCAAACTACCAAATGAAATTTAATGAAAAATTTTAAATGAACTTAATGAAAATTAATTAAATTACATACACATACTCACCATAATTCACTCATCGAGATTCAGACTGTTGGTTCTATGCATCTAAGAGGTGTTCACTGTAAGAAGAATTGAAAAACTCTAATGAGTTACTACTGCTGATGTTATTTGGAAAAGAGTTCCAAAATCTAGTTCCCGTCGCAATACATGAGCGATTATAAGCAGCTGACCTGCTAAAGAAAATTGCAAGTGTAGCGACAGAGAGTGTATTATGCTGGTGAAAAGAGGAAATGTATGTAAAATTTGATGACAGGTACTGGGGAGTTCTCTCAGTTTGTGATCTGAACAATACGGTTACATGGAGATTTCTGAGCTCTTCAAGTTTCAGGATGGAACGTCGCTTGTGATAAGGTGTGACGTGTGTCATAGCGTAACGAAAACGTAAATCTGATGCAGGAATTCTTGGCCCTTTGTACCTTTCTAATTTGTTCTTTCGTTGCATCTATGAATACAGTATCACAGTATTAGAATATGGGGAGAACTAGTATTTCTATAAGCTTAACTTTCGCATTTAACGGTAAAATTTTATTATGAACAAAAGACACGGATGTAACAGTAAACAGAGGACAAACCCGTACTATCCAGCACAATAATCTTACACATCCTTCTCAAGTTCTCTGGTTGTTAGTAAGAGCAAGCCGCTGGTTTCGGCGCGCTCAAAAGCTCTACCAAAGCTTGAACTTGTTCGAAATCTGACGTCATCTGTTCGAGCAGCTCAAGCCAGTCTCAAGCACATCACTGTAGAATACATATAGCTTACACCTTGTACTCCTTGTACACACCCCTATCGATCTGCTGTATCCATCGGCTAAGGGAGCATTATAAATATATGGCAATTTGTTATTTCAAATTAAATATACCAACAAGATATACTGCATTATGCACGGTGAGGCAGCTCGCCGCAGTCCATCCTGTTGAATTCAGTCTGCGGTTGAGGCAGCGTGACGCTACTACACAAACAAGCATCGTCACCAATACATTAGTTTTGTCATTTTAACGATCCTGAACCAACAATTTTATCTTCATCCTATTCCTGTACGAATTTTTAATATAAAACCCTTATACATGTATCTTTGTTCATTGAATAATTTTGTTACACTGTACACCTACTGGATCTCATTTCTACCTCCGTATCTCTCTCTCTCTCTCTCTCTCTCTCTCTCTCTCTCTCTCTCTCTCTCTCTCTCTCTTCCTCCGGACTTCACAAATTGTGAGACATATTTAGCAACCACGGGGCTCCAAATTAGTCAGATATTGCTTCTACATATTTGTACCAGGCTCATCTCTTTTTTAACATTCCACTTTCCACCTCTCTTTTTCAACACATGTTCTCTTCCAGTCCGGAGGTATTTCATTTTAAAACTATGCTGACCTTCATATTTGCCTCATTTGATTACATTTCATTACCAAATACTCAAGCCCAGATCAATTTCTAGTGACAATTGTATCTTCAAGGCACTGAATCTTTTGGAATGTGCTAGAAAATCTATGTTTCTTTCGTCGATGTGTCTTTTACAAAATTGAGATGTGGGCGACGCTAGCAACGCGATTCAATTTGCAGTCAGGCTCCGCATCGAATGTTGAATTTTTTTAATTTTTTTATTTTGCTTTACATCGCATCGACACAGATAGGTCTTATGGCGACGATGGGATAGGAAAATGCCTAGGAATGGGAAGGAAGCGGCCGTGGTCTTAATTAAGGTACAGCCCCAGCATTTGCCTGGTGTGAAAGTGGGAAACCACGGAAAACCATCTTCAGGGCTGCCGACAGTGGGATTCGAACCCACTATCTCCCGGATGCAACCTCACAGCTGCACGCTCCTAACCGCACGGCCAACTCGCCCGGTGAATGTTGAAAAAGTATGGCTTATAGGGTCGGTTGGTTGCTTACATTTCAATCAGTTTGGCAGTCTGATATTTCATAGCCCCTTCTAGTTCTGTGAGAAAATTAAGAAGAAACTACTTCACTCCTACGTTCCTTAGTACACCTCTTAGATTACACTCAGGTTTTAATGGCAGATGTTGGTGAAGCCGTTGGGAATGTAAACAGTTTTTCATTCTGTCGAATCAACAATCAAATAAGCTTACTTACATACATACAACTGAACTGAGTAACTCAGGGGATAAAATGTTTGCTTATTGAACACAAATTGGTGGGTTCAATCCATGTTCAGTCCGGTGGTATTTGAAGGTACTCAAATACGCTAGCCTCGTGTCGGTAGATTTATCAACACATAAAAGAACAAAGGACAAAATTTCGGGAGCTCGATGTCTCCGAAAACCGTAAAAAGTAGTTGGTCGGACGTAAAACGTTTATTATTATTATTATTATTATTATTATTATTACATAGTCCGGCTGCTTCGGTTAAGAGGGTTCCGGACTCGGCTCCCGGCGTGTTCGTGGATTTTGACCTTCTATCGTTAAATCTTCTAGCTCGACGACTGGGTGTTTTGTTCGTTTTAATACACATCCTCATTTATACACAACACATTATACTACAAACCACCACAGAAACATGCAGTTGTAGTAGTTACATCTCCGAGATGAGTAGCTCAGACAATAGAGCGCTGGTCTTTTGAGCCCAGTTTGACAGGTTCGATCCTGGCTCAGTCCGTTGGTATTTGAAGGTGCCCGAATGCGTCAGCTTCACGTCGGTAGATTTACTGGCACGTAAAAGAGTGTCCGTAGGAAAAAATTTTGGCACCTGAGCGTCTCAGAAAACCGTACAAGTAGTTAGCGGAACGTAAAATTAGTATCATTATTATTATTATTATTATTATTATTATTGGGTACATCCCTGTACATAGGGCTTGTGTCAGGAAAGGCATCCTGTCGTAGAAAATGGCTAATACCACACGAAGTGCCGATTTCAAGCAAATTGGAAAAAGGCTAGGAAGAAAAATATTACATACAGTACAGTATATACACGCACATGCAACATAATATCCGATACCGACACTTTCATCCTTCGGTGGTTCAGAACTATCTATCTTCTCAAAGATTAATGTTACGACAAGCTGATCAGCATGCAGTTTTACCTCTTAAGGCAAGGCAAGAATCACCACTATCATTATTCACCCCTTACTATCCATGTGAAGACCCCATGCAAGAGTGAAAGGTGAAGGCTTCCACTATTCGTAACCTCAGCACTGAGTGTGGATCGAGTATTATCGGCACACTTTATCTGGATGCATTTACACTCTAGTGCTGAATTGGTCGACCTCGGCAATCTTCGAGATTCGTACTGGCAACCTTTGAAACACAAACTATGAATCGCTTAAGCATCGTTGTGCGACATCTGGCGTACACTTTACGTACTAGTACTGTTGTTGTTTACACAGCAAAGCCAAACTATAGAATTCATGCTAGGAACAAGATTCGCATCCAGAAATGCTATATGTGTATGTGACACAGTTGTTGGCTTAAGATAATAACGGTTTAGAAACTTCATAACGATAGATCATATTCTCGATTCAATTCAGATTTCATTTTCATTCAGTTGGCAGCACTACCGAAACCGGGACAGCTCCCTCCTTATTCCTATCCCCGTACACAAATGCATCCAGATAAAGTGTGCCGATAATAGTTAGCTCTTTGTCCGGCTGCCTTTGACCGTAAGAATTAACTTAGTACTCCTTCATAGTGTTGGCTGAGAGAACCTCAGGGCCATATGCTTGGCCACAAGAGGAAGTCTCGTTTCTATGATATATTAATTTAGATTTTTTATTACTTTCAGGTGGTGAATCGAACTCTCGCCCTTCCAAAAGAACCTATCACGCCTTTATCGCCTCGACTAGAGAATTCCCACTCTTAGAAACATTTTAAATTTCTTTAGCTCCAGTCTACTAATACTACATGCTGTCTCTTGTTAACTTACTAGCCGCATAGGAACAGACTGCATAACATTTACTAAATTATTGGCCCTGTGATTGCGTTATCATATTTACCGATAAGTAAATTCTACATTCATAGGTATAATTTATAGCTTATGAGTATGCAATCAGTCTATATTATTTGCCTCTCCATTTATTTGAAATATTTCGGGGTTGTATTGTTAGAGGGTAAACTAATTATGCAATATTTATGTTCAACTTCTGTGATTATCACCAATACAACGACCTGCTTTTAAAAAAAGAGTGGCCTAGTCGAAAGGATATCCGTGACTAGAACATAGGCTTCATAAATTAAAACTTTACACCCTCAAAACAATGGAAAATCTTCAGTTTAAAATTAACCTACCCGAAAGCTCGTTATATTAGGAAATGAGATATGAAATGACGGCTACTTTCTTCTATATCGACCGAGCGAGTTGGCCGTGTGATCAGGGGCACGCGGCTGTGAGCTTGCATCCGGGAGATAGTGGGTTCGAATCCCACTGTCGGCAGCCCTAAAAATGGTTTTCCGTGGTTTCCAATTTTCACACCAGGAAAATGCTGGGGCTGTGCCTTAATGAAGGCCACATCCGCTTTCTTCCAACTCCTAGGCCTCTCTATCGATAATCTGGTCAGCCATATCGACCAATAAATATCCGTGCCTCTGTCATCTGATAAGAGTTAAACGAAACCTCTAAATTCACACGCAGGTAGCTTAAACGGCGTCAAATCAAAACATCTTCACATGGTAGCTGAGACCATATAATTACGATTATTATTATTATTATTATTATTATTATTATTATTATTATTATTATTATTATTATTATTATGTGCGTATAGACCCAATGGATTCTGTTTTCTGAGTTGCCAAACAGTTCTCATCCTTTCTCCGTGGATCCTTTTTCGTTCTTCTGTCCAGTCTTCTTTTTCACTTCGTTCTCTGGTTGCACTTTCCATCCATTAATTGTTTTCCTGTAGAGGTTTCTGTCCGCGGTGTTAGTTGAGTTCATCCATATCCTTCTTCACTTCCAGTACCCATGGAATATTTTTAGATGTTCTATGTAGGTGAGAATCTTGTGTGTCAGTCTACTTGTCGGCAGTCTGCGGACGTGCCCATAAAATTTCAGACGTCTTTTGCGGATGTCTGCTGCAATGTTGGAAATCTCTTCTGTCACTTTGCGTGACCTCGGTCTATATCCATCTTCTGTTTTTCGGGGGCCGAGAATTTTCCTCAGGATTCTTCTTTCTTCTTTTAAAACGTTTTCTAGGTCACCTTTCCCATTTAGTGTAAGGATGTCACTGGCATATAAGACTTCGGGCTTGATTACTATATTATACTGTCTGATCTTTGCATGGCGAGACAACCACTTTTTATTGTATATGTTGTGAACCTTACCGTAGGCTTTCCGTAATTTTTGTAGGCGAATTTTCTGGGCAGCCTTCTCGCCTTCCGTTCGTTCAAGTATTTCTTCCAAGTACTTGAAGTGTGGTACTCGGTTGGTTTGCCCATATGTCGTGTTCAAATTTTGGATGTCTAGTTTTGAGCAGAATAACATTATTATTATTATTATTATTATTATTATTATTATTATTATTATTATTATTATTATTATTATTATTATTATTATTATTATTATTATTATTACAGGTGTTGTTGTGCACCGCAGAGGGATAAGATGTGTGAGGGCTGAAGGCTGGACAAGCACTAATTAGAATTCAAGGAAATCTTCTAAAATTTGAGAATAATGTAGGTACTGGCTTTCTTGTCATCGCTGAATAACAAAATAGCACAGTGTTAAGGGAGCAGGAGGCTCCGGCAACAGCAATAAAACCTAAGGCTCGTTAATTGTACAGAAAAAACCCAAGGATGGGAGCTTGATTGCTCTTAATTAACTTCACACGGGAACTCGAAAACTCAAATGCCATCGATAGGTAAGAATACAACGGCTCGAAGTACCTTACACTACATGAGCACGGCAACTCCAACCTATTTCAAATTCATACAAATTAAACTCTGGCTCTTACACTTTGTTATTTAAGTAATTTGTTCATACTGAACAATCAGACAAGGTATGTAAAATAACAATCAAGAAAGAAGCCGTAGCTTCTGATAAAATTATACAATTAAAAAAAGGGTCTTGAACCCAGTAGTTCGTTGTACACAATGTCTTTCAAAGTCTTAGACTCAGGAGAAAATTTACAAAGCAAGGGTCTCGAACTCCAGAATCCATTTAACAAGATTTACAACCTGCCCATAATTAGGCCATAGAATTGCCTTATTATTTAGTAAAGCAACAACAATTTCTATAAAATTAGTTCGTACACTCGATATTTACATAAATGGGATCAACAGATCCCCAAAATACAAGGACAGAAGTCCATACTACACGGCCACAAGGTTACGCAAGCGAAAGAAATAGGGTTGAACTTACAAGGACGAAAAACAGGATGAACCGATGCAACCTAAACACTACGGAGAAAAATACTTTACCTAATTGAGCTTAAGGCCCTATGAACCAGAGGCTAATCCATACTAATCTGTGACTAAGTGAAGGTTGAAAATTAAAGACTGAAAGATAGGTACAAAATTTTAACAGTTGGGAAAACTTAGTCTCCAAATTTTAAGTATGTAGAAAGTTTAACGTGGGTATCCCGCACATGATACCTTATATTTTACACGTTCCCCTTAGGGAATAACACTCATAACCTGCAGACTCCCTACATGAATTTACACTTTGAAATGTAAACTCCTACATGAATTTAGAAAACGAAAGAGGCGGACGACGTAGCAGTCACATACTAACTGAAAACCTAAAGTCTTCCCAAGCTTCATATGCAAGCTTTTCACTTAGAATCGTACGTTACCGCTATACCTCCCACTTGGGAGTCGCCCTTAGCTCTTTCTTAGATTATTCTCACACAAAAGCCAATCAATACAGGACACCTTACCTCAAAAACCTTGCTGTTAAGTAGGTGATGATGATGCTTGTTGTTTTAAGGGGCCTAACATCGTTCATCGGCCCGCTGTTAAATAGAGATTCAGCCGATGTTTCCAGAAGGATTTAGTTACATGTCTTTTGATTGGACAGCAGGATATTAGATAGGGACAAATTGATTAGGTAACCAGTTTGTTTTGGTTACATTTGATAGGAGGATGAAAATGATACAGTATTGACAACTTCAGAATGATTAAAAAGGAATAAATGACTGTAAACAGGTTGCCAAACTTCTAAACATCAACATTCCTCCAGGATAATATTATACTTGAACACCAGGGAGCAGTCCCAAATTGATGCGAAGGTCATCTAGTCCCAGACAGTCAAATTACTAGAGTATCTGATAGTTCAAGGTACTTTATGCAGGTATCAGCATAGACACTGAGAGGTAATTTTAAATAGACGGAGAGGCCTTACTCCTGGTATTATTATTATTATTATTATTATTATTATTATTATTATTATTATTATTATTATTATTTAGAAGCTGCCTAGCCGAGATGGTAAATGTGTACTCGGTTTCCGCGGAAAATTTGGGTTGGATTCCCCGTCGTGAAAACGAAAGTTTAGAAAGAAGATTTTCCCTTCTGGAGAGGCAAATGGTCTTGAGGCTCACTCAACCTTCACAAGAAATCAGTACTAGGTTAATTCCTGGGAGTAAAGGCAGTCGAACATAGAACTAACCACTTTATCCCACTAAGTGTTGAGGATGCAGATAGTGAAAGCCTTTACCTTTCATGCTTACAAGAGCCTTCATGGACTGTATGGAGATGGTTTATTATTATTATTATTATTATTATTATTATTATTATTATTATTATTATTATTATTATTATTATTATTATTATTATTGTCCGACACCTTGGCTGAATGGTCAACGTCGAGGCCTTTGATTCAGAGGGTCCCGGGTTCGATACCCAGCTGAGTCGGGAATTTTAATCGCGTCTGATTAATTCTTCTGGCTGTTTGTATTTGTCCTAACACTCTACTCTTCATATTTAGAAAACGCACCACATTAGCAACCACCACATAAAAACGCAATAGTTATATTTTAGAAGTTGCTTTACTTCGCACCGACACAGATAGGTCTTACGGCGACGATGGGATAGGAAGGGCTAGGAGTGGGAAAGAAGCGGTCGTGACCTTGTTATTATTTCCCTGGTGTGAAAATGGGAAACCACAGAAACCATCTTCAGGGTTGCCGACAGTGTGGTTCGAACCCACTATCTCCCGAATACTGGATACTGGCCGCACTTAAGCGACTCCATCTGTCAAGTTGGGTCACACGCAATAGTAATTACATCCGTCTATGTAGGGTTGGCGTCAGTATGGGCATTCGGCCGTATAACAGGGCCAAATCAGCATGTACTATATATTTCGCACCCGCGACACCACAGGTGTGGAAAAAAGTGATAGAAGAGGATTATTATTATTATTATCATTATTATTATTATTATTATTATTCAATACCCATTCATATTTGCATTTCAAATCGTGGCGTATTTTATTTCTTGCATACTTTATCAGTTAGTGGTTCACAGAAATTTGCTTCTTATCCGCTATCTCTTACATGCTCTCACACTCACAGTATTATACGCTATGCCTGTACATTTACATAGTTTTCAGACTGTTTACCGTTGTCAAAGAGGGATTCATAATACTATTCCCTTAATATCGGGTGACCCTCTTGCCTTTGAACTGGTTTAACTGCAGAAGTGTTCAAAAGCAAAAGGTTTATTCGAGAAAAGGGACTTAATAAATTCAATATTATGCTGAATAGTTCCGTGAAAGAGACCAGTCACAATTACGGCTTTTAATGAAGCTTTCCCATTACTCTGACTCTTTGATCTACTACGCCTCTCATTGCCACCAAGCATTCGTCGTACACGTCAGTGCTGGCTCACAGACAAACTAATTTGCGGTACTCTTCTATTTCCCTAACCCTCTGCTTTACAGAGAACTCCAAAGAGAAACTAATGTCTGTAGCAGATACCTCCTTTAAACAATAGGACACCCCATTAAACTCCATATTCCAGTGGCGTACCAATCAGAACGGACAGTCTTTGACTCTATCTTCCTTTGGCTACACTGGCGTAATTCTGAGTGTGCTAGTGTTGAACTCAACCGACAGAGTGTTCTAGTGTTCTAATGCCTACGTTTCAAACCCGTTAAGTTTTATTTTAGTTTTAAACAAGATTTTACTCTGGTTTGTTCTAATGTCACTTCGAAAATAAATGTACTAGGTGGGCAAAATAAAACTTGACCAGAAAATATTTACCGTACAATAGGACTGACGCAGAATTGGCCCTTGTTAATGAACATCACAGAAAATGCTAAAAATGGCCTCATCTGAAGAAATAAAAAGCTGAGAATCCAGATGTCCTAAATTCAGTTCACTCAGAAAACACCCGCAGAACTCAACACGCGAGGTTCGTCTCCACGCTTTAAAACGCATACTCAGCGGGAACTTTGTAAGGATAAAGATGCAGGTCCTTGTTGATATTTCAACACGACGATCTATTAATTTCCCGGCTCCATGGCTAAATGGTTAGCGTACTGGCCTTTGGTCACAGGGGTCCCGGGTTCGATTCCCGGCAGGGTCGGAAATTTTAGCCATAATTGGTTAATTTCACTGGCACGGGGGCTGGAGGTGTCGTCTTCATCATAATTTCATCCTCATCACGACGCGCAGGTTGCCTACGGGAGTCAAATCAAACGATCTGCATCTGACGAGCCGAACTTGTCCTCGGACACTCCCGGCACTAAAAGCCGTAAGGTATTTCATTTCATCTCTTAATTCCCACTTGCACAGATAAGCTTTGAGATTTCGTCAGACTTCGTTTCAGACTTCCCTTCACTCGAGTAATGTTTTCTAGTGTTCGAACTCTTTCGGATAGTTCGGTACAGAGTTCCGTTTCGCGCCATTTTGTCACTAAGTTTTGCATTGCAGACTTTGCTAGAGGTTTTGCCAAAACACTTCTAGTCTTTAACTCTTGCGCAAACAGTTCCGTACAGGTTTTCCACTTCGCATAACACTCGACAATGAGCACGCGCTGTTTTATCGTGAGCACCATTTTGTGTTGCATTCAACTGGTCACTGAACACGTCTTCTCCTCTCACTTACTCACATGTAATGACACGGTGACATGCTCGGGACAGAGCATGCGGGAGATGCTCGCGTGCAGACATGTGACAGGAACCGTTTAGTGCATCGAAATCACGGTTTCTAGATTTTTCTTGTGATAAGCAGTTCTCCTCTTCATTAATAAGGGTCAATTCCACGTCAGTCATATGACAAGAAAGCCTGTAAAACAGTCCATTAATGATAATTCCCTTGTAATACTCCTGTCGAAAAGGTGCATATGAGAAAAATATGTTTGAAATTGATTTCCATTAAAGCTGGTAGTTCTCCATTAAATTTGGGATGTATATTATATGGGTGGGTAAAAATCACTGCTTCGACTTCCTATAAAACCCCAAACCAATCCGTGATTTAGAAATAATTTTGACCCTAAGGACAGGACAGATATAAAATTTGGTAGAAATATACAGAGTATCCTATCCGACCTCCCTTGGTCAACTCTTGTTCTTTTCCGATCCCGATGGTGTTATGTTTCCGAGGCATAGGGAGTCTTTCGTCTTTACGCCGTTCGTGGCTCTTTTCTTTCGTTGGCCGATACCTTCATTTTTTGAAGTGTCGGACCCCGTCCATTTTTTTCACTTTGATTGGTGTCATGTAGACGATGGTTACCTCGTTGTACTTCTTCTTAAACAATAATCACCACCACCATTACATCCCAGTTATAATAACTCAACACACGGATAAACAGACAAATGGACAAAAAAGCTAAAACAGAAAGTCCGCTGGAAGTTAGACTGAAAAACGGTCCCGTAATGGTATTAATCCTCGTATCGAAATTATGCACATGAGAAAAAGATTTAGCAATTTATTTCCACTAACGCAGGTAGATTTCCATTAAATTTGGCTGTGTATGTTTTGTGGGAGTGGAAAATCACTGTTTCGGGTTTGTATAAACCCCAGTCAATTCAAGGATTTTGAACCAATATTGGCCCTAGAACCTGCCCGATGACAAATGGATTCTAACTATGAAGTTTGGTAGAAATATATCCAGTAGTTTTCAAGTTACAAGAACTCAGACAAACAGACAAACACTCCAACAAACACACAAACAGACAAACAGACACCAAAGCTATAAAAAATGAAGATGGTTATTATTACACCTGAAACGGATAACTGAATGAATATTTCGCAGAAATAGTCAATGTACAGACACACGGACATTACGATTTTATTTATATAGATAATACTGATAATCACTATCACCATTTTATCGCCACCTATGTGTTGGTTTTACGACATTCAAGCTGCCTGCGTGGAAGTTTCGACGTTTTGTTTTATCCTTCAGATTACAGAAAAATGAAACTCTACTGGGCGGCTTCTTGTTGAATTTTAATTAATTTTTGTCGAAACGAATATTTGTTATCAGAGAACTTCTAAATGCCGACATAGTACATCATGGAGTGCGAGATGGACTTCTGTGCAGCCTTCAACAATTCGACTACTTGTGCTGTTTTGAACTTCTGATTTTGGGAATCGATTTCCGACACTCTATCACTGATAAACAGATGGAACTAGTATTCGGAGGTGATAATTATTTCCCGAACAAATTACACAGCCAGATTAAGCTATTAAAATTTGAGTGAAGTTAATGCAATGGAAAATAGCTTACGGCCAGATGACTTTTGAGTGTTTAGATTGTGTGAACGTTTACTGCAGTAAATGGTCGATGACTCTATTTACACTGTTTCACCTGTACAACTCATGGACTATGGCGAAATAACTGTTTACAACTATTAAATTTCTCCCGCTTCAAGTTCATCAATAGTAACAACAATACACGATACTTCACCAAGAATGGAAAGATCTGAATAAATAATTAATATCTTATTCAATTTCAAGTAGTCTTTAAAGGCTGAAATTGATGGCAACCAACATACGAATATTTGTCACGTATTAGTTGCGTTATAGCCAATAGTATATAACTAAATAAGACAAGCTTACTTAAATTCCCCTCGCAAGTGAGGGTATAAAAACTTTAAAACCTTCAGCAGCTCTCAATTTTGGAGAGTGGCTAGTTGACCACGGAGTCATTAGCTGAGCCTGGAATTCCTTCTATTTTCTTGCATCACGCTCCCTGCTTTCATCTTTCCTATCCGACATCTCTTGGCCAACTGTTGCTCTTTCCCAAAATCATCGCTATTTGTTTTCCGAACCCTAGCGAGTCCTCGCGTTTTATTAATCTTTGCGCTCATTCTCTTTCTTTTGCTGATATCATCATTCTTTGAAAGATCGAAATTTTTCCAGTTTTATCGTAGAATTTCTCTATAGTTTCCGTAACACACTTGAGTCCGACCGCGTTATGACGTCAACAGGTGAAGCAATAGTGCTGCCATCTTAAATCGTCGCAATTAGTGGAGCTCTGGACTCCGCCGTAGTAGCACGTTATGTGAGGTGTCTCTTGATTTGTTTCAGTGGTTTTTACGAGTGTATGGCGAATGGAAATTAAATAGGGAGAATGTGAGAAAATTTGGGTGTGAAAAGGAATACGAAAAAGAAACTGTCACAACATATCGGTAAAATAATGGCCTCAAAATTATTGAAAGCGCATTCGTGAGAACAGCTCGGCTTATCATCATTGCAAGAATCGTGCAAAATATCGAGCGTCAACTAGCTTATCGGAACGTTGCAAGGTTAGGAACGCCGAGTATCGTGGGGTGACTTCCGCTCTGCTGGCGCCCCAGCCGTGTTCATCTATTGGAATTAAATTTGAACTCCTTGTCATGAGAATGTTTAAGAGTTATAAATTAATAAATTAAAAGTCTTCATTAAAATGTCAGCATTAACATTTCAAACCCATACTGACTACGTAGGCCTACTTGATTTTGACAGTTTCTATCACGCAGCTCGATTTCTACGTCAAAATTTGCTGCCGTGATCCGGACATAGCCCCGCCCATTTCCTTTTTTTCTCTGTTTAATGTGAAGGGATGATAGTTGTACTTCCCAACAAAGAAGTAAATGCCACCACCACATCTTACTTTAAGCTGTAAATTATAATTTTCAACCCAGCTTAGTGTAAGAGCGGAAGTAATTTTCTTTTATGGACTTGCAGATCATGTCGGTACTGTAGCTTTATAATGTGGGACACGAGCAAAGACAATTTACATTAAATTTCTGTAACAGCCTTTACAACATGATCTCAACGTGGTGGTCACTTTCTATAGAATCAGAAGGTAGATGGACTCGAATTCCTCCGTCGGCTGTCTTAGAAATACACTGCTTGACAAAAATTCGAAGCATCCATTAGAAGATTTCGTTTGTTAACATAATTCATGATCGTACACACCATCGACGCCTATGTACGTGATAAAAGTTGCAATTCTTTGTGACAGGTAGAACGGCTACCAGAGTGATGTACATGTTTAGTTTTGTTACCAGGCCTGTTAGGGTATATAGGGGTCGTGAACAGCGTCAAATGTTGAGTGATCAATGTGTAGGACATGGAGATCCTATGTAATCGTGTGAGACAGCGTTATCAGCACCAGACAGAGTTTGAAATGGGCCTCATTTTGGGTCTTCATTCCGGCTGGTTGAATCGTGCAGTATCCAGATTTTTTTGGGCATTCGGATATGACAGTGGCCCACTATTGAACTGCTTATGAACGTGAAGGCAGGTATACCCGTACTTAAGATTCCGGTCGACTACATCTGACCACCACAAGGAGGATTACGGTATTGTGCACCAAGCACAACGTAACCACTTCACATCTGCGCCTGCCATCCTAGAACATCTAATGGACTCCCTGCAGCAATCTGTGTCATCCCGCGCCATTGGTCGGAGACCAGCAGCAGCCCGACTAGGAAATTATCGTCCCATGTTACCACTAAACAAACGGCTGCGTTCGAGTGGTGCCGCGACCGGGAAGCAGGAACTGCTGATGAATGGGGTTGTATTGTCTTCAGCGATGAATCGCAGCTGTACACCACCCCGGATGACCACCGTCTTCGAGTATGGCGGTGACCTGAGTAGAGGTCCAATTCTTCCAATGTTTTGGAGAAGCACAGCGGTGTTACTCCTGGAGTCATGCTGTGAAGGGCCATCGGGTATTACTTCACGTCACAGCTGGTAGTGACTAAGAGAACTTTGACGGCACAACGGTACGTCACGGACATCCTGTGTCCTTATGTGTTACCTCTCACGCGGCAGTATCGTGATGCCATTTTTCAAAAGGACAATGCTCATCCATACACGGCACGTGTTTCTATGAACTGTCTGCATGATGTGGCCAGCAAGATCCCCAGATCTGTCCCCGGTAGAACATGCGCGGGACCAGCTCGGACGTCAACTTCCCAGTGACAGTATTCAGGATATCAAAGACCAGTTACAACGGTTGTGGGCGGGCTTGCCTCAGGAGAGGATACACTGGCTTTATGACAACCTTCCCAAACGAATCAGTGTATGCATCCAAGCCAGAGAGGGGGCGACGCCATACTGATAAGTGAATTCGTACTGCCAAGTTCTTTGTATATTCGACTCGATTTTGTAATCACTCAAATAACATCACATACCCTCTCAACACGTGAAGTTTCATTTCGTTTCCTCCACCCCTGCTGGGTGCTTCAAGTCTTTTGTCAGGCAGTGTAGTTGTCTTTAGTTCATTATTTATTCAAACCAGTTACAGTTCTTACCTCTACGGCTTCCTGCCTAATCATTTTAAAAACATAAACATTCCCATGTAGATTGATGAGCAATGACGTTCGATACACACTAAGTTAATGCATAAGAAATGGTGCGGCCGATGACCTAGATGTTAGGCCTCTTTAAGGAAGCATCATCATCAAAAAATGGTGTCAAATTTCTCGTTGTAAAAATCTAGTGATCGTAAATATGTCTTTCACTAAATGGAACTCAATTTTATATTTATTAATTTTTCATCTAACGAATCGTTTTCGGGAGACATCTGTATGGAGTCGACATGAGGAAGATTCAGTGCATCGAAAGGGGAAACTGACTCGGGGTCTATGAAACTACCACGAATCAAATAATCACTTCTGTATAGTATGATGCGATGAGGCCTCTTTGATAAAAGAGCCTTCCGCATGTCTCTCAGTCATAGCAATCCATCAGTATTTCACACCACAGCCTCCAAGATCACATCGGCCATCTGTACTCTAACGCCCCTCTTTAATAATATGTGGATCAGTCATGGCCATCCATCAGTACATCACACCACAGCCTCCAAGATCACACCGACCATCTGTACTCTAACGCCCCTCTTTAATAATATGTGGATTAGTCATGGCAATCCATCAGTGCTTCACATCACAGCCTCCAAGATCACTCCGACCATCTGTACTCTAACGCCCCTCTTTAATAATATGTGGCTCAGTCATGGCCATCCATCAGTACATCACACCACAGCCTCCAAGATCACTCCGACCATCTGTACTCTAACGCCCCTCTTTAATAATATGTGGATCAGTCATGGCCATCCATCAGTACATCACACCACAGCCTCCAAGATCACACCGACCATCTGTACTCTAACGCCCCTCTTTAATAATATGTGGATCAGTCATGGCCATCCATCAGTACATCACATCACAGCCTCCAAGATCACACCGACCATCTGTACTCTAACGCCCCTCTTTAATAATATGTGGCTCAGTCAAGGCCATCCATCAGTACTTCACACCACAGCCTGCACGATTGTTAGGCAACATCACATCACACGTTTTGTATTGCTAATTTCGTGACGCAAATTTTCAGATTATCCCCAGCCATAAGACATATTTATGTCGAAGTGATGAGTGATACCTGTAGCTAATATAATTTTCATTATCTGTTATACTTGTAATTATGCAATGTAACTAGGCGACTGTCACAAATGAAGTACTTGCTGATATTATCTAAGTGTTGGCAGTCTTTGTGTTATGGTTCATTTATTCCTTCGTTTTATATAAAACATGGCTTTATTAAAATTTGGCAGCACTCTTTATGAGTTCCTATCTTCTTGTTGCCGGTTCACTACGGGAAATCCTCCTCCTTCCCACTCCACTCTACTTCTGACTAAGGACTAGAATTAGCATTTTGAGAGCGAAGAGACGCCTTTCAACGTAGTTGACTTTCAAGTCGTCTTGAAATACCTCAGTTTTCTCTCCTTAAGCAACTGATTTACAGCAAATATTCATCCTTCAGTACACTATTTGACGTTGTGTTTCTTCCTGTTGACACTGATGCTGTGCTTCACTCTCTCCTCTACCAAACTAAGATAACATACACCACATCTCAAAAATTAAACAATGCTTCCTCTCGCCAAGTAATTACTACGCTATCATATTAACTGGTTTGAATTTTTAGAAGTTAGAATCTTGTAAAGAAATGCAAAATTATAAATACTGCTAGTAGATGCGAGCCAAATTTCCATTCATGATTTTCCACACGAAGACTTTTTGTTGCAGAGCACAACTATTGGATATTTTACTTAGTTTTAGAGTCCGGCTCCATGGCTAAGTGGTTAAAGTGCTGGCCTTTAGTCACAGGGACCCCGGGTTCGATTCCCGGTAGGGTCGGGAATTTTAACCATCATTGGTAATTTCGCTGGCACGGGGGCTGGGTGTATTCGTCCTCATCGTCACGACACGCAGGTCGCCTACGAGCGTCATATCGAAAGACCTGCACCTGGCGAGCCGAACATGTCTTCGGACACTCCTGGCACTAAAAGCCATACGCCATATCATATATATATATATATATATTGAACCCATGACCTTTGTGCCCTAAGAACATTATGCATAATGTAACAATTAAATTAAAAGTTGGATTCTTGATAGCATGGATTTGACACGTGACGAGGGGGTGATTACCTTCGGTCCCACGCTCTGGGGTACGTGACGTCAACCACACGTGTCGACGGCGGAAGAATCTCAAGTCATTTTTATGAACTATTTCAAAGCGCGTGTACATGGCGTGATCACGCCAAGTCAAAAAAATATAGTGCCTATCAAAGGAGGTCAATCATCTCACAAATCGAACCCGTAAAATTTTTAAATGTCCATGAACACTACCGCCAGAAATGTAGCAAGCATGTAGTCACTTTCAAAACTCTGGAAATTACAGTTTAGGTAAGTCAGAAAATTTATAAAAATTTTCTTGGCGGCAAAGGGAGAGATCCGAAGAGAGGGGGTAACTGCTATAAATATGAAGGGACGCCATGACGAAGCTTCCTTCTCCGGCATTTGTGATACGAAGCGGACGAAAAATTGTTGAGCTGCTCTGCGAAATCACACCAACGAAAGTAGACTGAGTTCAACTGCAGATTTTAGCCATTGCGGCTAAGTCTTGACTCCATGAGGAGATAGTTTTCTTGAGTGAAATAACTGTACCAGATAGGACGGTCAAAGTACTGAATAAATTCTAATGTGATTAAGTAATTCGTGTGCGGAAATAATTATAGTCCATCGTGTGCGTTCAAGCAAACAAGTGAAGGGTATTTCTTTTTTTTTTATGCTTTATTCCAGGAAACCTGAAGAAACAATAATCAATTGTGAAGCCATGAATGTAAAAATGGCTAAATAAAATGCCAGGGTCGCAGGTGAGCCCTAAGACGAATACTGGCATGAAGACATGAGGTAGGTGATTTTCCATCTTACTACCTCTTATATCCTGTCTCGTGATTTCTTAAAGTGTATTTGAATGGGGATATACGACGCAGTGGTCACCCTATTAAGTTTTGTAAATGTGAGAGTACGACTAAAAGAGTCATTTGTTTTATTTTCCACTTGGATAAATTTTTGAAGTCTTGCGAGGGCCGTATAATGTTGTAAAAGGTTATTGAATAGGGTTCCGAAGTGATATCACGTCCAATGTAGATCGTCATCCGTGTGAGTGTACTGCCTATATTTTGTGATGTCAAAGTAAGATGTTCATTCGACGTAAAATTCTTCTGTCTGCAATTTGACGTTAATAATAATAATCCATGGTCACTCATTTTCAATCGAGTGGAAGCGCGCTGCCGGATGAGAACCTAGGGTGAGGAATTTGGTCACGGAGAGAAACGTTGTATTTAATGCCCATTTTAAACTGTGTCTGACTGACAATAAAAGATCTAGTGGAATGTTTCAGTCATTTTTCGTAAAAATCAAGTTATTAAATACGATATCATTTATGCGAAGTTATTCATGATTAATGCATTGTGCGATATTAGACGTCGGGATTTCTAGTGGGGATTTTATTCCAGTTCTTTGTCGATGATAATTGTGGAGCTGGGAAACAGAGGTTAGTTTTGTGAATCAGGTTGGACCTGTCATTGAAGCCGGGACACGGAAGCCCGAGGAATGTTTTATATGAGTTGAGATGAGATGTGCGAATCAGGTTAGAGCCATGTCATTGAAGCCGGGATATGATAGCCCGAGGAATATTTTATAATGTTGAGAATGGAAAGAAATTCATAGAAATCCATAGCGGTATAATTGGCGACGCGTATAATTAGTATGGGCATCTTGAAGCATATCTGTGCATTTGTTGGTTAGAATATCGTATTTGTTTAATCATGTCGGCAGAGTTTAAAGGGGGCATTTTGAGAAGTCAGTGGGTCTGTGCATTTGTTGGTTAGAATATCGTATTTGTTTAATCATGTCGGCAGAGTTTAAAGGGGGCATTTTGAGAAGTCAGTCAGGTAGAACGAACCGGGTGGTTTATGTAACTGCCAAGCGAGCATGGGGTGAGAGACCTCAGCTATGATAGCGGGAAAGAAGTGGAGTTGAGATTGTACTGTAATTCTCGGCCAGGGGAAACGTTAAAATGCTGGATTTAGTTGAAATTCATAGCCGGTAATGATCAAAGTATTGTGAAATACTGTAAATGGGGACGTAGTGAACATTTGAAATCACGAACTTTGAGTATAAGGAACAGAGTAACCCAATTTCAGGGTTGTCCAAAATATAGAGCGATGGTCGTGACGATCGGTTTGTCTGCGAGGGGTGTGCAAAATTCAGTGATGACGAGATATGACATCGTAATTATATGGCGAGTTGTTTGGTTTGTACGTAGATTATTATGATATCCAAGTGTTAATAACGGTTAGGACTAGATTAGATTTTTAAGCATGATATCACGAGATAGGATATATGTAGCTGGACATGAATTATGTAAAATTCTTTTCCAGCCAGATAAACGTCGCAATATTGAACTCACATCACAGCTGCGTAGAAATTTGTGAAGAAACCAGAGTCCGCGGAGATAAAATTTACTGATCGTTAACATTTCGTTAAATCATTTAAATTTATTTAATTATTAAATTCAGTGAAACCGCATTTTGAAATAACTTTAATCAAGCGAATAACTTGGAGATGCATTCTGGAAATTTTAGTTTGTTTCTGGGAAATATAAAAATAAAGTAAAGATTAAGGGGACATATCCGAAGGAAATGGATTTTTCTGCCACTAAGTTTGTGAGCATTGCGATTGTTGTAATTATTGAACTTTGATGAATTGAGCAGTGAATGTGCTGGGGATAAGTAAAGTGGAACTTTGGTCATCAACCGATGTAACTTAATTGTGTTTAGCCTTCAGCCTAGAAACTTGGATGGTCAGGGGGTCATCAACCTCTGTGACTTAGATTAGGGCCATATGCCATTGTAGCATCATTTCCTTGCAGTCATCATCCACAATGACTTTAAAGTAACTTAGAAGAGTAGATGTCGGTCCATGACATAGACGCAGGTCACATCGATTCAATTAAGGGTCCATGCCGTAGAACCACTGTGTGGCACACACCGATTGGACGGCCTTAATTATACTCAGAGTCCAGAGTTCGTGTTACGAGGGCTGGACCATAACGAATCACTATGATGGTACATGTGGTCTCACATGGAAGCCGAATTTAAGGATTTCCAGACTTTCCTTTCTTAAATGATTAATAATTGAGACAATGGTTTCTAGTAAGAATGCCCATCAGGCAATTACGTTAAAGTCTCACACCAGTGTTCTGACATTTATGTAAAATGATTGTGGTGTCCAGTGGACACAATTGACTTCTATGATACCATTGACATGCTTCAGAATTTTCCTGAATAAATAGGAATCTTTTAAACAGACCTTTCATTCCGGTAGATAGATTAGAATTAATGAACCCTACCTTTACCTCAGCAAGTGACGAAGAACCCGAAACGACCCAAGAGACAGATAACATGAACTTTGCTGATAGGTAAGGAAGGTAGGTATCCCTCAATATGGACCTAAAGGGTTCAATATATATATATATATATATATATATATATATATATATATATGTGTGTGTGTGTGTGTGTGTGTGTGTGTGTGTGTGTGTGTTTTTTTATACTTCACACATGAAAAGAATGCACTCCTATCCGGAGGATGACAGTCGTACAGACGTGTTCCGCATCATTAGACATTTATTGTGAAAAACGAAAATAGCAAGGAAAGAAATATGCACTTCTCCATCACAGTTTTAAAATTTAATGTAAAAAGGAGAATTATGGTAAAATCAATTGAGTATAACTGACTGAGAAATCATACCTATTTAAAAGTTGTTTTTGTCATGACCTCTGAACAATAAAATATATTTTTTCTTTCACAAGTTGCTTTACATCGCATCGAGACAGACAGTTCTTATGGCGATGATGGGGTAGGAAAGGTCTATGAGTGGGAAGGAAGCGGCCGTGCCCTGGTGTGAAAATGGGAAACGACCTTCAGGGCTGCCGACAGTAGGGTTCGAACCTACTGTCACCCGAATGCAAGCTCACAGGATAGAAGTAGGTTACGAATAAAATAATCTGAATTGTAATAAAAATGTTGTGAAATACCTACAACACCGCATGGTTCAGTCACTTTATAAAACCGTGCCCATTTAAAACCTAGGAGGTTTTTAGCCTCGCGTGCTTGTCAAATTCTATCCCGTACTTGCCCACCATCTCCATTGACGTCCTTAATATGCCAACATAATTGATCACTCTAGTGAAGTCTTTGTCTGCTTAGCGGTTTTTGTCTAACTGGCTGTCCGATTAGAGCTACATTCAGTAAGCCATATTACGTACGATATGCACAAACAAATTCAAATGTCTGCTTCCAGTTGTAACCGTTGTACCATATTCATTGTAGGCAGTTATTCTGCAATGATTGCTGAGGTGTCTCCAGGTGTTATTTTCTTTTAGAACACCTAAAATATTTCTCAGGATTTTAAAATGTGATCAGTGGCCGACGGCTTTTCTTAATTAGAACCCGATGTACAGCACCTTGGATTACAATTGGTAGAGTTATTTATTGCAAATTCTGAATTTTGTGTTCTTGAGTATCAATTTTGAGTTTAATGGCTTTCTGAATTTTTCACTTCCCTCTAGTTAATTGCAGTTATTGAAATTCAGCAAAAGTTTTATTGGTGTCATTCTTCTCGATGAGACGTACAGACCACGTGCATTGTGATCTGTTGAAAAAGTGAAGCAAATTCCTTCAATTTTCAGTCTTATCAATTAATTTTGTTCAATGTGCAAATGAGTTTACCACCCGTTCCCTCATCTCTCCACACAATATAGAATCATTAAGGCCCTTAGAGGATCACTTTGTGAAAATTAGCCACTGTCAGTCACTGCAGTAAGTGGGCTCGTTCCCTTGCTTAATCAATTCTTGATCCACTTATAAATGTCTTTATCATCATTAACGATCGATGTCATTCTTCTCTTGGGGGGTTCCTGTGGCAGTGTGATGAAGGTGCAGGGGAGAGAAGAGGAACTCGATTGAGCACACTTATTAAGGATGGTTCGTTAGATACTCACTTCCTATATCTGAGGTTATGGGAACGATTCCTGACACATTTGGTTGGCTTTAAAGTTTGCTTAAATGCAAGATCCATGTCAGCAGTTTTGTCAGCACCGTAAAGATTCCATTTCAGAGCAAAATTCCTGCAAATTTGTTCAATTTAGCAGTTAAGGAAACGTCATACAGTATCGGTATTATTATACGTTTGTCGAGTTCTCAACCACCGAGCGAGTTGGCTGTGCGGTTAGGGCCGTTTAGCTGTGAGCTGGCATTCGGGAGATAATGGATTCGAATCCCACTGTCGGCAGCCCTGAAGTTGGTTTTCCGTAGTTTACCATTTTCACATCAGGAAAATACTGGGGATGTACCTTAATTATGCCCAAGGTCACTTCCTCTCTACTCCTAGCCCTTTCCTATCCTATCGTCGCTCTAAGACCCGTCGGTGTTGGTGCAACGTGAAGCAAAATTGTAAGTTCTCGAGCCAAAGGTTGGTTGAATTCCCAAAAGATCCACCAACAGCTGCCATAAGTAGCCCAGACGTCACCGAAACAACGTATAGAGAAGCAAGGAGTAAGGCAGTTTCCAGTTGCTTTCCTCACCGAGCAAGAGTTATGCCAAAAACTATCAGTCTACCAAGCCCTCTAAAATGTGCACCCCAACAAATCTTATGAGTATCATTATTCACACCGTTCATCACAGGGACGTCCGACTCGTTGGCTGAACGGTAAGCGTACTGGCCTTCGGTTCAGAGGGTCCCGGGTTCGATTCCCGGCCGGGTCTGGGATTTTAACCTTAATTGGTTAATTCCAATGGCACGGGGGATGGGTGTAGGTGTTGTCTCCATCATCATTTCATCCTCATCAGGTCTCCTACGGGAGTCAACTAGAAAGACCTGCACCTGGCGAGCCGAACCCGTCCTGGGATATCCCGGCACTAAAAGCCATACGACATTTCATCACAGGGACTGCCTATTATTAGCATTGCCCTTCCCTCTGTCACCTTAATATTGTCAAAGACTGAGACAGATACATGAACGCAACAAACTTTCTCTGTTCCACACCAGAAGATACACCACATTGTAAACACTATGTCTTGCCAGAGATGGATATGGGCTATTAATAATAATTAATCCATGTTGTTAGTTTTCATCCCAATTACTATGCACTGTATGTTGTGGTTAAGTGTGAGAGAGGATCGTGAGACCTAACTTCGCTACATACAAAGGCATAAAATAAATAAATAAATAAATAAATAAATAAATAAATAAATAAATAAATAAATAAATAATACCAATGTCTTATGGTTAGAGAGAGAATTCTCAAAGACTTGCGGTCCTAACCCGAGAGAAAAGGGCTATGGGGCTTACAACTTGAGTTCTATATTCGAAAACAGGATCTCCTGTTTTCTCAATGACTTCAACAATTAACATGATGGAATCGTGTTCGATGACAACTACTCCACGGGGTAGACGGAAACGGAAATCCTTCACCATGAAAAGTGGTGCAACTGGGCCTTTGGATTCTGGACAGCCCGGAGCGTCATGTCAGGAAGAGTCGAAGCTTCCTGGAACCTCATCACAAAAAATAATACCTAAACGAAAACATCTGCTTGGAACATTAAACATCAACAAACTCCGTCAAATAGAAAAACTGAAACAATTAACGAAAATTTTGGAGGAAAGAAGCATACTCATTCTGGCATTACAAGAAACAAGATATCTGGACGAGGAGACATTGGAGTCTGAAAGTTTTACAGTTTATAAGGGCAAACCCGGGTATAAAATCTCGAAATAAATATTGCCGATTTTAGGGACAGCTTTCGTGGTCAAGAAAACTATAATGGATTCAATCACAAACTTTAGCTCACCATCTGAGAGAATCTCGTACTTATCATTCAGATCCGGAAACGAAACCTACGGAATTATTAATGCTCATGCTCCCTTAAACCGAGACAACAAAGGGCACAAAAATAAAGTAGATTGGAAACTCTCGAAAACGAGACATCTAAATTTCCTCATAGAAATGTTAAAATTCTGGTTGGCGATTTCAACGCCCAGATAGGAAAAGAAAGGAAATACAAAAGTATTGTTGGAGAATACCCTTCACATAATAGAACAATCACAAACGGAGAAAGATTAATTGATTTTTGTAAGCATTTTAATCTAAAAATCATATATACGCATTTCAAAGCCCTCCCAAAGAAGAAACAACTTGGATGTCCCCCAAACCAATGTTAGGAGAATTTCAAACAGACCATGTTGCAATTACAACCAGAAAAAGACAGGAGATTATGAATTTCAAGGCACATAAATGTCTGAATATTGAAACAGACCATTTCCTATGGGAAATTAAATTAAAATTTCAACTAAATAGACATCAAAATAGAGATAAGAAAAAGCCAAGGATCGACACAAAAATTCTCGAACAAAGCAAAATTGTATGTGAAGAATATTTATCAAATTATGAGATGAACAATTGGGAAGAAATCAGAGAATCGTTAACAAAAGCTGTCGAAAACTTGGGCCAAAAAAGTGAATAGAAAGCACAGGTGGTGAAACAGGATATGTGATGACGCACTTGAAGAGGGGCTAAAGACATGGAGAGATGGTACTCCAATCAAACGTCAGAACATTGGGATGTCTTCAGGCAACAAAGATAAACCACTCCCAAGATCATTAGAAGATAAAAGCGATAATATAATAAAAACAGGTCAGAAAATATAGAAGACAACTATCGAATTCTTCAGAACGTTAAGGAAGAACTATAACAATACCAACCTCCAAGTTTCTGTTTTAAAATAGAGGACGGTGCATTAGCATTGAGTAACAAGGAGAATTGCCACCTTTTGGCCATTTTTTTCGAAACCCTTTTAAACTTGAGGAACCACTGAAAGGCTGAATTTCGAACATCCAAGACAGATTAATCCACATTCAAAACCACCGAGCCTCATGAACATAAATAAAATCATCAATGAACTCAAAAACAATAAAGCGCCAAGAGAAGGTGGGATAGTAGCTGAAATATGGAAAATTGGAGGAGATAGGGCAACGGAGAGCATGTAGTCAAAGGAGAAGAAGAGGAACCACAGCGAAATTATGAAGTAGTTCTGAGAGAAGAAACAATTACTAACCAATAAATCAATTGTTTACCGTGGTCCAAAGAAAGCCAAAAACGAAGAAAGAAGAATAAATAAATAAATAAATAAATAAATACGTCTACGGGATATTTGTACCTATGCAAAATTTTATCAATTTAGTCCTCTCTACAAGTACAAGGTATTTGTAACTACAATTCTCAGCACCCTTCACGATTCAGTACCAATTTCTGAAGAGAGGTTCCACATCTGATTGTCCTGAAGGGTTTATCACACCATAAGACTCTGATTTTGATTTACACTGAACTAAATTTTGTAATTAGGGCAGAGTCTCGTTCCTCATTCGCTGCTCCAATCGCATTATGAAAGTCTGCTTTGATAATTTTGTGAATTCTTACGTATGCAATGTAACTTATGTCTCCCATATATCATCTCCCTATTCAAGGGCAGATGCATTTGCACTAATCGAAAGGTTATCGTTTTATTGTGGAGAAGGTTTACCATTTGTAACTGATATTGCACATGTGGAACTAAAAGTTGATAGCTCTTTCAACAATACCAACAACATTGTTCTTTCCCTACCTCGAAATGGAAAGGGTTCAGACACGCAGGCCGATATTCTCAAGAGGAGAGCGGTCGAAAACAAGGCAGTAAAGTAAACTAATTGTCCTTGGAAGAGGGTTAGTGTGAGACCCATTGTTTGCTCAGGGAATTAAATTTGTCTAGTCGCAAGTATTGAACGCTACAGTGTTGTTCATTTGTCACCACAGACCGACCAATCACAGGACGGAGCGTACCAGTTTTATTTTCGTTCTACACGTTACAGTGGGAGACTATCTCAATTACGTGAACCACAACCGTTCGTGAGGCTCTCTATATACAGTCGAGTGCATGGATTATGTCGGTAATGGAATGTTACACCACCTCTGCTCCGACTAGGGCCAGCCCCTTACTTGGTTCTATCATTTCCTTTGTCTACATCGTCCGGCTCCATGGCTAAATGGTTAGAGTGCTGGCCGTTGGTCACAGGGACCCCGGGTTCGAATCACGGCAGATTCGGGAATTTTAACCATCATTGGTTAATTTCACTCGCACGGGGGCTGGGTGTATGTGTCGTCTTCTTCATCATTTCACTCTCATCATGACGCGCAGGTCGCCTACGGGTGTCAAATCAAAAGACATGCCCATGGCGAGCCGAACATGCCCTTGGACACTCCCAGCACTAAAAGCCAAACGCCATTTCTTTTTTTCTTTTTTCTTTTTTTTGTCTACTTCGGTTACAATTATTTTAAACTTGTGGCCTTTCGCAGCAGTAGCTGCGAACAAAGGCTAAAAATGAAACTGAAGATACAGGAAGCGCGAAAAAGTTAACGGAAAATATACTTAACTGTGGAAGACCATTTATTTACCTTTCCTTTTCCATTGTGACTATACATATCGAAGTTTTAATCCTTGTCAATTTATTGAATTTTCACAACAAATTCTATTGGCAAGACTTGAAGCTATCACATAAAGCTGATCGTATAATGCTCGGCAATTTTCATTCGGCAATAAATCTGAAATGTACCGATGAATCATCCCCCTGAATCTTCAGACAGTAACGACCTAATCCTGGAATGTGGCTATGGTTAGCAGAGAAGGTTTCAAAGGACATTGTACTATTATACTGCCTTACATGATTCATGAAAGCATTATCATGTAGCATCACACCTTTAAGTACGCCGTTTACTCGAGGTTGTGAAAAATAAACCAAACCATTGTGGCAACACGAATTGAAATGTCCATTCATCATTTTTGCTGCGAAATATCGTGCTCTGCAGTGCTTGCAGATTTCATTTAATAACCCAAAATTGAATAATTCAGTGTAAGTTTCATAATAAAGACCTTTTGAAATCTCATAGAATATCCTGAGATGGATTTCTTTCTGTTTCTCGCTTATTAGAACCATCATGGAGGCCAACTAACATTCTGGTGATAACTTGATTTCACAGAACATAGAAATATCAGCGCAGACAGCTTTCATAGAGCCTTCTACCGGCGAATACAGTTAACTGCAACGACCTAAGCAATAATTTTTCTATTTTACGCAAATAAAGGAAATGAAATAAATGATATTTTTCTTATAAACCTGAGATGGAGAGCTTTCTTTTTTATGTATAATACAAACGTGTTGGTATTGCGGTTTTCTCACAATATTGTGTTTCACATTCAAATTTTATATACGGGGTTATTCACCTAACATGTTACACGGAAATAACTTCTAAACCATTAAAGATATCGGCATTCTGTTTTGATATTCGTAAATGGTACCCATGGTCTTGTAAAATAAAGTGCTACTTATTCTCATGGAGTGATTAATAACCGAGATATTGATACTAACTCCATATTCTTAATTAAAACTGCGGGAATGCATACGGCTGGCCTAAAAGTCCAACTTCGTACAAGTTCAAATATCTAAGCATTTTCAAAATCGGACAGTTACTTTTTGAGATACCAATAAGAACGCATTTCGGCTTTTGCGTACACCATCATACAGCGTACGGTCGGCCAACGACGTATTGGCACGCAAGCTGTTCCCTGGCATTGATTCCAGCCACAGAACGGATACCAGGTATGTACTGTAAACTATTGTACACATAATGTGATATACCGTAACTTACCCTGGGTATGACTGGCGAACACACAACGGGGAAGGGAGGTTATTCAGACATTATTCATTTTCTTTTCTAGAACGAGCTCTCCCGGTGTCCTGTATTATGTTTATTTCTCAATTTATACAGTAGTATGCACTGTACACTCACTCACACGAGTTTTCTTTGAAGTCAAAGTAATTATTTTATTCCTTTTAAAAATATCACACTTCCCCGTCCTGCCATGAGTTTGCCTGTCATACACAGTTTGCAAACCCATCACATCTGTACGATATGTTTACATTCCTGGTATCCATTCTGTGGCTGGAAGAACACCCAAGAACCTGCTTGCGCATCAGTATATCCTTGCTCGACTTCACGCTGTCTGATGCGGCATCCAAACCGCGCATGCTGTTCTTATCGATATCTCAAAAAGTAACTGTCAGATTTTGAAAATACTTACATATTTGAACTCGTACACAGTTGAACTTTAAGACCAGCTGTATGAATTTGTGCCGTTCTATTTAAAAATATGAAGTTAGTATTAATATCTCGGTTATTAATCACTCCATGAAAATATGTAGCACATTATTTTACAAGCCCCTGGGTACCATTTATAAATATGAAAACAGAATGCCGATATATTTAATGGTTTAGAAGTTATTTATCTGTAACATTTTAGGTGAATAACCCTGTATATTAGGATGTAGGTTTGTATCGGTCGTGGCTAGAATAACAACAGAATGTCATTTTTAAACTTCCATCAAGTCTGTCTATCTGTATGTATATATTTAAAGCGTACGTATGCTACGTGCGTATACATTTATTCCGCGAATGGAATATGTGTAATCTCCAAAATGCAAATCCCTCGAACATAGCGATGTGTCTCATCTTCCATGACTAGCTCTGTGGCGGATGATTTCACATCTGCCGGACCGTAAGCAAGTGGCAACAAACTTGTTAGAAGCACTAGCTAAATTATATTATCGCGGCGTTAATTCTCCACAATATTGCACATTTTTAAACTGAATTAATGTGTATTAATTCCCTAGATATTAAAATATACCTAGTGAGCTGTAACTCAGCCTACCGTACGTCATATTAATCCACCCTCATATGCGCAAGATCTTACCTGATTTCGGGGAAGTGAATTTTCTTGAATGTGGCAAGATAATTATTATTTCTCTTGTTTGTACGACTGACTCATATGTCTGACCTAACAGTTCTGCACTTAGACTTCTTGCTTGTCTTTTCATCTCGCGCTTTACTTCTGGACTATACGCGTGCCGTACCGGGAATACGGCGAGTGTCTTTGTTCGAATCTCGCCGGCGGTAATTCAGTGCGGGTTGGACATACGCGAGAGATTAAATAACGAGATGTTTTGTGAAATGTCAGTGTTGTGTGAAGACAGACATATGTATAGTGTTTTGGGAACTTCTTTTTGCAAGTCTTTAAAAGCATAATTTGAATATATTCCGTGTACAATATGGTAAACAATTTTGGAATTAGAATGTTGGATTACAATATTAAAACAGTGCGTGCACGGGTTTTAATAATTTTTGCATTCGCTATATGCGAGTGAAAGTCACAATAAATTCCGTGCATGATAAAGTAAAGGACTTAAGGGACCACACATTCCCTTACAGTGTTACGAGTTAAAGTGCCCTATTAAATTGCCAAGTTATTTTTTTTTGTTATTGGCTTTACGTCGTACCGACACAGGTAGGTCTTATGGCGACGATGGGACAGGAAAGGGCTAGGACTGGGAAGGAAGTGGCCGTGGCCTTAATTAAGGTACAGCCCCAGCATTTGCCTGGTGCGAAAATGGGAAACCACGGAAAACCATCTTCAGGGCTGCCGACAGTCCAAGTTATTTTAAGATTACGCGCTGTGTATAAAGATCGGCATTATTAGATTCCTCAACAAGAATCAACGTGGAAATTACAAGATCGTGATGCTATGGGAATTACAGCACAGAATAAAAGTTTCTGGAATGGTAAAATGGAACATCGTTCGAGCACGATGGATTCTACCATGATCAACTAAATGGAAATGCAGCCCGATTTAACCTGATGGATTAAGGTACGGTACCGTACATAATTTGTTTTACGTAATGGTAATGTAGTATGATTTTTCTTAGCTTAAAAGGCAGATTAATTAAAGGCAACGTGCAGTATAATGATAATCAGTAAACGTATAACTTAGTTTATTTCCCTTGGAGCATTGTTTTGAGACTATGTGTGTATTAAAGTGGTTAGAAGTTGATTCAAATTTATTTGTTAGTGTTTGTCGTTATGTGATTTAAGTTTTATATGCTGATTGGGTCTAAGCCAGGACTTGTCATGTTGTGCGTTACTACCACGTTATAGCCGAACGCAGTCGTAATGTTTAATTATGTCTATTTGACAATGTCTTCGACGCTTTCTTACAGTGACTGATCTTTTGTAGTGTATATTTCTGGACTGTTTGGTTGCACCAACTATGTTGCAGTACTAACAATAAATATTTATACTTATGCGTATAGTGAGAATTGATGGTAGAATGAGTTCTTGGTTCAGGGTACGTACAGGGGTTAGACAAGGCTGTAATCTTTCACCTTTGCTGTTCGTAGTTTACATGGATCATCTGCTGAAAGGTATAAAATGGCAGGGAGGGATTCAGTTAGGTACAAATGTAGTAAGCAGTCTGGCCTATGCTGACGACTTGGTCTTAATGGCAGACTGTGCCGAAAGCCTGCAGTGTAATATCTTGGAACTTGAAAATAGGTGCAAGGAGTATGGTATGAAAATTAGCCTCTCGAAGACTAAATTGATGTCAGTAGGTAAGAAATTCAACAGAATTGAATGTCAGATTGGTGATACAAAGCTAGAACAGGTCGTTAATTTCAAGTATTTAGGTTGTTTGTTTTCCAAGGATGGTAATATAGTAAGTGAGATTGAATCAAGGTGTAGTAAAGCTAATGCAGTGAGCTCACAGTTGCGATCAACAGTATTCTGTAAGAAGGAAGTCAGCTCCCAGACGAACATATCTTTATATCGGTCTGTTTACAGATCAACTTTGCTTTACGGGAGCGAAAGCTGGGTGGACTCAGGATATCTTATTCATAAGTTAGAAGTAACAGACATGAAAGTAGCAAGAATTATTGCTGGTACAAACAGGTGGGAACAATGGCAGGATGATATTCGGAATGAGGAGATAGACTAAATTAGGAATGAACTCTATGGATGAAGCTGTACGCATAAACCGGCTTCGGTGGTGGGGTCATGTGAGGCGAATGGAGGAGGATAGGTTACCTAGGAGAATAATGGACTCTGCTCTGGAGGGTAAGAGAAGTAGAGGTAGACCAAGACGACGATGGTTAGACTCGATTTCTAACGATTTAAAGATAAGAGGTATAGAACTAAATGAGGCCACAACACTAGTTGCAAATCGAGGATTGTGGCGACGTTTAGTAAAGTCACAGAGGCTTGCAGACTGAACGCTGAAAAGCATAACAGTCTATAATGATAATGTAATGTAATGCGTATAGTTGCATCACTCGTTTGTGGAATGAGCTTATCGAGTAAGTCTTATGGGACAGAACGACATCCTGAGTTTATTAGAGTCTTTCAAAAACTGGGAGTTACATAAAAAAGAACAATGTTTCTCGTAGTGATATATTTCAGTGACACTGAAATTGTGAATCATCATTAAAGAATATTTTAGAATTACAGTTGGGGTGTTTGTCTTATATTTCGTCATTCTTTCCACATGTTATGGTTATAATTAACGCTTTCAGGCATTGGATCAGCATGTCTTATTCAGAATATTAGAACTCGTTCAAGACGACGTTGTATTTTACCCGTTTGCACGTTTTACCATCCAGAAGTCGCGGTGCTTATCTCATACTGTAGCACATTTCAGCCTTACATTGTGAAGACTGCGGTATTACCAGCCCAACGTTCTTCTGTTCTACTCAACTACCTCATGCAACTATCAAACTATTCACTGTTGCTGTAAATAATGCTTATTATTAGTCCTACTCGTTGGCTGAACGGTCAGCGTACTGGCCTTCGGTTCAGAGGGTCCCGGGTTCGATTCTCGGCCTGGCCGTGGATTTTAACCTTAATTGGTTAATTCCAATGGCACGGGGGCTGGGTTTATGTGTTGTCTTCATCATCCTTTCATCCTCATCACGACGCGCAGGTCGCCTACGGGAGTCAAATAGAAAGACCTGCACCTGGCGAGCCGAATCCGTCCTGGGATATTTCGGCACTAAAAGCCAGACGATATTTCATTTCATTTTAATTATTGTTTTGGTTTTCTACCTGAGATTAATGCTAGATTCATAGGACACAGTTTTATTAGGAAGTGATAAGTTTATAGATTATACGTTTACATGTGTTATTTATAAATAATCTTATATTATTTTTTGTTGGGAGTGATATAATATTTAGTTAAGATGCGAGCTACTTCTTTTACAATCTCCTGACTCACATAGTACTGGCAATGTCTTGGGTAGGAACCTATCGGATCGCATTCACGATCTGCAATGATTTGGTTTAGTTCACGAAGTAAGAATCAATAGGTTCTGAAGTCACAGAAAATTTTGGGTTTGAATAAATTAATTGTTGATGGCAGAGTTGATATTACAGTTTTCTTTGGTTGCTTCAGATTAAATTAACTCATTGTATTTTAATATATTATGCACATGCAAATAAGAATTTATCCGACTTAAGGGAGCTTCTAAATGCTAATCACCATCTGTGTTTGATAATGTGTGATAATTTAGATGTGAATGTTACGATAGTTTCATCATAAACAGCCGCAATGGGGTTGCCTTATTAATAAATGAATAATATCTTATTTTATTTTCCTCTAATCCACGAATTCATATCTTTTTACTTATACACCCGATGCGATTGTCTCATATGGGTTCAGTATGTATACATGCTCATCAGAAAAAGAATACATAATAATTTAATGAAAATCGCTTTTACGATAAAAAAAATAATAGCATTTTTAAAACTGTATCTTTCAAGGCTGTTTTTCAATATGTTTGCCTGCAAAGGAATGAGAAATAATTTGGAAAGGGACACAAACGCGAAGGTCTATTATTCTCTTTTATGACCTGCAGGACCATTAATGACTGGGTTTCCCTGATCCCTTCGGAACATTCCTTTTATTTGGTTATTATTAACTGCAATATTCATGGAACATGATTGTATGAACTTTTATTACTCTCTTGGATTTCCTCTTCACCTCCACGAACATTGTGACCATTGTAGTTTTCCAGTTTCCTAATCCGCAGGTATGGTGGCCCGAAGGCTACCGTTCTGCCCGGCAGTGTTAACACAATAGATGGGTTGGGGTAAAAATAAAATTTCCAAGAAACCATCAATGAGAAGGAGGGGGGGGGGGGGTTATATTATAATCATACATTTCTGAGAAGTTGAGAATTAATTCAGGTAATCTTACTTGATGGCCCTAATATCGCTACGAGTTTGTTCCCATCTTAGTGACCGAGATGGAAAGATTTTTTTTCTTTGCTATTGGCTTTACGTCGCACCGACACAGATATGTCTTATGGCGACGATGGGGCAGGAAGGGGCTAGGACTGGGAAGGAAGCGGCCGTGGCCTTAATTAAGCTATAGCCCCAGCATTTGCCTGGTGTGAAAATGGGAAACCACGGAAAACCATTTTCAGGGCTGCCAACAGTGGGGTTCGAACCTACTATCTTCCGAATACTGGATACTGCCGCACTTAAGTGACTGCAACTATCGAGCTCGGTATGGGAAGAAATAGTGGAATCAGTGTTGCCTCTCGGGGTAATGAGTTCATGAAACATGGTTTCCTGGGCAAGTGGTTCTAATGTATTAACGTGTACACAATTTAATACAAGAGCTGAGTGGAAAGGGAGGGGGTTCGTGTGAGAAACACATTCGAAGTAAAAGCATCTCAGCTATCGAGTGCACAGGATTCTGCTCCGAAAAAGACAGTGCAGTTCTGAAGAAGGTCTTCAAGAACAGAATAAGTGAAAGAAGAAAATTTCGAGTTCGTGATGGACACAACGAAAATATTTCTAAAATGTAAGCTTCATTTTGTAATTTGTAAACTATGTAATAAAGACCAGTTGAAAATAAATCCAAAGGAAATTCAGGATGTAAATAATGAAACAACCTTTTGGGCAAATATGCTCTAGAAAAAGTGGACCAACCTGCAGTGAGTGCATGGATGAGGAAGTATTACATGACTCCTAGTGCAATCTGGATGTGGGGGGAATATTTACTGATATGCACCGTGGAAACAAGGACGAATATTACTGAAAGTCTTACAGGCAAACCGGTCTTAAAATAAATAAGTAATCGTACCACCTCAGCTACCGTGCGCAAGTTGACGCCATGTGGTTGCTTGCCCATCAGTTTCAACGTTCATTTTTACTCACGGCCTATAGATGGCAGAGTAAACCGAACATCTCTTGGAGGTCTTTGGCTGAGTGTTAATGAATTTTTGTCGCGTGAACAAAAAATGTGTCATCACCGGGCGAGTTGGCCGTGTGGTTAAGAGCGCGCGGCTGTGAGCTTGCATCCGGGAGATATTGGGTTCGAATCCCACTGTCGACAGTCCTGAAGATGGTTTCCGTGGTTTCCCATATTCGCAGCAGCCAAATTCTGGGGCTGTACCTTAATAAAGGCCACGGCCGCTTTCTTCCAACTCCTAGCCCTTTCCTATCCCATCGTCGCCATACGACCTATCTGTGTCGGTGCGTCGTAAAGCCACTAGCAAAAAAAAGTGTCACCGGGGATCTTTTACATGACAAAATCATAATATTTCCTGATGAAAGGACCAATTCTAGTGACAGATGTGTATTTAGAGTCATTAGAACCATAGAGGGGATATTAGTTGAGAAACTCTCTCTCTCTCTTGGTTCGTGTTCATTTCTAGAAGCATAAGCCAAGCTGTAATAAATACATGAGTATTTTGGAGCAATTGAAGAATTTTTCACTTCACTATCACCTCATGTTCAAATCATGGTTGTGGAATATTTTTTTAATCCAGTGTAAAATTCTGAAAATCCAGGATTCCTTCATTGCTCTGAATTTCAAATTGATTATAAAACCTACATTAGAATTTCAGACATGTAACGAAATTATAGCATGATTCTAAGAATTGAGCTCCAGTTCAGAATCATCACAAATATGTGCTGAATGAATACTTTAAAAAACTGAAAGCGATGCTATTAAATCATGAACGTAATAGTGGAATATTTCAGACATTAGATTTGAACAAAAAAAAAGTTGCTTTCCAAGCTAGAGGTGAATAATTTTGATAGCCTTAAAGCAATTTTTAGTAAATTACCAGCGTTTGTAAACGTTGGTAAATATGTACTTTGCTTTTAGATTCTGTAGAGTTATAGAAATTAGCTAAATGTGTATCCAGTGATAAATTTGAGCTCAATGCAATTGGCATAGTAGAAGCATTAAATGCAAGATTTTTTAATAAATATATGCAGTGATTTTTGTTACTTCTTTCAAAAGCAGATAGTAGCATTACAGTCTTATAGTATCAGATGTGAGTAGTAGCGTGAAGGAGTAAAATGTTGTCACTTGTTGGATGTTGATATGTGATTAATGAAATCAGATGAGAAACAGATTGTTTTGTATTCAAATTTGTTTTATCTCTACTCCACTATTTCTAATCCAGGCCTATATAACCGAGTAACGTTTATTTCCAGAAGGTAAAACATATTATTTGCTATGTTTAAGCTTTATTTTCCCATAAATCTTGCAAATATTATGTCTTGTATAAAAATCATTCATTGATTTAGTAACATTATGTATGTATATAGCATTAAAACTTAACATGAAATTAATTACTGTCCTTTTATCACATACATGATTTTATATATTTCACGAAATATTCGAAAAATTAACGCCAAAAAACTCTGGTTCCCCACCAATGAGATATTGGGTGAAAGGGTGGAAGAGAGACGGAATGTATGCCGACAGCCGATACGTGTGGGGGTGAGCGGAAGGTGTGTTTTTGGGGAAAGGCAGATGAAGCAAATTCCTCGTTCATGGCCTTCAACCAAACATATGGTGGCAATTTTTAATGTATTTTGCAATAACAACACGTTGCATACAGATGCATGCATGTATTCATCCTTTTCAGCAAAACAAGGAACTCTGTGAACTGAGATGGGACGTGTGTAAGTTTATTTACGTTTGGTCTATACAGTACCTTCTATATGTGAAATAAGGGTTCGTAATGAAGTTAACTGCACATAGTTGCGCAGAAAAAATCTGCCAAAAAGTGGTCAGTTTTATAATAGAAAAGAATAATGCTCACATGAATAGAAGGAACCGAACAATAAAAGAACTGTAGCGGCTTGCTTGTGCAGTCGAGAATATTGTTGTTGACTTTACTGATTTCATAAAAATAGTGTACATTTCGGAATTGCTTAAAGTTCTGAGCCGGGTGTTACACTGCAGTCTTATCAATTCAAGCTGTTCGACTCGTTGGCTGAATGGTCAGCGTACTGGCCTTCGGTTCAGAGGGTCCCGGGTTCGATTCCCGGCCGGATCGGGGATTTTAACCTTCATTGGTTAATTCCAATGGCCCGGGGGCTGGGTGTTTGTGCTGTCCCCAACATCCCTGCAACTCACACACCACACATAACACTATCCTCCACCACAATAACACGCAGTTACCTACACATGGCAGATGCCGTCCACCCTCATCGGAGGGTCCGCCTTACAAGAGCTGCACTCGGCTAGTAACAGGCACACGAAATTTTGAAAAAATCCATTCAAGCTGGAAATAATGGGAAAATTTCTCAGCCAAATAAATCAAAGTCTTGAATCCTTCGAAATCTTCGAAATTCTTTGAAAGCAGACCCACCTGACAAGCTGGAAAAGTGATTGTGCTCCTGTCGCGTGGCAAAAGTGGTAACTTTCCCGTCTTCCTCTCTCCTCGACAACGCTCGGCGCGAGAGACAGGACTACGGCCGGACCACTGTATGGCCAAGCCTGATATAGGCTACATGAGGTGCTATATTCGTGAAACGAGGTCGTGATAAGCCTACTCTATTTTGGTATGAAACTTCAATGAAGCTGACATATGAGAGGGTCCTTATTACCTTACATATTGAACCACTTTTTTTCTTTTTCCTTTACGTCACACCGGCACAGATAGGTCTTATGGCGATGATGGGGTAGGAAAGGGCTAGTACTGGAAACGAAGTGAACGTGACCTTAATCAAGGTAAATCCCCAGCATTTGTCTGATGTGAAAATGGGAAACCACGGAAAACCATTTTCAGGACTGCCAACGGTGTAGTTCGAAGCCACTGTCTCCCGAATTGAAGTCAACAGCTACGTTACCCAAACCGCGCAGCCGACTCATTCGGCTTGAACCAGGTACGTAACAACTGTCTTCCCTGAACCAACCTTTCTATGACTAAAGTAGGATAATAAATCAAACCAGATTAATTATGTAAGTCACGTTCTGTTTTCATTACTTCGTACATATTTTAGTTCTGAAAAGAATTCTCAAGTTGTATATTTGGTTTTAATTTCTCTCTGGAGCTTCGAGCTGACAGCGAAACTTTTACCATTGATTAGAAAATTGATAATTGGAGAAGAGAGGAGAGAAACTTTTAAAAGTAGACCACACTAGATTTAGTTGAAAAGCTAATGACCCATCATTGGTGAAAAAAAGGCGATAGAGGTTTCGAAGACCTTTATAAGGAGAAGAATGTCACTTAACATTACCCTGTTTAATGCATATCAAGTTGTAGTTTGTACTTTGAGTTCGTAAAATACGATAATATTCTCATAGCACAGTAATTCAATATGCGATTTTAAGAGCGGTCGCACATCTGATAACCTTGAATGATTTACTGAACCGAAAATGGATTACCATTTTATCATTTCCAAAAGCAATATTCCAATGTTACCCCGCTGGAGAGATTTCAACCGCATCTGGGCGGTCGTCTTAAGCAACTGACAGTAACAAAACAACGCGTTAAACAAAGGAGACACTGTTTAATTTATGTGCCAAGGTATCCCTTGTTCTACAAAATATATAAGCTTAAAATATAAGAACAGGAACACTTGCATTTGATTTGAACAGAAATACATACACTAATGTTTTAGGTGCTATCATTCAACTCCAGGGTGATATATGCAGAAAATAAATATTTCATATGGCTATTGCAGCCTGTAGGCCTCCTAAGGCAGACCCTCCTATGAAGGTGGGTGATGTCTTCTATGTATGGAAAACTGCGTGTTATTACGATGGAAAATAGTATAGCGTGATTTGCAAAAATGTTAGTCAAAACAAATATCCAGTCCCCTAGCCAAAGGAATGAACCGATTACGATTAAAAACCAGACGGGAATCGAATCCTGGACGCCGAGACCAATACTCCGACCATTCAGCCATGAATCTGTACATGTAAGAAGATTATTCATCCGTTAATGAAACCCTCAAATGTGGAAACATCAGTGAACCAACAACTTGGATGTCGCAGTGCTGTGCTTTCGGATTACCTCCAACATTCCTTATATCAAACAACGTTCCTTAGGTGTTGAAAATAATTACTTAATATTTTAAATGGTAATAATAATGGCGCGTAGTCTCCGAAGAGGCCTGGTGCAGGTCTTTCGAGTTGACGTTGTACAGGCGACCTGCGCGTCTATGAGGATGGAGCCCTACCTGTGATGATTTATAATGATGAAGACTGCACACACACTCAGCCCCTGAGCCATTGGAATTAACAAATTAAGTTTAGTTCCCCTACCTAGCCGGGAATCGAACCCGGGGTCCTCTGTACCAAAGGCCAGCATGCTAACCATTTAGCCATGGAGCATGGGATTTTAAATGGTAAATCATACAGAGTATTGTTTTAATCTTTCATGTTTTATGGTTAATTACTTTGTGTGTGTTAAACATTCAAACGGCATCACGTGTGGTTATATTTTTAATCACACGATCAATTGCATCTACATCATGCTAATATTTACACATGGTATTCTTACTGTTTAGTTATAGTGTAATTGAATGCCATATGAGGCTACACGGCTGTTCAAACAGGCAGACAGGTCTTCAAACTATTATCACAGGTTAATGACTTCATTAATGATTGAACTAGGGTGTGAGAGATATTCACTGAACCGTACCGTGTGGCCTGATAATCGAAACATTGGAGTTAATCATTTTACCAGCAAATGCTTTGTTTTTGCTGGCGGTTTAACGTCGCACTAACACATGGAAAATTTCTGGCGATGTGAGAATGGGATAGGGAAGAGAAGAAAGCGACCGTGGCAATTATTAGCCCGTATTTGCCTAAACTTTTCTATTTAGAATTGCCATCATATTTTAAATCGTAGTTTATTAATATCTGAGTATACAAGAGACATTTTTATTCTTTCCCATATTTTGCTTTGACCATGCAGATTGACATAAAATTTGGGGAAGGGGACTGAGAATATTTGGAATGTTGTTGGTAAGATTATTATTCTTTCATTATCCCAATAATTTTATTAATTTTAAAACCATCCCATTCGATAACAATGAACGTTATGTCCGTACATGATATCGACTATTATTCATCATACTGGACCATTGTAGAAACATCTCCGTGGAAGAGGATCAGGACCCGACAGTGATCATCAGCGAACCATCGCTCCTGACGTCAGATATTTTTCCCTAATTTCTTCCACGCCTAGACAGATGCCTTGTTAAACCGTACTAAATAGTACTTATACAAATAGAATTACAAGAAACAACAAGTCCACAACATGTTTTATGGGGATCTACGTATATTTACGCAATAAGAGGTACAGTTACCTTATTTATTGAACCGCCCTCACACAATTAAGGCCAAATATTTCGAATTGGTAATTTTGCTTCTTTGCATCGAAAAATATATTATTCAGCTTTCAGATGAAAACTACTTCCATCTCGTAAATTCTCTTATCAGCATTCTACAGCTCTTCTCAAATCTGTGAATGGCCTGAAGCATCTCATTTCTTCCCCCATCTGTCGAGAAGTGCACTTGGCTGACTGCCTGATCTCTCAGCTTGTACCGGTGATCAAGGAGCGTTGAGGTACTTTGCAGTGAAGTATTCATCCTCCTATCTAGTGAGATATACAATATCTTCAAAGGAGATGATTTTAAAACAGTTACAAACTACAACATCACAAACAACGGCACTGTGAATCAATGTTGGAATATTCCATAGTCTGAATTTCATGTTTCAAAACCAGAATGTTCAACTCACATTTCGTACGTGAGAGAGTTTATACCAGTTAGTACAGAATGGAAAGAAACTAAATCGATGGCTTTCTTTTAAAACCTCGTATGTTCCAATACTCTTCCCACACATTATATTTCTTACTGGCCAAGCCTCCAAGCCACATAGTTTTATGCAGACCCTCAAACTAATTCTCGTTGTGTTCATTATGTAAATGAAAATGGAACTTACCATACCGTATCGTAGGGACGTTGTTTGCTTGGCGAAAAGAGTTTATTATTATTTCTGTATTATGTATATTATTGCAGTATGAATTTTAACTAAGAGTTATTTTTAGGAAAGTGGTTTTGTGGCTTTTCAAATTAATTTGTTTTTAGGTATTCAGTAGTTCTCAAACATTCCTTAGTTCGTAAGCTGCTATCTGAATCTTTTTCCGAAACCTTCAGCGCTGTGCCGATTAGGCCCTACAGATTATCACATACTTAATTTGAAAGATGTCTAAATGCTGCAGTGACCGAGCTCGATAGCTGCAGTCGCTTAAGTACGGCCAGTATCCAGTATTCGGGAGATAGTGGGTTCGGACCCCACTGTCGGCAGCCCTGAAGATGGTTTTCTGTGGTTTCCCTTTTTCACACCAGGTAAATGCTGGGGCTGTACCTTAATTAAGGCCACGGCCGCTTCCTTCCCACTCCTAGCCCATTCCTGTCCCGTCGTCGCCGTAAGACCTATCTGTGTCGGTGCGACGTAAAGCAACTTGCAACAACAACAACAACGCTGCAGTGACTTTTCCTTGCTTATGTTAAATGAACACTTCTACCGATTCAATGGAGGGCTAGAGCAAGTATTATTTGTAAAAATTTACTGGATTTCTACATGTGTCAGATCCATGGTGTAAAGGTAGCGTGCACGCCTCTTATTCGGCAGCCCCGGGTTCGATTTCCACGGTTCAAATATTTTAATCGTGGACTATAGGCTGAAACGGCCTGGAATTGAACCTGGGGTTCTTTGAATCGAAAACTATCACGCTGACCATTCAGCCCAGGATCTGGATGGGGTTTACCTTATTTAAGGCCACGGTCAGTTCCTTATAAGTCCTAGCTTTGTTCTATCCCATCGTCGCCAGAAAACCTGTCTGAGTCGGTGAGACCTAAAACCAATTAATAAAAAAGAGAAACTTGACACTATGGGCAAGAGAAACTCTTATTAGTAGGTTCCGGATGTTTATGACCCAAAAAAAAAAAACTTCACGGCACGACAGCCCTAGAAGGGCCTTGGCCTACCAAGTGACCGTGTGGTCAGCACGACGAATCCTCTCGGCCGTTATTCTTGGCTTTCTACACCGGGGCCGCTATCTCACCGTCAGATAGCTCCTCAATTCTAATCAAGTAGGCTGAGTGGAGCTCGAACCTGCCCTCAGGTCCAGGTAAAAATCCCTGACCTGGCCGGGAATCGAACCCGGAGCCACCCCTACAACACGGGCCTTATGACCTAAAACTGTTAGAAATATGCAAGCATTTATGACCTACAAATGTATTAAAATATGACAATCAATATGATTTAACAATTGTTTGGTCACATTTTCGAAATCTCAAAATCTTGCCGCTGTTTAAAAATAACATTATATTGAAAATATACTTTTAAAATCTAGAACATTGAATAATAATTAATAAGTAATGGTATTAATTTTATTATCATATTTTGAATTTATTTAATTACTCATTCCGGAGGTAACTCTCGACTATGCATAGAATGAAATAAATGTCACATTTTGATGGGCGATCAGAAAGGATTGAGGAGCTAGGTGCTAGCTGTTATTGCATGAATACCGTTTTCGAATTTCCCGGTCCCTTCATTACAACCCCGTCCAGGTCTTATTTCGCTAGGGTGCCGCTAGAGGTCAGGAGGTCTCTAAAACCGGTACCATGCGCTACGCTGTTATTGCATGAAGCATGCTTCACGAGCATGTTCTTTGGCTGGAGAAGATGTCAGCGAGCAGAAGAGAAGGTTTTGTGGCTGGTGCAGACAAAAGGGTTGATGTTCTTTCACTAATGAAATTCTTAAAACCTGAAAATATTAAGTGGTATGTATAGTTCATGTCTGTGTGTAATGATTCCCTAGAGTCTGCTAATGCAGCATGTGAAGATGAATCATCCTGATTTTGGTCAATGATGCGGTATTTAATTATTTTAAACAAGTAAGACAATGTCTAAATCCCAATTATATACTTTGTGATCTGTCTTTGTTTCTTTTCATTTCTATTACGTTTAGAGAATCACTGTGAAAATGAAAATAGGAATAAAGTTGTTCAGAAAGCAATGTTTCTAATTTTAAAACATTTCAAATATTTGTTGGAGATGGGGCGGGGCAATTACCGTACCCTGATACCATAGTTGGGGAGAGCACTGTAACAAACCTATATCGGCCCTTTACGCAATAAAGAACGAAAAAGGTGAATATTAAGGAACGAAAAAACTTATTTCTTTTTACCTTTCTTTGTTCTTAATTTTAGTATGTTTACACATTTTGGAGAACTGAGGTGGGATAAACTGCCACTTTTGTTCCACTATAGTGGGCGATCATGCTTTCCTAACTCGCTGATAAATACTGATGTTTGGCAAAATATAATATTCCTGCTTTTCATGTAATAACAGCTTATAGGAAATTTTAAATAACTGTCTTTCTTATATACTAATAGATCAATAAAATTCTTTGGGAAATACATTTCCTGGCTATTTTAAATGTCTTTATATGAAATTCAGATTGATTCCTAACATTAGTTTTAACTCAGAACATTTTTATAAACTTCAAGCTTCTGTTTCTCATAAGAACGTAAACCTACTTACGCTGTTATTGCATCTAACTCCTCAATTGCAATGGCAAATTACATACATTTTAAAGTTTTCAAATAGGAACGATTTTTCTGTTTTCACACAACAGTGACATGCTTGCTGCTTCTTGTTTTAAGGGGCCTAACATCGAAGGTCATCGGCCCCAACAGTGACTTGTAACGGGCAAAAGACCGCTTAACATCGCAGGATGTCCGGCTCCATGACTAAATGGTTAGCGTGCTGGCCTTTGGTCACAGGGGTCCCGGGTTCGATTCAGGGCAGGGTAGGGAATTTTAACCTTAATTGGTTAATTTTGCTGGCGCTGGGGCTGGGTGTATGTATCGTCTTCTTCATCATTTCATCCTTATCACCACGCGCAGGTCGCCTACGGGACCTGCACATGGCGAGCCGAACTTGTCCTCGGACACTCTTGGCACTAAAAGCCATACGCCATTTCATTTCATCGCAGTATGAAACAACTGCAAGCAGGTATGCGATAATGGAATTAAAAGATCAAAATATGACAACACGAAAATCCACGGAGAAATAGTCAAATTATTTGAGTTCAGCTGAGTCTCAATATTCTGTCGCTTTATACGCATCTATCTTTTTCTATACAGCTTACCCTCCTAATTCACATGAATATATATTTCTAAGAAAGATACGGTAATGTAAGAAATTACAGACAACGATTAGGCGATGTGAAAATCCGTCTTTGAGACGACTGCAAGCAGGTATGCGACAATGGAATAAAAAAGATCAAAATATGACAAAAACACGAAAATCCACGGAGAAATATCACCACAATATAAAAGAAATTACCGAAAAATGACAAAAACGTTAATTAAAAGAGCCAAAATATGACTTTATATAAACATTGCACAATTTTAGTCACCGCAGATAAATTCATGCTTAACTTGTACTTTCCATGGAAAAAAATGTAAAGATATAAAATATGACATGTCATAAACAATCCGGGCCTTACTCACTACCCGCAGCCGCACCCGAACCGACAGCAAACGCATCGCACAGTTCCACAACTTCACAAATGATTGTCTCTATGGATCATCATCGTCTCAGATATAAAGATACGATCTTCTTAGGGATATTAACATCGAAAACGAGGCTCGTAATTTATAAACATACACACTGATTTGGAGAACCAAGTTAAGATAGATATGTGTTAAATCTCCTCAAGCTTATAAAAGTACACTGACTGACAGAGCAAATGCAACACCAAGAAGGAGTGGTCAGAACTTTATGCCAATTGCAGGGTAGACTGACGTCACTGAGGTATGCTCATGATGTGAAATGCGCCGCTGTGCTGCGCACGTAGCGAACGATAAATGGGACACGGCGTTGGCGAATGGCCCACTTCGTACCGTGATTTCTCAGCCGACAGTCATTGTAGAACGTGTTGTCGTGTGCCACAGGACACGTGTATACCTAAGAATGCCAGGCCGCCGTCAACGGAGGCATTTCCAGCAGACAGACGACTTGACGAGGGGTATGGTGATCGGGCTGAGAAGGGCAGGTTGGTCGCTTCGTCAAATCGCAGCCGATACCCATAGGGATGTGTCCACGGTGCAGCGCCTGTGGCGAAGATGGTTGGCGCAGGGACATGTGGCACGTGCGAGGGGTCCAGGCGCAGCCCGAGTGACGTCAGCACGCGAGGATCGGCGCATCCGCCGCCAAGCGGTGGCAGCCCCGCACGCCACGTCAACCGCCATTCTTCAGCATGTGCAAGACACCCTGGCTGTTCCAATATCGACCAGAACAATTTCCCGTCGATTGGTTGAAGGAGGCCTGCACTTCCGGCGTCCGCTCAGAAGACTACCATTGACTCCACAGCATAGACGTGCACGCCTGGCATGGTGCCGGGCTAGAGCGACTTGGATGAGGGAATGGCGGAACGTCGTGTTCTCCGATGAGTCACGCTTCTGTTCTGTCAGTGATAGTCACCGCAGACGAGTGTGGCGTCGGCGTGGAGAAAGGTCAAATCCGACAGTAACTGTGGAGCGCCCTACCGCTAGACAACGCGGCATCATGGTTTGGGGCGCTATTGCGTATAATTCCACGTCACCTCTAGTGCGTATTCAAGGCACGTTAAATGCCCACCGCTACGTGCAGCATGTGCTGCGGCCGGTGGCACTCCCGTACCTTCAGGGGCTGCCCAATGCTCTGTTTCAGCAGGATAATGCCCGCCCACACACTGCTCGCATCTCCCAACAGGCTCTACGAGGTGTACAGATGCTTCCGTGGCCAGCGTACTTTCCGGATCTCTCACCAATCGAACACGTGTGGGATCTCATTGGACGCCGTTTGCAAACTCTGCCCCAGCCTCGTACGGACCACCAACTGTGGCAAATGGTTGACAGAGAATGGAGAACCATCCCTTAGGACACCATCCGCACTCTTATTGACTCTGTACCTCGACGTGTTTCTGCATGCATCGCCGCTCGCGGTGGTGCTACATCCTACTGAGTCGATGCCGTGCGCATTGTGTAACCTGCATATCGTTTTGAAATAAACATCAGTTATTCGTCCGAGCCGTCTCTGTTTTTTCCCCAACTTTCATCCCTTTCGAACCACTCCTTCTTGGTGTTGCATTTGCTCTGTCAGTCAGTGTATATAGACCCTTAGGAAAGAATAGCCATCGTCCACTAGTTCTCCATTACAGTATTTTGTTTCTTATTATCTTTGGTCTACCTATCTAAATCAGTATAATGTTGCGGATATCCTGGAATTTGCGCAAGCCTCGTACAGCCATTTGCTTTAAATTGTTTAATAACTGGAAAACAGTAACGATTATTACCAATAAACCAGGGACCTGCAGCGAACCATCAACGTCATCATCATCATCATTTTTCGTCGCTCATCAGACATAGTGAAACGAGCAACAAAGTCTGGAAATACCCTGCAAAGTACAATCAACGTTTATATTGCCACTATCGTAGTTCAGTTGATGGAACATTAAACAAGGTGCTTGTTGTAGTTTGGCAGTGCTGGTTGAATGTACGATACTTGTGGTAACTAAATTTTAAGCCACACTAACATCTCGGGTTCTGATCATGTTAACACAAACAGATAGAAAGATAGTTAAATTGATGATTTATTTTAAATCAAAAATTAGGGATGCTTGTGTCTCCTTTACATTTATACCAAAACCAAACCCTCGAAGGGCCATAGCCTACCAAGGAACCGCTGGTAAGCCAGAATGCCTGCAGATTACTAGGTGTCGTGTGGTCGGCACAACGAATGCCCTCGCCCGTGATTCTTGGCATTCTAGACCGGGGCCGCTATCTCACCGTCTGATAGCTCCCCAATTGTAATCACGTAAGCTGAGTGGACCTCGTGCCAGCCCTCAGTTCCAGGTAAAATTCTCTGACATGGCTGGAAATCGAACCGGTCCCCTGGATAAGAGGCAGGCACGCCACCCATACATCATGAAGCCGGCCTCCTTTACGTCTAAAAACTAAATATATGATTAGTAAGAACATACATATTCATTATAGACTGTTGTGCCTTTTAGCGCTCGATATGCAAGCTTCCGTGAATTAAATAAGTGCCTCCACAAACCTCCATTTGCAACTAATTCCATGACCTCGTTTAGTTCTACACCTCTTATAATAACATAATTAAAAATAATACATAATTTCTTCTCCTTCTTATTCTTCTTAATCTTCGTCTTCTTTTTGTCCAACCACCATCGCTTTAGCCTCCGTCTCCTTCTATTACCTATATGGCGTCCGGCTCCATGGCTAAGTGATTAGCGTGTTGGCCTTTGGTCACAGGGGTCCCGGGTTCGATTCCCGGCAGGGTCGGGAATTGTAACAATCATTGGTTCATTTCGCTGGCACGGAGCCTGGGGGTATGTGTTGTCTTGATCATCATTTCATCCTCATCACGACGCGCAGGTCGCCTACGAGCGTCAAATCGAAGGACCTGCATCTGGCGAGCCGAACATGTCCTCGGACACTCCCGGCACTAAAAGCCATACGCCATTTCATTTTATTTTATTTTTTTACCTAAATGGCAGAGTCCATTATTCTCCTTGGTAATCTATCCTTAACTATTCGCATCACATGTGATTGGTTTTACGCCCTATCAACTTATTTTGTGTATATCCACAACGGCGAGACGCCGAGACTTTTGTTCCTCGGGGGTTCTTTAACGTGATGGGCCCAGAAATCGGCATTCGCTCACCTAGCACTCAGCTTGGCTCTCATCCAGGATGGAGATGCGTGTTGGTTTGTATAACCAGCTGACAGTCCTCGAAGCTCTTTTGTGAAATCTAACATCTCTTGTATCTTGGGTGTATCCTTATGAGTGATTTCCACCGATAAAACTTGACCGTATTACTACTCGTACGAGTTAAATGTTGAACATTGAAACATTCTATCGAAATCTACCGTACCTTTTTCACGTCTGTTTGTTCTGGTGAATGTCGTTTTGGAGAAAACTAAATGACCAGAGTTCAGTTTAAGATTCTCCTCTCTAATACTATGTTTTCTCCTCTTGTTTCAGGTCGATTCTGTAAAGTAACTCCGGCGATATTGTCCGATTTAGCTAACAAATTAACCAAGTTCTCCTTTTGCAATGTAGAGAGAGCGTTATAACTTCGGAGTTTCTAGAATGTTCTTTACCGATAGATCGTTGGAGTAAGACAGTTTCCTTAATAATCCAAGTATACTGTATTATATAGCTTTATCCAGTGGTCTGTAATCTTAGCGATCCCAACTATGCACTTTCAACTTAACTTTGAAGTTTGGATATTGACAAAGTATCTGAACAAACTTCGAGTGATGTTCATATTTTGAATGCCCCTGTCACTCTGTACACCTTCTACAGGTTGGTCCAAAATATAGAAAAGGGCATCCTTCTGTCGCATTCATTCAATATTCTGGTGATGTGGTGTATTATTTATTCTCTTTATTTTTCTACCGCTTTTTCCCGCACCTGTGGGGTCGCGGGTACGAACTGTGTCGCACAGGTGGATTTGACTTATTTTACGGCCGGATGCCCTTCCTGATGCCAATCTTATGGAAGGATGTAATCACTATTGCGTCCGTCTGTGGTGGTTGGTAGTGTGCTGTGTTGTCTGAATATGAAGAGGGAAGTGTAGGGACAAACATAAATACCCAGTCCCCAAGCCGGAAGAATTAATCAGACGCGATTAAAATTCCCGACCCGGCCGGTAATCGAACGCGGGACTCTCTGAACCGAAGGCTTCAACGCTGATCAGCTAGTAAGTCGGACTGATGTGGTACAGTACTACAATGTAATATTGACTTGATATTAGATCGAGGTTATTACCCAGCTAGTTGACTAGATGGGGAGAATTGAGGTCCTCGATTTGATTTCCGTCCGGGTCGGTGATTTCAGCCACGTATGGTTAATTCCTCTGATTCGCGGACTAGGCATTTTTTGTTCGTCGTAATACATATTTCTTCTTATACGCACAACATAGCGCACTACCAACCACCACAGAAATAATTAATACATCCTTCAACACTGAGTTAACCTGTAAAACTGGACCAGATTAACATGTGCGATGTCCATTACACTCTCAACCCAAGCAAAGCGTGGGAAAAAATAGTGGATAAAGATAATACTAGACAGAGATCATTCAGTTTTTCTTTCGTATTATCTTAATCAAAGACATAATCTTCGTGATGATAAGACTAAGCGCTTATTGTGTTATCACGTTACAATTAAGAATTTCAACCATTACAAAATGCCCATTGTTCCGCAAATTTATTTATTTTTATCGTGTAGAAATATGAGAAAACTCAAATGGTATTTTTAATAGAATAGAAGAGAATATAATACTCCCATCCCATAGTTCCGGATCGCCTGAAAATAGAGAGAGAGAGAGAGAGAGAGAGAGCATTCATTTAATTCAACCCATGTGTTTGATACATGCATAGGGTTACCAACCGTCCGGCTTTTGCCGGACATGTCCTGCTTTTCAATCATTTTGGTTGTGTCCGGCCGGCATTTCTTATTTATCGGCATTGTCCGGCATTTTTCGTTACAAGATTGCTCACTTAGGTTTTAGGCTGAAGACAGCATGTTATTGTATCGTACATGAACTCCATGTGCTCAGGGGGCTACTTCCGAAGGTGGAAATAAGTAATACTAATATTCGATATATTGAACTCGAAGTCCAGGCATCGATCAACCAATCAAAGCGCTTCATTTCCACGTTTATGGTGAGAGAAACCGGAAGTGTAGAGAGCTACAGTTTATTATCGGCACACTTTATCTTGGTGCATTTGTGTAGGGGGGGGGGGGGTGAGGAGTAAGGAGGGAGCTGTCCCCGTTCCGATAGTACTGCCAACTGAATGAAAATGAAATCTGAATTGAATCGAGAATATGATCGATGGAAATGAAGTTGCTAAACCGTTATTATCTTAAGCCAACAACTATGTCACATACACATTATATAACATTATATAATATTTCTCGATGCAAATCTTGTTCCTAGCATGAATTCTATAGTTTGGCTTTGCTGTATAAACAACAACAGTACTAGTACGTAAAGTGTACGCCAGATGTCGCACAACGATGCTTAAGCGATTCATAGTTTGTGTTTCAAAGGTTGCCAGTACGAATCTCGAAGATTGCCGAGGTCGACCGATTCAGCACTAGGGTGTAAACGCACCAAGATAAAGTGTGCCGATAATACATATGTTTGCCATATGATTTGCAGCTATTGTGTTTGGTTATCTGGTTGTCGCCGTAAATTATAGTGCGAGTATGCAGCGAGTGGAGTCAAATATTAATTTCATTGCATCCTATTACGTACCGGTATGTCATCTTTGCAACCTGAAAGGAGTGAATCTAAGAAAAGACCGTGTAAATTTTCGGATAAACTAAAACATAAGTATCCTTGCTTTACTCACGGGCGCAGTGAAAGTGAAGCGAAATGTGCAGTGTGTGATAGTTATGTTAATGTCGGATACAAAGGTGTTGGTGACTTGGAAAGACACGTTAACAGTGAAAAACACAAGAAGATGGTGAGAACTAGGTCAATATCATGTTCAATGTTATCGTTTGTCACTCCCAAATATTCACCAGATGATAAAAAAGATCAAGCCGCAGAAGCTACAATGTCATTTCATACAGTTTTCCATCACCAGTCGTACAAATCAATGGACTGCACATCTAAATTGAATAAGAGTATGTTCTTAGGTTCTGAAGTAGCACAGAAACTGCCATAATAAATAATGTTATTGCTCCTCACTCGACAGATATTATAATTGAAACTCTTAACAATAAAGTTACATTTTTTGGCCTAGGTACAGATGCAAGCAATCATGGTGCAATAAAGTAGTTTCCAATTATCATCCAATTCCTTGATTACAAAAATAATGGCATTCAGATAAAAGTTCTTGATTTACAAGCATGTCCAAATGAAAGTTCTGAATGTATTTTCTCCTATACAGATACTCTCAGAAAGCATAAAATTACTTCTAGATACATTGCATTTTCTGGAGACAATGCCAATGTTAATTTTGGAGGCTTTGCACGCAGGGACGCGAAGAATGTATTCTCTGCTCTCAAAAAAGACTTGAATGAAAACATAGTAGGTGTTGGATGTTCTGCTCACATTCTACATAACTGTTTGCAACATGGAGCTGATGCTCTTCCTGTTGATATTGAGTCTGTGGTGATGAAAAGTTTCAACTTCTTTCATATATATGCAGTGCGCACTCAGGAACTGAAAGACTTTTGTGAATTTGTTGATGTAAATTATCTGCAGCTTTTAAATCATTCTAAGACTAGGTGGTTAATATTGTATCCAGCAGTTGAAAGAATCCTGCAATTGTTCCCAGCTCTGAAATCCTACTTTCTTTCTCAGGGTAGGAATTCAGTGCCTTCATCAATTAGAAACTTCCTTGAAAATGACTTTTCAGAGCTCTATATTTTGCTTCTTTCCTCAACCATGCACATTTTTCACTATAAAATTTTGTCACTTGACAAAGAACTTAATTCAGTTGTAGAAGAGCTTGAACTATTAGAATCTGTCCAATCTTCATTGAAAGGCAGACTTGAAGGTCAATTCATTCCCCTTAAAGTCACACAGATGATAAATATATTTTCAGAAGATGGTTTGGATAAAGAATGCAAAGTGTTTATGGAGAATGTATCTTGTTTCTATGAAACCTGCACTGAGTACTTGGATAAATGGATGCATCCTATAGAGGAATTCAAGTGTTTCAAATGGTTGAAACTTCAAAACATTAAAGACCTCAGCTTTGACGATATTGTACCATGTATTTAGTACTTACAGTCAAAAGGTGTAGAAATAGATGATTCAAAATTATTCGACCAGTTCTGCAACGTAAGGGCTTATTCTAAAACTTCAACTTTGTATAAAGATACAACACTAGACCAACAATGGTCTTTTTTTTAATAAGTGCCAGGACATTGAGGTATTTTCTGAACTTTTGAACATTTGCCAGTTTTTCTTTGCCATACCAGGCAGCAATGCCTCCACTGAACGTGTGTTTTCATTCATAAATGCTCAATGGACAAAGGAAAGGAACCGTTTGTTGGTATAATCAGTGAAAGGAATGTTACTTGTGAAGCTCAATTTCAAAGATGTGTAGTGTGAAGAATTTTATAAATATGTACTTCAAGAAAATAACTCGTGTCTTCTTTCAAAAGTACGTTCTGTTGAAAAATACAGCTTCAAGGAAATGAACTGCAGCAAGGACTGATCATTAAGTAAGGTATTCCCTTTTGTAAAAAGTTCTGTGTAATATATGTATAATTTTGTTATCGATTGAAATTGTCAGGCATTTTTCTTAAATGTCCTGCTTTTTGCTAAGCAATGTCCTGCATTTGTAAATTTTCAGTTGGTAACCCTATACATGCATTACATTATATTTATTACAATTATTTATCTAGTACAACATTAAATATTATATTTAAACTTACTAGTAGGTCTAATTATACCCATTCAACATGTTATCACCCGTTGTTTTCCCTTTGTCCTTGATGTAATACAGTGCTACATATTCTACTACAAACATGTATCTTACGGTTCATCGTTTTCGTTGGTGCTTGTTTTATTTTTCTTATTTCCTTTCGATACATATTTTAAATACAAAAATGTTTATGTTTCTCCTATTTAATTCATTTATTGAGTAAACAATTGTGTACCCACTATCAGCAGCCCTGAAGATGGTTTGCCATGGTTTCCCACTTTCACACCAGTCAAATGCTAGAGCTATACGTTAATTAAGGCCACGGTCACTTCATTCCCACTCCTACTTCTTTCCTATCCCATCGTCCCCATAACATTTATTTGTGTCGGCGCGAGGTAAAGCAAGTTGTAAAAAAATGCCATTCTCATAGAACTGAAGCAGATCGCAATGGATATAATAAAACACAGGCTTCACTGGCGCGGTGAATTTGCTGGGCTGTACGTCCCGATACGTGGATGCCACCATTTCCTTGCACTTCCGGTACTCTCCTGCACACTCTGTTGTCCAATTTCTCAGCGTACTTGATTCCTCATATTTTTCTCTATCCTCCTGAATGCGCTTACGGTACTTGCTGATCGATTTAGACGGACGATTTTTAGATTTATTCCCAATTTTATGACAATTTTCAGCTCTTCAACTGGACGTCACGAAGTTATGGACGTTATGGTGATCAGCGGTAACTGTTGTGACTAGTATTAGAGATTTCTACGAGACAAATATAACGACCACTTGGAACACTCATCCACCAAGGAATAGCTAGATAATATCGTTGCGCCTGACAAAAACGCTATGTTATAATTTTGTGAGATAAATACTGGCCCGCAGTACAAAGCTCATCAAGGGCGAGAATTTTTTGATATTGTCGCACAATAGTGAACCTCAAATTACAGAACATAACCGGCCAAAGTTATTTATTTATTTCTTAATCTGTTTACTTTCCTGGGTTAGTTACCCTCGGACTCAGTGAGAGATCCCACCTCTACCGCCTCAAGGGCAGTGTCCTGGAGCGTGAGACTTTGGGTCGGGGGAGGGGGTACAACTGGGGAAGACGACCAGTACCTCGCCCAGGTGGCCTCACCTGCTATGAGAGCAGAAGCCCTGTGGGGGGGAGGGTTGTATGGGAAGATCGGAAAGGATAGACAAGGAAGTGCCCGTGGCCGTAAGTTAGGTACTATGCCGGCATTTACCTGAAGGAGAAGTGGAAAACCACTTCGAGGATGGCTGAGATGGGAATCGAACCCCCCTCTACTCAGTTGACCACCCGAGGCTGAATGGACCCCGTTCCAGCCCTCGTACCACTTTTCAAATTTCTTAGCATAGCCGGGAATCGAACCCTAGCCGTCAAAACTGGCAGCTAATCACACTAACCACTACAACACAGAGGCGTAAACCGGCCAAATTTCTAAGCTAAAATATTTCATATCGTGGTTTTCGCACGCGCAACTACAATACACTAATTATACTGCTGTGTCGCAACTTCTTCGATTTCAACACAAAATGGTGGATGCACCATCACTAGCTATCATGTTACAGTCAATGAAACCAATTTCAGAGAATACTTTCATTCTTCTCCTTTTCAACCGTATATTAATTGTAATGACAGTAGGAGCTTGGATTTAAGAAGCAGCAGAGCCTTAGGGCTGGACGAGGTAATTAAGAGAAGAAAAAAAAACGGTGTTCTAATAGAAATATTAATGCCAAGGTTCCTTTAATGTTTTTATCTTACTATTCTTAACAAAGTAAATTACAATTAATTATCAATTAATAGCTAACAATAGATGTTTTTAGTAATTAACAAGGTTTTGTGCCCACTGAGCTCTAAAAAAATAGCAAGGAGTACCTCATTCTGGTGATTACAGCCCAGGCTGTTCTTAATACATTAATGTACTATGCTAGAACGTACAATTCTTTACACCCTTTTCTTTTTTACAAGCGGAACACAATGGTAATTGAGAAAAGATTCCCTCAGAATAGAAGCTAAGCTCACGCTACATAACATTCCAGAGAAAAATTTAACGTCCTGACCAAGGAAAAATAGAATTTATTGAAGGCCCGAATCAACAAGGCGAAAAGTGCCGACCTGAGTGGTCCAGATGGTTGAGGCACCCGCCTACTGACCCCCACCTCCCTTTGCAGGTTCGATCCTGGCTCGATTCGGGCCGATGATCTAGATGTTAGACCCTTTTAAACAACAAGCAAGATCCTACCTTAGTCCGGTGGTATTTGAAGGTCCTCAAATACGTCAGCCTCGTGTCGGTAGATTTACTGGCACGTAAAAGAACTCCTGCATGACAAAATTCCGGCACTTCGGCGTCACCGAAAACCGAAAAAGTAGTTCGTGGGAAATAAAGCAAATAATTATTATTATTATTATTATTATTATTATTATTATTATTATTATTATTATTGTTAGGAGAAAGGGTATTCAGAAAAATCATTAGCAGCTTCGGATAAATATCCACTAAAAGTTTTGAAATTTACCTTAAGAACAAATATATTATATCAATTAGCGGTTTATATTATAAGAAATGAGAAGAGCCTCCATGGCTCAGACGGCAGCGCGCCGGCCTCTCACCTCTGGCTTCGTGGTTCAAATCCCGGTCACTCCATGCAAGATTTGTGCTGGACAAAGCGAAGGCGGGACAGGTTTTTCTCCGGGTACGCCGGTTTTCCCTGTCATCTTTCATTCCAGCAACACTTTCCACTATCATTTCATTTCATCTGTCTGTCATTAATCATTGCCCCAGAGGAGTGCGACAGGCCTCGGCAGCCGGTACAGTTCCTATCCCTGCCGCAAGATGGGGGCTTCGTTCATTCCATCCCTACCGAGCTCGATAGCTGCAGTCGCTTAAGTGCGGCCAGTATCCAGTATTCGGGAGATAGCAGATTCGAACCCCACTGTCGGCAGCCCTGAAAATGGTTTTCCGTGGTTTCCCATTTTCACGCCAGGCAAATGTTGGGGCTGTACCTTAATTAAGGCCACGGCCGCTTCCTTCCCACTTCTAGCCCTCTCCTCTCCCATCGTCGCCATAAGACCTATCTGTGTCGGTGCGACGTAAAGCAACTAGCATTCCATCCCTGACCCGCTCACTGACTGGATAACAGATTTTAGGTTTTTCCATGATAAGAAATGAATGTTACACTTTAAACATCGCCAACATAGAAAAGAATTGCATACCGTACCAGAATAAAATGCTCCAGTTTGTCAATGAAATTCAAACGTCTTGATTACAGTTAATCACTGCATGATGTAATAGGTTTTGAAACACAAACTTGCGCCTATGTTCACTTAAAATTACTTTGTACTCCAAAAACACTCTCTCCGCATCACATGCCACAATTGGAGCATACTCCAACTTGCCGAAATGAGAAACTTCTAGTATCGATGCAGTGTCAAATATGCCTTTGCCTTGGATAACACCAGATCTAACCCCTTGTGGAAGGAAGTTCCATTCATGGCTTGCCACACTAGTGAAGGAATTGTTGTACGTTAAGAATTTATACTTAGGGATAGCATTATGTCATGTTCTGTGCTCTGTAAATGTTCTGAAAGTCGTGAGCAATGAGAATGATATGTAGAATGCCTGAAAAGGATGTAGGTAAATAAATATGTATGGGTTGAAACTTCCAGTTGTTTAAGTTTTACGGATAAATGGGGTCACGAAAGACCCCCATGTATGCCGCAAGGGTTGATTGGTGGGTAGTATTATGATACAGGTTAATAAATGACATTAAATACTGTGTCGTTGCAGCGAATCTCTCTCGCTGAACTGATGCTATTATAGATTTAATTGCATGACGTTTGGGCTGTGTAGCTCAGACGGTAGAGGACTGGCCTTCTGAGCTCAAGCTGGCGGGTTCTTTCCCAACACAGTCTGATTGTATTTGACGGTACTCAAATACATCATCCTCTTGTTGGTATATTTACCGGCACGTAAAAGAACTCCTGCGAGAAAAAATTCCGGCACCTCGGCGTGTAAGAAGACAGTAAAAGTAGTTAGTGGAATACAAAGCCAATAACATTATTATTTAATTACATAAGAGTGGGTGTTTTTCTTCACTTCAAGGTGTATTTAATAGATATTTAATGACCGTCTAGGGTTGGTTTGGTTTTTCCTTGTACTCTGCGTGGGATCCGACCTGTACCGCCTCAAAGGTAGTGTCCTAGGGAGTGAGACTTTGGATCTGGGGGGTACAACTTGGAAGGACGACCAATACCTCACCCCGGAGGTCTCACCTGCTATGAACAGAGGCTTTTTGAAGGGGTTGGGAAGGGGGAAGGGACAGACAAGGAAGAGGGAAGGAAGCCTTTGTGGCCTTAAGTTGGGTATAATCCTGGCATTTGCCTGGAGGAGGAGTGGGAAACCACGGAAAACCATTTCATAGATGGCTGAGTTGGGGGTCGAACCCTCCTCTACTCAGTTGACCTCCCAAGGTTGAGTGGACCCCGTTCCAGCCCTCGTAACACTTTGTCACAGAATCGGGAATCGAACCCGGACCTCTGGGGGTTGCAGGTAATCACACTAAACACTATACCATAGAAGCGGACTCATATTTATTATACCCCCAGTTTTCTTCCAACAGCATGTACATTGAGCTGGCTTCATAACCAAACTGTCATGTATGTCATGTACTTTATAAATGTTTTAATTACATAGTTCTAATTAATTCTACTCTGTTTAGTAAGCTTTCAGACTCCAGTAATTTAATATACATAATAGTATACAATGGCAAGACGTAAGTAAGTGGAACATTACAGCCACGGCTTCTTAAAATGAGGTGAACTTAGCGTATTATTTAAAAAACAACGAACCTCAGCGAACCTCTTTGTTGTCCATTTTGTTTGCTTCTCTATTGTTCCTTTTACTCCTCTCGCATTTAATATACCATGATAGCATTTTAATTTCATCTCTTTTATTTTTATTCTTTATTTTAATACCCACAGCCTGACAAGCACTGTCCCAAGGGAAAAGAAGAGTGAGCTACGCTGATGTAATTATCGCGATAAACGTCTAGTGTATCCCTTAGGATTCATGGGAATGGTGCAGTAACTAAAAAACTTTCGTTATTTTGTAAAAAATAAATGATCCCGTTATTTTGTGACTCCGTCAGAAAAGTAGGATAAAAGTGAATTAAGTGTAGATGCACTCGTCCGTGTATGTCAACACTAAAATCTGAGCGAGTGGTATAATATTTCATTCCTTGTTTCCTCTTTGGCCTCCATAAGAAAGTAGCGCACGTTGCATCTCCCTTAGCACAGCCCTTACCATAGACCAAAGCACCTTAGTCCTTCCCACCAATGTGGCCACAGTGAAGTATTTGCCTAATCCCGTATATGTTATCGCAGCTAAGTTTCGGCGGCCGAGATGAGCACCCCACGTCATCGTCAGACAAATATTTTGAATTAGAAGTTCTCTCTGAGGTTCAGTTGTAGTGTCTGTCTCTGGGTCCCAAGATTGCGGACAAGTCCATTAAGTCCATTCGGCCCCTAAAAGGAGGAAGGAGAGTGAGAGGGGGAGTGTAGAGACGGAGGGGAGTGAAGTGTAAAAATTTACGAAAATTTGCCTTTTTTAAAATACAACCAAATAAAACTGTTCTGTCTCCATTTAGGATAACATTCGATATTTCCTTGATTTCACCATCTCAGTGATGACAAGGAAAATTGTTTGACCACAATGAATGTGTAATCCGGATTTCAAAGCAACATCGGACAAACATAGCAGAGTTTTACATTGAAATTCATGACTGAGAATATGCGGTCGTGAAGATATGTAAAGCCAAATATACTACTTTGCAAGCCAGTGTGTGGGATACGCGGAAACCTCTTTTTGTTCGAAGTACTTATATAACTCTAGGAGACCGCCTGGAATATTGTGATATCTATCTTGTGTTACGCTGAAGCTTTATCAGATCACTTAGAAATCTGGCTGGAGCCTGGTCAAAATTTATAGACAAGAGCGTCATAGAAATATTCAATTCAGTCGAAATTTCTTCGATATTTCTAAACCATTGTCGAAATGTTTAAGGAATTCAGTGTTAAAATCGCAAAGTCACATGTGTTTAAAGATGGAAATTCTTAAAAAATATTATCCTAATTTTTTTCCTAATAATAAAAATTCCATCTTAAAAACGCGAATTTTTGTCCACATAGCACCAATCAATGAATTGTTGCCTTCAAAAGAAGCATATAAATCACTCAAACGGTTTGTAATGCCAGATAAAAAAGACAATGTCAGCAAACTGGAGCGTGCGTTCTTATATCCCCACAGTCGTAGTGTAGTGGGGATCACTATGGACTGGTCCGAACCAGCATCAGGGTTCCTAGCACTCAAACTCTCAGTTATTATGGCCTGTCATACGATGTCGGTCTCTTGTAACACATTTGGTGTTTACTCGACAAACACTCACAAGGGACACCTTTGACCTCGAACGCTCGGAAGCGCACGAAACCGTGCTTAGAATAACAAGCAATCATAAACAAAACAGTGGTGTGCGTCATTTCCATGCAGAACGTTGCATTCTACCTCAAGTAACATTTTAATAGAGAGAAACAAAGTAGCAAGATATCAATGTCATAGGAAGGAAATTATACGTATTTTTTCTTTTCTTTTTTTGCTAGTTGCTTTACGTCGCACCGACACAGATAGGTCTTATGGCGACGATGGGACAGGAAAGGGCTAGGAGTAGGAAGTAAGCGGCCGTGGCCTTAATTAAGGTGCAGCCCCAGCATTTGCCTAGTGTGAAAATGGGACACCACGGAAAACTATTTTCAGGGCTGCCGACAATGGGGTTCCGAACCTACTATCTCCCGAATACTGGATACTGGCCGCACTTAAGCGACTGCAGCTATCGAGCTCGGTATGTAATTTAATAGCATCAGTGTATCATTACATTTTCAATCATCAGCGCCAAAAGCTATCTGCTTAAACTGCTTATAATAGCTCAAAACACACATACACAGCAGTACCACACACCTGAAAGTGCTTACATTAGTCCTCAAAGTGCAGATGCGGGATTTCGATGAAGTGGTTAAAACAAAGTGGGAGAGAACAATGTGCACACCTCACTAAAGCCACGTTATCACATTCCAAATCACTTTCGCATTCACGCAGTCCAATATCAAAAGCCACACTAATTACATTTTCAAATGATGATGTTGGTATGTCAATGTCATAACCTGGCTTTTGCCAAGCATATTTTAACATAGGCTTATACGTAGGTGCAGCAAATTGATTGTAAATCACAGAGTAAAGTTTCACGATGAAATAACGATCATGTACCTTCACTTGTGGTTTGGCACCTTTTAGTCCTACAAAATCAGTTATCCTTCTGATATAGAGTTTATATTGCCGAAAAAAGTAAACATCAAGGGGTTGGCAATATTTTGTTGTTTTTTGGTGGCAATATCTTCAGCGTAACATCTTTGTTTGGAAAACATGAAAACATCTAGAAGGGTACGATCTGTATGACCTGTCCAGGAATCACACAACAATAGGCTCTTTTCATTTGTTACATGTTCGCCAAGGACTGAAGTTAGAAAACGTTTCATGTGTTCTTTAGTCATTTGACCACTTTTGCTTGCCTCCACATGAATGTTTTGTGGACAGGTTGTTTCATGTTTCTTTAAAATATTTGGACCGAAAGTGCCTTATGTCTCTTGAAAACAGATGTACAACTTGTTTGCGAGTCTGCATGCCATTGATAAACCCACATCAATTGTGTAGATGTGAGTAGAGCTATGTACAGACTGCAACACACTACCTGTAGTTTTCTCTCCTCTGTAGGACAGTGTTGATGCTGAAGACATTTCATACTGGAATTGACTCTGATCACTGTTTCAAACATTACCTTTTTCCACACCCTCCTCTGTTATAAACATGTTCCCTCTTCCACAAACTGTTGTGCCTTCTGACGTATAATAATATCGTCTTCTATGTCCTTACGTGTGGCAAATGTAGTAATATGCCTGGTTGAAATGTCATATTCAGCCTTGAGATGATTGATAAAGGAAATGGAAACTTTGAAATTGACCAAGCCAACCATTTTAGCCCCTTCTAGTGTCCACATCTGCAGATGCCAATAGTGAGCTATAGATCCATACCTCCTTGCACCAACAAAATGGTATGTTACATACTCTTTTATAGTTTGTAATTGCGACACTCTCTTTCCTTTTAAACTAGGACATGCTCCCCGTTTCTTAGAGACATAATTTAGAATCAATGTGCAATTTGATTTACTTTTGATGCACTTACAGCGCTTCATTAGTTTGCTATAGGAACTGAAGCCACAATTGTAATAGCCCTCATAAATGTTCTCTAGTACGCTGTCTTCAATACCTTTTAATACACTGGACCTCGTCTTTTTCGGTGGAGAGAGTTCGCACTCACTTTGACTTGACTGTTCCTGTTGCTCTGGAGATGAATGTCGTGTACTGCTTGAAGAGCCACCTTCAGGTTTAGGTTCCGCCCGCCCTTAAAAATCCGTATATCTATCCAGCGTAACGTCGTGTATTTCTGTGTCGTCGCCATTATATTTCTGAATTATTATGTTATATAATATATCCGCGAACTCCATACCCTCGGCCCCGATGTCATTTCCATATTCATCACGTCGCAACTTGGTCCCTAATATTTGGACCACATGCGTAGGATTAATTCTCTTCATGATATCACTGCACTCGCTTGCGACCACTCCAAGGGACAAATACGTACCACTCACGCAACTGGAGCAATGGTTAGTGCAGCTACACTATGGCACCGTCTAGTAGCGCTACCAGACAAGTGCGGAGTTTTGAATGGAAATGAACCACACCACGGTTTTGTTTATGATTGCTTGTTATTCTAAGCATGGTTTCGTGCGGTTCCGAGCGTTCGAGGTCAAAGGTGTCCCTTGTCAGCCATAAATCACCCACAGCGACCCTCTTCTCTGCCATCCGGTATGTAATAATAATAATAATAATAATAATAATAATAATAATAATAATAATTCTGTATTGAAGCCACTTCATGTTAAAGTCTTAACATAAAAGCCGAGCTTTTAGCGAAGTTTCATTGGCTTTCATCAGCGCAAATCATAGGCCCTATAAGGTCTGCAACTGACAATAAGCACTGAAATTCTTCAAGGAACGTGGAAGTCAGGAACACATTATTCCGGGCCCCTTACCAACTGGACTCAGGGATCGTCGCGCTGTGCTGTGGTGGTCGGGAGGGACGTTATTGACTCATCGCCCTCTGTCGACAGTTTATGGAGTGCGTCGCGTTGTGCCATGTAGTGTTATGTATGTATTTCTGGAGTACAGGTCTCCATGTATTTGACAACTTGAAGCCATCTTTGGTGTTTAAGTTATTTGGGCACAACTCTATCTCTATGGCTTCCATCACAAGTCGAGGTCTTTTACAGGCGCAATCACCCTCGCCAGGTCAGTACTTCGGCAGTGTTCTGCTATGGCAGACTGGCTTATAGCATTTGCTGTGAAAGCTTGGCAGTAACTGATCTGATGAATTCTCTCAACCTGATGCTAAAAAGCCTTTTTATCATACCAATATAGATCGACCATATCCATATGGAACTTCATAGACGCCAGGTGTTTCAAGAGGTGATTTTTCTTTGACTCGTTGAAACAGGGATATCAGCTTCCGGTCTGTGGTGAAAACTGGATTTATATTGTACTTTCTAAGAATGCAAAAATGTGCCCTATTCTGTCAGTTATAACTGCCACGTAAGGAAGGAATGATTTTTTTATTTTATCTGAAGTCCTGGTTTGTAAAAACTCGTGAATATAAAGTGGTTTTAATCCAGAAATATTTATTTGGTAAGTGACAATGAGCCACAAAAACCGACGTTCATGAAAATGCTTTCGTGTTTGTTTGTTTGTGTGTTCGTTTGTTTGTTGTCCAACCCTTGTTCCTTGTCTCTACGTGGTCGGATATGAAGTGAGATGAATATTTTTAGCGAGTTTTTACGACCCGATGACCATCCTGACGTCATCCTCATCAGAAGAGTTAATGATATGAAATGAATGACGCGATATATGATAGTAAGAAGAGAGAGGGTGAAAACTGGTACCGGCACATAGCCTTACCCTGTCGAATAACACCAACGGGTCTGTTCAAGGCTTAACGTTCCATCCGACGAATAAATCACATCATGTGCCCTCACTCCATATGAAAACTGCGGAGAGGTTTGGAATTAAATACACGCTTTTGGCACGCAATCTAGTGATTATAAATTCTATACCACTACCACTCCTACCCTGCCGGCCACAATTCTGATGGTGAAAAAGTTTTCGACTAACGGGACTCGAACGGGCTAATCTCGGTATCAGACCATATAGTCTCGAAGACTGAACAATTACGGCTACAAGGCAGGCTTTTAAAAATGCTTTCATATAAATACAAAAATACCGCTTCCATTCATAACAGCTTTCTCAAGTTGTAAAATTAAGGTGAATAGGGGAGACTCGGCTAAATCCGCAATATTAAGGCAAAATTGGAATTATGGCGCATTTTGAGAATGATTATGAAATAATACTTATATACCTAAAACTACTGATACAACGTTATATTATAATTTACTCGTCATTCAACTTGTAATACTTCGTCTAAATCCGTAGTAGTGCGGTAATTCCACAACATTCCACAGCTATTTCCGCAGTAAGTTAGTCCGTGAATATATTAGAAATAACTCTGCTTGAAAGTAGTAACAAATATTGTAGTAGTACTCACGTTAAAGAAACCTATCTTTAACACAATGACATTTTCCACGGAGCGCAACGCGTTGAATGAGAGAGATAACGCTACAACATAGTAGCCACTTGGTTTGATAACTTTGACTACCCTTTGAGTGCCAAAACACTTCCCATTCCAGACAGACTATGGTGTCTTCGACACAATTCAAAATAGCCACCGAGATTCGAATCGGAAGTCACGGTTGCGCACAAGATGACTTCATTTCAGAATCTCGCCTCCTAAAATACGTATTCTGGCTTTGATTTCTTCACCTGGAAAGAATTTTCTCGTTAGCCATCATGCTCGGTACTTGAAATGTGGCTTCAGTTATGTTTCCTCCCTCAGGGTTATTAAACGCAGATCCATTGTGCTAGCTGGGCATAACTAGCGGACATACAGTAAAATAGATGCTACAGAATAAGTTAAGCGCTCCAACAACCTACACCAAAAACGTTTTTCCTATTTAATCGTATGGTTTTTTGTACCCTGAGTGTCCGAAGACATGTTCGACCCGCTAGTTCTGTAGCTGATTACCCGGTACACCGCATGGGGTTGAGCTACATGCATCGCTGTATGAGAGTATTGTCTGCAGGTGCAGATGTAACTGTAAAAGCTAGGAACGGGAAGGGAGTGGCCGTGTCGCCGTGAAAGGTACCATGCCAGCATTTGCACGTATTTGAGAACTATTTCGAGGATGGCACGTCAGAAAGTCGAAAAATTTAACAAACAAACTTTCCACTTCGCCTATATAACATTATTAGTCTTCACGGTCGATATTTCTCTGCGTGTACTGCATTATATATCTGCAACGAAAAAGAAGTCCATAGTGCACAAGAAATACAACGACACGAAATACTCGCGCCAAAGAACACGGACAATTCATAGACATATTTTTATTGCTTGCTTTTATTATACATGTACCGATTATACGATCAAACTAATATGTTGTGCAACGTGATCTGTTGTGGTAGGATGTTAAATGAACGCTATAAACCATGAATCAGTGATATGATATGCAAATTAAATGCCAAGGTGGAAGGGGACATGGTTTAGGACCGCACTTGCTAGAACTGCGACTGTGTTGTTTAAGTGGCTGAATTAGTAAAGCACCGGTCGTCCTGGGATCTGAAAGGGGATCTTAACCTGGTTCACAGCTTCATTGTATCTGCGCTAGACAGAGAATGTCCTATTACAATAGTCAGACAAATGTTATGTTATCCATTCAGTCTTAACTCCATCCATTTGAATGAAGTTTCACGAATCTTATTCGTTTGTTCACGCAGCATAATCCAAATATCCATTTCTCGGAAAAGAGCAATAATGTGACCACATACCACAGTAATAGAAGTTCAAAAAATCGTATAACTGCCCGGAATGGTTACTTACACACAATGGTGTATGTTTCTCCCACCTTAGCCACAGCAAGACCTGGTACAAAGCCGGAAGTTCACCGTCGGTATGGAATACCGTATGATAATGAGCTTGATGTATACTTCCTAAAATTACTGTACGTGTTATTCCCAGCAGTGATCGAGTCAAAGCGCTCATTAGAGGTTATTTCATTGTATTACAATTGACGCTAACGGTTCTCTCTCCCTTCTCGAAAGTGAACCCAAATGATTATACTAATTCTGTAAAGAAGAGATATCGATATTTTAGATTGTGTACAAACTACAGGTTCATTGGACTAAATTATAAGGATATGGTAGACCACTCCATACGCAAGGTGGCCCATCAGCTCCGTACATTCTACTTATAAGTGTGCCGCATGCACTAGTGATGAATGGGATGCCTAATCACTTGTTTTCGAAGGAGCACTACAACGTGCTACACTTCGGATTATTGAAACCAGCAGCAGTCATTTTAACGCACACGTTCAATAACGGGGTGCATTTGTAAATACGCCAAAGATACAGCAAATAAAATGTAATGACTTATTAATTTATACACGTGCAGACATTCCAGTCTACAAAAGAGTTGTTTGTATGAAACAAAAACTAATACTGTTCGGCAAAATACGTGTGTAGAAGGCAAACGTCTGTTTGAAAACTCCTGCGTCTGCGAGCTTCGGCTGCATTCCGACCAGATTCTCCATAAATTAAAATGATGTATACGTATTATCGTTGCTGAGCACACTAGCCATTTCCGATATGAAGACAGCAAAAGTAGTGCTGCTGTACCATACACCAGCCTAGTACTATCGGTCGTAAACGAGGTTTTCTACTGCAAGGGGTTGCATTAGACGAGTCGGGTTGAGGAACATGCTGCGAGCGAGCGACCGACCGATCAGTTGTTATCTCTTCATATTCTGACGTAACCTGCCTGCTGGTAGTATTGCCCATGCGAAAATCAGTTAGTAGACATCCCATTCATCAATTGTGCATGCAAGACATTTATAAGTAGAAAGTGTGGTACTCGCGAGCCGCCTGGTGTGTACATGCACGGTGATTAAATAGATTGTGCATAAACTGAAGTAGCCCGTAAAGGAGTCAAAATACGATAACTTTCGAATAGGAACGTACAGTTTAGGACAAAACCCTGCGTCAGAGCAAGTCTGGAAATGTCAGGAAAATCATAATAGACAATTTATTTATCATTTTACTAAATATTCTACATTACTAATCAATTTATAACTGACAGTTAGTGGAGTTATAATTCCTTCTGCACACAGTATACTTACCTCCACCAGAGTTTACTACACTACACTGACGTCATGCCTGCATTAAATATCATGGGCAGCAGTTCGAACTCAGTTGGCCACTACACGCGGTAAGAGAAACGTAACGTGCCTGCACTCCGTGTGTTTGTAGTGTTCTCAGCGTATGTTGTATGGAACAGTATAACATTAGTGTAAACAATTCTAATAGTTTTCATAGTTAACTTTAATTCAAGTGATTTCATTGTGAACTACTCAGAAAAAGAACATGGCAACAAAATTCACACGTAAAAATACCCTGAAATGTACCTTTGAACAAGGCAACAGACTTTCGGCATGGGAAACTTCTTGAAACTGAATGCGGACCAGATAGATATGATTCAGCTGGACAACCTAGAAAATGCCGCCATCATCAAGGTAATATCAACTATTCTTTTTGAAAGACTGATGTTTGACTATCAGGGTACACATAATATGACATTACAGTATGGTCGGATGGGAAGGTTAAAATCAGTGCTGCAGAAACAGTACAGAAAACGGTTCTAGTGTTAAATGTACCACCATAAGTCCCGATAGAATCCTTTAACTCGGTTCTTAGGAAATACGGCAAAATTATCGATCAAAGAAGATAAGAATTGTCTCAGCAATATCCCTTCAGAGTGCATTATGGTGTACGTGCTTTGAGAATGGGAATTAAAACATCTATTCCATCCTTAATTTTATTGAAGGATACCGTCCGCAAATCATTTATGATGGACAAGTGCGTACATGTCCGAGCCTCCGTGGCTCAGGTGGCAGCGCGCCGGTCTCTCGCCGCTGGATATCGTGGTTCAAATCCCGGTCACTCCATGTGAGATTTGTGCTGGGCAAAGCGGAGGCGGGACAGGTTTTTCTCCGGGTACTCCGGTTTACCTGTTATCTTTCATTCCAGCAATTCTCTCCAGTATCATTTCATCTGTCAGTCATTAATCATTGCCCCAGAGGAGTGCGACAGGCCTCGGCAGCCGGCAGCCCCTCGGCGCAAGTTGGGGGCTTCATTCATCCCATGCCTGACCCGGTCATTGACTGGAAAACAGGTTGTAGGTTTTCATTCAAGTGCGTACATGTCTAGCCTGTAATTCCACAACCCACTTGCGACCAGAATGTCCCTCACTCAGACTACTGTAGTAAATAGAGAAAGGTAAATACATTAAAAAAATTAACACATAGTATTGACTAGGCGGATCATCCATTCTCTCTATTTACTGTGAGTAAGTCAATACGGACCCAATACTGGCCATTATGGTCAAGATTATTAATAGAGACTTCTGTGAGTTAGCCGAGAGGAGGTTTTTAAACACTGCAGCTGATACAGGTGACGCAGGAGGGTTAGCGACTAGTCAAACGGGCCTTGCTCCAGTGACCTTGCCTGACAACACAGCAAAACCAGCTCAGTGCGTCGAAGAGCGGAACGTAAATAACACACAAGTTCGTACGATTGACCCCACAGAGTTTCCTACTCTTCAAGAAACAACAACTAAACGGATGAAAATAGACAGTGGTGTATCCCATTCCCAAAATTCCTTTCTGTCATCGACAAATGAACTCACCGGTGACCCTGCACTTTCCTGCCAGGATACTGATACTTCCCTCCCAACCTCTAAGCAAGAAATGGGAATTTCTCAATTACTTGTAGATACGGAATCAATTTCTGATCCTCTTCACTCTAGTGTTGATATCAATCAAAGCAACAGTCTTCCCGTACGCACTCCCACAACTACATCCCAAGGGGATAATACACGTACTTCGGACCTGATGGACACTGATCAAGTAGTAGAACAGCAAGACAGTAATAGAGCACAGCCCCACCAAAGCAAGCATAACTTGAATTCACAACAGGTGCAACGCGAGGTGGTCTCCCATGAGAAGCGACCGGAGTTGACAATGAAAAGTAGTAGAGATCCTCGCTTGCATAACTTACGTCTCGGAAAAGTGTTGAGCGGAAGGAAGACCACCCTAAGTCACATAAATAATAGTTCGGGAGAAGGTCATTTTTGAAGTCGAACAAAATGTTTATATATGTCATGTCTCTATCGTTACTCTGTCTTCTCGTTATGCCTTCAGTTCTAACGACCTTCGCCACTCTTAACATAAACGCCACGAATCTACTACTACTGGCGTAGTAGGGGGAGAGGTGATACTAAAACGTGGCGCGTCCCAGTTGGCGCATAGGGGTTCCTAATCTGCTTGCCGGTGGACATGAGCGAAATAAAATAGCCGTCGTGGACCAAACACACATCTCCCTGTGGATGGGAGACACAGACGAAGTATACACCCACGGTATCCCCTGCCTGTCGTAAGAGGCGACTAAAAGGGGCAACCAAGGGATGATCGAATTAGAACCATGAAACTACTTGTGATTAGTACCATCACGCTGGGAACACCATGAGTCGCCTTTACTTTCGTGTAGTACCACTACATTAGGTACATAATAGATTTGTGATTAGTAGTAGCAGAGAGTGGGTTCACTGTGGGTTTACAATACATTTGATTAGTACCACTATATGTGGAACACCACGGGCTTACATTGCTTGTGATTAGTACAGTTATGTGAGACACACCACGGGTCTGGGCGTTACCTGTGATTAGTATCCACTACGTCCGACTCGTTGGCTGAATGGTCAGCGTACTGGCCTTCGGTTCAGAGGGTCCCGGGTTCGATTCCCGGCCGGGTCGGGGATTTTAACCTTCATTGGTTAATTCCAATGGCCTCGGGGCTGGGTGTTTGTGCTGTCCCCAACATCCCTGCAACTCACATACAACACATTACACTATCCTCCATCACAATAACACGCAGTTACCTACACATGGCAGATGCCGCCCACCCTCATCGGAGGGTCTGCCTTATAAGGGCTGCACTCGGCTAGAAATAGCCACACGAAATTATTATTTTAGTATCTACTACGTGAGAAACACCATGGGAATACCCGCACCCGTGATTAGTACACCTATGTGAGGAACACCATGGGTTTGCGTTCCCTATGAGTGGCGCCATTATGTAAGAAACACCATAGTCTGCTTTACCTGTGCAATGAACAATACCTGTGATTAGCACCATAACGTGTGGAACACCGTGAGTCTACGCTACTTTTGATTAGTACCACAACATGAGAAATAACTTGGTTCTACTTTACTAGCGATTATCAGGGGCCGTTGACCAGGATTTTGGACCCCTTTAGACAACATTCATCATCGATTCAAGATTGTGCTTTGGAAGTAGTCCCTTGGACAGTAATACTTTTGTTTTCAAATATTTTCTGGGAAGGTGGGGCATTGCGGGTCGTCATCTTTTTGAATTCTAGTCGGTGGATAGATTCGGGATTGTTTACATTTTTCAGTAACTTATTGTGAGTTGGATCCGCTGATTATTTTTAATTCATATTCATCCATTCATTCTTCATCCTCTTGTTTTGAATTCTGGTCAGTGGTTGAATTTTTTACTTTTAAAATTGTCATTGCGTTTCGTTCCATTAAGGTCCCATGACCTATATTTTAGGTCCCTTTGAACAACAAGCATCATCATCATTAACATAAATTGAGTGAGAAGTGACACAACGTTAAGTCTGTTAGGACGTTTCTTAGAGGAGTATGATATTGATATTATTTTGTTACAAGAAGTGAACAGCAGTCATTTAGGCTATTTATTTATTATTGTGTAGTGAATATGGGTGATAGTGCGTAGGGAACTGATATTGTGTATAGGAAAGTGAAAAACTTAACGGAGATTACAATGGACCACACGGAAAGGATATTATCAGCCTCCTCTAATAATATCAAGATCCTTAACGTGTACAGTCCATCTCGTTCCTTGTTCAAACAGGAAAGGAATTCATTTTATATTCCGGACATTCTACCACATATAGCGACACCGAATACTGTTCTTATGATGGGCGACTTCAATTGAATTTTACACCCACGTGATTCAACAGGTGCTTTAACTTCTGCCCAGGCCTTCAAATTCTAGTACAAAGAATGTAGTTGGCTGATGTATGGGAGACACTTTATTCTCCTCTTGCTGAATATACATTTTGCCGCCTTGATACAAAATCTACGATAGACAGAGCGTATCTCTGCAACAAAGGCAAATATTCTAGAATATTGCAGAGTCGTACCAGTTGGTTTTAGTAATCATCATAGTGTAATATCCACGTTAAACTTTGCCATATTACCCATTTCTCAACCAGGAAGGGGGATTTGGAAAATGAATAAACAGATTTTTAGGATTGAGGAAGATGTTCAGCGATTTAGTGTTACGTATAATTCGTACAAAAGCAGTCTTTGGTGTTATAGATGGAGAAATTGAAACCGGCTATGAAATCAGTTGCAAGGAACATAGATTATGAACACCGGCTGGAACTTCATTGTAGTTTAAAATTCTGTGAGCGGGTAATGTACGATTTTCATTCCAAAGAAAAATATGAATAAAATGTGTGTGATGAAATTAAAAAGATTAAACAGGTCATCTTACGACTAAAAGAACAAAAGTTACGTCTTCAACAACACGTTAAAAGACCTTCCCACGAGGAAAAGGAAAGGATATATTTACACAACATAGCAAGGATGCGTACATCTGCTAACCGACAATTTATACGCCAGTGGATAGACTCTCAAGGGAACGTTCTTAACTCGAAAGATGAGTTGCTACGCGAGGGTGAACGACACTTCCATGAAATGTTTGCAGATGATTACGTGTCTGACATAGATGTGGAAAACATACTTTCCCTTGTAGAAACATACTTCGATGAAGAAGATAGTTCCTTCCTCACGAGACCTATCACCAAAGAGGATTCAGAAGAGGTTCTCAAGAAAGCTGCTCCTAATACGACGCCCGGAAAGGGTGGCTTCCCTTATGAATGGTACAAACGCTTCTAGTTTATTATTGGATAAGACCTTACCCAAGTTGTTAACTACGCACTCTGTGAAGGATTTACGCCCACATTTACGGAAGGCATTATCAAAATTATTCCGAAGAAAGTAAGCTACCTATATGCGTCGGATTATAGACCAATAACGATACTAAATAATGATTATAAATTATTTGCTAAAGTGATAGCTAATAGAATAAAACTGATTATCCCTACACTTATTGGTACTAGGCAAAGGTGTGGGGTTCCAGGGAGGACTATTATGCATAATTTGTTGGCAGTCCGTGACTTAATTCTTTAATATTATGTTTTCCCTGAAGAGCCTGCTGCAATTGCAAACATACATAAGATTTCAGCAAAGCTTTTGACAGGATTTCGCACAATTCTCTTTGGAGAATCCTACATCATCTTCGGTTTCCTGAACAACATGTAACGGCCTTGAAGTGCATGTACCCTTCGGCTACATCATATCACGGCTGCTGATCAACGGCCATTTGTCAAGTCGAATTCCAATTAATAGGTCTCTACGCCAAGGATGTCCACTGTCAATGTTGCTCTTTATCTTAACCATGGAACTACTTATCCGGAGACTGGACAGCACTCTGAAGGACCTTCGTCTAAACACTGAACACTTTACGTTTCGTGCTTATGCAGATGATTTGACGTTACTTCTTATAGATGGCGATGACTTATCAGACGTTCGTCGTGCGCTGGTGGAATTTTCAAATGCGTCAGGGGCAAGGTAAACTTTGAAAAGTCATCCATGCTCCTACTACGGCCACTTGTCACGTCTAATTCCAATAAGTAGGTCTGTACGTCAGCTAAGAGAAGAGCCCAATTTCCGACGAACCCGTGAATTCAAATATTGTTACAAGAAAGCATTATCAATTATTGAACAGCTCCCGCGTAACCAAGTCTTAGACGGCTCCTTTTATCAAGTTCAAAAGCTGTACAGTTCGAGGCTTCAGAATAGAAACTTCGAGCCGAACATTCAACTAAGACACCCCGCCAGGAACTGGCAACTGATGTGGAAAAATACATGCAGTCAATGGCAGAAGAGGTCGGTATTCACCCGACCAATAATTGCGAAATCTTGGGTATCACATTCTGCAAGAACATATTCGAGACAATAGAATTTAATTGGGATGCTCTATTGAACGAGATTCACTTCCAGTTTGCAGAAAATCTCGCACGAAGGTTAATTTATTTTTAAAAACTTGGTTTATTAACACTTACGCCTTATCTAAAATATGGTGCATCACACAAATACTACCTTCTCCGCATGTTATCTGTCAACGCATAGAAATGTCAATTGGCTTCTATCTTTGGAAAGGCTTTCGGTACAGATTGCGAAGAGAACAGTTAAACTTAAAAGAACATCTTGGCGGATTGGGACTATATGCAGCTGAATTGAAATGTATGTAGTTCTCTCTTCGTCAAACACATCACCAATGCAATGCATATGAGGGGAGAATCCTTCAGTTGTAAATTCAGTCAACTAAGGGAAGAGCCCAATTTCCGACGAACCCGTGAATTCAAATATTGTTACGAAAAAGCACTAGCAATTATTGAACAGCTTCCGCGTAACCAAGTCTTAGATGGCTCCTTTGATCAAGTTAAAAAGCTGTACAATTTCATGCTTCAAAATAGAAACATCGAGCCGAACATTCAACTAAGACACCCTACCAAGAAGTGACAAGTAATCTTGAAAAATATATGCAATCAACGGCTACCCATAGAATTGCGAGTGTCGGTATACAGCTATCTAAATTAGATCATCCCTACTGGCGAAAAACTGAAAATACGTGACCAGCTAGTGGATGACAGGTGTTCTCTATGTGCTTCTACAGACACTTTAGTTCACCGGATTACTACGTGCCTCAATGCTACTGTACTATGGAAATGGACGTTGAATGTTATCAAAAAATACAGGGTACAGAGTCTGATACTTTTCTCCATCATTAGATTCTGCAAATTGACGTTCCACAACGATCAAACAAGAAAACGACCACAACCCTATGGTTTCTAGCCGCTGCCAAACTTTTCTGGCTAAAATCAACCAATGTTCCTCACACTCACTGGCTTTCTGGATCATCTGAGGAAGGAACGATGGAGACTTTACCGACATTGACAGCTTGATGCAGCCTTTTTCGCCATCTATATCACTTTTGACCTTCATCAAAATAATGGATGTCCTGCAGTCGTGGTACATTTGGTACATATGTTTCAATGTATAACTAGGATGCTAGAAACTTAGAAAGTCACATCAGTTAGGGAACATTCCAGATATCAGGTGACCAAATTCCTCAGAAAAAGTATTCTCCTTTTTCCACCGAGCTCAAGGGCACATTTGTAATTATGAGTTTTAATATGTATTGTAAATTTTTGTTTCAAAAGTAGTTGGTTGAAACTATGTTTATAAATATCTAATCCTATTATATAAAAAGTGCAGTTCTTAAAAAATATATATTTTATTTGCAATTTTCTTGTTTCTTTATTATTACTATTGTTATTTTCATTTAATACGATATTACCTTTTTGTACATGATATTCATAGTGGAATATCATGTACATTGTTTCTATATTGTTTCTATATATCTATCACTATTTTTGCTCTTAATTTGTATTATATTAATTTCCTCATGAGATGCATTATTTTATTTGTAGCTGTTTACTGTTACTGATTCGTATTACCATGTTTTTTTTTTCTAATCTGTATGTTGTACATTGTAAATAAAAGTGGTTAAAAATAAAAAAATAAAATTGATTTTTTAAAAACGTTCAGTATACAGTGTCTTAACTTAACTGTGCACACAAACGACTATCACTTCACTGATTGTATTTTTTTATTTCATTTAGGAATGTACTGCAGATCGTTTTGGTAAAATAAATACAATATCGTCGCCACGCCTCGAAATAACGTAATGTGAGGGGAGAAATATTTACCCGCAGCACATGTATGACTTAGAACGAATTTTCAATTCGTTTACGTAATTCATGCAATTCTGAGCCTTAAATGACAGAATCTTTCTGGTCAGAATTCTAAGCTAAAGCAGTATCACGTAACGGTTCTTTTAGTCGCAACGACGATATATTGCCCGTTATGTCATTCCTGATATTCCCAGGCTTTCTCAGAGGTAGGATATCGTTGTAGATTGTAAGATGTTTGTATTTCAAACCCTCTATGGGTTACCTCAGTTTCTGTGCAACCTTTCGAATCATTTTGTGTACAGGTGTATCAGAATAAATCATTACTGATGTCATAGAGGTAATGACATAGACATGTTTTTCTTAATAGTTGATAAAAGACAGATCCCATCGCTCATATTACGGCTGAATTTGTGCTTAGCCTATCCTCGTTACCATGGAAATAATGAATTAATTTAAGGCATTAGAATGCATCAGTGTACAAATATTTAATTATCAGTCATTCATAAGGTATATGGAGCAGTTTACGGCAATGCTAATTTGGTAAAGCGAACGTACGAGGACCAACACCCTCAGCGCCATATTCCTTGCCAACAACGAAGCATTTCCTGACAACAATTCATTAAGAAAAATGTTTATATTCATATCCTCTATCACATCAGAAAATTAAGAATAGTTATTCTGATACATCCTGTGTGTGATGCATTGTATCCGACGGAGTGGATAGGTCTTTCATGTTGTCAATACATTCAGTCACCAATATAGACTGCATTTCGTATTATATGCTACCCACTGGATAGGTCTTTTATATTCTCAATACATTCAATCACCAATATAAGATCATTGGGAGCCATACAAAAAACAAGCCAAACCCCATGGCGCTACAGACTCGAGTGGCCATGGCCTACCAAACAACCGCTGCTCAGCCCGCAAATTATGACGTGCCGTGTGGCCAGCACGAAGAATCCTTTTTGCCGTTATTCTTGGTTCCCTAGACCGGGGCCGTCATCTCACCGTCAGATAGCTCCTAAATTGTAATCACGTAGGCTGAGTGGACCTCGAACCAACCCTGAGATCCAGGTAAAAATCCCTGACCTTACCGGGAATCGAACCTAGGGCCTCCGGGTTAGAGGCAGGCACGCTACCCCTACAGCCATACACAAACATCTTATGTTGAAACTTCTGTTTCCAGTACTTTTTAATAGTTATCCTTCTTCTGCTACGTGTTTTATTGATTAGTAATTTGAAATTAAGTAGGAAAGATTTTGTGTTATAGAAAGTGAATTGCGCTCTTTAGTATTCTTCATCTCCTAGTACATTTATCGGCGCAATACTGCGGGCTTCAATCAATGTGCCGATTATTAGTGTAGTGCCGTAATTCAGCTCATAATTAGTAGGGTGAGCCTTGTTATTTTGCTTGATGAATGTACACAGCCAAGGGTTACAGTATGAGCTGGCTTTAATAGTATGTGACGGACATGGTATTCACAGAGGAAAAGTTAATTTGCCTAGGGAATATTAACTACTCTAGAGGACATAGTAATATTTAACACTGAGGTGTGTTGTTCAACCTGCTGATCGTGGAGAAGAGTGATGTATTATTCAGTGTTCATTGAGCTCGCTAGTGTGCCGTAGGGTAGCAGCCGGTAACAGCTGGAGAGTACAAGGTGTTGCCTAACCTCAGGTGCTGTTTAATAACACGTGGACCTTATTGGCTGTGTAGAGGTGGGATAAGTACTGTCGTAAACTGAATGTGTTCATATCTTCATGGTATTCTTGTACAGTGTATATTAGTACATCCCTTACCCCTTATATGGTAAGAACACACACACGTGGGATGAAACAATCTCTACGTATAGGCTTCGATAGCGGAGGAATAATAATAATAATAATAATAATAATAATAATAATAATAATAATAATAACCGTTTCACGTCCCACTAACTGCTTTCTCGCTTTTTTGAGACATCGATTTGCCGTAATTATGACCCAAAGGAGAACATTTAACGTGCTAGTAAATGTAACGGCATGAAGTTGGCGTATTTAAGCACCTTCAAATACCACCGGACTGAGACGTGATCGCACCCACCAAATTGAGCTCAGAAGGCCAGCGCTCTACCGTCTGAGCTACTCAGCCCGGTGACAGTGCCGGCGATGGCGATGTCACATGGTACAAATGAGTAAGGGTAATGTACGAAACTAACGGTTTCTGTCTTAAATAGTAATAGATACAGACGATGGTTAGACCAAATTTAGCTAAGAGAACTGAACCAAAAGTAATAGGCAGCGATGCACTGTGGGTAAATCTGCTACAGGAGCAAGACTGAGTATTTTATGATTGGTGACATAATTTTCTTGTTGCACATTTGAGTTTCATGCGACTTGCATTTCGTGACCGTTAGTACCCCTAACAAATTCACTGTCAGCAACGTTCTTCTTCCTTTTCTTGACCTTTCTCCAGTTACTTTGGTGTCAGTATTAATGTATATGAAGCCTAATTTTATGGCTTTCCGATGCCAAATGTACTTGGAAGGATGTATTTACTATTGTGTATTTCTGCGGTGGTTAGTATTGTGATATGTTATATGTAAATAAAGATGTATGTTTAGCCGATTGCAAATAACCAGTCCGCTAGCCAAAAGAATTAACTAGACGTGGGTAAAATCACCGAACCTGCCGCAAATCGAACCTTGGGCCTTCTGAACCTGAGACTGTTATATTGACCGTTCATCCAGAGAGCCGAACAACGTGAAACGTCCGTCGTCATCTTCATAATAATAATACTTTTACGTCTTACCGTACCAATTATATCCAACAGGGGATCCTTTCTGTCTTCCGACATGAAGCTGATGTGCTGTATTTTAGCATCCCCAAATACCATCGAACTGAGCCAAGCTGAAGCATGTCAGCTTGGGCTGAGAAAGCCAGTGCTCTGCTACCTCAGTCACTCAGGACGGAATAAAGTCCATTCGACACTCCATGCTGTACGATGATGGCATGTAAAAGATCTCTGGTGACACATTTAGTGTTCACCCGTCAAAATGTATTGAAAACTCAGCCATAGACGCGCAAGAGATATTCGGTTTACTCTGCCCTCTAGCAGGCCTAGGGTAAAACAGAACGACGAAATTGACGAGCAGTGAGCCAGATAGCGTCATATTAAAATGTCTGCACACGGTAACTAAGACCATACGATTATTATTATTATTATTATTATTATTATTATTATTATTATTATTATTATTATTATTATTATTATTATTATTATTATTATTATTGCTATTATTATTATTAGCTGCGCTCATAAAATCTTCAGTACATCGATAGTGTTTGATTACCCACCTCAATGATTTTTTCCCCATAATAGTTGGTTCTGGGATTGTTTGAATGTGAAATCTCCATGACACTAGGCAAAATTCTGCTACCTTAGCGTCTAGTAAATTCTTTAACAGCTTTAACAGAATTCTTTAACAGAATTATTATTACCATTATTGTTGCAGAAAACAAACATACAAGACCAGTTATTCTGCAGATACAGGACTGTCACGTGGCCAGCCGTATATTTTTGTTTTCTTGAACGAGTCCGCTGCCTCTTGACAGCTCTTGAATTATGTTTCCGAGACCAAGTGAACGTCGTTACAGCCCTCATCAGGAATTGACGACCCTGAACTGACTGGAAATCGAAACCAGGACCTCCAGGTAAAAGGCAGGCACGCTACCCTTACACCACGGGCTGGCAGAGAGTAAGTCCAGAACCATTCCTTGTGGTACTGTCAAGAACATAATTGTTACTTTCATTCACATGTTTCAGCCTCATTTTTGAGAGTGACCGAGGTATGAGGGATGTTAGTAATGCCACTTCTTATGCAACGTGTCCTTGTGATGAATGATGTGAAAGAGTCGCTCATAGGATCACTTGGTGAGTGTGTTTTAGTAAGCTTTACAGACTGATATTTAATAGCACCTTCTGGCGTAGTGAGGAAAGCAATGGTAAATTACGTCTCTCTCTTCTTTTCCCTAATACGCTTATTCAGGGATGCCTAAACATTTGATGTGTCAACTGATGATGGAGCATTTGGGATCCAACCACACTTCAGGCTAAGGATTCAACCAACAAATAAAACAAACAAATACATGCATGCATACATACGTACATACATACATACATTGTTGAATATCGCAATTACATTCAACTAAATCTCGTACGAAACGTGAAAATGTTAAAGAATTATGGGGAAAATCACAGTTTGTAGATGTGACCACTAATTTGGCTATCTTCCTCAATCATGCCACGTCTGCCACCTCACCCTAATGTATGCCATTTTGATATCACAAAGGCCTTCGATGCCGTGGGCCACGCGCTTTTCTCCCATAAACTTTCTAAACGTTTCTTCAGTGTGCATGAGCCTTCATCCAATGCTTTCTGAGTGAAAGATTACAGTACGTGGCACTTCATAGTTCTTCTTCTACCACCACACTCCCTCATGTCCCGCAGGGCAGTGACCTATATCCCCTTCTTTTTAACTTGATTTTTGATAATCTTATCGATACTGTTTCCAATAATGCACGTGAAATTACTTCTCTTTGTGGATGGTTGTAATATCTTCAAAAATGTATTATCTCGCAGTTACAATCCGCTTGCAAAATGCACTATCTCAATGGTGCGCTAAATAGCGCCTTAAAATGAATCCCTCCAAATGTACCACCATTTCGTTCTCACTTTGTGAATACCTCGTATTTCATGAATATCACCTACTGAACCAACCGATTCCAATTGTTGCTATTTCACTCCTTGCTTTACTTCAAAGGTTTTCTGATATCAATGATATAGATTTCCTCAGAGCGTTCTATGATTCCTGTGTTCAACCGGTAGTCGAATACACCTCTATAATCTGGTCCGCTTATTCTCTCTTGTTCTTATTTCTTCTTATCCTTCTTCTTCACATCTGAGCTACCATGGCCGCATACAATATTTTTTCTGTGCTATCGCCAGAGCAAGGGTCCCTGTCTCTCACAACGTGCGCACTAATAGAGTGCTTGGAAAATTAATCCTAAAAACTTTTCAGCCCCGAGAGAAATAGCCGTCCTAAAGCTACGTTACAAAGCAGCTAATGGTGTATTTAAATGACGTGAATTAGTTTCCTTCTTCCTCCCTCCATGTACCTTCTCGTAGTACTAGAATAAAGATCCTCTTCCATATTCCCTACTTTCGCATTTCTCTTACCCGAATGGTCTACCTTTATACGTATTCCAGCCACTTACATTACATTATCTCTCAATAGGAACTTAAATGTTATTGTATCATATCCTCCTTCTGCCATGATACCTTTTAGATAATTTAAGTTCATTTCTTCTCCTTCCGGTTCTTCCTTGATCTTCCATTCTCCAAATATTCTGATTTATATGAATTTTCCCTTATTCATGTAATTGTGTACGTAAATATCTAAATTTAGGGTTTCAATACACAGTTCAAAATTATTAGGGGAACATGTTTTTGAACGTATGCCATGCTCCATAAAACAATACCTCACACCCACACGTTTATTCTTTACCGTTGAAGTATACAAAAGAACATCGAAGGATTCGCGTTCATTTTCAGAATACAAACGGATATGTCCAAGTAGGGGCGAAGACAAAGTGGTAACAGTCCTCCAGGGTGGATTTTTATCACAGTTGGAGAGCTTTAGAGTAGCGTTTGTCGTCCACGAGCATTTATCACAGTTTAGTACCTACGTGGCATGCTCCGTATAAGTCGACGGATGTCACGTTGCGGTATCAGGTCCCCTTCTTCAATGAGAGCCTGTTCGAGGTCTTGGAGAGTCTGTGGTGGAACAGGACGCCCACAAACACTTCTGTAAAGCCTATCCCATACATGCTCAATGAGATTAAGATCGGGAATCACTGCTGGCCATTCCATCTCCTGAATGTCCAGTTCCCGCAAGACAGCTCTGGTGATGCGCGCTACATGAGCCCTGGCATTGTCTTGCTTGAGTACGAATTCAGGGCCACCACCGTATGCAGCAACCAACACATTCTGTGGCATTATCTGCTCGATGTACCCCAAAGCGGGAAGATTACCACGGACGACGACAAGATCCGTACCGCCATCAACACTGATGCCACACCACAGCATCACAGAACCTTGTCCGAATCGGTCACCTTCCTGGACAACATTTGGCGTGTACTACCCACCACGGCGTCGCCATACACGTTGACGTCTGGACTCGTCTGTGAATAACACAAGTCTCCATTAGAGAAGTTTCCAGTTGACGTGGGTACGGGCAAACAGAAGGCGAGCTGCGCGATGTTGCTGCGTTAAACGGGACACTCGAACTGGACGTCTGGTTCGTAAGGACACTTCCCTTAACCTGTTCCTTACTGTCTCGTCAGACACCCTGACCCCAGTGACCCTCCTGAGGTCTTGTTGCAGTTCTCTGGCAGTTGCTGAACGACGCCGCAACGCACATATGATCAGATATCGGTCAACCTGTGGGATTGTCATGCGTCCTTGACCTTGTCCAACCCACCTTGTGAACTGGTCTGTCTCATTTTAGCGATTCCACAAGCACTGAATAACAGAGAGACATTGAGATACACAGCAACACGACGAAAAGGCCATCCTTCTTGGATCAAAGTGAAGGCTCGTTAGGATGTCTCATGGGATGTACTGGTTTACGTACAACGTGCTCAGATGACCGCAATAGTCTGTGTACCTCACAACGACACACCGACACACCGCTATTCACTTTGTTTTGAGGGGTCACCTGACAGTTTAATGCATGGCTACGCCTGCAGATGGAGTAGGTAAGGTCTCAAGGTATGCTGTACGATCATTGGAACCCCACCTACCAAATTAACGTTCACATACCAGACGTTACAAAGCATGTTTCCCTCATTTTTTTGAACTGTGTAGCATTGGGCTTGTCCAGTTTATTTTGTTTATTTTTGTGTCATTTTATATGTTTGTATATTTCCCATTTTATATGCATTGTTGTAACAATTGTACACAATATATTTATTACGAATATTGTAATTCGGCGTTATGCTTTCTCTGACCCTGAATGAATAAATTTAAAAATTATTTTAGTCAAACCTAGAGCAAAGATTCGCTCACCACGTACACTTACGACATGAATAGACATGTTCTACAACTCAAGATTCAATGTTATTAGATATGTTTATTTAATTAATTAATGTCGTTAAATTGTGGTATGTGTGGTTGTAGCAGCCAGCAGCTTGGAATTCAATTACCTGGGATACACGCAGCTGACGGATAGTCAGTCAGTCTGGATGTAATGGCGACTGCGACAGCTTACAAGCTCCTTACAACTCGCAGAGCAGTTAATTAGCAAATCCATTCCACCCTTTCCCCTGTCTGCAGAGATAGATATACCGTGAAATTGAAACAAGATAAATATCCCTTAGTTTACTGTTTTATCGTGTGAAATATTGCCAAAGCGTTTAAACCCAGCTAAATGATGGGTGATCGTTTACGTGTACTGAGAGGAGAGAAGACTAATACATTCCTGCGCTCTGCCGGAGCCGTTCTACAAGGCATGTAACAACTGTGAGCGGATATACACTACTGTTCGCAAGCATCAGGACACCAACAAGATAATCAGCCGAGTTAACAACTGTAGTATGAGAACTGTAGAAATTATTTTCATTTCTTTCTTAATGGTCCATTTAAACTGGTTTTAGACCTATCGGTGACTATTTCGTGACATAGCGTAGTGCAACGCCTTAACCCTCACGCTTTTTTGTGCTTCTTTTGAGCGGTTTGTGGATACTTAGTCTACATATATTTGACCATCTTTTACACACATTGAACCTAGGTTCATAGTGGCTAAATATTTAGCCAAATAATGCCTGTACAATTTTGCAAATAGGCAGTAAAAACGTGCGGTGAAAACTGCACCCTACAAACATTACTAACACAATATCTGGCCGACGGAGAGAAATATTAACTTAAACGTAAGTGATGGCTATATATTTATTCACATACCTATAAAGGGCTATAGCAAGAGATGATGACGATGATGATGATGATGGTAATAATACTAATAATAACAATTGTTACGGAGTTTCCGTGGTTCACAGAGGAATAGGAAGCGCCTGGGTTGAATGCCTGTACAAGGAATTACTTAGAACAACTTTTAACATAACAAAATTTGGGAATTTTATTTCTTTCCTTACTTAAAATTGAAAAATAGAAAATGTATTAGGATAACACAACAATTGAAAAGGTTAATAACGAGCTCGTTAGCTCTTACAATATCTTGGACTTAAAAGTCCTGAAATCAGCTACAAAAACTTGAAATAATTACCAAGTCGTTACATTACATAGAGAAGAGCATTATTGCTCCTTCTTCTTTCTTTCTTCTTTTCCCGCCGCTTTTTCCCACACCTGTGGGGTCGCGGGTGCGAACTGCGTCGCACATGTGGATTTGGCCTTGTTTTTACGGCCGGATGCCCTTCCTGACGCCAACCCTCTATGGAGGGATGTAAGCACTATTGCGTGTTTCTGTGGTGGTTGGTAGTGTAGTGTGTTGTCTGAATATGATGAGGAGAGTGTTGGGACGGACATATACACCCAGTCCCCGAGCCAGAAGAATTAATCAGAAGCGATTAAAATCCCCGACCCGGCCGGGAATCGAACCCGGGACCCTCTGAACCGAAGGCCAGTACGCTGACCATTCAGCCAACGAGTCGGACAGCATTATTGCTCCTGACAGATATAATATTTTTGCTCCGAGCAGGTACACTACACAAGAGTCTGAGCTCCAAAATACACGAGTCTAGCCTCGAAAAGGCCATCAGTTTCTTATGACACACTTAAACTTACACTAGGCAACCCATCGGGTGACCCCACTTCAAAGTTGTCATACACTGTTTACCCATATTGGGATTATCATTGCTCAACAATAATATTAGTCACTGTTCCCAAAGGGAACTAACACAAAGAAACAATTACCATATGAGTAATACAGAATAAACAGCGGCATAATTACCCATACTACATGGCCGTAAGAGTAAAAAGGAAATGTTGCACATAACCGGCCATTTACAAAAGGCAAGGAGGCAAAACACTGGCACTCCTTATAGCAATATCTAGAAACCTAAGTAAGCTAAATGTCCAATGAAATAGAGTCTAATAGGGTGACTAAAGGAGAAACATTTAAAACCGAGACAATATTTACCAAATGTAGAGGTTGAAAACTTTAGTCGCCCAATTGAAATGTTGAATGGGAGAAGACGGAGGGTCACCACTCGTTTTCCCCTTGCATTATTTGTTTCCCAGCAGGGAATAAGTCTAGAGTCCTACGACTTCACCGAAAATTCTAGATTTAAACCACCAAATTACAACATTACATTAAAAGAACATGGCTGAAATCCCCCCCCCCCAGTCTACCTGCAGGCGCTATCACATGTTTAAGTAAATTCTGCCATTACCTTCTATAGCTGAATGTTCTTCAAGTAGGCCGTGCCCCTGGCTCCCTAGGCCTCCGTCAAGTCGCACTCCCAAGCACTGGAGCAATTCATACAATTCAAAGTGCCCTAGTTTTATAGTTCCGTAAGGGAAGCTTCCAGATTAAATATAACTACACTTTGCTGATAGGCTGAATTCCCATATACACCCCCGGGTTTAATTGGCCGGAGAACATATTTACAAAAATCTGATAGGCAGATTACAATAGAGGAGGAAAAGCTGAAATATTGACAACTTCGGTACATCAAAAAACTCAAAAAAGGTTTACCAACTCCCAAAACACATATTACTCAGTCCATTGTTTTGTTTTTAGTTCAGCAGGTAGCATTATTATCGCTTATCTTAATCTTCCGGCTGTTCCATTTTTTGAACGTGGTTATTCCCCATCTCCAGTTTGCTGTACCGTAAATATTCTACGGCATCTCTTTAACATTATACCGGACCTTGCCTGCTCCCCGACTATCCTCGCACACGACACCGTACCTCGCTCACAATTCAACCAAGTGCGTGACTTCTATCACCGGAACTGTGACGTCACCTGACTGATGCAAGCTACATCCTTACACTCGAAACTTCGAGTTTCCACTACGCTCGGCCTCGGTACCGCATAAATACTGCAGGGCTTGAACATTAAAATCCCTAACCCGCCCAGAACTCCTGGCCACAGAGAGGGAGTTACCATTTAGATATCGCGCCCCTCCCTCTCCGGGAAGAGAATGAAACCTTTTCTAGATAGACATTAAAATTCAGTTCGGATTAAAGATCGCCAAGCAACGAGCGTAGAGCTGAACTCGCCCTTGGGCATTCTCCACGTCGCCGTCAACAACTTGTGCTCACGCCAAGGTAGAGGAAAGACTAAAGTGATTTAAATTTCATTAGATTTTTTAACCTAATATTTTCACGTCTCTTTCTCAAAGAAGTCTCATGGTGCAAGCTGGACTTGGACTTCGTTGTTCCTTTTAAATTTCAACCACTTCTTCTTCCTGTTTATTTGCATAATTTTTATAATTAACTGAATTATTTAGGTTGTATCTCTCCTTTCCTAATTAATCATGGGAACAAAAGTGCTGTTGAGTATTTCTGGTAATTAATTGTATTTTACATTTAATGAATCTAATTAGTATTATTAGTCCGTTATTGCAGTTTTTATCATATTTGTATTATCCGTCACCATTGACGGGCCAATTAACTTTCAAAAGGGCTGTTGAGTATTTTTGATAATTTATTGTAGCATCAAGTTAATGTATCGAATTATTATTGGTCTAATATTGTAATCAAGTGTGGATTTTCATACTTTTATTGTCCGTTACAATTGCCGGGATAGTTAACATACCTTGACAGAGACCGTGGAACGATTTTGGGTAAAAGCAAATGTCTCTTTTATAAAGTCCTTATAGCTCACATCATTATATCTGTCCTTCGACTTAGGCATCACTTTGAATTACCTTTCCTTGTTTCTCTTTTTTTTTTACTGTAATTATTCATACATAAGTAGTCTCTATGGCTCTGACGGCAGAGTGCCGGCCTCTCGCCACTGGGTTTTGTGGTTCAAATCCCGGTCACTCCATGTGAGATATTTGTTGGACAAAGTAGAAGCAGAACAGGTTTTTCTCCGGGTACTCCGGTTTCGTATGTTATCCTTCATTCCAGCAACACTCCCCACTATCATTTCATCTGTCAGTCATTAATCATTGCTCCAGAGGAGTCCGACAGGCTTCGGCAAACGGCATAATTCCTATCCTCGCCACTAGATGGGGCTTCATTCATTCCATTCCTGACCCAGTCGAATGACTGGAAACAGGCTGTGGATTTTCGTTCATTCGCACATAACTTATAGTTCTATCGAATGGTCTCCAAACAGGCAAACAATTCTGCTGGTGGTGTTAAACATAGTGACGGGCAGTATGAGACGGAATCTTGAGATTTCTCGAAACTAGCGTAGGCACTGTTCCTCGCGAGACATTTCGAAAGATCTCGAGAGCGTTGTCCATTGCGTGACGAGCAGCATTTAGTAGGCGTACAAGTAGTCGGACCTGAATATTGTGTGTGCCGGGTATGCGAATAGCCAATCACGAGCCTTGTCCATTCCGTAAATACGTGTCAACAAGCGACTAGAGTGTTCATTTCTTTCATTTCTACCGAGGTCTATTTTGATGCAGTATAACATAATTGTAAAGGGTACGCATTCTGACATTGAATGCAACGGTAAGTATACGAATGAGTAAGTGTATATCGTTATCAGACCCTACATTCATTATCCCTATGACCAGTGCTTGGGTCTAGCAATATTTTGGTGGCGAACGAAATAATTCCTTACAATGTTATAGAGAAATCGCGTCATAATTAGATACTTCAGTACATGATGGTACAACGTGTAATTGTGTCTTGAAGACGATGTCGAAAGGCAACCGAAGTCGTAGATGTAGGATATTTGGAAGAGATGCCACATAGCACAGCACACTGTGTTGTTTATTCAAAAGAGGTAAAATACGCCAGTAGAAATACTTCTGGGATGATCCGCCACTTAAAAACACTTAATATCGCTGAAGGGGAATCGTCACAGAGAGCACCTCCGGCCCTGCCTGCATCACAAGAAGCTGTCCTGTTGACAACGGTTGCGAGTTATCGAGGTAGGTGTACATGGTATCTACAGTTATTCCAAAAATTACGGAGGGTTATTAAGCTAAGATGTCCAGCTCAAATAACTCGTGCATTTTTTAAGATACTGACATTTTTTTTCACTTTCGTTAATGGTATTAGGGGGTTCATAGTTGAACATGCAGTACTTTTCCAGGCATTTGGCAAAATTTATCGGCGCACGCGTTTCCATATGAGAATGTTATTTCTCACAGTAACTGCTTATGATATACTACTCGTAGTTACTGGGAAGTCGCACAGATCGCAGCACAGGAGAAACAGTCTCGAGATTCTCACGAGAGTTTCGAGATCTGTGACGTCAGTCTCAAGATTCTAGAGAGAGAATATTGCCCATCACTAATTAAACATCGTGATATTCTAGTCTATACTGAACGTAATCTTAACCCCCTTTACTTATTTGGTATCGTATATTATTAGATTGTAAATGGGTCGAAGAACTATTTCTACGATGTTAAATTCTAAAGAGTTAATAATTCCTCTTATGATGTATTATTCAGTAATTGAAACAATCCGATCATTTTTCTTCTGTTATCAATATTATCATGGTTTGAAACTATATTCTCCTTAAGTAACGTCTCACAAGATGAAAGCATTGTAACCTGAAATGGTAATTTTAATACATCAATTGTTGTCCGTGATATCCTCCCTCGATATTACTTCTCTCTTTTCCTTTCAAGGGGTTTATGATTGAAACTTTTCTCGAAATATTCTGTTTTCCAATTCCTTGCACCACCCACGGCATCCTATACGTTATTGCTGAAATATTTCCAGTACGCTCTCGATTATTTAGATTGCATACTACTTAATAAAACTGTGACAATGACTTGGATTTTCAGTGCTCAATCTCAAGATTTTATACTTACCTCTAGATTTCCTTTATAACAAGTATGCTGATTTTGATATTCTTTCTCAAGTCTTTTATACGTTTTTGGTTGCTTCCCGAATATAACTATGGCTATCAAACTCCCTGAGATTTTTATATGTTGTGTAGAAATTTTCAGAGTATTATTTAAAGAATATTAGCATTATTCAGTGGTTCACAGTTTTATCTTTTGCAAAACCTATGGAGAGAGTATTCTAGAAATGGATGTACCAAACTGAGGGAATGTTAATGTTATAATTTTTATTGTTTTCACGTCCCACTGACTACTTCCTGAAATACATTCTATCACTCGATACACATCGCACTTAAGCAGATACTGGAAGAACTTAAGTAATGACAAACATTACTTTTTCAGTTCTAGAAGTCTGGAACCAATCCTGATGGTGATTACTTCCTTATGTTTCGTAAAAATTTTGATAAATGTTAAAGCAACAATTAAGGAAATTACCCTCCATTATTAATTTTTAATAGGGTAGTGTAGTTATAGTTCCTTAGGACACTCAATGTCAAATCAATCCTTTTCATTTCTGTTGTAAAGCTACAATACTTTCTTACATTCGTAGACAATCTACCTTGTAACAAACTACGTGGTTATCGAGATGTTGTGAAGACAAGTATTCGTCTTCCCTGACTGCTGATATCGTGATTATAGCCATGGGGCTTCAAGTTTTACGGGTAACGGAACCATTGGAACGTGATTTCTCATTTCAAAAATTCATTCTATTTTAGCCAAAGTGGAACAACGGCTGTCCTAATAATGATATTCTCATTCGATAAAACTCAGTCCACGTGCACTGTATTCAACATTCAGAATATAATGACGAAATGTTGACAGTGTAATAATAATAATAATAATAATAATCGTATGGTATCAGCTACCGTGTGCAGACATTTCAGTTTGACGCCATACGGCTGTCTGCTCGTCAATTTCGACGTTCCATTTCACTCTAGGCCCACTAGATGGCAGACCGAGTAAACCGAAACCCTCTTGGGCGTCTATGGCTGAGATTTAATGAATTTTGTCGGGTAAACACCAAATGTGTCACCAGAGATCTTTTACATGCCGACATCGTACGACATGGAGTGCCAAATGGACTTTTATACGCCCTTCAAAAATCCGACTACCTCTGCCAGGTTTGAACCCGCTATCTTTGGATCCAGAGGCCGACACTCTACCACTGATCCACAGAGACAGTTAAAACGGGTTTCACTCTTCAAATATCTCGGTGTGATCATACAACCAACAGGGGTAGAAAAGGAAGCACAAGAAGTTCGCCTACAAAAACTCCAGGGAGCATACGGAAGAACACGCGACATTTACAACAAAAACTACATGTTCACAGTCGTAAAGAAGTGATAGTGTAATACGATGATCAAACATGAAGCACTGTACGCGAACGAAACGATTATTCTTAACAACCACAACGACAGCAACAACAGAAGAACTTCCTGAAGAAAGAACGAAAGACCTTGAGTAAAATTCATGGCCCAGAAGAAACGGAAGACTGAAACCCCGCAAAGCAACAGAAACTGTCCAATATGGCAGCAGACATCAGAAAACGAAGATTAAAATTCACACGTTCAAAAACCCCAGCAACCAGTCTAACACACAAGATCATGACACACACCGGGGAAGTAAAGAGTATACCATGGATATAATAATAATGTTATTTGCTTTTCGTCCCACTAACTACTTTTATGGTTTTTGGAGACTCCGAGGTGCCGGAATTTAGTCCCTCAGGAGTTCTTTTTACGTGCCAGTAAATCTGCCGACACGAGACTGACGTATTTGAGCACCTTCAAATACCATCGGACTGAGCCAGGATGGAACCTGCCAAGTTGGGGTCAGAAGGCCACCGCCTCAACCGTCTAAGTCACTCAGCCCGGCACCATGGATCTAAGAAGTCAAGAAGGACCTGGAGAAAGCCCAGACAGATACGCGATAATTATTAGACAGGCATCTGTTGAACAAAAAGTAAACCGATAGGTAGAACAGCCAGTGAATGAACTTCCTAAGAGAATAGAAACCAACGTGGACTGAAGAAAGGGGGAAAAAAACACGGGAAAAAATGAAAGCCCTATGGAAAATTAGGAAGGTGAATCATAAAAGTACTGCGTGAACCAACAGGGTCCATTCGCAAATAATAATAAATAATAATAATATGTCTTTATCTCCTTGTGCATGCATATTAGTTTTGCGTTATTAGGCTGCCGACGTTCCGTTTCACTCTATACCAGATGGCAGTGTAAGACGAACTCTACTCGATCAACTCTTGCTGAGTTTTTCGAGTAAACACTGAATGTGTCATCATAAATCTTTCACATCGCACGACATAGGTACTCCTTTCTTGTTTTTAAAAGAAAAGCTATCTCCATACCGGCCATGAAGTGTCTATGAAGAGTGGGAAGTAACGGCTTCCAACATTTACAACTTCAGGGCAAAGTGAGATATAGTAGTTAGCTACATACTTTGCCAACTTTTTCCCGCTCCTCCCCAGAAATGAATGCAGTACTCATTTATGTGGTAGGCTGACTTAAACCTCAGGACCATGTGCCTGTCCAGAAGTGAAAACCTCGTTTATAAATTGAATCAAGCACGTCTCACCGCATCGATTAGTCAGCCCTTCAAAGATTCTACTACCTCTGGTGGGTTTGAACTCATGAGGATTAAGATCCAGCTTTCGTATACTATAAGGGGTGTAATGTTTGTTATGGCGGATGTTTGGTTTTCAATTGACTGCCCCTTATATAAAGGCCAATCAACAACTTGTTTTCAGTCGCACCGACACAGATAGGTCTTCTGGCGATGATGGGACAGGAAAGGCCTAGGAGTGGCCTGAATTAAGGTACAGTCCCAGCATTTGCCTGGTGTGAAAATGGGTAACCTTGGAAAACCGTTTTCAGGGCTGCCGACAGTGTGGCTCGAACCCCCTATCTATCGGATGCAAGCTCACAACTGGGCGCCCGTAACCGCACGGGCAACTCGCCCGGTCTTATATACAGGAAGAAGCTGCTGGGGTATGGATGGTACTGAAGAACGACCCGCCGAGCACAATTAGTGCGTCTCGATTTTTTTTTTTTTTTTTTTTTTTTTTTTTTGCTGGTTGCTTTACGTCGCACCGACACAGATAGGTCTTATGGCGACGATGGGACAGGGAAGGGCTAGGAGTGGGAAGGAAGCGGCCGTGGCCTTAATTAAGGTACAGCCCCAGCATTTGCCTGGTGTCTCGATGTTGCGATACATGCTACTCATAGGAGCAGTCATGCTGAAATTACACAGTGGTTCACTGAGGAAAGCAACAGCAAACTATCTCACTCCTCATTATGCCTTTTACGCATCATTATGGTTTTGGGTTGGTTTTTGTGGTATTCCTATAACGATTTCTGGTGTTATATGAGGATGTAGCTGGCCTCCAGGTTGAAGACTGTATAGGCAGTGGAATATAAAAGAGGACCCCGACTAGACATGTGTAAGTTTGCACCAACTGCAAACACAAGGAATCTGCTTTATTTTAAGAACCTCGCCTGCAGTCGTTTTATGAAGAGAACAAGGACAAAGAGAAACAGTAAACTAAGTGAAATGTTGCTACCCAATATTTCATTGGTGACGGACGGACAGCACGATGCCTCGTCAACTAAATCCCAGCCCGGGCTTCTCCCTCTTTGTGTTTCTCTGAACGTATAAAACTACGGCGCGTGGCACTGTGACAGCATGACGTGCCAATTTTATTTCTCAATATATGACGTGGATTTTCTTTTCCCACTTGCATTAAAAGCAAAAACAGATTTTTAATACAAGTTGCATATACACTACACGTACACCGTTTGAAAATCGAATAGAAAGGCTCATACAATTTTTTTCTCGCTTTGTGAGGCAATAGAGAATGTTGCGTCCAGTCCAATCGTCCAGAGCTTTCAATGAAATCGCCTGTTATTTTCCCATTTTCGTGCTCCTTTTATCTGTACTGTTTCATTCACACAAGTGGCAAACATTTTTCAATACGTAGAATCGATTTTAATTTAAATATATTAGTGTTATAACATTTTGTGCAATTCGTATTGTATATAAGCTTGAAAAGAGTAAATTTGGCCTTCAAAATATTTTAACTTGAGTTTGAGATCATTGTATGCCTATATGTTCATTTCCATGTACCTTGTTGATGATTACCAATTTCTTTATTTCCACAAACTGGTGGGATCGTGGGTCTTTAACACGGACTTGGGCTAGATTTACAAACAGAATACGTCCACGGTATCCACTTCCTGTCGTAAGAGGCGACTAAAAAGGGGACTGGGGGCTCTCGACTTGGAGTGTGAGTTGGTTACCACTGATCCCCTAGCTGATTCTGGCATTGCTTCCACTTCTTCCAAGCTCCCCACATTCATCTTCCCTACCAACCCCTGTTGGTCAAGTCTTGTCCTCTGCCGACTGGACGGTATTAGGTTTGTTAGGCCAGTGGAGTCTTATTCTCAACCCTCTTCGCGGTATTTGCCTTTTTTTTACCGATACGTTGTCCGTCTACATGGCTAAATGGTTAGCGTCCTGGCCTTTGGTCACAGGGGTCCCGGGTTCGATGCCCGCCAGGGTCATGAATTTTAACCATCATTGGTTAGTTTTCTCTGGCACGGGGGCTGGGTGTATGTGTCGTCATCATCATTTCATCCCCATCATGACGCGCAGGTCGCCTGCGGGCATCAAATCAAAAATCTGCACCTGGCGAGCCGAACATGACCTCGGACACTCCCGGCACTAAAAGCCATACGCCATTTCATGTGCGAATACGTTAATTTTTCGCAAGGTCAAACCTCAACACTGTTCCCCTCTAATTAGTGTTAAGAACACGCTTACCGAGCTATACATCTTTAACCCTTAAATGCACAGCATTGCATATGTGGAAAGGAAACTTTACTTGCTTCTTATATCTTCTTTACGAGTTTACAAGTGTGCAATTACGTCTGAAGTGTAGCAATAGCTACAGTAATCGTACAGTTTTGCATATACCGGTACGTAAAAACATTCAAAACCCTTAACATTTTACTGAACCAAATAAATTTAAAAAATATTTACTTTGACATAAATTATTTTCAAATATTTTTCTGATAATAATAATGTATTGTGCCCTTTAATGTACATGGTCGCCGTCAAGCAAATGCTGAGATCCGACCAAGTTCATTATAGTGCACATTACACTCACCACATGGTAAGTGCCCTTTGGCACATAGCTTACCTGTCCGATGATATCCTTTTCTTCAGCTCGGCGTATCACAGTCGTCAACAGGGAAAAGTGGGTGAATATGGGTCAGCGTAACAAAAAATGAAAAGGAATATACGCACAGGGTATAAGCTAACTCAAGCCAAATAAGAAATTATAAATGATCTGCAATTTCGCTAAAATAAATCCATATTTTATTACAATAATAGTTGAAGATAGGATATAAACAAAAATTAATATGTGAAATTTTCATAATTGACAATTTTGTCATAAAAATATATAAAATTTTAATACAAAAGAATGGCTCGTAGTTTGAAGTCGTTTCCTGGTGTAGGAAATTCCTAGCATCGTATCCTATTGATATTGCAGCAGCCAGCATAATGGCTCTCTCAAAAGACAATAAATCAAATTGTAAGTTCCCGCCTAGCCAAACCATACCTACCAACAATATAACATATTCCTAAAATAAATCTATGCCCCAGGACTCGTGATTAATATAGGTTCTAAAACTAAACATGCAATACACACTTTTGCCGTCTGGGAATCGAACTCGAGATTATATTGGATCCTGCGACAACGCAACTCATAGTATGATAAGAAAGACGTTATTTACACGGTGCAGACATATTATGAATACTTACGTACATATTTAAATGACACATGCAGTTGTGTATAAATTTATCCTCCAAGCAGAAGTACAAACATGTCAACGCACTTTCTACCCTCGACAGAAAACGTATTGTTCCACAAACGCAGACTGACTTGTCGTGACGTCAGAACGACCTCCCCTTTTTTCTCTTTTTAACACGTCTCGGCTTTTGTATAAACTGAGCGGCCGTGTTTTGCTGCCATAAATTTCCCTCTTCTGACAACTAGTAAACAGACCCAAATGAAGAGTCTCACTCACATGCTAGCCCGTTGATCTACACTTCGTGGTGGCCTCTTAATCATAATTCCCACGTAATTACCGCACGTCTATTCATTCCAGCTAGGGCATTGTTCAGCACATTATTCTACTTATAACTCAAATGCAACTGCCACATTTATTCAAATCCACATGGGTGCTCTTACTGGCACACAGAACTATAAAATTACAACTTAGGCGTTCATTCATTATGCTGTTACGTGCTTATCCCTTGATTCTGGGCCTATCAAATATATTCCTCATTTTCTATGGGCTTCTTATTTCATAACCCGCTCAATTTAGTACGTTATTCCGAGTGCATTAAAGAAATGTAGAAGATCTTATGATTCCCTTCATCTATCATGCTCCATGCATCTAGCTAGTCCCTAAACGTCTTGTCCTACCTCTAATCATACGAGACTGTGTACGTCTTGGATTGACGAAAGTACACGGCCCCGATTTCCGTCGATTGAAACATTATGTATATCAAGTTGTGACACTAACAAATTAAAATAAGAAACAACAGCATGCAAACATTAACTATCCTACAAGCATTGAGTCCTGGGCATAGATCCTATATACATGGGCCGTCGGACACCCTTTTTATTTACATGTTGGCGGAAGGCCAAAGTTTATGTGTTATGAACCTACCATTGTGCTACCTGTTGCATGCTGAGAAATGGATTGATCTGACCTGTGTCTTGTGATAGCATCTGAACAGTTCTCCTATGGACATGCTAATTTAAGCCATCATGTTAACGTGGTGGGCAGGCAACAGCAGGCGGGGTTGGGTGAGTGGTGACTTCCTGGTCTGCAACTCGTTCAGGTGAGTGGATTGCCGCCTCCTCGATGTGGTCGTTGTGTTGACTGGATGTTCCTAGTGGTCCACGCTCGTACCTCGATGCCGTGAAAGATGTTCTGTAGCTCCCCTCGAAATTTCTGCCTCAGCGTGACGGATGTGCAGCGTCTGGTACACACGTGACATAAGAGAAACTGTAAAGATAAACCATATTATGACGTGTTCTTACTTCGATGCCTAGGTCTCCCCTCTTACCTTTATTTTAATCCTGTCATATCTGGACTCACTCCTAGCCCTTTCTTTATGAAACGGTCACACAATTCTCTGAAGCAATTTAATTTGTTCTTGACTTATATTTATTTTGACCGAATTGAATTCACCGACTTTTCGAGCCTACACTAGCATGTAACATTAGTTTAGAACAATATTAGCATCAGATCATGCTATGCGACATTGCGTGAACAAATCACTAGCACAGAAATGTTCTCAAAGAAAATCAGTTCAATATTTGCTGTACAAAGTTCTTATATTATATCACAAATGGTTGTTAATTACAAAGTACTAGGACAATGCAGACTCTAACTGCGACGCTTGTAGACAAAGGTAATCTTCCCTTCGCTGAGTCTCCGTGCAACAGACACCTTCCTGACAGCGATACACACAGAGAATGACGCTCGCGCACTTGCCGGTTGTATATATTAACGATCGTGAAGCCACGCTAAAGAGCTCGTCGTGTGTGGGCCCTTATGAGCGTGCCCGCGGAGATGAAAACTCTCCCACGGTACTTAGAATAATTATTAATTTCTTCATTATGATTACGACTAGTGTCATGTAGCAAATCAAAATTTGCAGAAAAATATGCTCATTCCGATTCTTGTATTCAAATTTCTATATTCACCTTGCGGGCGGAGATATCGAATAAATCTGTTTCCCTCCAAGTTAGGCGTCTTCGCGGTTTCTCACGCAGTTGCTCGCGTCCCACGCTGTAAGTCAAGTGGTTTCGCTCGGGATAATAAATTTTAATGATCATCCTGGGAACTTCAGCTCGCTTCTGATACTAAGTTCTCTTGAAAAGCATGCAATGTTAGGTACTACTTCACAATAAGATGCCATCTAATGTCCTTTCTTTGTGGTCTCATATGATTACCATAATTATCATTATATCAATGTTCTTCGAAAATGAACAGAATGGTTCAGTATTACCTTAGGAATGAAAAACCATATTATTTGAAAAAATTCATAAATCGCGCATCAAAGGGTTAAAAGTATAATCACCACCTACGGCCGGATGACCTTCCTGACTCCACCCCTGTGTATTCACTACTGTATGTTTCTTTTGTGCTAGGTAGTGCGGTGTGTTGCACGTAAAGGATGAAGTGTGTATTAATATGAACACCGAGTTCCCAAACCAATGAAACCGAAGGTCACTACCGTGACCATTGAACCATGGAGCCAAATAACTAGAGATTCATACTACCAGCAAGGAAAAAGCTAGGCACTATCTGTACAAACTATAGAAAAGAAGAAGGTACAGGCTTCCAATAATCATAGTCATAAACTGGTTGGCCTTAAGTCCGACCACATTTGTCCCCAGCGATTAACCTAGTACGCATTTCTCGAGTAATCTCAGTGAACTCCAGGGTCATCTGCCTTTCCAGAAGTGGAACTCATGTATCTATGTTCCTCGATTTCCTACGGGGAATTCAACTCATACTTCTTTATTCCCTCGTGTACGCAGTCTTCGATTCGTTTTGCTACTGATGCAATGTTCTTATAACTACTAGCGGGTATAATAGCTACCAGAATGCCGGAAGATTGTCTTTTGGATGTCAGAAGCTGAAAATTAAGCATATCACAGAATTTGGAGCAATATTGGGCGACATGGTCTAAGACAAAATATATAAAATAATATTATATATATATATATATATATTATTATTATTATTATTATTATTATTGTTATTATTATTTCTTCGTTTCGGCCAGCTAGGGACCACGTCAGTTCAACTGTCTCCTTTTTCGAACTTGAACTGCCACCCGATGCTCCTGCATTCATCTCCGGTGTTTTCTTTTCTCACTTGGGTCCACGCCTTCCCTGTATTCAGCTTCAGCTTTTCCTGGAAACCTTTGTGCGTACGTAGTTTTTCCTTAAGCGGAACACGCTCCGGGATATCTTTAGTAGAAATTTCCATTTCTCGTAGATCTTTCTAAACTTCTGTGAACCATGCCCCTTTGGATTTCTTATCTTGAAAGTATGTTAACATCCGTCTAAATATCCTGCCTGGGCCCATTCATGTCACGTGGCTATAAAAAGCACTCCTCCTTTTGAATCGTGTCACTTATCTTCTCCACGTGATTGTATCACTCGTGGTTGTGACGCCTTCTGTACTCGCTGTTTTCTTTGATGGGACCTATGATTTTTCTCAAAATCTTCCTTTCTTTAGCCTCTAGATTTTCCATTAGACCTTTCTTGTTGACTGTAAGAGTCTCTGCCACATACGGAGCCTGTGGTTGAATAACAGTGCAGTAATGTCTAATTTTGGCATTTAAGGACATCGATATCTTATTGCAGTTGTATTTAGTTAGTTGGTAGGACATTTCCATTTTGTTAATGCGTGACACGAAGGCTTATTTCTCTGATAGGTTAGGCTCTATCCATTCACCGAGATATTTAAAGTTTTCTGTCTGCTAATTTTTTTCCTAGTCCGACCTCCAGTTCCCTTGGCGCTGATTTTATGTTCGTCATGAAGTGCGTCCTCTCGAAGGAGATTTGAAGCCTAGCATTCAATGCTTGAGTCTTCAGTTGGTTAAGTTGTTCTTCTTCCGTATCAATGGAGTCTGAAAAGATTACTAGGTCTTCTGTAAGGGCTAGACAATCGATTATAAAATTCATAAACTTGTAGCCTATCCTTACCCCATCTTCTACCCCTGAACTTTTCATTATTCTTTCCGCCATTCTCGGATGACCTTTTTTAAAACACAGTTGAATGTAAGAAGTGACAGCCCGTCTCCTTGTCTCACTCCTGTCCTGATTTCAAAGGCATCAGACATCTCTCCTCTGAATTTCACTTTGGAGATGGTGTTAGTCACGGTTTTTTGGATAATTGCTTTTGTCTTGTTATCTAAGCCAAACTCTTCAAGGATTTGCAATAGTGTGGTTCGATCACTTGAGTCGTACGCTTTCCTAAAATCAACAAAGTTCACTACGATTTCTCTGTTCCTGAGTTTCTGTTATGAAACGATGGACTTCAGATTCGTAATCTGCAGTTGTTCACATATGTTATCTCCCCCTCCATATATAGATTGAAATGTCGAGTGTGTTCTAAACTCTGAGTGGGGTAAACACTACGGTAGACTACTAAAAGTCTCTAGAGTTCAATTCCATAACATTGAATGTTAAAATCAAAAACTGAGTGTTCCAATCAACAAAAACAAAACATATGGTCATTCGCAAAAGTCAGGTCGGAGTTAAGCTCAACAGGCCACATCTTCGCCGCAAGTGTTTGGTTCGAGCGTTAAGAAACATGTGCACAGACAAGTTACCCTGCCACTCCTCTACCTCTACCTCTACCTCCGCTTCAACCTCACCCTAAGCCTCCTTCTCAGCTACCTCCACCTCACCTTCCACCTCCGCCTCTACCAGGGTTCGATTTTCAGTCGGTCTAGAGAAATTAAATGAAACCCAAAGCACCACCATAGCGTCCGAAAGAAGCCTCAGTAGCGTTCAAGTTTTATAGTGCTCAAATGTGTTCTTATAGCGCCGCACTTGAAGCATGATATTATAAGAACAAAAATAAAAACCCGCAACTTATATCATCTATGTCCTCCCTACACCCCCAAGCGTTCAAAAGAATCTCTATCATTCAAAAAAGTCATATAATGATAAAACACGTTCCGTAGCACCAAGATGGGTGTTCATAATGCACCCAAAAAGTCCTAAAATGTCCAAAAGAAGCCTTATAATGCCTCAAACAAGACCTATAGCTCTCAAAACGTCCTATATTGCCCAATGCATGTCCCAAAATGTCCAACACAAGCCTTGGTGTGCCCAGAAAAACCTTATAGCCCAGGGTCAGCGCTAAGACCTTAGAGTAGCCTTCCATGAAAGTAATATATAGTAGCTATACTGCCTTGTAGCCCTTGCGCCATAAGCCCAAAAGCTGGTGTAGGTAAGGTAAATCTGTTAATAATAATAAGAAGAAGAAGTTACTAAAATGTCACCATTAATCCCATTAAGCCAATGTATAGCAGCCATCTTGGCTATTAAGACAGTTGGGTTAAGCCTAGAGTCGAATCCAAGCTTGTAAGATTAAACTTGCACTCTTCTGGGCATCGAACTTGGATCTGTAAGGTTGGTACCCTTCTGAGGTTAAGCCTGGACTCGAATCCAAGTCTGTGAGTTTAAGCTTCCATACGTAGCCAGCCTCTCTACGTTTCAAATCGCCCGCCAGGTAGCGTCACACCCAACTTGCGCGCACAGTTTTCAAATCCCCCGCGCTGTGACTTCACATGCTCAACAGCCATTCAGCGCTTGGTCTCATATGCCCCCAAACTACCTACTAATCTAGACAAAAATATTGTTCATGCAGAAATTCAAGCGAGCTCAGCTTCAGGAAGAAAGTGTTTTATTCCAAGAATATATTTAGCACCTCTTAATCCGGGTAAATACCATTCGTTCTTAAATGGAGGCAATTTCATCTAAATTTCGTCACAATGAACACAGTCACCAGGACAAACTTTAAAGTTGGGATGAATTTTGGACAACTTTATGCATCTTTCTTAGTAGTACGTAGTTCAATAGAAGTCAAAGTACAACTCCAAACTACAACTATACACAGTATGTTTTATTTTATTTTTATTCATGCATTTTATTTTGCCCTTTAGTACTTTGTAGTGCCACGTGGTCAGCGTGACGCCATCCTCAATTTTATTGCTTGGATTTATTGACAAAATGTTTTATCTCTCATATTAGGAAGCTCCTCAGTTGGTCTCGCGAGACTTGGTCATTTCGAGCCATCATTTTAGAATTAATATCTGTGCACTTACCGGGGATGTCCAGGTAAGGTGCAGGTACGCCACACGTACCCACACTATGGGGCTAGTTGTGATTCTTTAAGGACAGTGGTTATTATTTTCCTCTAACCTCAAACAAATTACGGTAATTCTGCGAGGCTAAAGTATAAATCGGCAATGATCGAAAATCTTCTGCTTCTTCTCTTTAGCTAAGTACCTGCCGCTCTTTCTGCTGTAATTGTATTACACGGCCTCTAACTAGCTGAGCTTATTATGTATTCATCCTTCTACCTAGGGGTAGAAGTCATTAACAAATTTGTCAGTCTAGTTTCCCGACAGTCTCTGTAGATTCGTAGTAATTGGAAAAGCATAACTTCGTGTAATCTTGTTTGCATAAGTTAATTCTGTCTTTCTTCCCTCTCAATTCTGTGGCTCTTCATGCGTTTGGTGTGTGTTGCCTGGATATGCGTCACAGACTGCAAGTGACAAGGTGGCATGACTTTATGGACCACGTGCCATCCGTCTCATGGTAAGAAATATCTGGGGATATAGCTTTTACATGTTAATTTAGAGTACAACTTCACAAGTCAAGCAGCTTCCTCTTGTCCTATCGCTGTGCCGGTTCATCTGACAGCCTTCAATCTTTCTAGGCCCTGAAAACGAACCCAGGATCACGACTGCAAATACTGACACCAACCACTAGGCAAGGGAGAAAGACAATGTTGCAAGTAATAAACATGACCTTTTGACTGAAGTGTATCCAACAGTGCCTGTTATATTTCTTACTTGTAACTTCTGACTACACGTGTGGGTGAACACCTTGATTAGAAATAGAAAACAAAATATGATCTCCCAAAATAAAAAATGTACAGCATTAGTGTATAACCCATACTACAAAAATATTGCATCCTCAAAAGAAAAAAATGTACAGCAATAGTGGATAACTCAAACCACAAAAATAATGCAAACTACAGAAAGAAGGAAGAACTGAAATAAAAGTAACAAAAATAGTGTACAAATGTGTAGAAAAAATGGATAAATAATCCTCCAGTACCATAAGGGGCAGATGTTGTAGATATTCAGTTGTGAATCCCAGCATCTTGAGGAGGTGCTTCTGTCCTTAATTGTTCGATATACGCCTGGGGACACGTGCTACAAGACTGTGCAATGTTAACTCTAACGTACAGTATGCTACGAAAAAATTGTGTCAAATGTCCCTATGCGAAAACCAAATGATCATAAATTTGTCGTATATGTCTCTCGGTCTTAGCCATCCATTAACGGTTGCTAATTTCAAATGACCGCCAGCCATAAGACATAGTCTGCACGGTTGCTAAGTAACATTGTTTGGCCATCCATCCAGCTTGGGCGGTTGCTAGGTTACACGTCCATCACACATTAAGTTACATGGCACTATTTCGTTATACAAATTTTTGAATGACCTCAGCTCTTAAGACATATTTAAGTCAATAATGGTAATGGGTATGATTTCAAGAAAATAAATGGTTCGACATGGATCAGAACGAAAAGTAAATACTGAATATACGCGTTACTCACCAAATGAAGGCGTGATTTCCCTTGACACAAAAACTATCTTCAAGTACTGGATACATGTGTTAGTTCCCAACTAAATACGTGAGTGGTGGTGGTGATTATTGTTTTAAGAGGAAGTACAACTAGGCAACCATCCTCTATATAACACTAATCAGAGAGAAAAATGGAAGTGATCCGACACTTCGAAAAATGAACGTATCGGCCAAAGAAAGACAAGGGCGTGAAAATGAAAGACTCCCTAGCCCTCGCAAACCTAATAGCGTTGGGGTCGGAAAAGAACAAGAGTTGACCAAGGGAGGTCGGATAGGATAGATGAAAGTGAGGAGCCTTGCACAAGTAAGTGGAAGCAATACCAGGACTCAGCTGAGGGCCCCGTGGTCGACAACCCACGCTCTAAAGTTCAGAGCCCCTGGGGCCTAAATACGTGATATCTCGTGCCACGCAGTGAAGATTGTAATGGGCCATATTCAATACAATGGCATGAATATACCAGATTAGATCGGGAACAACACAGACCTTAACCCTGTTGAGAATATTTTTGGGAAGTCTTGGGGGATAGAACTAATGAAGCTAAGTTTACAACCAAATATCGGTTAGAAGAACGGTTGATCAATATGTGGCATAAAGGAAAGGACCTGTAAAAAATTGCCACGCATGTAATACGAAACATGCCTCAGCTCGTTTGAGAGTGTTTTTCTTTTCTAGAATATGGTTTTTAGTTCGGGGACGTTAAAATACATTTTTCAAACATTCTTTTCGACTCGCCAGTTCGGTAGCTGATTTTTCCTGGTACATCCCCTGGTAGGTAGTGGGGGAGGGGGCTACATGTATCGCTATATGACGGTGTTGTATGTGGGTGGACGTGTAATTTTACGGGCTAGTAACAGGAAGGAAGTGGCCATGGCTTGAGAAATGTACCATCGTGGCATTTGTCTGGAATTGAAATAGAAAGCCACGGAAAACCATTTAGAGGATGACCGACGGGGCATTCGAAAACACCTGTCCACAAGTTTAGAGCTAGTAGCCGTAACTGGCCGTGCTACAACATACTGACCTAGTCTGTTCAGTATTCTAGATGTAATCAATACTAACAATGTATATAGGCTACAAAATACTTCGTGGGGTTTGCTTATTGTAAAATTTAAATTGACAATATGTTCCTTGTTAGGAAAGTATAAGATTAGCTAACAGTATAATGGAACTACCGTGATATTGTGCTCCTGTCTCTTATGAGCAGACAGGTGGTAAATTACTTATTCATGGCGGATTATTCCATGCATTTTGATCTTGCTAACACCAGCATGGATTGTAAAGGATCTCATCACCTAAGCCAGACGTTATCTCATCGCCCCATACGCGTCCCAATACAAAATGTCTAGAAATATTGCCAAACGGGGCAATTGTTGAGTATATTTAAGATGAAATCGCTAAATTATTTCCCGTTCTAAGAATTCAATTGAGAGCATAACAAGTGAAATACAGGTGACCTAATGCGCTCTCTGAGGGGAGGGTGTATGGTATTACCTCCCTAATCAATCCCATCCCGTGGAACTTTAGTTGGGTGATCAATGACAACATGGGACCTCGTGTGTAACCATTGATTGCGTGCCTTGTCCACCACAAATCTCACATGGAGTGAACCAGGATATGAACCAAGGAACCCGTGAGAGGCAAGCTGAGCCACGGAGGCTCAGTACATTGTTAAAGAAACAGAAAAAAATGATATCTCATTGTACGTTCTCGAAGGTATACGCAGTAGCGGCTGGTGCAGAAAGTCAGTTGTGTGCTGTAACCCATCCCCCCCTCCAAAAATAAAAAATATTTAGAAACATACCGTTATGTGGTTTTCAATAAGTTACACGATTGTGAGCAACTGCAACGTGACCTCGAAAATGTTGTGAGATGGACAGCAGGCAATGGTATGTTGATAAACGGGCTTAGAAGTCAGGTTGTGAGTTTCACAAATAGGAAAAGTCCCCTCAGTTTTAATTACTGTGTTGATGGGGGTGAAAGTTCCTTACGGGAATCATTGTAAGTATCTAGGTGTTAATATAAGGACAGACCTTCATTGGAGTAATCACATAAATGGAATTGTAAATAAAGGGTACAGATCTCTGCACATGGTTATGAGGGTGTTTAGGGGTGGTAGTAAGGAAATCCTTATAGCAAATTAAGTAGGCTTTATACGTATGCTGGTTCTTACGCATACATATACAGTATAGGTATATTTAGAGGCATGATTTTTTGGTATTATATTTTGTTCAATTTCGCCAAAAGGAAACAATTTTTCGCGCTATTTCGCGAAATAGGGCTGATCCCATCGCTTTAATTTCGCTTTAATAATTTCCTAAAATTATTCGCAAACATGTTAATTCGTGAGATTTGTGAATTATTTCTGAGAAAGAGATGAATAATGAGAAACAATATTGATAAACTTTCATTATTCCTTACGTAATCTTGATTGGAATAATATAACCCTAATCAAGATTAATAACAAATTTCCCTTTCAATCTACATGACCGTATCTTTCACCCTATATGGCCATACCATTAAGGGATTTTATAGAATTTACAAAAAGATACTTCTGTCGAATTGAAAAATCCTTATTCTGTCTTCGGTTTCCCTTCACACACGTGATATGGAATATAATTTCAAGACCGTTCTTTTCCATGAATTTCGCTGTATTTTCGCACTTATCGCAAAATAAGTAAATTTCGCTTTAAACTTGCTTTATCGGTTTAATTCGTTGTAATTCGTGACAATGAAATCACCGATTTCCTAACCAGAATCAAATTATGATCCTTTGAGATATTTCAAAATCGCTTCAAAATATGTTATGTCGCGTTTATCGTTAATGCGAAAAGATCATGTCTCTAGGAATATTTTATAATTATAAAATATAATATCTGTCGCAGTGCACTGGATGGCATGGCTAGTTAACAGTAGGCTAATAAGAGCATTACCCTGATCTATATATATCGTACAAGCGAGCGAGTTGGCCGTACGGTTAGGGGCGCGCAGATCTGAGCTTGTGTTCAGGAGATACTGGGTTCGAACCCCACTGTCGGCAGCCCTGAAGATGATTTTCCGTGGTTTCGCATTTTGACACCAGGCAAATGCTGGGCCTGTTCTTAATTAAGGCCACATCCGCTTCCTTCTCACTCCCAACCCCTTTCTATCCTATCGGCGCCATGAAACCTACCCATATATCACACTACAGCCCGATATTCGTAAGAACATGGCAGATTTGTCCGAAATGAATTAAATAGCCGCATACATCGTTCCAGTTGGCTATTAGATGACCGAGTTGCAAGTGCGTGCTGCTGGTATCACATGGTAACTTTGTAGTTACAGTGTTACCATTTGCAAAAGTAAATAGGGTAATAAATATGTCATTAGCGTCTGTGTAAAAGGAAATTTCGTTAGTCCGTCGTGAGCGGCTATTTGTATTACTATCTCAAAGTAAAATACGTTACAGTTTCGTTTTTTAATCCTATTGTTAGAGTGTAACGATGGCTGTTCACAGAGGGAGTCCTAGAATTTGACCTCCACGTTAAGAGATCTTCTCCTGGCCATGCCGTCTATATAAAACATATCTATTTTTAAGACAATGGCCCAGTTGCTTTATATGAATGGTTTGATACATTTCTATTCCTTGCCGCAGTGTTTAGACATTTCTGATTTCCGGGTGGTGAGACTCGACAGTCTACCTCTACAATGATAAATATCGCTTATTAAATGTTACAAACACCGGGCGCGAGCTAGTTGTGCGGTCAGGGCCGCCCAGCTGAGATAGTGGGTTCGAACCCTACTGTCGGCAGCCCTGAATATGGTTTTCCGTGGTTTTTCATTTTCACATCATAGCTGCCTCTGTGGATCAGCGGTAGAGTGTCGGCCACCGAATCCCAAGATAGCGGGTTCAAACCCGGCAGAGGCAGTCGGATTTTTGAAGGGCGGAAAAAAGTCCTTTCGACTCTCCATGTCGTACGATGTCGGCATGTAAAAGATCTCTGGTGACACATTTGGTGTTTACCCGACAAAATTCATTAAAATCTCAGCCACAGACGCCCAAGAGAGTTTCGGTGTACTCGGTCTGCCACCAGTGGGCCTGGAGTAAAACGGAACGTCGAAATTGACGAGCAGACAGCCAGATGGCGTCAAATTGAAATGTCTGCACACGGTAGCTGAGGCCATACGATTATTATTATTATTATTATCAGGCAAATGCTGGGGCTATACCTTATTTAAGGCCACGGTCGCTTCTCACTCCTGGGCCTTTCCTATCCCATCGTCGCCATAAGACATATCTCTGTCGGCGCGAAGTAAAACAAAATTGTAAATAAATAATGTTACAAACGTATGTAAGAACCAGCATAAGTATAAAATATAATTAATTTACTGTAAAGAAAATGGTGGTATTATATTTGTACTGTATAAACGACTTCCGTATAGGGTAAAGTTTTAATACTCCCTAAAATATTGCGAATAATATGTAACGTTCAAGAGTGCAGTACGGCATAACAGTTTAAGATTTGTACTGTATAAACGACTTCCGTATAGGGTAAGTTTTAATACTCCCGAAAATATTGCAAATAATATGTTACGTTCAAGAGTGCAGTACGGCATAACAGTTTAAGATTTGAAATGGAACAGTGATTGTGCGAATAATCAAAATTTAGCATCATGTTTCACTGCAGTATGCAATCCTGTTGTATACAAATCTACCCATATGGATACTGCCACATGAGACCTGCTGACTTATTGCTGGATGCCTCAAGCAACATCTCGGCTGGAATATAACCTCTGATATAAGAGTTGAATTAGGGGCACTCACAGAAAAGCCAATATAATTTCCTCCAATGAATGTTCACTATATGGTCATCACCCTCTGCCTCCACCTACTACTATTACTACTACTACCACCACCAACCAGAATATGTATTCACGGCTGTAGACTACTAATTGTAACACGGACGATACATCTAAAAATATGTTTGTGAGGTATCGTGTGGTGACAGTGAGTAAATTGTATATGAAACTGTTTGGAGCCACAAATGCTTTAACAGTGACTGATCATCGTCATTCTTGACCGACTCGTTGGCTGAACGGTCAGCGTACTGGCCTTCGGTTCAAAGGTCCCGGGTTTGATTCCTGGCTGGGTCGGGGATTTTAACCTTAATTGGTGGGGAATGGATGTATGTGTTGTCTTCATCATCATTTCATCCTTATCACGACGCGCATGTCGTCAAATAGAAAGACCTGAATCTGGGATATCCTGGCACTAAAAGCCATACGACATTTCATTTTTATCGTCATTCTTCAAGAGTGATCAGATATTCGACTTGCCTGTCTACCGGTGTGGTGAGTGCTTCTCATACCTAAATCGTGAAATCGTCAACGCAACAAACAAATATCATTAAAAATAGGCCTACTAGCAAGTGTACCCGTGCTTCGCTACGGTATTCTACATTGTATACGGATTTCTCCTTAAAGTACTGTAAAGGCAGTGAGTAAGATTATATTAAATTCCATGCCTCTTAGAGCTATCGTAGAAACAAAACAGGAAGGACGCCATACGTTGTTTCCGATGTAAGGTAGACAGTGGGGACTTTTTTAAATGATGGCTGGCCGCATTTCCTACTGCCAATCATAATCGAGATCGGGAGTTTCTACTATAACGGCAGGCTCACTTGGCAACTGCCATTCACAATAGAGATGGAGATATTTCATTATAAAGAAAGGTCCTTTTTTCTAATGCAAGTCACAATTTTATTATTATAATCGAGAAATGCAGCGCTATCCAACATATATCAACAATCGAAACAAGACAATAAGTCACAAGACCAAATTTGATGATTTCTCCAAAGAGAACGGTGATTGTGCTATCTGTTTTGTAGTACGACTTACCATTTATCCCCCATCTACCCCGAAACGAAGGTTTGCACGTCATAAAATACATCCATATTTCGATATTTTCTGGGGCCAAAAGTTATAAATTTGAATAACTTGGGATTTTTTCTCAAAGAAAAGAGTGTCCAGGTTTCGGGGTTAGCACTCGCATACATGCGGAGTAATTGAAGAAGAAAGTTGAAATTAATAGAAAATAGGATTATAACTGAGGACAGCCAGATAGGACGAATATGTAAATACCAATGGGAAATCAAATGTCTCTCAACAAATTGTGATGTATGAATTACGGATATAAGAAAGGGGTAACAGAGGAGAAATTTATGCGCAAGGATTCTTGGGTAAACAGATAAGAAGATGACTTATGATGTTATTACTTAAGCTACTCGAGGACGGTTATAACCTCCGACGATATTCCGCCAATATCCCGCAGAATGGCTGATTGACGTCTCCCTTGCTTGCAACCAAGGAACAGCCACGAGTTTATAGGAATGATGACGAAAATGGAAATACGTTACGTCCCTGCTGGCAAGCAGTCAGAGACATTGCCATGGTAACCTGTAGGTTCGTTGTCGGTCTGCAGTCACCCAATGCAGAGCATGATACCCGCAGAAAATAGTAAATTTCTCCGTCATTTGAAGAGTAAGCTAAATTATGAACATAACAAAAGTTGTTTATAATGAAGGGACGTTTCACATGCAGTCCAGGATTTTACAGGAAATCAATAGTATAAGGGAAAATGGAGGAAAACTGTTCATGTTTTCCTATAAACCCCTTGTCTATTCAAAGAATTTAAATCATATGCGTATCGAAACCTTCCGCGGGATGAGTATGCTCTAAATATGACGATTGGTTGAGTTCTATCCAGCCGTTTCGCCTTGATGATGGAACAAACAGACAAACAGACACGAAAAATAAAAACCACCAATACGGTCTTGAGTTCACAGAAAAACGGGTAAATATCTGAAAATTTTACAAAACAAACGAAATTACAGACACCGAAGCCCCTACAATTTTATTTATACAGATTTGCATTACTTTAATCTAATTGACGTAACCTCTTCTGAAACAAGACAATGTAAATTAAAATAAACATACTGTATATGCACTAAATATAAATCCACCACCCAACTTTAAAACACGCCCCTCAGATTTTTTGGTAAGGTTTGTCATGTGTCCCACTTTTATGATCCTCCACTTTCACTGCGGAAGACTGACTGCTGTGGATTTGTTCCAGCACTTTGTGGCTGGGAGTTCAAATGAGAATTTCTATACCTTTTCCTTTTATACTTACCAACAGCTTCTTGCCCCTTTGTCTTGATTCCTTCCAGACTCTGCGGGAATTTGTTGCTTGAACAAGAGCTGAAGACAGGTTTTCTCACAGCATCTCTGTTTTCTGCCGTATTTTCTCATTCCGTGCGTACTCCACCCTCCCACCCTGTTAAAGAGGAACCATAGCAATTCCTTCCCCTTAGAAAGTGTAACTCTCCTTTACAGACGAACAGCGGAACAAATCTGTAGAATGACTTCTTGTGCAGTTGTGGTCGACTATTCAGTGAGGAAATATCGTTTATTCTACTATATTTATATCGTTAAATTGCGTTAGCAATTTCATACACAGGCAAATGACGGTAGCAACTTAAATCTAATTAGATCACATCTATATGGACCCCAAATAGCGCAAAGAAATAAGGAAGAAGGGAAGGAAGTAAATAAAGAATGTATGAAAATGAATTAATGAAAGAGAAAGCATGAAAATGTGATGTAACACTACAAATGAGTGAAAAATATGAGATGACTACGAAGATCTCCTCCACTACTCAGCGAAATGTTGATTGGGGAACAGTACTTAAAGAAAAGAAAGGCTCTATAAAGGCAATAAAACCGATCTTTTCAAGATATTCTGGTTTGATTTATACTGCGTTTGATATAAACAGTTAATTTTATTTTCTTATATTTATACATTCAAAAACTGACTCGTTATAATTTTTGTATTACACTTTTCAAACATACATGATTTAAGCGTACAAGCTGCGATCTACAATTCTTTGGATGAGAATAACAGTATTTCCATTTGAAGAAAGATAAAATTCCTGTTTTTCAAACAGCAAAACGTAATACATTTACATAATTCAACAATTTACTGCTCGATTTTGCACATTGTTGCAGTATTATGTGACTTTCTGTGTTCACTGAATTTCTGAAAATAGAATTTAAAACTTATCAGGCGTACGATGATAATGGCGAGAAATTTCATCACGAGTGAGGACATATATATTTACTATTCAAGATTAAAGTACAACAACAATGCAAACGCATCTAGCGAATAAATATACGGTATGTCTTCAAATAAATAACCTAACTGGTGTTATTCCCGGTAAGCACGATTGGATTGTTCCTGAGGTTATCAGGTAACTTAAATCCAAGAAAATACAAGCCACAGCTTATCCACCTTAACTCCGTATTGTAGGTTATTATAAATGTTTCTAAAGCACCTCTTAAAATTTAATAATGACAATTGTAATTCATTATGTACAGCATAAAAATATTTGATTTTGTAGGCCTACCTGTTTATGGCATCCGGTCAAAATACATAAACTGATATAAACGTAAATAACTTCTTTCTTTCAACGTAAATTGCCCTCTTTCTTTGATTATCTTCTGCCACCATTTCAAACTCGGGCATCAGCACAGTAATGAAATGGCGTATGGCTTTTAATGCCGGGAGTGTCGGAGGACATGTTCGGCTCGCCAGGTGCAGGTCTTTCGATTTGACACCCTTAGGTGACATGCGCGTCATGAGAATGAAATGATGATGAAGACGACACATACACCCAGTCCCCGTGCCAGAGAAATTAACCAATGATGGTTAAAATTCCCGACCCTGCCGGGAATCGAACCCGGGACCCCTGTAACAATTTAGCCATGGAGCCGGACATCAACACAGTGATCGAGAGTAACTGGAAGATCTTAGCCAAACCTTGTTGGCCTGTGCCGCAACCACGTCACTGTGGCTGAATAGCCTACACTCGTCGCCTGCCTGCCCGCCCGCTTACAGTGCTGTGCGCCCGTGGGACGAAATGCCCAGCGTGAGCACCTCTGTTCTAGAATGAATATTGAAATAAATGAGCCCATACTGAATATCATTAACTAGAACTATGAAATAGAACTAGACGAAATAATATTGAAATCTTCTTGTTAATGAATATGATTTCAATCATTAAAAAACTTAGCATCCTAAATGTGTTCATGCCGTAATACGAAATGATGCTCTGTTATATCTCGTGAATCTCCTGTTGAATATGTATCACGTCTTCCGGGGGAAAAACAGACTTACACACTATCATTCGGTGTGATAAGCTGGAAAACATGTATCTCTTTTTTGAATAATAGATGCTCTTGTATTAAAACATTACTAGCTGTCTCCGTCCGTAAATGGAGTTGAGTGAAAAGTTTCGGGAACATTACAGGATGCATAGCGGCTGCCTTACCGAGGCCACCCGGAGAGACGTGGGTTTGAATCCCCGTCAGGAAGTCGGAACATTTATGAAACGAAGTTTCCAATTCTGGAGTGGCGCATGGCCCTGAAGTTCACTCAGCCTACACCAAAAATGAGTACCAGGTGAATTCATGGCAGCAAAGGTTGCAGGGATTAGCGATAACCAGTCCAGCTACCTAGTGCCGAGGTTAGGGTAGTGGAATCTTTCACTTTCCACTCCCACAAGGGCCTCCATGGCCTGTGAGGAGATGACTTTGCTTTACAGGACTGCATACACCAGCTACTTCTACTTTACTGTTTTCAGGGAATGATCTTGTGGTTATCATTGCAGAACGCTTGGCATTGATCCCATTGCATGTCCGTGGTTTCGCACTTTCACACCGGGAAAATGATAGGGCTGTACCTTAATCAGGGTCACGGCCGCTACTTTCCCATTCCTAGTCCCTTCCCATCCTCCCGTCTCCGAAAACCTTCGATATCTTAGTGCAACGTTAAAAAAGTAGCAAAAACGCAAGGAAGTTCCATTACAGCAATGCTACGAAATTAACGGGACCACTATCTCTCTCTCTCTCTCTCTCTCTCTCTCTCTCTCTCTCTCTCTCTCTCTCTAATATCTCACATCAGTAGATTCTCAATCAGTTTTACCTGGCTGATTAAACCTTGTTTCAACCTTCAGTTATTGAAGAAAGTTTTCGATTGTGGCTGGATTCGTATGAAGGACCTTCAAATAAGAGGCCGACCGCTACGCCTACGCAATGCGGCAGGCGTAAACAATATGAACATTGTCCAGAATTATTCGTGCATAACCTGTCCAGTATCTCTCATTCGTTTAATGATCAACGTTGTTGGCTTTGGTTCAGAAGGACTCGGATTCCATTCTTGGCTGATCCAGGGAGTTTACAAACGTCTGCTTCATGCATATGGATCGGTGTCCGATTTTTGCGTTCGTCCTGTAATATACACCTCCTCGTCACACTGTCAATCACCACAGCAATATTTAGTCGTGAATACATCCGTTCACGTGGGACTGGCGTCAGAAAATGCATTCAACCATAAAAATGGACCAAGTTCTCAACTGCGACGAAACTCGTACCCGCGACTCCACCACCGCATGGAAAAATATTTAAAAGTGGAACCCATCCAGTTCTCCTCTCTTATTACCTTATTTGATGATGACATGCCCTGATATGAAAATCCATAGCCTGTTGCAAGTCATTCGACCGGGTCAGGAATGGAATGAATGAAGCCCCCATCTAGCGGCGAGGATAGGAATTGTGCCGGCTGCCGAAGATTGTCGCACTTCTCTGGGGCAATGATTAGTGAATGACTGATGAAATAAAATGATATTGGAGAGTGTTGCTGAAATGAAGTATGACAGGGAGAACCGAAGTGCCCGGAGAAAAATCTGTCCCGCCTCCGCTTTGTCCAGCACAAATCTCGCATGGAGTGACCGAGATTTGAACCACGGAACCCAGCGGTCAGAGGCTGGCGCACTGCCGCCTGAACCACGGAGGCTCCACATACTCTGATATAATGGTTACTATATATTATGAATGCTAAACGAGTGCTCAGGTATTCAAATTTTATTGAGACTTTCCGTTTAGAGGGTCTCCGGTTCGATTCTCGGCCGAGTAGGAAATTTTGGCCGCGTTGGTTAAATCTTCTGCCTTTGGGACTGGATGCCTGTGTTGTTTTTAAATATACACCTTCAAATGGCGCTAGGAAATTTTTGCAATGTGAGTGAATGCTTTAGAATTTTTCAAAATAACTTCCACCACACTCAGTATACTTCTCCATACGTCGAAACCAGTCACTGAACCAACTCTGCCACTTTTCTTCGGTTACATTTTCACACACTTGATCCCATGCTGCCAGAAGCTCCTCGTCGGATGCAAAACGCTCCCCTTTCAGCTTCATGTTAACTTCTGGGAAGAGTGCGCAGTCACATGGGGCAAGATCAGGACTGTATGGAGGGTGATCAAGCACAGTCAACCCTGATCTGGCAAGAAAATCCATTGTTGCATTAGCACGATGTGCTGGAGCATTGCCGTGATGCAAGAGCCAAGTGTTGAGCCGTGATCTCGGACGGAGCGGCTTGAGAGCCTGGATGACCTGAGGCAGACAAGTCCCACTGTACCACTTCGCAGTAACTGTCCTTTGTGTTTCTAGTACAACCCGAGTCAGGATGCCCCGTTTAGTGAAGAATACTGCTATCATCCTTTTCTTCACTGACCTTGACTTTCACACAGTCACAGGAGTACCCTCATCTTCAAAGAGCCACATCTTGTTCTGGGATTTTGTTGGGTTATCGTAATAATAAAGCCAAGTTTCGTCACCTATAACAATGCTATTGACGTTACGCGAAGTCCCATTTTCAAACTCTTTTAGTATTTCTCGGCACCATTTCACTCGCTGTGCCCTTTGTTCCTCTGAAAGTGAATGGGGCACCCAAAGGGAACAAACCTTTCTAACATGGAGTTGGTCGTGTAGAACTGAATGAATAGCTGGTGCAGGGATGTGGAGGATCTCTTCTACCTGCCGATATGTTAACCGCCTCTCTCGCTGCAACATTTTCCTCACAGCTTCAATGTTTTCCTCAGTCACTGATTCAGACGGTCGCCCAGAACGAGGATCGTCTTCAACCCCAAAATTTCCCCTCTGGAACTCTTTGTACCAGCGGAAAATTGTTGTCTGATGTGGACAGTCTTCCCCCAGCACAGGAGTCATTTCCTCCAGGCACTGGTCAACAGTTAATCCGCGAGCAAAATTGTAGCGGATTATTGGGCGACATTCACCTTTAGACCACATTGACATCTTAACTTGCTTTCAATCCCACTGCTTGGTAACAACTGGTGTGAACGTCACGCATTGCTGTCTTCTAGACCGGTTTTGACCCCTCTTTTCATCCCTCACCATAACAGTGGTGTCCAGCCAACCGTTTTTGCGTATTGCAAAACGTTCCTAGTGCCCTTTGTATTCCCGTCGTATTTTCAGGCACAACACATCACACTACCTACCACCACAGAAACAAGCAACAGTGAATACATCTCGTTACATAGGACTGGCTCAGAAGGGCATCCGACCACAAGGTTTTATTTTTATTTGTTTGATTATCACCCGAGAACATAAACTCTGTCATAAGGAACAGCACATTGTTAATGATGAATACGGCACGATAGTATGAAGGATATTATTATTATTATTATTATTATTATTATTATTATTATTATTATTATTATTATTATTATTATTATTATTATTATTATTATTATTATTATTATTATTATTGTACCGGGAGGCACACCTCTACGCCGCGCATTCAAAATTAGCGCCTAAAAGAACTCCTCTATTGGTGAAACAGTGAACCTTAAACTACACCTACTTAGAACTTTACTCTGAAAATGTCACCACTAAAATCTGACGTAATTTTGTTATTGTGAAGTTTCCTGAACTGTTTTGTTTTCCATTCATCAAGAAGTTTGGACATTCTCTCATAGATGACATTACCAAAAAACTATGATCATGCACCCTGGTGGGTGGTATAAGAACTTATAATTCAAAGAATTTTGTATCCATAAGTTTTTTATTGACTTGTGTTCATTTATTTTTGGGTTGGCAATATTTCCTTTTTCTTTCCGCCAGTTTTGAATCTAGCCAATCCCTAATTTCTGTAATTAATTTCCTACCAACCACTGTCTTCTTCTTCTTCTTCGATTTTGAGTGTAACTTTTAAAGTGGCCAATAAAAGTGAGAGGGTGTGGCTAGTTTAATCTTGAATGGTCTCGAACTTTCCCCGACGGTTTATAAACTGCGGATTTTCACGTCTCTTGGCCAATTGATCGACATCTTACCGAGTGTGTGTGTTAAGCAGGAGGTGGACGGCCTCTTCTTCAGCTGCTAGATCTTCTACAAGCTAATGGCCACATAACATCTTTATTTCTTGCCTGCTCCGCAGTTCAACCCGAGGGAAAGGTTCGAAACTTTAACTATGCTACCATCTTTTCTAAACTGTAAATCTTCTTTCGGGTAATGTAAAAAGTTCATAAAACCTTTGACTGTAAATCGGGGATAGAGAGTGATGTACCCTCTCGAGCTCCCCTTCATTTTGGTCTGAGGTGCCTCGTTTTTGTAATCTTTCGTTTCTGCAATGTATTCAAGTTATTTCCATGCGAGCAACCTCAGTAGTTTGGGAATAGCCCCTGTTTCGTCGGCTAAGCGCCCTATAGGTTTTAATTATTTTTTTTTTTTGGAGCTCATTCTTCGACTCCATTCAAATTGTACTCGGGCCGTTTATTTAACCTGTTCTTTTTTCACTAAGGCCGTGTAGGTTGGGTACTAGATACCTCTGTGTAATAATATTTCTATGTGTAAAAAGTGCCGCGTAAAGCCAGAGATTATCAGATTTTCATGCAATGTTGCCTTGAGTAGGCTTGAGAAACTGAGAGCCTGTTAGCTCTTTTCAGATTGTAAAGTGCGCCTCCTGCAGGCTAGATGTTGTGATTTAGGGAGCAAGTGCTCTTGAATTGGGGGATTTCTGCCCCTCATTAAATAATACTTCTTTTTTGTAAAATTATAAGACTAGGGGCTTAAAGCCCAAAGAGTTAAGGTTCCGAATCTTGGACATTTTTCCCAATATTGTTCAATGATTGCTACTTGTACCTGCAATATTGTCATAAAATCTTGTCACATGTGAAGTTCTGAAAATATAACCATCAGTTAAAGTTTTAAATTCAATTCTTGACATTGCAGTTAGACCCATTCAGCCCGGCACCTTCTTTCACCTCTGCGTTCCACGGGTAACCCCGTAACAATTATTATTATTATTATTATTATTATTATTATTATTATTATTATTATTATTATTCTCGAGTCGAAAACATACAGATTTATAGTTCCACGAGCCTACTATGCTGGTGGAGCATGGGGGAGGTGATAGTCCCACCTGGCACGTCCCCAGGTGGCTGATAGCGGGGTCCTAACCGGCTTGCCGGCGGACTTGAGTGAAATAAAATAGCTCTCACGGACCAAACACAGGGTGAGTGACGCAGGTGAAGAATACACCCACGGTATCCCCTACCTGACGTAAGAAGTGGACTAAAAGGGTCGACCAAGGAATGATCGAATTAGAACCATGAGACTACTTGTAATTATTACCCGCGCAACTTTTAGTGATATTTGGTGTTACGGGTTTGAGGAGTAAGGAGGGAGCTTTCCCGGTTCCGGTAATACTGCTAACTGAATGGAAATGAAATCTAAATTGAATCGATAATATGATCGATCGATATGAATTTTCTAAACCTTTATTATCTTAAGCCAACAACTGTGTCACACACACACATTACATAACATTTCTCGATACAAATCTTGTTCCTAGCATGAATTCTATAGTTTGGCTTTGCTGTGTAAACAACAAAAGAACTAGTACGTAAAGTGTACGCCAGATGTCACACAGCGATGCATAAGCGATTCATAGTTTGTGTTTCAGAGGCTGCCAATACGAACCGAGGTCTACCGATTCAGCAATAGGGAGCCCATGTATCACTAAAAGTTGCACGAGTAATAGTACCACCACGCGGGGAACACCATGGGTCGCTTTTACTTTCGCGTAGTTCCACTGCGTTAGGTACACAGTAGGTTTATGATTAGTAGCGACAGTGTGTGAATCAGGGTGAGTTTTACAGTACCTGTGATTAGTACCACTATACGAGCGACAACATGGGTGACCGACACCACGGGTCTGTTTTGCCTATGTGAGGAACACCACGGGATAGTACGAGTCCCTGTTATGTGAGGAACACCATATGTCTGTGTTACATGTGCGCATTACATTACCTGTGAGTACTACCATAACATGTGGAATAACTCGAGTCTACGCCACTTTTGATTAGTAGCGCAACATGACAAATACCATGGTTCTACTTTCCTAGCAATAAGTACCATTATGAGGGGCCGATGACCTGTATTTTGGACCCCTTTAGACTACAAGCGTCATCGATTCAGGACTGTGCTTTGGAAGCAGTCCCTTGGTCAGTAATACTATTCTTTAACGCTAGTTTCTGGGAATGTGGACCATTACGGGTCGGATCCACTTATTGTTTAAAAAATATCCATTCATTCTTCATCATCATGTTTTGAATTCTTTTCAGTGGATGATTTTGGTCTTTAAAATTATCATTACATTTCATTTCATTACGTACCATTAGGTGCCGATGACCTAGATGTTAGACAACAAGCATCATCATCATCAATTTACAGTTAATGTACAAGCCAGTTTGAAATATACAAAACATAACATGTGAGATCTTCATATTACACATGCCCAGTATTTTGCAATGCCCAATGCACTCGGAGTGACTTGCAAGAGATCATCCTTTGGGCAAGATGTTGGGCACAGAGAACACTGAAGCATGTGGCCCATGGTATGTCCTTGTTCACATTCACACCTTGTATCACTTGTACTGAACCCCCATTTCTTCAAGTAATCCCTTTATCTTTCTACTCTTGACCGAATCCTGCCCAGGAACTTCCACACCAACAAGCTTTCATTATGTGCAGGTGGTAACTGCTCAGCTCCTGGCACCAGTCTGCGGAGGTGAGGGGCCTTCTTCTTCAACACCTCCAGCCTTGCCTTCTCTGGTGAGACGGTAAGCTGCTCAGATGTCCTCAGGAAGCTCTTCCGGGATCTGCGCCGTTGCTGAGGTTAACGATGTCCATGCAGCAGGTGGATGCTGTTTTGTTCCAATTTAAGCTTCTCCCTGTTGGCAGCTACTTCTCTACGTGCACAGGCTGGCGCTATTCTAGTCACGTAATAAAGCTTATCTGTCTCAGTAGACTTTAAGAGTATGATTTGTACATATACAATGTTTTTGCTATTTGCTTTACGTCACACTGACACAGATAGGTATTATGGCGACGATGGGATAGGAAAGGCTTAGGAATTGGAAGGAAGTGGCCGTGGCCTTAATTAAGGTACAGCCCCAGCAGTTGCCTGGTGTGAAAATAGGAAACCACGGAAAACTATCTTCAGAGCTGCTGACATTGGGATTCGAACTCACTATCTCCCAAATGCAAACTGACAGCTACGTGCCCCGAACCACGCGGCCACTCGCTCGGTATTATTATTATTATTATTATTATTATTATTATTATTATTATTATTATTATTATTATTATTATTATTATTATTATTGTGCCAACATATGGCAAGCGTAGCGAATGAGAAGGAAGTGGTGGGCCTATGGGGCTGGATCGATAAGCACTCGAATCATAGTGCCAAAACTTTATTATATAACAGATTTAAATTTGCCTTGTTTTGTTAACAACATTTGCTACGCACCTTAATCATAAACTCTGTCAGACTCCTTATCCAATATATAGTAAGAACACTCTCGTATAACATATAATTTACAACCGTGACACAAATCACCTAGGGAACCAGCCCAGGTAATTTAAAAATACAGTTAATACAAGACTAAGAGGAGGGTATCCCACTTCATATAATCGCCAAATACCAACAGGTAATTTCTAGAAAATAGCGTGGCTAACAATCTAAAACTATTACACTTTAGGTAAGCACGAGTTTACCATAACATCTAAATAGCTCTTAGAAGTGCAGAGAAACTCTTCGAGTTTCTAACAGATGCGACTTACACATTACTTGGCATTACACGAAGGTGCGTAAAACCTTGCCACTTCATTATAAGGAACCTCAAATAACATTACCTGTGGCTTTACAACTCATAATGAAAGACTTTACAATTTAAAGATCCCCATGCAAGGGATACGATATGCCTCATCAACCAAACTGCCACGCCAGAAGTGAAAAATAGTACAAGAAATAACGAGCATTAGCTCTACGTAAACGCACCAACAAGACTTTTACAAATAAAAGTTACAAATAAGTTTTGCGCCAACCTAAAACCTCGATTTCCTTTCCTTACGTTACTAAAAGGCGTCCAACCACCTCATACCCTTTCTTACTTGGTAAGACATCGTGGAACTATAGAAATTTCAGCTCCTACCTCCATGTCAGTGGAACCTAGTTCGACCTCCACACGGCACCGGCTCGTATGTGTGTCGCCTACAAGCACGAGAAGCAGAATCTTCTCACTCAGTTCGGTCAACCGTGACCTTGCTCAAGGGGCGAGGTGAGGTGTCAAACGAGTCAACAACGATTGTATCCCCCGAAAGGGGCAGGGGAAGTAACCCAAAGACATGGAGGCATGAGAAGAGGGAAAACGCTTCCAGAGTGGGAAATATCCACTTCCTCCGGAGCCATACTTAATAATCAAGGAATGACACTTTATTAAGGGAAGGAAGGCAGGCTGGAAATTAATACATAAACATATATACACATACTAGTAAACAGTTACAAACATAAAGTGACACATAACATTAGAGCCTGGCCAGGCTGAATAAAATACCAAAGGCCGGGGGAGACTTCCCACGGCACAATTATCATTATTATTAACTGGGATGTGTGTGATACAGATTACACCGGCAACCCCACTGGGGTGTGGAAAAAAGTTGTGAAAGGAGTTATCCAGCGATTCAAAATTCTTTTAAAACGGTTTGGTGTTACTGAATACCGCAGACTTAACTATTTGAATAAAACGTAGAAGAGGGAGGTAGGCTGAAAGACAACTGAAGGAATGAGCTATTGCCTGAGTTTATATAAACACTCTATGCTGTCCTGAAGGAGCTGCAATGAATGAACTTCGTACCGTACCTTATACCGCAGATTGTGGGAACACCTGTCACCAGCCTGTTTTCCTCATCACAAGCCAAACGTGGTATTTCATCCTAAAGCTTATCTCCCAACCGCGCTGCGTTAACACGGGAATCTACTAAATTAAATTTCAAATCTCATGAATAAAGTGGGCGTGAAACAAAGAATGGCGCAGTAATACTCCCAAGGAATACTGATTTCGGTTTCTCGTCCTTAAAACAATCGTAAATCGTTTTTCAAACAAGCTTGTAGTTTTATATCACTACTGATGTCGTGTTTGTATCCAAGGGATCTCCAATTTTACGCGTAATCAGAATCTCAGGAACGTGACTTCTTACTTAGGAAAAATGGATTTGGACTGAGGCCTCCTTGTTGTGAAGCCAGGGACAACAAACAAGATCAGTTCTTCGAAGCTAGTGGTTAGCAATATCATAGTTTTCAACACTTTATATACAGTTTACAGTTCGACTACCGGTATATAAAATTACGTTAATCTTCTAACCACTGCTGTAGGATGAGGGGCTGGATAGCTGATACGTCAAAGGCGTGCTCGTTTCAACTTCTAAGATGTGGGTCGCAAAATTTAGAAAATAGATTTACACTTCTGGAGAGAAACATGTCTTTGGTCCGAAGTTCCCAGGTTCTATTTTCGGCCGGATCAGCGATCTGAACCTTCATTGGTTAATTCCTCTTACTTGGAGACTGTGTGTTTGTGACGTTTTTTAGCATTCGAATTCATCAAATCCAGGACCCCATGCTCACAGACACGCAGGTCACCTATAGGCCCATTTCGAAAGACCTACACCAGGCCTCTTTGGAGGCGATACGCCATTGTCATAGTGCTATCGTTATCGCTACCTTCTACTCTTGCTGGGATCTTCATGGCCTGTACGGAGGTGCTTTTGCCTTTCTTTATTACGATTATTTACAAATTGTAAAACAGTAACAAGGTCCTGTATTTGAATAAGCCTCGAGTGTACCATACGACCATAGGTAATTTATTTGCATAATTTTAATTTTAATTCAATTAGGACAGAGTAAATGGATGTGCTATCTGAATTGGTGTAATTAATATTTCTTATAAATTTGTTTACCTCGGGTGTAGTGACCTGAAGACTACCAGGCCCTATTTCAGTTCGCAAAGAGAATGCCCCAGAATCCCCCTCCAATGTGTTCGAATAGGCCACCCGAAATACAGCATAAGGGGTGGGCTAAGTCACTCGCTGGCGTAAGACCTCTACTCTTTTATATAAAGAAGGATCACTTGCTTCCGTTTCAGTTCTTTTAATTAAAATAGGCTTACTGATATTGATAAAACTGTCGCCGCGTGCGAGGCAAGTGTATTTGGTGTACTAATGTTCAGCTTTGTTGTTAATAATAATAATAATAATAATAATAATAATAATAATAATAATAATAATAATAATAATAATAATTCCGGGGTTTCCGTGGCTCACAGAGGAATAGGAACGCCTGGGTTGAATGGCTGGGCAGGGAATTACTTAGAGCATATTTTAGTATAACAAGTTGGGGAATTTTATTTCTTTCCTTTCTTAAAATTTAGAGATAGAAAATATAACAAAGAACAATCGAAAATGTTAACAAGGAGCTCGTCAACTCTAACAATGCCTTGAACTTAGAAGTCCTAAATCAGGTACAAAATAACATGGAATAAACTCCCAGTCGTTAAATTACATATGAAAGAACATAAAATTGCTCCTGGCAGGTACAATATTGTAGAGCAAGGTTTGCTCCGAGCAGGTACACTCATAAGAGTCTCAGCTCCAAAATACAAGAGTCTAACCTCGAACAGGCAATCAGTTTATTTTGATACACTTAATTACACTAGGCAACCCATAGGGTGAGCCCACTTCAAAGTATTTCTACACGTTTGTCCCAAGGTGGGCTTATCAATTCCAATAATCCACAGTAATATTAGTCACTGTTCCCAAAGGGAACCAAAACGAAGACACAGTTACCTTAAGAATATTGAAGATTACACATGGGCATAATTACCCATACCACAAGGCCTTAAGGATAAAAAGGAAAGGTTTCACATAGCAGGACATTAACAAAAGGCAAGGAGGCAAAACACCAGCAATCCTCACAGAAATTCCTGGAAACCTAAGTGGACTTAAGGTCCAATGACACAGAGGCTAATCCCATACTAAAAAGGGTGACTAAAGGAGGAACATTTAAAGCCGAGACAAAATTTTTAAAATGTAGAGGTTGAAAACTTACAATCGCCCAATTCAAAGTTGTATGGGAGACGACTGAGGGTCACCACTCGTGTTCCCTTACATTACATATTTCCCAGTAGGAAATAGAACTAGATTCCGAAGACTTCCCCAAAGATCCTACATTTAAACCACCAAAATACAAAATAACATTAAGAAACAGCTGAAACTTTCCACTCGAACTATCCGCAGGCACGATCACATGTTTAGGTAAATTCTGCCATTATTTTGTATCGCTGGATCTTCTTCTAGAAGGCCGCACCCCTGCTTTCCTAGCCCTCTATGACCTCCGTCAACTCGCCCCCTCAACCACTGGAGCAATTCAGACAAGACGGCCCTAAAGTGCCCTGTTTATATAGTTCCGTAAAGAAAAGTTCCAGATTAAATTGAACTACAATATTCTGATAGGATGAATTTCCATACACACACCCCGGGGTTTGATTGGCTAGAGAACATATGTACAACCATACGATAGGTAGATTACAATAACGGAGGAGTCAGCTGAAGTGTTGACAATTTCGGTACATAAAAAAATGCAATCCTAAAAAAAAATTACCAACTCCCAAAAATAAACTTGTCTCTGTCCATTAGTTTGTTTTTAGTCCAGCAGGTACCATTAGTAAATAGATGCCAGAGCCATCTCACAATCGAGGAAGAAAGTTTTGGGGAGTTGGCATAGATAGCCTTAGAGAAGGCGCGCAGTTTATGTAGCCAAGGAAGGTGTACCCCTGGTATAATAATAATAATAATAATAATAATAATAATAATAATAATAATAATAATAATAATAATAATATTAAGATTATGTATTTGCGTCGGTTGCTCTATCCATTTGAATACTGTACTAGTAGACGGTAGATAGTGACTTTGGTCTCTATCTGCAGCTGGGCTTTCTTTAAAAGTGATTATGGATATTTAAACCTGAAATACGTAAATATATCTACGTAATTATGTCCTACGTCTAGGATTTTCAAGAAACGTTGTCTTGAATACGTTTACAGAATATTCCTATCGGTATAAAAGCATTATGCATTTTATTAAGGTCACAATCACGAAAAAATCAGACTAAACTACGCTAACAATTGGAACACACGTGACACCCAGTTTATTAGAACTCCAAATTACACCATTGTAGATTATTTCACAACCAGACCCAATGGCATATCACAGTCAGTTATGCAGGCCTGCTCTACTCTTTCCTTCAACAAAACAACCCCAAAATGTATGGCCGCATCAATATCTGGTGATGAACGTGGCCATTGTGCGGTCCCGAGGAAAGGCAATGCCACCACCTTGCGTGAGCAGTTGTGTTGCTTGTTTTTCTTAAAATACGGTGATTTATCGTGTGGGAAATAAACCTAAGAATCAAGTGTGTTACCAGGATCTCTTAAAACTTGAAACACATCGTTTAATGAAGCATTATTCCTAAAATATTCGCCATTCCATGATACAGATTTTTGTCTAATGATCGCTGATATACAGATAAAAATGCCGATACAACCAAGGATTTTCTAGAATTTCCTGATAATTTTCGTAGTCGTTAATGTCATTTAGGAAAAGTGCCCAAATTCTACCATTTCAATTACTTAGTATGGAAAATATCCACACATATACTCTCTCTCACACACACAGAAAACTCGTCACTTTATGCAAAATGCGAAAAGTTGTCTTCGACCTATTCACGGAGATTACAAAATAACAGGTAAATTTCTCTATTTAAATCCGAGTTCATGGGTCTCGTGATAACATAATAATGGTATGTCGTCAACGAAGAGGCCTGGTGCAGGTATTTCGAGTTGACGCCGTATAGGCGACCTGAGTGTCTGTGAGGATGGGAACCTAACTATGATGAATTCTAATTCTGCAGATGCCAGTATCCAGAATTCGGGAGATAGTAGGTTCGAACCCCACTGTCGGCAGCCCTGAAAATGGTTTTCCGTGGTTTCCCATTTTCACACCAGGCAAATGCTGGGGCTGTATCTTAATTAAGGCCACGGCCGCTTCCTTCCCACTCCTAGCCCTTCCCTGTCCTATCGTCGCCATAAGACCTATCTGTGTCGGTGCGACGTAAAGCAACTAGCAAAAAAAATCTGCAGATGGCACAAGAACTCAGCCCTGAACTATCGCAATTTAACCAATGAGGATAAAATCCCCGACCCGGCCTGGAATCGACCCCAATACCTCTCCTGTACCAAATACCATAATTCTAATTATTGATCCATAGGACCGGTTTTAATGGTATTAATCCTTTCAGTTCGTCCAGCGGTTCATTGAAAACTTGCTTCCTGCCGCTTTTCCTCTGTAGTCGTGGACAACAGTTGAACTGTTTCAAAGCCGTTTACCACTGCACGCGTTAACAATTTCTTCGCTTTCATATGGCAGTTTTCAGGTTTACATCCTCCACTTTTGTAAATCAATTATCATATCCATTTTCGAAATCTTTGTAACCTAGTGTTTACTTCACCGTAATTTTTCAGCAATCCATTTACGATTAATAAATGTCGCACCACATTCCGTTGCCTCTAAGAACGCGTTTATCCGTATCCGATCGACGACGCGCTGTTCCTCGGTATCTTTAACTAAATATGTAATGCTTCTGTGCTGTTTTGAAACAAGAAAATGTTATATTAGTGCTAAAAGTCTGCAAACTTTATCCACAAATGTTTATGCCTATACAGGCTCCTAGGCAAATCCTACTAACCATGTATTGAACCCTTGAGCGAAAGGTCACGGGTTCAGTATATAACAAAGAAAATGCAAATATGGTAAAAATCAAATGTGATACAAGTAATATTACATTTTAGTACTGATTTCAATTTTTCTTCGAAGACTAAAACTTAATGTGTTTTATTACAAAAGCATAAAAATTTGAATTAAGAGTGACTCAGATTTTCTGTGTGTGTGATAGGTTATGTTGAAATAATTTTGTTACGCCTGCACAAAGGTTTTGATAAATAGTATACCTTATGAAAGGAAAATATTACCCTGTGAAAATACTTCACAGGACTGTAAATATGATTGCATTCGAACTTATTAGTGCAAGAAAAGTCCTCGTGCACTGCGGTGCGACAGATGTGAATTCTCATCATACGAACTCTTCTCTTTTTCAATGCGCTGGGCTCCTTCTAGCTCCAGATTATTGAAGCAGTAAGACGTTCCAGCTGTGTTCGCACACTGAATGGCCATTCAATTAGAAATCTGAAGTAAGTCAAGTAAGGAAACTCAACTCTGTCTCCTGTTCCTTCCCCAAAATGCTGAATTGCTTTTCTCTAATCTTCCTGATCAGAATCACTACTGTGCTGAGTTAAAATGTTAATATTGTACTGCATTTTTTTCATAATTATTTTCCGATAAGTCTTTTTGTCTCACAAGCCGTCTTCCTATAGGGTGCGTTGCCTGCGCGGTTCGGGCCGATTTGTTGTTAACTTAAAGAAAATATATTACTTCTTGCTTGTGTTGGAAAGTTTGAGAAGAATTCCTCTTACAACCTTCTGCGAGTATTACTTGCCTACTATCGATACGCCCATTTCATGGATTTCGATATAAAAGCATAATGAAGCACATGTACACATAGGAGATTTACAAATGCATCATCAAATTTAACGAAATTTATCTAGAACCTTACACAGAGAAAGTGCCGTATTCTTTCTTAAGTTTTATGCCGATTTCAGTGGCTTAGTCGGTTTCTTGTTGTCTTTCTATTCCCAAAATAGTGGATTCGACCCCATATAAGATCTTTGGCATTACTAGGGGGTGTTTAAATTTGAAAATCCGTGTCGTTAGCTTCCAGGACATGTAACCTGATTATTATTATTATTATTATTATTATTATTATTATTATTATTATTATTATTATTATTATTATTATTATTATTATTATTATGTGTTCAAAATAACCGATCTTGTTAATCAGTGCATTGAAAGCGCGGTGGTTATAATGCCAAACTTCATGAACTGCAGAAAAATATTGATTCAATTCCAACGAAATACTCGTAGTTTCCCACAATTAATTATTTCCATTGCACGATCGATGCCGATATGGTACTATTCGAAAAATTCATAGACAGTTCCTCCCTAATGCCGTTCGTAGTCGTATTCTTGTGTACTCGGAAGAGAGACACAGTTAACTACCAATTTATAGTCGATCGAAATTGTTCCACGTTCCAGTTCACTGCAATTCCTCAATCCGAGGATGAAGCTGCGTTGACGATTTATCCAAAAAGTAAAAAAGAAAAAAATTAAAAATCAAACCCCATGCAGCAACAGCTCCGAAGATTTATGGCCTACAAAGCGACCGCTGCTCATCCCGAAGGCCTGCAGATTATGAGGTGTCATGTGGTCAGCACGACGAATCCGGTCGGCCCTTTTTCTTGGCAGTTTAGACCGGAAATAACAACGTAGTAAAATGAATGATCGAAATAGTTGTTTTCTGTGAGAAATACATTATTTAAACGGTTGTTTAAGAAATTGCTCGACGGTTTGGGGTCACTTGTAATTAATTCTACTTTCTTTTTGCTCTTGGTTTCTTGGTTTTACGTGGCAGCGACTTTGGCAACCCTTATGGTGACACTGGAATAGGACAGGGCTAATGGTGGGAAGGAAGTAGCCGTGGATTCAATTTAGGTTCAACCCAGCACTTCCTGGTGTGAAAATGTGAAACCACGGAAAACCTTCTTGAGGACTTCTGACAGTGGGATTCGATCACACCATCTCCCGAACACAAGCTAACTGCTACATGGCCTGAACCTTGCAGCCAGTTTAATCATTAATCCCACGTTTACGTGTTACGTATTATTAAAGGTAAGTAAATAAGACAGATGGTATTCACCAGCCTTCTTGTTAGAAGGGACTTCACTGGTAGGAGTGGAATCCGTTCGAAAGTCAATACGTGTGACACCTGGTGATGAATTTATGAAGTACTGCTCAGTTCGCTTCAGAGTTGACGCAGCTGATAAACGTTCTGACAAAACGGAAGGGTTTACAAGGAATGTTTCTTTATCTTTAGAGTCAAGAAGACATAATGAGACGCTAGTGCTTTCACAGAGTGCTGTAGAAGGCCTTAACGGTCTATACAGAAAATATGTATAAATTATGCTCCCAATCCTTACGATCAACAGAAGAAACATTTAATTGTTGGAATTTTTAGTACATAAAACCAAACCAAACCCCATGGCACTACAGCCCTTGAAGGGCCTTGGCCTACCAAGCGACCGCTGCTCAGCCCGAAGGCCTGCAGATTGCGAAATTTTAGTACATAGGTAATAAAATGTAACAACCTAACAAGGGTGAAGCTAAGAGAGATTTAAAATATTAAGAACCCATAGGTTATGTCGGAGGCACAGGCCCAAAGTACATGTTTCCGATAGAAACAGAAATGAAGTAACTTAGCTCGAATTAAATGTATCAACATTATTTATTGAATACAATTTTAAGAGTACAAAAACCAAACCCCACGGCGCAACAGCCCCGAAGGGCCATGGCCTAGCAGAGCAGAATATGAGGTGTCGTGTGGTCAGTACGGCGAATCCTCCCTGCCGTTACTTTTGGATTCCTAGACCTGGGTTTAAAAGTACAATGACCATAAATTAATCTGTCCATTACTGAGTAGATGAAATCTGCTCCCATCAGCAGGTGCCATATCTGCATACACTGTATAGTCGAGGGGACACCAATTTCTCCCTTATTTGCCAATTGGTGGAAGGTTGCCAAATTTTATGAAACCCACTTAATTGGTTATTTCCACTGGCTCGGGGACTGTGAGTGTGTGTGTGGTTCTTAAAGTAAAACAAGGAAATAATGAGGAAAATAAGACATTAAACAAAGAAAGTAGTAAATAAATAAATGAATAAGAGCAAAAAATAACCAAATTTATAAAACAACATTGTTAGTGTACCGGCCTTCGGTTCGGAAAGCCCCAGGTTCGATTTCTAGCCGAACATTTTAACTGTAAACGGTTAATTCCTCTGTTTCGGGAATTGGATGTTTGTGTTCGTTAATACGCTTCTCTTCACTTACATACAACACACCACACAATCAACCACCACAGAAAATGTAATAATGAATATATCCCTACACAATGCCTGGCGTCCGCAAGGACGCCCGGCTGTAAAGCTGTGCCAAATATACATCAAATTCCGACCCCCAAAAAATTGAGAAAAAGGTCAGGAAGACGGATTTCTGCATCGCAATAACGTTATATTATATTTTTTCGTTTTGAAAATATCAGTATTCCGTTACTGTTCTGAATGTTTACTGATTCTCTAATTGGCGTACTGTATATACTTTGACATACATACAAACATCATCATTGTAGACAGTTATGCTTTTCAACGTTCGGTCTGTAGGCCTCTGTGAATTTACTAAACGTTGCTACAATCCTCTATTTGTAACTAGTGCTGTGGCCTCATTTAGTCCTATACCTCTAATATTCAAATCGTTAGAAACTGAGTCTAACCATCATCGTCTGGTCTCCCTCCGCTTCTCTTACCCTCCATAACAGAGTCCATTATTCTCCTAAGTAACCAATCCTCCTCCATTCGCCTCACATTACCCCACAACCGAAGCCGCTTTATTGCGCAGAGATTCATCCATCGAGTTCATTTCTACCATAGCACCTATCTATAAGCAAGGAAACAGGAGGGATTGCAACAACCATTGAGCTATCACATTGATTAGTATACCAGGCAAAGTATCCACTGACATCTTGGAAGGGAGGGTGCGATCAGTGGTTGAGAGGAAGTTGGATGAAAACCAGTGTAGTTTCAGACCACAGAGGGGCTGTCAGGATCAGATTTTCCGTATGACACACGTAAATGAAAAATGCTACGAGAGGAATAGACAGTTATGTTTATGTTTCCTAGATCTTGAGAAAGCATACGGCAGGGTATGAAGGGAAAAGGTGTTTCCCACACTGGGGGACTATGGGATTAAGGGTAGATTATTAAAATCAATCAAAGGCATCTTTGTTGACAATTGGGCTGCAGTGAGAATTCATGGCAGAATGAGTTCTTAGTTCGGGGTACTTACAGGGTTTACTGCTTACTGCATATCCCAATTCCAAATGCCCCCTACCATTGTTCCCACCTGTTTGTATCAGCAATCATTCTCGCTACTTTCATGTCTGTTACTTCTAACTTATGACGACGATATCCCGAGTCCACCCAGCTTTCGCTCCCATAAAGCAAAGTTGGTCCGAAAACAGACCGATGTAAAGATTCTTACGTCCAGGGGCTGACTTCCTTCTTACAGAATACTGTTGATCGCAACTGCGAGCTCACTGCATTAGCTTTACTACATCTTCATTCAATCTCACTTACTATATTACCATCCTGGGAGAACATGTATCCTAAATACATGAAAGTATCTACATGTTCCAGCTTCGTATCACCAATCTGACATTTAATTCTCTTGGATTTCTTACCTACTGGCATCAATTTAGACTTCGAAAGGCTATTTCGCATATCATACTCATTGCACATATTTCCAAGTTCCAAGATATTATACTGCAGGCTTTTGGCACAATCTGTCATTAAGACCAAGTTGTCAGCATAGGCGAGACTGCTTACTACATTTGCACCTAAATGAATCCCTCCCTGCCACTTTATACCTTTCGGCAGATGTTCCATGTAAACTACGAACAACAAGGGTGAAAGATTACAGACTTGTCTAACCCCTGTAAGTACGCTGAACCAAGAACTCATTCTGCCATGAATTCTCACTGCTGCCCAATTGTCAACATAAATGCCTTTGATTGATTTTAAAAATCTACCTTTGATCCCATAGTCCCCCAGTTTGGCGAACACCTTTTCCCTTCGTACCCTACTATATGCTTTCTAAAGATCTACGAAACATAAACATAATTGTCTATCCCTCTCGCAGCATTTTTCAATTACTTGGCGCATTGTGCAGATTGTGCCGAAAGCTTGAAGTATAATATCTTGGAACTTGCAAATGTGGTCTGAAACCACATTGGTTTTCATCCAACTTCCCCTCAACCACTGATCGCACCCTCCCTTCCAAGATGCCGATGAATACTTTGCCTGGTATACTATTCAATGAGATACTGAACCCTTGAACTTACCGTTCCATCGTTGGTCGGCCACGGCTGCTACAGTAGAACAATTTAGAATTCTTAAATCTTGGGTCGTTGCGGGAATAAATTCGGTCACGATCTTAACCAAACGATGGGGTTCAGAAGAGAGCCTAACTACTTGAAATGAGGAGCAAAAATGTGCTTACTAACTTTTATTAACTTGAAAGAGCACGATAGCATCATTAATTTAATATGCATTCTTGCAAAAAAATAAAAAAATATAAATTATTGATTTTTGAATGTTCCAAACACAGTCACATTACATAACGTCACTTCTTTCTTCCAATGTCGAAGAGTTGCTTCGGAGAAGCTAATACGTTAGTGGACAGCGAAACTGAAAAACTGAAAAAGGGAAGACCTGAAAACCGGGCACCTATTATTCCAAACGAGAACTGAGAGTTAATCCACACGATCCGTGGAAAATCTGACTTTCAACAAGTAGAACGCCTGATTTTCTCTCAATTAAGGTTATCCACCAGTCAAATACCCTTCACGGATACGGAACACCCGCCGAATGGACCCTTAATCGAACCAAACTGACTATCAGTTGCTTTGGATAGGTTGCGAAATCTTATGGGAAAGCATGGTGTTCACTACAAGTTAACAGCATCATTCACAATTGAAATAAAATTCCACCATGTATTTGTCATTCATGATACCCTTAAGTGATAAGATAATCCCGATGCTAAATGTGCATCACCCCAAAACAGCTGTTCGGAAGGAACCAACAACAACATGATCCGAGAGGATCTTACGTTATGTCGTTCTAAAGGAACAAAACTGCGAAATGCAGGAAACAATTACTAATCATGCATTTAGAAGAAATGCCAAACACTGAAGTTAAATAAAAAGTGGAAAGTCACTTGAAAAGTATTATTATCGAACCGATTTTCAGGTTTGAAATGGGTTTGTTATGCTTAATAAAATTACCAGTCCACGCTAAAATTTACTACATCTTTAAGGAATTCTTTCCCTTGAAAAACAATGCTACCAGTACAGATCTCTCTATTTACTGTCTGTCCCAACACACTACTGGTAAAGTGATTACTTACTTACTTACTATGAATCAGAATGAAAATACGACAAGATGAAAATAAAAGAAAATACTGGCTGACGAATCGAAACCGCATTCGCAACTCAAGTCTCACACTAATACACTGAGTGTCAATATGCACACTATCAAACGAAAACGGACGTTAAAGCGAGAAACAATGAAGTCCGTAAAAAAATAAATTAACATCTCGAAGTCATACAGCTTAACACGCACGGAGAATCACAGTAAAAATATTTAATCTAGATCGGGTCGATGTCCCACACTTGGACAGCCCTCACTTGTCAACAGCAGTCCCGTTATCTCAATGGAGAGCTACGCATTGACCCTCTACAATAAATCATATCGTACTGTAACTGCTACCTTCCTCCAGGCCACTTCCACAAAAAGAACAAACAAAAGAAACATCTAAACCGAGACTTGAGTGTGTACAGCTACCACCCCAGACCTATCGTCGGGCTCACTTGAAATCTGTACACCCTAAACCTAATCATTATGTACATGATGCCTTCCAAATTCTATTGTCGGGCGTGACCTAGGACGTCTCATCACCAGTGAGTCCAAGAATAACATCTGACGTCCTAATCCTATCGTCGGGCGTCAAAGTGGGTCGTAATACGCCTCCCACATATCAGGCGAACTAGCAATTTCAAACACCTCCAACATTTAACACAAAATCTGGTCAGACAAAATACGCACGACGGAATTACGTCTCTTACTATCAAATGAATGCAAGTCGAAAAACACAGTGAGTCTCTACCATTACAATACATGAACTCAATAAATATACGTGACGAACGATTCTCCACCTCGAACACACTCTCAGCCTGTGCACAGAAGTGTTAGGGAAGCAAATGAAAATTCCCAACACATATTTTACCATTTAGTGGATACCTTCAAAATAATAATCATCACTACCGCATTCGAAATTCTCAAATCGCCTATCATCAAATCCAACTATATTTATCAATGACCTATCCAGTGAACCAATTCAATACAACCCAACCATGGGTCCAAAGTGCTCTTCGATACTTGAGGTCGTTCATTATCTTATTATCCATACGGGCTTTACGTAACAGAAATCACTGGATATGTACTACCCAGACTTTAACATTTACTAGAGTCGTTTTCACTTCGAACCTTTCTATAAATTCTTACGATGCTTCACATCATAGTCGTCTCAAATTCGGATTGATTGCGGAAAACAATACAGCCTGCCTCACACAGCCTGTTCCTAAATTCTTCCTCTACAAAATACAGCTTGTCTCAACACAGCCTTCTCCTCGCTTTATTCCAGCGGTATCACTTCCACCTATCTCGTCTCCACATACATATAAATCCATCGCTCTCAATCCCTTTTCCTTCAAGACCCTTTTTCATACATCGATCCCCTGGTGAAAACGACAACCGTTATTAAACACATCTCTTACTTTACTATTATTGCGACTTTCGAACCTCGAGAGTCCAAGAGCACCCAGCGACTTTCGTATCATTGATATACACGATGTCTCAAAATTTCCTTCCCATTAATGACTGTGACTCTAACAAATTTCACCGGAATCATCTAATATGCCTGCGATCCTTGTAAAAATATACTGGTGAAATGCACTTTAACATAGAAAAATCTCCTTATCCCGCGGTAGACATTATTATTATTATTATTATTATTATTATTATTATTATTATTATTATTATTATTATTATTATTATTGACCAACATTTCTGAATTCAACTGGCATCTGAAATTAAGATATTCGCCACGACAAATTTACACTTATAACGTTCCAAAAATCCCCGCTTGAGATGATATCTCATCGAACATTCAACACAAATTTTAAAGCGTCGCATTTTATCGTTCTTGACATGAACTTTACACACTGAAAATTTCACACGCTGACCAACAATTACAACACTTTTCGCCTGATAATTACGCATATCAACCCGACAATCATCTGGAAAGTTGGTTGGGACAGACAATGACTAACTAATTACAACATAATATAAAATAGACAGACCTGCACAATGGTGACATTCTCAGCATTCTGATTACATCGTCGCCAGCAGACCTCAGGCTTAGCCGCTCATTTTCACAGATAACATTTTCATTTCCAAAATCTCACTCATACAAAACACTACCCTTCACACACACGATATTAAAATTACCACATAAATCAGGTAATTTCTCCGTAACTTGCACCACGAACTTCCCTCGTCCTGCAGTCGACTACAACTGTCTGATGCGTTCCCAGAATGGCTTCTCTCTCCGTTACCTCAATAAACAGGTGTTCGGCCGATAAGGGAGCAAAACTACTCTGACTAGCTTCCCCCAAGATTCTGCTTCACTTTCAAATGTACACAAGATGATATAAATAAAACCCGCTGTGTAGATTTCAACCAGCCTACACCTTCCTAGTTCGTCGGCAAACGTTCAAACTTTCCCTATCACTTTTTCTTCTTAACTAAGTATATGGACCTTAGCCACGGACATGTATTTAATTATTGTCGGTCAATCTGGCGCGAAATTCCAATGGCGGCGGGCGCGAGCTCCCGCGGCTTCAAGTTCCAGATCGACACTGAAAATCTACGGTGGGGGGTTTCTTTTATAATTTCAGGAGGGACGCTATCCCCTCTATGAGGCTTGGTTGTGTAATCTGCCAAATTTGCGTCTAACAGACCGATTTTGATAAGACTTGTCCCAGAACTCCGGACAAACTTGCACTTATGTTAGGTGTTAATTTTATAATTTTTCTACACTCACAACAGGGTAAATAAATTTTTTCTGCCCGTGCGTTTCGCGCGTTTTCTTCCTTCCTTGACCTTGGCACGTGTAGCTGGTTCGCTGGTCTCACGCTAACATGCACTTGGGCTTAACTGCATTTAAGTTTTTCCCTGGTGTCTCTATCTTCACGGAGGGTGTACGAATAATTTTGTTTATTTATTTCTTCATTTACTATATTATCAAAATCCCTCGTTGTGCAGAATTCCATGAATTTAAAGAATTGTCGGGCACTCGAGCCCCACCGAGGTGTCCCGGCAATTCACGAGCTCGCCGTGAGTAAGAACCTTCCCACGCGACATCGGGGCTCGTAGGAGCGCAACATGGCTGCCTTCAAACATAAAAGTACTTTCTTAATGCCAAATAAATATTGGAGAAAAAAATATTTTTCTCATCGTAGAATTATGGGTTCAATACCTCGATAGTTGTTGCAATCCTTCCTGTTCCCTTGCTTATAGATAGGTACAATTACTGCTTTCGTCCAATCTGAAGGTACTTTACCAACACTCCATGTTAATCTTATCATTCAATGAAGCGATTTCATCCCTGCTTTCCCACTATACTTCACAATTTCAGGTCTAATTTCATCTATTCCTGCGGCTTTATGACAATGGAGTTTATTTACCACCTTCTTCACTACATCAAGCGTAATTTCACCAACACCATTTTCCTCCTCCCCATGAGCTCGGTTGTTCGCGCCACCACCATGAAGATTTCCTTTTACATTAAGAAGATTTTCAAAATATTCCCTTCATCTGTCCAGTTATTTCCTGGGATCTATTATGAGTTCACCTGAAATACCCAAAACACTGTTGTTTCTTTTTCCCCTCCCTTCCTAAGATTCTTTATTACTGTCCAGAAAGGTTTCCCTGCTGCTTGACCTAGACTTTCCAGGTCATTACCAAAAAATTCCCACGACTTATTTTTGGATTCAACAGCTGTTTTTTCCGCTCTGTTCCTTTCATCTTCGCACAATTCCCTGTCTGCCTCGGCCCTTGTTTGGAGCCATTTCTGATAAGCCTTCATTTTACATTTACAAGTTCCTCCCACTTCATCATTCCACCAAGTTCGCCTTTTCCCATCTTTACACACAGTTGTTCCTAGGCATTCCCTTGCTATTTCTGCTACAGCATCCCTGTATGTCACCCGTTCTCTTTCTTTATCCTGAACCTGACTACTTTCCACTGTTCAGAACTTCTCACTAATCATATCCATGTACTCCTGTCTAACTTCCTCGTCCTGGAAATTTTCTACCCTTATTCGTTTGCAGACAGATTTCACTTTCTCTGTCCTAGGCCTAGAGATGCTTTGTTCACTACAGATCAGACAGTGGTCTGTATCATCGAAAAATCCCCGGAAACCCATACATTCCTAACAGATTTCATGAATTCGAAGTCGGTTAAGATATAGTCTATTATGAATCTGGTACCCCTGCCCTCCCATGTGTAGCGCTGAATAACCTTACGCTTAAAGAATGTATTCGTAACAGCTAAACCCATACTAGCACAGAAACGATTTCCATTCGTATTAGCTTCCATATCTTCCCCACATTTACCAATCACCCTTTCGTATCCTTCAGTTCTAATTCCAACTCTCGTATCGAAATCGCCCATTCTGTGCGGTTGGAAGCGAGCAGCTGTGAGCTCGCATCCGGAAGATAGTGGGTTCGAATCCCACTGTCGGCAGTCCTGAAGATGGTTTTCCTTGGTTTCACATTTTCACACCAGGCAAATGCTGGGGCTGTACCATAATTAAGGCCACGGCTGCCTCCTTCCCATTCCTAGGCTTTACTGTCCCATCGTCGCCATAAGACCTATCTGTGCGACGTAAAGCAAATATAAAAAATAGCGCATTAGCACTTTCCTAACCGTGTTGTTCACCCTGACTAAGATGTCATCAACGCTTCATAAAGCTTGTCAACTTCATCCTCATCTACACTCTCACATGGTGAATACACTGAGACAATTCTCATCCTAATTCCCCCAACTGCCAAATCTACCCACATCCTTCGCTCATTTGCGTGCCTAACTAAACTACGTTCCGTGCAATAGTATTCGTGATGAACAGCCCTACCCCACATTCTTCCCTTCCATTTTTAACACCCGTCAAGTAAACTTTATAATCTCCTCTCTCTTCCTCGTTATCTCCCTTTACCAGAATATCACTTACTCCTAGCACATCCAGGTGCATCCTCTTTGCTGACTCAGCCAGTTTATACTTTCTTTTCTCTATAAGCCCCATTAATACTGATAGCTCCCTATCGAATTCCATTTCGTTCGCCAAGTTGTTTCCAAAGAGTCTTTCGTCTGTCAAGTTGGAGTGGGACTCCGTTACTCCCATAGGTCCGAGGCTTTGCTTAAAATGTCCTGAGCTCGATAAATTCATGGAGCAGGTTGGTATTCTATTTATCATAGACTAGGTGAGGATTTATCCTCTAACGTGTTGGGGACCATCGGTCGATTGTAGAGTCCTAGCCGCCTGAGCACAATAAGGGCCATGACTCAGAATGTGTCCGAGATGCCCACTCCTATTCCGTATCAACTAGCATCCCGACTCTCAGGACCACTTACTAGGCACTCAGCCGTTGCCCATGGCTTCCGAACTAGGACGTGACTGGAGTAACCCACACCAAGAACCATTATATATTTATAGACATGGTTAATTAGGAGCTTGTAATAATTTCCATAATTATAATGGTGTATGGTCACTGGAGTGGTCCTGTTATAGGTCTTTAGAGTTGACGACCATGGGAGACCTGCACGTCTGTGATGGTGGGCCTTACGTAAGATGAAGTCTAAAACTGAAATAGGCACACAAACACCTAGTCTCCAAGCCAAAAATAACTAATGAAGGTTAAAATCCTTGATCCGGCGGGAATCGGACCCGTGATCCCTTTGACCAAAGAATAGCATGCTACCTTGTTAACAACGGAGCTGGGCATGGTGTCCATTGTTATGTAATTTTGTTATTACTTGTGTCACTAAAGTAAGTACTAATACAATTTAGGGAGGGTAAGATACATATTAGTCCTAGACTATATATCTCTGTTAACGTCTGGGACAAAATGAGCATAATTAAATAATTAACAAGCTTAAGAAAACTACAAGTTAGAAATTGGGTTGAAATAGTTAATAAATGTAATTGTAACGTTTAATGTAGTAATAGGTAAATAGTATTAAGGAAAAGAATGCATGTATCAAAACACATTTTTCATTATAAAAAATCATTTCTCACTCCCCAGTTTCAGGTGATCTCTGGAAAATAACGACAATGGCAACAACAATCATCTTCACCAGCATAGAGTCTATTCATAAACGATTTTACATTTCTCGTTTATCTTGTAGAAATTAATATATACGAAATCATGAAACTGAGCAATTTAATACTATCTGGTTCAAAAGTTTGCATACTCGAATTCAAACGTCAGAAAAAACGAATGAATGGACTAATCTCAAATCTAACTACTTATAACTACTAACTACTAACTACTAACTACTAACTACTAACTAATTATAGTTGCAGTTCCTGCTGTGTTTGACAGGCGGTATGCATGTTCATATTTTCATCGGAACATAAACCGAACTTTTCCTCGAATTTCTACTGACAAATCTCGAATTTAAAACTCCGTAAAATAAAATCTGGGCTACCTGTCATTTTCTTTTTCTTTTTTTTTTTACATTTTTGCTTTACGTTTAAACTTTAGTCCTACACAGATAGGCTTTTTGGCGACAATAAGAAGAGAAATGGCTTGGAGTGGGAAGAAAGTGACCGTGGCCTTAATTAAGGTACAGCCCCAGAATTTTCCTGGTGTGAAAATGGGAAACTACGAAAAATCATCTTCAGGGCTACCGACAGTGGAGATCGAACACACGATCTCCCGACTGCAGGCTCCCAGCTGCGCGACCATAACCACACGGCCAACTCGCTCGGACATAATAAATTCTTAATATTGGTTAGCCCTAAGTGTTCTTAGGGAGTTTTCAAAAGTTCGGTTATTTATCGTCTTTCTTTCCGCTTCTTAATCCGTTTACCCTCCAGGGTTGTTTCTTCTCTCGGACTCAGTGAGGGATCACACACAGTGTCCTGCAGCGTGAAACTTTGGGCCGGAGGATATAACTAGGGAGGATTATCAGTACATCGCCCAGGTAGCCTTACCTACTGTGCTGAAGAGGGACCTTGTGGGGGGGATGGTAGATTTGGATAAGATAGCCATGGAAGAGGGAAGGAAGCGGCCGTAGCCATAATTTAGGTACCATGCCGGCATTTGCCTGGAGGAGAAGTGGGGAAACACGGAAAACCACTTCGAGGATGGCTGAGGTGGGAATCAAACCCACCTCTACTCAGTTGACTTCTTGAGGCTGAGTGGACCCCGTTACAGCCCTCGTACAACTTTTCAAATTTCGTGGCAGAGCCGGAAATCGAACCCTGACCTCCTGGGGTGGCGGCTTATCACACTATCCACTACACCATAGGTGTGGACTTATTTATTGTCATTGGTTAAAATGTAATGTGGAACAGGTTTCTCAATAATGTGAAGTCGGACGACCTTGTGCTTAACGTCGTTATGAACGTCATAATCCCTGTCTTTATAATCAGTAATTACAAAAAAACGTTCATCTATCCGTTGACAGACATGAAGAATACCGACCTTAAGATTATGTTGGAAATCTAGACAATCTGTTAACGGGACTCTGCAAACACGAGTTCTAATTATCCCATGATATCTCTGTTAAACTATCGATAAAGTATTCTGACTGCCTCTGCTGTATGGCAAGTGTTAGCGTGTCTAGCTCGTTACGAGTCTTATAAATTGCCTTTCTTCGTCGCGTCTTCGCCATCGAACGGAGCAAGCGTCAATAAGACGGAAAGCTACAGCCTGTCCCTGCCTTATGTGTGACCCTCCTCCCCCCATCTCTCTCATCTCCACGTCTTAAGGAGTAGTTTCTAGTCGGATCACGGCTTGTAGCTGCTCTGCTTACCCTCTCAATTTCCTGCCGCTCTTTAGAAAAGGTAAACCATAACCAGTGCCAGTGCGGAGGGTCCCTGACAATGCCGCAACCCACCTCACACGACGAGCCGTTGCCTTGCATAACGAGAGGAGCCGTGCTATTATGGTGCTGAGGCAGCGTAAAGACAATTTAATGTCTTAATTAGTTTCCATAATAAATTTAACTAATAGCGTTTAAGAACTTTGTGATGTATGGAAAGAATGGTTCCCATTAACTTCTCCGTCCCTCCATCACGTTTTCGTCATGTTACATTAAGCACCAATTAATTCACATTAACCAACCCCGTGGTGTAGGAATAGCGTGCCTTTCTCTTACCTGGGCCAACGGCCGTAGCCGTGTTGAAACTCCGGATTCCGTGAGATCTCCGAAGTTAAGCAACATTGGGCGTGGTCAGGAGATGGATGGGTTGCCACGCGCTGTTGGTGGGAGGTAAGGGAATGGAGGAACGGAAAGGAACTGGCCACCCTACCGCACGTAAACTCCGGCTCAGGAACACCTCTGCGGAGGTTCGGACCTGCCTTCGGGCAGAACACCCTTACTTTACCTCTTACCTGGAAGATCCATATTCGGTTCCCTACCAGCCCAATGATTTCTAATTCTGAATCTAAGACTGGGGCTGGGTTCACTCAGCTTTGTGAGACATTTTTACAAGTTGCTTTACGACGCAAAAACACAGATAGGTCTTATGGCCACAATGTGATAAGTAAGGGCTAAGAGTGTGAAGAAAGCGACCATGACCTTAATTAAGGTACATCCCCAGCATTTTTCTGTCTCGTGAAAGAATTTGATGAGCTATCAAACATGAGAGATAGCGGAACTGGTCATCGAAGCCAAGCGATAGGCTAAGGATGCCACACTGATTACATGGTAAGCCAATATATGCTATCCATCTTACAGGGCAGCAGATATCTTGGAAATCGTATTGGGCTTTATGTTCTACGGTTTTTATTCACCGGGCGAGTTGGCCGTGCGCGTAGAGGCGTGCGGCTGTGAGCTTGCATCCGGGAGATAGTAGGTTCGAATCCCACTATCGGCAGCCCTGAAGATGGTTTTCCGTGGTTTCCCATTTTCACACCAGGCAAATGCTGGGGCTGTACCTTAATTAAGGCCACGGCCGATTCCTTCCAACTCCTAGGCCTTTCCTATCCCATCGTCGCCATAAGACCTGTCTGTGTCGGTGCGACGTAAAACCCCTAGCAAAAAAAAAAAAGGTTTTTATTCAATATTTAAATGAACATGCCGGTATTTCTAAGAGCCATGCCGGGTGTTAAACCATAAGAAAGATGTTAGCTGCAAACATGAGTCCTCCCACTATCGTACTCAAATATTTGAAGTCTCGCTTCTTCACACAGCTCGTAAATATCATCGTTCGAAGACCAAACGTTTAAATCCTTTTGCTGGCAGTCGTTATCCGACACGTTTCTTCCCCTCGTTTTGAATAAAGTAAAACTTCCAAGATGGCTGCTTCCCAGCCATACAGTTTGCATATATTGACGTGTGATATGTTCAGCACATCGACATGCTCAACCGTACGTCTTAGTTTTCTTGACTAGATTGATCTCGGGAGATCTCTCTTAGTCCAGAATTAAAATCCTTCAACGCGCTAAATTCGGACCCTAGCACTTCTGGAAATAGTCAAGCCTGCATTACGGGCCTGGCTACCGACTATAAAGAAAGCCCATGTCAAAACAGGATATCACACATTTCATTTGCCAGTCATTTTATTTCTTAGCGTGTGGCCTGTTGAACGGCGTCTGTTGTTCTGCTATCTCTCGTTTAGAGAACTCTGTCCTGAACGTCTTCGGGCTTGAGACATCCATCCATCTATCCAGTGGCTCAGCATGGAAGGCATGCCCTCAACGATAGAGTTGGAATGCTGTTTTGGCTACCACTGGAAAATTCCAGTCTGGCCTCCCTCACTTTCTCCACAATTGCGGATAAACCGAATCACTGGCGTACGCTATCATTGGTCACACAGCCATAGCAATTCAGTATGAGGGACCAACACAGAATTTTCATCTCTATGGTGTGGGGAACTTTCTGAAGTATGTTATCATTTGTCACACGTCCGACTCGTTGGCTGAGTGGTCAGAGTACTGGCCTTCGGTTCAGAGGGTACCGGGTTCGATTCCGGGCCGGGTCGGGGATTTTAACCTTCATTGGTTAATTCCAACGGCCCTGGGGCTGGGTGTTTGTGACTCCCCAACATCCCTGCAACTCACACACCACACATAACACTATCCTCCACTACAATAACACGCAGTTACCTACACATGAGAGATGCCGCCCACCCTCATCGGAGGGTCTGCCTTACAAGGGCTGCACTCGGCTAGAAATAGGCACACGAAATTATTATTATTTGTCACACGGTCATAGCAAGTCTGTATGAGGGACAACCACAGCATTTTCATTTCCATGGCATAGAGAACTTGTCCCCTTTTACACTTGAAATGTCTGCATGCTATCTCTTTGAGAGCTACTAGTCCCTCCTTTGTTTTATAAATGTTTGCTTTCAGCTGTTTGGATATTTTCTTGTCACTTTCCTTCGTCAGTACTTGCAGACAATGATCAAATATTTTCCAACCTCTCACTAAAGAACAATAATCAAAACTGCAACAACAGGAATCGAAGTAACATTTTGTACGTTTTACTCAATATGTCTGTTACAACCGTTAGATTGAAATTAAAACTTATCACACTACGCTCATATTTATTCATAGCTATGAATGTTATATGATCTACATTGAACACTCATTCATTGTTATGCATCTACTGTTTTGTCTATATTGCGACATGGTTAATAATTGAGAAAACCCATATACTTCTCCAATATATAAACTTATGTTGTCTCTTCTGTGTGCCTCGCATCTCTAAAGAAATGATGTTATGAATAAATTACATCACAGTTATGATTCCTCTTGCTGGATTCTCCTTCTCTCCCTTAGATCTCAGTTTCCATTCGATACATTCCTCTCCCTCTTATTGTTCTTCTGTCATCTCTGTCTCCATTAACTTTTAATAGTGTTTTAGTACGCTTTCTTCACTTCCCATTTCGTTCTACCTGTATATACACTACACTGATTCTTGGAAATATTTTCCTGAATTTCCCTAACTACACCTCACACTCCTGCTGCAATTGATTCAAGTACGTTGTCGTATTTTAATGAAAAAGACGGTCCTAAATTTACACCATACCTTCATTTTCTCTTCATATTTTTTTAAAGTAAGAAACCGACATAACTTATACTATGATTATTGACACTTCAGTCCAGATAAGAACATGACACAGAATTAGGTTCGCGTTTCTTATTCGCTGACTTTCTCTAGAAAGATAAAATGGAGTTATTGTTGTGTTATTGTTTGGTCAAATTCATACTTCTCTCCATGTCAGCCTGCCCCCACGTTAACATATTCATCTCAGTGTTATTACAGCAACCTATATCTACTCTAACGTAGCATTTATGTCTTAGTCTTCCCCTATCATTCTTACTCATCTCCCTGTACACTTTCCTAGAAACCTAACTGTTCACATCCGGGTTGCCTCAAGATATGTTCTATCAATATTTTTCTTCTCCTGGTCATATTTCACTATGTCATTCTCCTCTCACCTACTCGATTTATAATCTCTTTAACCTGTAATCTGATCTATTCATCACATCTTCAGTACTCTTAATTCTTAAACCAGCTGATGTGAAGGAAGTTTCACGTTACATATACAGTTTAAACAATCAATGGTGATATTTTAGCACTTATTTTCTAAATAAATACAAAGAAGTTTTATTAACTTCCATAATGGAACTTACTAAGTTATCACTAGCTAATGATTCTGTGCTTGATAGCCTTAAAATAGCCATAGTAGTCACTAAACACAAAGTTGGCAGGCCGATTTCCATTCTCTTGGGATGGGAAAAGATACTGAAAATGGCAGTAAAAACAAGACTTCTGAAATTCTTAGAATATAATATATTTTTCCAGTAAACAGTATGGGTGTCTGGAGAAGCCCAGCACAATTGCAGCCGTAGTCGATGTAGTGCAGGCATTACAACAAACTTTGGAATCTGGCCTTTGTGTTGGAGGACATTTTATTGACTTGTGCAAAGCCTTGATACAAGTAGTCATAATTTGTTAATTGTAAAATTGGAGACGGCTGGAGTGGGAGGAATTGCGCTGAAGTGGTTTGAAAATTATTGAAATAATATAAATCACTTTGTTGATATCAATAGTACTAAAATTTCTCTTTTGTCAATCAAGTATGGTGTACCTCAGGGTTCTGTACTGGGTCCTGTAGTATTTATTATTTTTAATTATATTTTTATCTTGATCTTGAAGGTAATCTGCTTCTGTTCACAGATGATAGTGGTCTTTTTAATCAAGAGAAAATCAAGATACTGTCATACATTAAATGACAAATGACCTCTCTGTATCAACTGAATGGTTTAATTGTAATTACCTTACAATCAACACCGAAAAAGGATTGTTTCCATACTTTTCCGAAGAGCTGGAGGTATATTTATAGGGTCGAATAATACGCTGACTCATAATTATGATTACGTAAAACAAGTTGATTGTACTAAATATTCAGGTGTTTTCATAACCTCCACACTAGACTGGGGCCATCATCTGCAATTTATTAAGAGTAAAATAGTACCTACTAGAGGTATATTGAAGTGACTATGTGGAATAATTCCACATTCTAACTTAAAGTGTGTTTACTACGATTGAATAAATAGCCATCTACAATTCACTAATGTCGTATAGAGTTGTTGCACCCAAGTTCAAATAACAAAACCTCAAATTCTTCAAAATAAAGCACTCAAATCTCTTTATAGTTTTCCATTCTTAATGTCCAGACAAATACTCATCAACAGGCTTTTCTCCGTTGGGTTATCTATTGCATACTCTTTGGTAACAATTGCCTTTAAATTAAGCACAGTGTGGCTCGGGGAAAAATTAAACTCAAATTCATCAATAATTCATCCAGTAATGATCATGCGACACGGCAATCAGGAAACTTATATGTTCCTAGAATTAATACAATGAAGTATGGAACTAATGGTGTATTGTACAGGGCTATAATAGCATGTAATTCCATTCTAGACTCTATAAAAGGTTGTCAAAATTTCAATAAATTCAAAAGAAATATTAAGAAACATTTATGGACAAAATTTAAATGCTCTTGGATTTAGTCTGTTTGGATTAACTTATTATCAAGTTTCATTTCGAGCTACATGGTTCTGTTTATATAAACTTTTAAATACACAATTGTATCCTTGAAATTGTTGTATTTCAAATTTAAATTAACATTACTTTTTGTCAGCTTTGTTTCGTCAATAATTCAATTTGTCTTTAATATTGTAATGGACTGTCCCAATACGTGCATTAGCACATGAAATCATTGAAACAAATAAATAAAAATAAGTAAATAAAGAAAGAAATAAACAGCACATTTCTAAAGCTTCTACTTTATTCTCTATGTACAATTCATTGTTTACGATTCACTTTCATATACTGCTACATTCCACAAAAATTCTACAGATACATCTTAAACATACCAATCAAAAATGAAGTTATCAGAAGGGGACCATAATTTAACATCACAGCGGTGCGCTAGACTAGCGTTTTGTAAAGGTGTGGCAGTCTAACTGACGAACCCGCTGCCACACTGGGGCGAAGTGCAGGTACTTACAAGATTTAATATTCCTAAATAGCTTGAATAATGTATCCGCATCTATGTTTGGGGAAAGCAATTCTTTTATTTTTAATTTTTCAATTGAAATGCATTGGTTTGAGACACAGTACTTTTCATATGATGAAATAGTTAGTCTTCTCTATTTTAGATATAGCCTACAAAATAGTCATTTTAAATTTGTGTATAACAGTGCAACCACGTATGAACTGTAATAGAGCAGTCTAATATTTATTCTTCAATTAGGATGTTGTTATAGTATAAACAATCTCTCTCTCACACACACACACACACACATACAAATTTTGAATGAAGATTTGTATATGCTTAAAAATTGTTAGAATATTTTTGAACATTCATTGACACTTCGGTAATATTAATTTTAATTAAAATATTGAATACACCTACGATGATTTACAAATGCTAGTCACCTAGAACTCTAACCAATGACTGTACATGTTCTACTCGTCTGCTTACATACTGTAGGCTACAACATACGATTCCATTACTAATAATACGTAAATAAATTAATTGAGTGTCACTTGCCGTATTACAGTATAAGGAACAGAGATCATGAATACGACAAGAAGCGGCGAAATGCAAATGATGATCTTCAAGCGGAGAGTCTTGAAAAAGTCCCTTGGATCTGTGGAGATTGAGAATGGCTGTAGACACAGGAAGAACGAAGTGTAGTATGATTTGTTGAACAAACCCAAAAGCATTGAACTTAGAATGAAAGCTAGAAGACTGGTATAGGCCTCGACGTCCGACCACATCCGAACCAAAGTAGTACAGTTAAGAAGACCAGAAGGAACCCGTCCATTCGGTAGACCCAAAAAGTGATGAAAAGATAAACGGATCAAAGTAGCACAAATTTACTGTAACTGGAAGTAGATTGTGAGGTCGATTTATGATCCACAGCGTCTTTGATCGCCAGTTATAAGCCTACTAGATCTAAAACACGCCTAAAATTCACTCTAATTACTAGCGTTCTTAATAGATGGTGGGGTTTTGGTATTGCCCCACAGAATGTATTTAACGTGTCGGAAGCCAATGACAAAGAGTAGTTTCATTTAAACACCCATAAACAATTATTCTTCCAGTGAGGGCTATTTATATTACCATATCGTTTACCGATGAAGTGGCCGCGCGGCTTCGGTCACGTAGATATCATCTTGCATTCAAGAGATAGTGGGTTCGAACCCCACTCTCGGCAGTCCTGAAGATGGTTTTCCGTGGTTTCCCATTTTCAAACCAGTTGAATGCAGGGGCTGTACCTTAATTAAGGCCACGTTCGCTTCCTCCCCATTGTTAGCCCATTCCTGTCCTAACGTCACCATCGCCATGAAAAGAAAGCTAGAAGTCTTCTATAGGCCTCGATGTCCGACCACATCCGGGCCAAAGCGGTACAGTTAATGAGACCAGAAGGAACACGTCCACTCGGCAGAGCTAGAATGCGATGAAAATTCTAAAAAACACAACATACTGTTCAGTGTTGTGCGTAACGCTTCATTAGTACTCTGATAACGAATCTTCAAATCAGTCAGTGTTAACAAACACGCTATTAGTTTCTACAAAATATTTCAAACCCGAGTCTGCCAAGTCCAAGACGACGCCTGAGTTTCCCTTTGTGGAAAGTTGTAGTCGAATACATCCCGGTTTGTTGATATCAATAGTACTAACAGTTCTCTTTTGTCAGTCAAGTATGGTGTGCCTCAGGGCTCTGTACTCGGTCCTGTATTATTTGTTATTTTTGTTTGATATATTTTATCCTGATCTTGAAGGTAAATTGCTTCTGTTCACAGATGATAGTGGTCTTTTTTACTCAGGAGAAAATCAATATATTGTCATTGGGATCGTGAGTTGGTGTCCACAAGGCACCTAAGTCTGATATTGATTTCACTTACTTCTCCCAGGCTCTTAAATTTCCATCCTTCCCATTGCGCATCCATTGAACAACACTTGCTCCTTTTTGACTCTGATGGTATTAACTTTGCGAGGGTTGGAGTGTATTTAATTTTCTTGCCTTTCGTGGTCCTTCCCATTATTTTGCCTGCTCTTTCATTATTCCCTTTTATTTTCTGATTCGTGTTAAAAGGAAATTGTTGCCTTCTTGTACTTCCCCTAAAAACAACAACCACAGCCATCATCACGACACCTGAGTTTCCCGAACTCAAACAGTGAAATAGCTTGACGTCACATATTGGAATGCTGTGTGCTTTTTTTTTTTCTGTCCGTCCTCAACGAGATCGTTACCATCATGTCTCAACTTGATCACCTTGAGAATTCGCATCATAGCATCAATGTCATCTCTGACCACATATACTAAACATGCATTGACACTGTAAGAATAATACTTACGTAATAATGCCAGTCATGCAGATTATTCATTCCTAAATACGAAGTGAAGATTGGCTTTCTTGACTCTACTATCGACCCACCGTAGTTGGGCAGAATTAATTCCTTCGATCAATGAGATGTATCAAATACGAGACCTAGTTGGGTCTAGTATCTTGCTTTTGTAGTTTCCGTGCCTTTTGTTATGCTATCGTGACCTCCAGTTACGATGGATTTCGAACTACAGGTGTGTGACTTCTCATTTCAAAAATCCGACTTACTGTGCATTAACTGAATTCTAACAGCGCTAGCAAATTTAGAATAAGAAGAAGAATGTAAAGAGTTCTTGCGAAAGTACCATGCGCAGAAAATGTTTATTTTTTAAATTAAAACCCAGCGAGTTGATCTTATGGTTAGGTAACGCAGCTGTGAGCTTGCATTCGGGAGATAGTGGGTTCGGACGCCACTGTCGTCAGCCCTGAAGATGATTCTCCGTGGTTTCCCATTTTTACACCAGGCAAATTCTGGGGATGTACCTTAATTAAGGCCAAGACCGCTTCCTTCCCACTCTTTCTTATCCCAGCATCGCTGCAAGAACTATCTATGTCGGTGCGACGTAAAGCAAATAGTAAAAATGAATTAAACTAAAATTTCACAACTCAAATTAAACTTTCTTCTGGTTACCCCATAAACTTCCACGCTAAATGGATCCGCCCGGGGTCATTTGTGTTTTGGTCTAACACTGCGTGAATTTTCAGTTGAAAATGCCAACACAGGATCGACCGGGATTCGAACCTCGGCCATCCATGCAGAAACCCAGCATCTAAGCCACTGAGCCAATCACGTCTCCGAAACTGAAACGACACAAATATGTAAATGAAAAATGTTATTTACAATATTTATTATCCGACTTCCAAGTAGCATCCATTCATCAATTCATAATGCAAGAAATTCTCTCCACAGTTGGCGGCTATGCGCGAATGAGAGAGAGGACTTGGAATCCAGTCCTTTCATTCATGCACACATTCATTCATCCAGTTATTCATTCATTTAGACAGTCAGGATTTCATTCATAATGGAATGTTCAATTCAGTCTATCAAGATATTCACGCACCCAATCAATCACTCATTCATAAGCGAATGCTCCCTCCCCAGTTAGTGGCTATCCGTGACAGGGTGAGAAGAGTAATATTCATTCATTCAATCATACACAACCACAATTCCACCATGAAACCATCCATTTACCAATTCATTCAGTCATCCACTTATTCACTTCAGTCATAATGTATGTTGTAATGGTAGGATAACTCCGTAAGACTTGTGACAAAAAAGTAAGCACAAAATAAGCTAAGGAAGGGGGAAATACATGTTGTCCTAGACTACATAGCATTGTTAACGTCAAAAACTTATATATCTAGTGTGGTAATAGTCAAATAACTCTAAGAGGAAAAGGTAATGCATATATCGAATTTAATAAATTGCAATAAGCGATCCGGAACTAGGGGATGGGAGTATATTATATAAGATTTATCCGTCTTCGCTCACTCTTCTTTAGAGGAACTTCCACTTAACTTATCCCAAGTATCAGCTACCAAGTTAATAATGTTAATGGCTTTACGTCCCACCAACTACTTTTACGGTTTTCGGAGACCCCGAGGTGCCAGAATTTTGTCCCGTAGGAGTTCTTTTTCGTGCCAGTAAATCTACCGACACGAGGCTGACGTATTTTAGTACCTTCAAATACCACCGGACTGAACCAGGATAGAACCTGCCAAGTTGGGCTCAGAAGACCAGCGGCTCAGCCGTCTGAGCCACTCAGCCCAGCACCAAGGGATTAAGCTCGGACGCTATTTCAATAATAATATCAATTTAACTACTTATAATTTGTGTGTATAATTATTACTAGTATTACTATTTTATTCATATAGACAAGTATTACTTTCAGTAGTAGTGTTTAAAATACGCCGATAGATTTTTCTTTTTACTATCTGCTTCACGTCGCACCGACACATGACAACGATGGGATAGAAAAGTCTAGGAGTGGGAAGAAATAGTCTGTGGCCTTAATTAAGGTACAGCCCCAGCATTTACCTGGTGTGAAAATGGGAAACCACGGAAAAACATCTTTAGGTCTGCCGACAGTGGGGTTCGAACCCATTATCTCCCGGATGCAAGCTCACGGATGCACGCCCCTAATCGCACGGCAAACTCGCCCGGTGGATAGATATATGAAACATGTAATATATAAATAGGCTTATTTTTCACCACAATCGTGAAAGTTGGCTGCGCGCTTCGGGTCACGTACCTGCAACATTCTGTTCGATGAGTTTTAATCCCACCGTCTACAGCCCTGAATATGGTTTCCCGTGATTTCCCATTTTCACACCACGAAAATGCTGGTGCTATACAACATTCGTATGTAGTAGATGCGTGCCTTAATGCATAGGTAACGCAAGTCCTTGCAGATTTCAAACGGGTAAGCTAGCGCGTTCATTTTCAAGTTCTTTACACAAACAATATCAGTCCTGAATTTTTTTATGCAATAGATTTGAGATGGCAGCAGCAATCTATTTTTATGACGCTGGCGTCAGTTGATAGTCCTCTATGTTTTCTATTTTTAGCTCTTAATATTACACTCTTGCTCGACATGTTCAAGTGTTTAATAAAATGCAAAATAAATTTAACCATGATAGGTTAATATTGTGTTTGGTCCGTATTGACTAGTCTGAATGTATAATATAACTATTTAAAATAGTTTATTTGAGTCCGCCTTGATCAATACACTCATTAAATGAAAGAAAAAATATTTATTAAACCAAACATGTTTCGGGAAATCTCAACCATTCCCTTCCTCAGTGGTCAGATCAAAGAACAAAACAACATCACACAATCTTTTGTTTTACAATTTAAAGAAGTATTGTCCTAATACACCATATCAAAGACTAGCATATGATCATTTAAGGATCAAAAAGAAGAAAAGATGAAAAACTTGAAGATCCTAACTTTATATAGTATTCTCATTCAGTTCAACCAAAATTTTATGTATTGATCATTTTTATAATATTTCTTTTTGCTCTTTGATATGGTGTATTAGGACAATACTTTAAATTGTAAAACAAAAGATTGTGTGATTTTGTTTTGTTCTTTGCTCTGACCACTGAGGAAGGGAATGGTTGAGATTTCCCGAAACATGTTTGGTTTAATAAATAGTTTTTCTTTAATTTAATGAGTGTATTGATCAAAACGGATTCAAATAAATTATTTTAAATAGTTATATTATACATTAAAATGCAAAATGTCAACGAATTCATTGATTTCATTGACGGTTTTATGAAATACAGTTCTTCAGTTCGATGCAGAAAAAACATAGTCAAAACTTCCCGGAGATGGAACTTACAATGATAAGTTACCAATATTGTACCCTCGAACACGGGATATGGTTGCGATATATGTTCTAAAACCGCGGGACAGAACAAAACTAATGTATTACTTTTCTGAGGAACCTAAGAGCATTTATGATGACCTTGCTAACTGGCTTTTTACAGACATAGCAGAAGAATGTCAATACCAAGAATAATGCTGTTAAACAATTTAGTTACATCTAAAGCAAAGCCACCTCCGTATAGGCCATAGAGCCCTCTGGAGGAGTAAATAGTAAAAGTTCCCACTATCAGCAACCTCGGCACCAAGCGGAATACAGTGTTTAATTCTATCCAGCCGCCTTTTCCCCACAGAAATTAACCTGTTATTCAGTTTTAGCATAGGCTGAATGAACCTCAAGGACCGTTTGTATCTCCAGAAGCTGAAATTTCGTTTGTAAAGTTTTCGGCTTTCTGACGAAGTAACGAACTCATATCCTTCCAGGTGAACCAAGTACACCTTTACATCTTCGACTTGGTAGTCCCTGTTTAGTTACTTAAGCCTCTTGTTAATAGAAACATTCACTTTTGATCCAATGAAGAAGGCGTTGGTTGGTATTAAACCCACCACCTTGGGAAGGACGACAACTAACTCGACTGCTCACCGAGATCAGCAAACATATCGTAGATGATTTCAGTGAACATTTCATATTTTGGTTTTTACTAACTCCTTAATTACTTTTTGAAGCCCTTTTTTGTCTAAGCCGTAAAATATTTTACTAACTGATGCTTTTCCACTTATCCAGTAATATGTGAGCGACCTTCCGTCTTACACTCTTGGTCTCCAAGATAGTCCAATACCTTTATCTGCTATATGAACGTAATTACGCTCAAAATTCAGAAAGAAACGGCCATAATCTTAAAAAATGTACCATACCGTAATTTTCACAAAATTAAAATTGAAGATCTCAGAATAGTATTTCTAGAGTGATTATGGTACATATTATTACTCATACCTGTGTCCCCTGCTCGTCTCAAACAACCTCACCACGCTGGTTAGCACTTTACTCATCCATTCCGGTCATTGAGCGGATAGAAACATACAATAACAAAATCTTTATTCAGCTTATCCCAGTTATTTCTGGGGTCGTTGGAGCTACCCAGGCTCATTTTGAATTTGACCAGGTTTTAAAGCCGAATGCCTTTCCTAACGCCACGTGGTTTTTGAGGTGAAAAAACCAGGAACGACTGGTATTCGAACCCTAGCCTCCTGGATCGGAAGCCAGCAGCTAAACTAAGCCACTGAGCTAATCGAGGTCCCCAAGCGCATATCATTCTAACGGAATTCATTAATAACAAACAAAATCACAGACTTTGTGACTGTTAACCAAGTGAAATGAAATGGCGTATGGCTTTTAGTGCCGGGAGTGTCCGAGGACATGTTCGGCTCGCCAGTTGCAGGTCTTTTGATTTGACACCCGTAGGTGACCTGCGCGTCGTGGTGAGGATGAAATGAGGATGAAGACGACACATACAGCCAGCCCCCGTGCCAGCGAAATTAACCAATTAAGGTTAAAATTCCCGACCCTGCCGGGAATCGAACCCGGGACCCCTGTGACCAAAGGCCAGCACGCTAACCATTTAGCCATGGAGCCGGACGTTAACCAAGTGATCATAAGCCACTGAACTTACAGTTTCATGTGAAATCCCAATCACAGTTTGACTTTTGACTTCAGAAATTCTAGCCGTCACAAGATCTCATGCTCGTAAAAAAAAAATTGCACAAATGTTAAAATAACAGGAAGAATTTCATGACTCCGCCATCCCCATTCTTCATTGTAGGCCTATACAGAATTCTAGGTTAGGTAGTGTATACGTTGTGAGCAAGATTGTATTAAATTGCATCTCTCTTAACGTTACCCTAGATATGTGATGGGGAAGTCACCAAACGTCTTTTTTTTTAATGTGAAGACTGGGTTAGGGAATATTCATTGTAATGGTAGGCCCGCTTGCCTACCATCCAGGATGGGGAGTTTTCATTATAGTGGCAGACACTCACTCTCCACCTGCCTTTTTACATCCTCAGAAAGACTGTATTAATGGTTTTCTCAACTGAAATGAGCATAGGTTATTACAATGACGTCAGTAGGAATAGCGCGACTAAAAGTAATGCTTGCATATGAAATACTCGATCAAATGAAAAACCACACATTTTCTCACTTTTAATGAACAGTACTAAACTGCCGATCTAACAGTCCAAAGTTCCAGAGCTGGAATGACCAAGCCGCAGACAGTCGTGATCCGTGAACACTCTTCATACTTTTTCGGCGCGAGGAGGGAGCAGTTCGAATAGTGGAGAGTCCCTGGGCTGAAAACTGTGCTCTTTTATTGCTCTGCTTCCCAGGAGTACCCGATGAGTCGGAAAATCTCAATTCACTACACTCGCGGCGTTTGAAAAATCTATCTGACTTGGAGGCAAATTTTTCCTCCAAGCCAGAGAGAAACCCCTTCTTCACTGCTAATTTGGAATAAAATGATTGTAGAATTTAATAAAAGTGAAGAGAAAGATGCTTGTCTTGAGAAACGGCTCTTTTCAGACTTGAATTTTGAGTTATTTAGTGCATTGTGGTACTATAATTTGGAATAGGCCTAAATTGTAATTCTGGACCAGGTCATACTACTACTATTACTACTACTACTACTAAGTGAACCTCTGCCTTAGGCCTAAGTGTGCGCACTGCTCATTCAAAACAGCGCGTCAGAGTAGGGATCGAATAGCTGGAAAATACTACGATGAACCAGTGTGTTACGTACCAACGGTATCAGAAATTTATGAACCAGAAATGATCAGAAATTTAATTCTATATAACTTCAGTTATGTAGTATTTATCGATAGGACTACTAATGACATAAATATTTGTGAATTAAATTTTAGGCCTTCCCCTAAACTACCATTTCGCTCAGCGTGAATAAAATGATTCTTAGCTTAGATTGTAGCGGCTCATCCCCCGACTTTGCATGCCGATTTTCATTAAATTCTCTTCAGCGATTTCCTCGTGATGCGTATACGTACATACATACATACATACATACATACATACATACATACATATAGACAGACAGACAGACAGACAGACAGACAGACAGACAGACAGACAGACAGACAGAAATTACGGAAAAGTAAAAATTGCATTTCCTTCTTACTGTGGACATGAGCGATACAGAAATACCATTCTTTTCAAATTCTGAGCAATGTACAGACAAAACTCTTGTTTTATATATATAGATTACAAGGAATCGTACACTTGTTAAGCATCAGATCGACGTGTATGAAACCCGCTTCTGTCTAAATCATTCTCAAATTGCACTTCGCCTTAATGGATGCCTCTGTCATACTGCATTCTTTGACGTCTGTCACAAGCAGTGAATCTTTTTTTCTGCGCCCTATTACACTTGGAGATTTTAAGCTGATTTCCTTGGAGACCACAGCTCACGCGGTAATCCTGTGTGCATTCTTCCATTGGGTGAGGAAGTCAAGAAATGAACAGGGAACGTACACTCCGTTACCAATGTCGCCCTTAAGACAGAAGGAAATGAACATTAGTCATCGAACTGATTAAACAAACTGCCAAGCAAATTTTGAGATTGTCGAAAAATACTTTTGAGCTAGAGTTAAGCAGTAGAAATGTAGACAAGAGGAAAATGGTTCTATTCAGTCAACAAGTGACTATCGTGGTGTGAAAATAGGGCACATGGTCATTGATATTCTAAAAGAATGACAGTACCAAAATTATAGAGGGGGAACATGGAGCTCGAATTTTATTTATAGCAAAAAATGTAAAGAGTAATGACAGTAAAAGTGCAGAAATAAAAACAAAATAAATAGGTATATTTTATAATATGTCTTCACATATTTTATTATTATCACAGAGTAGCACAACACTATCCATGTATTTGCACAACTGAAAAGTTTTCTGTCCGCCTCTGTGCTGTAGTGGTTAGTGTGATTATCTGCCACCCGGGAGGCCCAGGTTCGATTGCCAGCTCTGATATGAAATTTGAAAAGTAGTAGTAGGACTTGAACGGGGTCCACTCAACCTCGGGAATTCAACTGAGTAGAGGAGGTTCGATTCCCTCTTCAGCCATCCTCGAAGTGATTTTCTGTGGTTTCCCACTTCTCCTCCAGGCAAATGCCTGGATGGTACCTAACCTAAGGCCATGACCAATTCCTTCCCTCTTCCTTGTCTATCCGTTCAATCTTCCCACCCTCTACAAGGCCCCTGTTCAGCATAGCAAGTAAGGGCCCCTGGGGGGCGACAAAAAACTATTAATGATCGCTTTACAGGGTGTATCAGAACTATACCGACAAAAATAATCAGGGAAGCTCTTCGTGTTATATTAAGAACGATGTTGCAATCGGATTGGCGGAGAAAATGTTTCTTGTAGAGAAAATGAATATACTTTGTTACTTCTGGGCACGTGATTCAAATTGACGAACTTGCCGTAATTGCTGTGCCAAAGCACAAGTCGCTGCCGTGCTTCAGCAAAGAGAAGGGGAGGGAGGGGAAGTGGGAGACAGAGGTAATGCTCGGTGCAAATGTACAAGTTTCTCGTTCGTTTCACATAGTCGCCTCCCAGTCCCAGTAGGCAGTGTGCATTTTGTTCTGTACAAATTGACTACTATGTGAACCCCGTAGAAAGAGAAGATGAAATGAAATGAAATGTCGTATGGCTTTTAGTGCCGGGATATCCCAGGAAGGGTTCGGATCGCCAGATGCAGGTCTTTCTATTTGACGCTTGTAGGCGACCTGCGCGTCGTGATGAGATGAAATGATGATGAAGACAACACATACACCCAGCCCCCGTGCCATTGGAATTAACCAATTAAAATTAAAATTCCCGACCCGGCCGGGAATCGAACCCGGGACCCTCTGAACCGAAGGCCAGTACCCTGACCGTTCAGCCAACGAGTGAAAGGGAAGATGAACTTTTACCAAGAATACAGGAAGCTTTCCAGGTCATTGGCGACATACCACACGTCCTGAACAGAGTCCAAAGGTCACTACTACAACTTTGTGAACTGTGCATCGAAGTAGATGGGGGCATATTGAACATCTACTGTAATCAAACCAATACAAAATCTAGGGCGGCAGCGTTGTATCTTCGAGCATGTTATATAACAAAGAACGATACTGCGACCAACAATCGAGAGGTGAAACGGTCTGGTGCATTCCTTGAATGACAAGTGTGTCTTTATTGCAGTGTTTTCTTGTACTGTGTGTCCAGTTACGGCGGTTTAATAAACGTACTGCACCTGTGCGAGTCGAACGAGGAAATCTCCATCATACACCCCATTTCCCCTCCCATGAATTTTTAAGCACAGTTGTGTTCATGAAATTGTGGCAACTGGCGACAAGATGGAAGGACATGGCCAAATTGCAGACGACACGTGTGTTGTAGTGATGGGAGATTCGATTCATTTTACTGAATCGATTCATTTGATTCCGTTCACGTTACTGAATCGATACAGTGATCCGATTCACGGCTCATTGGTCACCGCTCCTACTGCATCTGTGTAGTATGTGCTGGTAAGACAGCAGCAACAGCATTCAGTGCTCGCAGCTGCCATCTGGTCTTCATACTATGAACTCCTTTCTTAGAAAAAATGCTAGTTACTCTAATACATCGAAGGTTTCCTGCGACGCAGGGTGGGAGAGGTTAGGATTAGGAAGGTAGCAGCCATGGCCTGAATTAAGGTACAGTCCTAGCATTTCCTGGTGTGAAAATGGGGAAACTACGGAAAACCATCTTAACGGCTGCCGACGGTGGGATTCGAACCCACCATCCCCCGAATGCAAGCGCATAGCCACGCGATATTAACCGCACGACAACTCGCTCAGTCATTTTTGAAAATATGTATTTTTCTATCAGCTGAGGATTTTTTTAATCGTCATATTTTGTACAGGCTACCCAAGATGTACAGTAGCCCGCTGGTTTTCTGATTCAACATACTGTTATTGCGTCTGTCCACATATGATTGAAGTCTTATGCAACGATGTGACATATGAACTGAGAGAATACTGAGCCGTTCTTCCCAATATAAAACAGGTACTTTTGAAAGGTCATGAGCATGACTCTTAGTCATAGGGCAGGCTAGAGTCGAGTTTAGTTGTCAAATGTCAACTGTTATAATACTGATTCATTAAACTAATAAATAGTATAACCTAATAGCCTACCTACTTACTAGCTACTTCAGAATTATGTTGTGACTACCTTTTTAACACTGCAAAAATAAATCCATCTGTTATTTAAACCTCCCTCTAAGAAGAGGACAGTGAATGCAAATGGGTATTATTTTCAAATGAGCTGAGCTCGAGAGTCTATTATAGCATACGATTCTTTCAGTGTAGCATGGCTCACTGTATGTCTCGCTGCAGTGAGCCGGTAAAGAGCCGTGCGTATCTTGTGTCTCACTGAGTCGTGCTCGTTCACGATTCTTTCGGTGTGCCATGGCTCACTGTATGTCTCGCTGCAGCGGAAGCTCGGCTCTCCGCGTGTCCAGTGAGCCGATAAGGAGCCGTGTGTATCATGTGTCTCACTGAGCCGCGCTCGTTCACGATTCTTTCGATGTGCCATGATTCACTGTCTCGCTGCAGCGGCAGCTCGGCTCTCCGCATGTCCAGTGAGCCGATAAGGAGCCGTGTGTACCTTGCGTCTCACTGAGCCGCGCTCGTTCACGATTCTTTCGATGTGCCATGATTCACTGTCTCGCTGCAGCGGAAGCTCGGCTCCCCGTCGACGTCCAGTGAGTGCGCCACTCAGCACTGTCCGCTGGGAGTAAACTGAATCGTGTGCCGTGAGCTCGCCGTTCCTGTGAATCGATTCACTCGGACACTTCAATGAATCGATACACTGCTTCGAATCATGCATTCAGTAGCCAACACTAGTGTGTTGTGTTGTGTGTAACCACAGAGGCATTCTGGAACATCACATTATCGCGTATGTTAACGCTGCCACATTTACCGCCTGAGGGGCAGTGCCCTGGAGTGTGAGACTTGTGGTCTGGGCATACTACTGGGAAACCTCGCCCAGGCGGCCTTACCTGCAATGCTGAACATGGACCTTGTGCAGGGATGGGAAGATCGTAAGGGATAGATAAAGAAGAGGGAAGGAAGCGGCCGTGGCCTTAAGTTAGGTACCATCCCGGCATTTGTCAGGAGGAGAAGTGGGAAACCACGGAAAACAACTTCGAGGATGGCTGAGATGGGAATCGAACCCACGCCCCTCTACTCAGTTAACCTCCCGAGGCTGAATGGATTCCGTTCCATCCCTCGTACGACTTCTCAAATTTCGTAGCAGAGCCGGGAATTGAACCCGGGCCTCCGCGGATGGCAGCTAATCACACTAACCACTACACCACAGCGATGGACCTATGTTACAGTTAATAAATAACAATAAACAAATAGGCAGGTCTTATTCGCTTTGTAAAGTCTCATGAGAATGTATGTGATGTATTACAGTACTTGCGTTAAGGCTTCAGGGTAACCTTGTTAAAACCATTCAAGCTGTGTGGATGGTGTTTTCCTCCAAGTGGATATGAAACACTCAGAATGAACGTGATAGGTTGAATGGCGATGAGAGACCTTGTTCCACCTCCTCTTCTTCTCTGCCTTGCCTTTCTACCGATCTCGTACGTACCACAATCACACGCATAAATCTCTTTGCGTGTGGCTTGCGTTACCTGGCAACAAAGACGAACGCTTTTAAATGTGCATGTAATGGAACGATATTCATTCGTACCGGTATCTGAATTACCGGCCAGCCTGTTTACTTGGAAATGACTTGAGGATTTACAGTGGAGAAAGAATTGGGTATCTATATGCCAGAGGCTGTTTCCACTCTATCTGTCATGTTCTGTCTAAAATTATATTTAATGTTATTAAAACCTTGATATACACAGTTCTTGAGTAGGACGCTTAATTTACTTTTTAATGGTGTGAAGTTAAAGAACTAGCGACTGCTTCATTTCAGTTTTATTACATCAATTAATGGATGTGCTTGATAATATGTATTCTGAGCCCTGCTCTTCTGAATGTGGCTTCATTTAACATGAGCGCATAACAACGTTCTAACTACGTATTTCTCCAGCGGCGAATTTAATTCTGTGCCAGAGAAGGATGAAGATAGTTCCTGTGGGCGCAGCAGTCTACAACCAGGAAGTGACATTAGCATTTGGGGCGAGAACTGTGGCAGAAGAAAATTAAAAACGAGTCCTGAATTGACAGGATTGTTTTGATACTCAGTAAGTTAGCCCTTCCACCGTCATTTGAAGATTAGGTTTATCCAGTCATGAACAATGAGGATTTCATTAGCGTAACCAATAAAATGGATGGATCGTTCTTCAGGTATGCTTAACTGGACTTAATTAAGTGGTGTGGTCAGCTTCCTTCCATCCACTCTTCTGTAACGCAACGGTACAAGGCCACTTACTTAAGTACCAACCACGCTTATCACCACTCGCCATCTAATAATAATAATAATAATAATTTCTTTATGTCCCACTAACTACTTTTGCGGTTTTCGGAGACGCTGAGATGCCGGAATTTAGTCCCACAGGAGTATTTTTACGTGCCTGTAAATCTACCGATACGAAGCTGACGTATTTGAGCACCTTCAAATACCACTGGACTGAGCCTGGACGAACCTGCCAAGTTGGGGTCAGAAGGCCAGCCCCTCAACCGTCTGAGATACTCAGCTTGGCAACTGGCGATCTCACAATATTCCATGTTTCTATACGGCTACATTGTAAACCACTTGCTATTGCATTTATCAACTATGTTCGTGTGATATATTGAAAGATACTTTCGGCTCCTTTGAAGTTTGTCCATTTACTTTTTGTTTCCAGAATAAATAGTTTAATTATAATGATGGGTGATGTTGATTCGAATTAATAAATAAAGACGTAGGGAAAAACTATCAATGCAGAATGTGATAGCTGGCATAATTCTTTAAAGTTAGTAAGAATGTGACAATGAGAAGTGAAATTTCTACTAAAAACGAAATGAGAGGGATAATGTCGGTGACTGAAGAGAGTCTAGAAGAATAAAGCTACAAGAAAAGAAAAGAAAAGAAAAGAAAAGAAAAGAAAAGTCCATGCATTTTGTGTGATATACAGCGAAGTGCTACGCTTAATAAAAGACTGTGGGGAGACAAGAAAATTCAAAGGAAAATGTGTAGATGAGAAAAATATATGCCGAATTGAAAATAAACTTAGTCCGTCTCTATGGTGTGGTGATTAGTGTGATTAGGTGCCACTCCCGGAGGACCGTGTTCGATTCCCAGCTCTGCCACAAAATTTGAAGAGTGGTACGGGCGATGGAACGGGAGGTCAACTGAGTACAGGAAGGGGGGTTCGATTCCCTCCTCAGCCATCCTCGAATTGGTTTACCGTGGTTTCCCACTTCTCCTTAAGGCCACTTAACTTAAATTAAGGCCACGGCCGCTTCATTCCCTATTCCTTGTCTATCCCTTCCCATTCCCCCACAAGTTCCCTGTTCAGCATAGCAGCTTAGGGCGCCTGGGCGAGGTATTGTCCTCCTTCCCAGTTGTACCCCCCGACCCGAAGTCCTACGCTCCAGGACCCTCGCTCCAGGCGGGATCCCTCGCTGAGTCCGAGGGAAAACCGAACCGTGGAAGGTAAACGAATTAAGAAGACAAGAAGAAGAAAAAGAACCTGAACTTTGTGCTCATGTTAAGTTATTAGAAAGAGAATGGAACTAATCAGATAGAACAGCAAAGTTATGTAGACATACTGCCATCAGGGGAATGTGGAAATTAAATCGAAGAAATGTGAGGAGAGATGCACGTAGTAAGTAGTCAGGATAAACATGTTTTATGGCATGTGACCTCTGAAGAGGCCTGACACCTGATAGGCGACCTACACGTTTCTGAGAATGGGGCGCTACCTATGATGAATACTAACACTGAAGAAGGCACACACACCCACCTACCAAACCATCGGAATTAATCAAAGAAGGTTAAAATCGCCGACCCCGCAGAAATCGAACCCGGGTCCCCTTGGACTAAAAGACAGCACGCTGGCCATTTAGTCAAGGAGACATAGGATAAACATGACGAGGTATCCTAGTCTAGGAAATACTTCATAAAATCTAGTATGAGTAATATATTAAGAAATACTTCAGGGAATGATTCATGAAGTATATATAAATTTTTTTTTTTTAATTTTGTTGAATGGAATATTTTCCAGATTTCAACTTAAGATTAAAACAACTTCATGCATTATTAAAGGTTACAATAAGTACTCTCTCCCGCCTACGAATTAATACTTTAAAGTGAATCATCATCATCATCATCATCATCATGTGGTTTGGAGATGTTACATAAAATCAAATGTTCAACGAAACCTCCAGTGCTGTAGCTCAATTAGGAAAACCGACAGATTTGGCTGTTACTTAAATCAAAGATCAGGTATATAAAAGCAGGACGCTTCAAAGAGAGGGTGTTGTGTTGTGTTGTGTTGTGTTGTGTTGTGTTGTGTTGTGTTGTGTTGTGTTGTGCAGCCAGATACGTGTCGTGAACTGAGAGTCCACTGTGTGGAGTTGTCACTTAAGTAGATTATGCAAGTTATCGGCTTTATCTGGAGTCGAACCAATAGTATATATATATGTGTGTGTGTGTTAACTGGGTATATTATCGATTAAATTATTTCAGTACACAGTACAACAGTCAGTTCGTAACAATATTGATATGTTGGAAACTAAGGCACATTTATCTCCTAAAGTTACTGTCAACATTTACTATTCCATGTATCGAAACGATTTCATTTGATTGAAAATATTTCGAGATATTGTAAATATTTGCTAAAAATGCTAAAATGCAAAGGTATAAAACACTATCAATTACATTTCCCATTATTTACGATTCTAAATGTATTATTGTCATTGTACAACCTCATCGACCTTGTTTCAAGCGTTTTAATTGGACACCATGTAGGCTGCCTGAGTGTCAGTTTCAAAGCTTCTATTTACTTTACCAGGCGTCAGAGAAACAAGAAGTCTTAGGAGCAATCTATGACTGAGTTTCAATTAATTTTGTCAGATAAGTACCAAATATGTCACCAGAGTTATTTTACATGCCGACACTGTACGACATGGAGTGCAGAATGGATTTTTCCTACCCTTAAAAAATCCGTCTACCTCTGCCGGGATTGAACTGATGACTTAATATCCAGAGGGTAACACACTATAACTGTTCCACAGAGAGTGAAATATCTGCATCTGATAGTATAAGTGGCGAAATTTGGTACCCTCTCATAAAACGTTTTCCGAAAAGATATATACTTAAAGAAGCTTCCATTATGTGACATATTGTTCTTTTTTTTTTTTTTTTTTTTTTTTTTGCTACTTGCTTTACGTCGCACCGATACAGATAGGTCTTATGGCGACGATGGGATAGGAAAGGCCTAGGACTGGGAAGGAATCGGCCGTGGCCTTAATTAAGGTATAGCCCCAGCATTTGCCTGGTGTGAAAATGGGAAGCTACGGAAAATCAGCTTCAGGGCTGCCGACAGTGGGGTTCGAACCCACTATCTCCCGGTTGCAAGCTCATAGCTGTGCGCCCCTAACCACACGGTCAACTCGCCCGGTGTGACATTTTTTGAGAAGTGCGTTAGCATTTCTTGATATAAGAAATGCTTTGTTTACTGTAGGTCAGTAATATTTTACACGCCGAGATGAATAGCTCAGATGGTTGAACGCTAGCTTTCTGAACTCAGGTTAGCGGATTCGGTACCGGTTTACTCCAGTGATATTTGAGGGTATCGCCGTCTCTGTGGTGTAGTGCTTAGTGTGATTAGCTGTCACAGCTCCCCCCGGAGGCCCAGGTTCAATTCCCGGCTCTGGTACGAGGCCTGAAAAGGGGTTCACTCAGCCTCGGGAGGTCAACTGAGTGGAGAGGGGTTCGATTCCCGCCTCAGCCATCCTCGAAGAGGTTTTCTGTGGTTTCCCACTTCTCCTCCAGACAAATGTTGCGATGGTACCTAACTTAACGCCACGGCCGCTTCCTTCCCTCTTTATTGTCTATACCTTCTAATCCTCCCATCCCCGCACAAGGCCCCTGCTCAGCATAACAGGTGAGACCTCCTGGACGAGGTACTTGTCCTCCTTCCCAGTAGTATCCCCCGACCCAAAGTCTCAACCATCCTCTCTCTAACATCAATCAGAAGGGAGAATGGAAGGGTTCCAAACCTCCAAAGAATGCAGGCAAATAAGAGGAGCAACGAAGGGCGTGAAAATGAAAGGCCTCGCAAACCTAGTACCGTCGGGGTAGGAGGAGAACAGGAACTGACCAAGGAAGGTCGTATAGGAAAGACAAAAGTGAGGAGCCTCGAACAAACAAGTTGAAGCATTCCCAGTCTCAGCTAGGGGTCTTATGATCACCAACCCGCCGGACTGAGTGGTTCAGACGGCTGAAGCGCTGGCCTTCTGACCCTAACTTGGCAGGTTCGATCCTAGCCCAGTCCAGTGATATTTGAAGGTGCTCAAATATGTCAACCTCGTATCGGTCGATTTACTGGCACGTAAAAGAACTGTGCGACTAAATTCCGGCATCTCGGCGTCTCCGAAAACCGTTGTAAATGTAGTTAGTGGGACATAAAGCCAATAACATTATTATTATTATTATTATTATTATTATTATTATTATTATTATTATTATTATTATTATTATTGTCACCAACCCACGTTAAGAAATTGGGAGGATATCCATTCAGTCGCCTCTTACGGCAGGCATAGCGTACTGTGATGTACAGTATAATACCGCCCCCAATTTTGGAGAGAATAAAATTCAAATTAATTAAGTCTTGAGTAGCTTTTCATGTCTAGACCCCCTTAAGACCGTCAGCAGTTCGAATGGACGTTAAAACAGAGCTGATTAAGGGAAAATCAGGCATATCTTATGTTAAGCAGTAGCAACAGCAGCAACACTTTCGTTTCGACTCACTCCCTACGGACCCAACACTGTCAACGAAAGATGTATTCATATCACGTGAATATCGAAGCAAGAGATGGTTTCCTTTCTCTCTTGAGCAATTCATATTCCAGTCCAGAAGGTAGGTGTGATCTAGTTCGAATGCTGTGCGTGTAGCACGTCCTAGGGAGGGCTTGCTCTGTCCTATACCAACAGACGGCGCATCGTAATTTACAGCAGTCGGTGCCTTGCTAGGGGAAAGTCAGCGAGGACAGAATGACTTCTCATTTCTGCTAGCATAGGGATGCGCGTCTACCCTCAAACGCAGTCATTTGTACCCCAACTTAAGGTGCGTGGGATGGCAACCTCGAGGAGCTAGGTAAAAGTTCGCTTATTATTATTATTATTATTATTATTATTATTATTATTATTATTATTATTATTATTATTATTATTATTATTCCCTTAATACTGCAATTGGCTTTTCGTCACACAGATAGGTCTTATAGTGACGATGGAATAGGACAGGGCTAGGACTGGGAAGGAAGTGCCTGGTGTGAAAATGGGAAACCACGGAAAACCATATTCAGGGCTGCCGACAGTGGCGTTTAAGCCCACTATCTCCAGAATGCAAGCTCAGAGCTGGGCGTTCCTAACCACGAGGCCAACTCGCCCAGTAAATTCGTTGCAAACCATGAATATTTTAACATATCCCGAAACTGATATGACGTACACGACTCCAACTGCCATTAAGACTGTCACCAATCAGCCTAGTGACCCCGAAAACTGTGGAATCAAAGCCAATCTCGCTCATTTTAGATATTTTAATTTTCATTCCATCTCAAACCATCTGTCAATGGAGGCTGAAAGAACATGGACTTACGACCGAGCGAGTGTGCAATAAATAAAAAGTTATATTCCTCTGGTTCGGATTCCATGTATAACTGGAGGTCTTGTACCTATAATCGCAGTAACAAAACTCACGTAAAACTGCAAGCTTCCACGGTTGCTTGCATTTTGTACAAAAGTATAAAATAAGATAAATAAATAAACCAAAAATAAGATAAATATAAATAATGTGTCACAAACAAAGTTTGCAGGTTTATGTTCGACGTAGTTCAGTGTGATCCAACAGTTTTCGCCTTGGGGGTCAAATTATTATTATTATTATTATTATTATTATTATTATTATTATTATTATTATTATTATTATTATTATTATTATTATTATTATTATTATTATACCATTTTTCCCATATCTGTGAGGTCGCGGGTGCAAGCTGTGTCGCACAGGTGAATTTGTCACTGTCTTGCAGCCGGATGCCCTTCCTGACGCCAACTCTACATGAAGGGATGTATTATTATTATTAGTATTTGCCGTCCCTTCAATTACTACACGTTTCAAGGGATGTCGAAGTGTTAAAATGTCATTCCCCGGGAGTTCCTTACGTGCCCGAAGTCAACAAGGAACTATCGCATTCAAATAGCCGCAAATGCCACTAATTTCTGCTGGGGTCGAACTCGCAATCTCGTAAACAGAAGGAGCACGTCTAACCGATTGCACCATTGATAGAGATTTTTGAACTGCATTCGTGTAACTGGATAAGTAGCATTCAGTCTCAAACTTTCATTAGTACAGTAACATATGTAGGTGAAAGGTGTACGATTGCTTTGATTGTAACTAATATTAGCAATGCTCTGGAAAAGATGGAATTTAAAAAATCCCAAATTGAATTTTTACATAAAGAAAAACATTATTTAATGCCGCATGTTTCTATGAATGAATGGCAGAATGGTAAGATGAAAGGAAATATGTAACCAACTGAATGAGTGAACGAATGGGTGATTGGAACTGATTACCAGTAGTTAACTGGTTGATTTACAAAATGAATAAGCAGTGATAAATAGTGTGTACATATACATTTACGCACTATTTTTATATAATACATGTAAATAAAGTAAATAATATTTCATACTAAGCATTGGTCTAATTCCAATATAAATGGTCCATTATTGGACATTATAAATTTTCCAGCGAACTCATTCTTGGTTGCCGGCGTTTCGCCCCAGTGTGCCAATTTGGGCTCATGAGTTGGTAACTAGCACACCTACCAAGACGCGTGGCCAGAGCACACAGTGGAGACCTACTACTACTAAAATGTTTTCATTCCTCCACTGAAGAGGGAGGCGGGCCTCTTAAACGGTAACGCCGTCGCTCAAGCTGGGAGATTTGTTACGGTGAAGGAGATTCTCGGAGAAAGGGGGCTGGCGGCCGTGGCCTATACTAGGAACTGTCCCGGCATTCGCCTTAGTGCAACAGAATGGAAAACCACGGAAAACCATTCTCAGGACAGCCGACGGTTGCGGCCAGGCGTAAGGTCCAGCCCTGTCCCGTCTCCCGAATGCAGAGGCGTAGAGCTACGGTAGAGCCGTGGCCACCCCTCCTCTGCTCGGCTGGCCGGTCAGAGTGCAGAGCTGTTGGACCACGGGCCAGCCGTGGCCACTTATGGGACGAAACCCACTCTGCATCTACCGACGTCGTGGAGGCTTTTTTTTTTCATTCCCCTCCCAAAGGGCGGGGCGGGCCCCCTAGATCGTGACGCGATCTCTCGGGCCAAGAGAGGTGAAGATAACTGAGAGATGCGATAAATGAAAAAGGTGGGTAAACGATTTGACAGATTGAAGGAGAAATGGCCCCGGTTTTGTTAATGAAAGAGGATGTGCATTAGGCGTGAAGTTTTTAAAGGAGATGGGAAAAGTGAAGATTTACACAAGAGTGGCGGTTTGAAATTTGCTGGGAAGGGTGAGGTGGTGAAGTGTTGAGACGATGTGGTAGAGGACGGTTGTGAAGTATCGTAGATGTTCAAGTGTCGGCGGTGGGGGGAAAGAGATATTCAGACGGGGAGAAAATGGGCGGACGTAGTGTGTAGGTTGAAAGGATCAATGATCTAGCCGGGTGTGACGGCGTGGTCTAGAGCGGGGAGGAGAAGGTGAAGAATCGACTTTATGAAGACGGCCGTAGAGGGTTGCACCGTTGGCGATGAGATGGTCGACGGCTGCTGCAGTAGATAGTTGAAGACGCACTAAGAACGTGGGGCCATAGGTGTTGTAAATCTTCCGGACTGGAATGGCGTGAAGACGGAAGTGACGTTGAACTTCTGTTGCTGAAAGGAGAGGGTTAACGTCGCGAACGACACAGCTGTAGACAGTAGTAGTAGATGAGGTTGACGGCGGTGATGACAGTTGACTGGCGGCTGCTGCTGGTGCGGTTATAGATGGTGGTAACGGAGTCGACGGTGGTGCTGGTGTAGCATCAGTCGGTGGTCGGCGTAGATTGCTGGGGGGGGAGGAGATGGAACACTGATTGAACGAAGAGGTAATGGCATAGAATGAAAGGCGGACATAAGCGGTGATGGATGGGAAGACGTAAGAGTCGCCATAGGATAGTAGGAAAAGGTGAGGGCAGAGGTCGTGGTGGTGGTCATGGTGTAGAAAGGTAGTGGGAAGGCTAACATCCAACGAGGAGTCGGCCAATGAGCTTTGTTCGGGTCGGCGAGAGCTTGCAGTAAAGATGGATAGCCACCCGGCCGATCAAAAATAACGAGTTTCTTCAACGGAGATCAGCGAGGTCCGCTTCAGAGATGCATTGTCAATAGAGGCCAATGCGTAGGCTACTTGGAGCCACTGGCAGTGCCAATGCACTATGAGATACTTGGTCAGAATTATGGCAAATAATATAATCTTGGGAGCGAGATAACCGAAAGTACAGTCACTAGCTTCTCATCTAGACGGCCGTTATTCAAATCTTCTTCAATGCACGTCGGTTTTTTTAAATGTAAATGACCGTACTGTATATGTGGTTCGGATTCCAAGTAAAAGTGGAACTCTCGCGGTTTTAACCAAGATATCGACATTTAAGTGTAACTCTTCGGTTGCTTGCTTTAATCCTTGTCGTATAACCCGTCAAAGAAATGTCTCCCGTTTTACACAGATACAGTTCTTCCCTAAAATATCAGAATTAATTATTAACAAGCTGTGAAATTCGCAGTTAATATTTATAGGCAATTCAAAATTAATTTCACAAATGAATCCCAAATATGCTGAACTCTGGAAGTCTACCCGACTGTGACATGCAGAGCGAGGGTCATTTGATTACATCTTGTGGAAATGTTGTATTGTATATTCGAAGGTTGGTAAAATGGTCTACATGGGCTGAAGGTTAGCCGCAGGTCGGAAGCTCGACCAGGCTCTGTAGCCTATAGCTGATTCATTTTAAGATACATTAAAGTCACTCCCATGACTCCCATGACTAGTTTACTGAAGAGAAAGTTATATAACCTTCCGAAGAAGGAAGACATCCTGTAAGAAAATGCGGTTGTGGTGGTTTAAAATCGATGCTCGTGATTCTCACTGAAGTCAGTCATCCTTGAAAATTCTTCAGTATTCACTTCACTGTTTTCGAACACTCGTTGGAAGACACTGTCTTTCTTAACTAACCAAATAACTCAATGAATAAACGCAATTACCGCCGTCTTGGGAGCCTGTTATCGTCTCCATGTCAAGTATTGATTCGACCGCTAACACCTACAGTGTACATCAGTTGAACACAGACTGGGGATGGACACACATTCCACGACACTCCGAATAGAAGAGTCAAGAAATGAGTGTGGGTGGAGAGTGCTTTACACTTCTAGATTTATACAGATCCTATAGCACAATTGCTTAGTCTTTTGTAATATATGTCATTCGGGAGATGGTGGCAGCCCTATCTCTGAAGAGAAAGTTATTTAACCTTCCAAAGAAGGAAGACATCCTGTAAGAAAATGCGGTTGTGGTGGTTTAAAATCGATGCTCGTTATTTTCACTGAAGTCAGCCCTGAAATTGTTTTCCGTGGTTCCCATTTTTACACCAGGCAAATGCTGGGGTTGTACCTGAATTAAGTCCACGTCCTATTCCTTCCCACTCCTAGGCCTTTCCTATCCTATCGTCGCCGTAAGACCTATCTATGTGGGTGTGACGTAAAAAGCAGATTGTAAAAGAAAGTAATCTGTGCTCAAGGCTAGGAGATCGAATCCCATCACAGCAGGTTGCTACTTATCCATAAAGGGATCCATGAAGGGATAAATGGGACACCTATAGGATAACGAGGAGGTTGCCATTTCAGAATGCTTAAACATGAGAGATCAACTAGATTTACCAGCACGTAAAAGAGTCCTATTTCAACACAATCTACAGTATTCCGAGTCTTGTAGGGTCGATATTAGTTGTAAAACTAAAACAAAGCTAGGTCACTTACGGCCTATTGAGACCCATTTTGGAATGGAAGGCAAAGATTTCCACTATTCGTATTCAGTATTCGGATTCAGTGATTGGCTCTAGGCTCGGCTCACTTTGCTCACTTTCGGCTTCTGGATACCAAGATTTCGCGTTCAAACTGGCAAAGATAGTCGGATTTTTGAAGGGCGTGAAAAACATAAGTATATTCGGCATTCCACGTCGGCATGTAAACTATCTCTGCTGACACATTCGGTGTTCATCTGACTAAATTAGTAAAAATTCTGTCATAGATTACCCAAAAAAGTTCCACTTTCTAGAAGAGTAAAACAGAATGTTGAAATCGACATGCAGGTAGTCTAAATGGCATGAAGTTGAAATGTCTGAAACACTGTAGCTAAGGGTGTATTATGATGATGATGATTATTATTATTATTATTATTATTATTATTATTGTACCTGTTGTTCAACTTCCCCGGCTATTTAAACTGCGCGCCTTCTCTAAAAGCCATCTATACCAACGGACTCGAACTTGTAAACTTCCAAAGATTTTTGTCGTCTACCGTTAGATGGCTATACCATCGATTTGTAACTACTTGATAGAGTAATATTTATTTTTAGTTGGTAAACCTGATTATGAGGATTTTTTTAATGTATCGAAGTTGTCAACACTTCAGCTGGTTCCTCTTCGACTGTACTCTACAGTACCTATCAGATACTTGGAAATATGTTCTCTAGCCAGTTAAAACCGGAGGTGTGTACAGGAATCAAGCCGATCAGCAAAGAGTTATGGAAGCTTCCCCTTATGGTACTATAAAAGCAGGACACTTTAGGACCGTCTTGTATGAATTGTCCAGTACTTGGGAGTCCGACTTGACCTACGGGAAGCAGGGGCGAGGCCTGCGTGAGGAAGATCCAGCGGCACAAGGTAACGGCAGAATTTACCAAGACATGTGATAACTCATGCGGGTAGTTTGATGGGAAGGTTTCAACCTCTTTTCTTTTAATGTAATTTTGTAAACTAGTGGTTTCAATATAGAATTTTCGGCGAAGTCGTACGACTCTAGACCTATTAATTCAATTTAAATGATTTGCTCATTAGGAGGTATATATGGTTTTGTTGTGTTTTATTTAATATTGCTTGGGTTGGAGTTTAATGTGTTCTCTGTAAGGATCGACTGATTTAATTACTGTACTATCTGGAAGAAATAAATAAATGTAGAATATTCGGCGAAGTCTGAGGACTCTGGTTCTATTCCCTACTGGGAAATCTGTAATGTAAGAGAAGAAAGATTGATGACCCTCTGTTGTTTCCCATTCAACCCTGCATTAGGTGACTAAAGTTTTTAAAACTTCAAAATTTGGTTAATCGTGTCTCGGCCTTAAATGTTCCTCCTTTAGTCACACCTTATGGTATAGGATTAGCCTCTGTATCATTGGGCCATATGCCCACTAAGGGTTTTAAGAATTTCTATAAGGAGTTCTGGTGTTTGGCCTCTTTTGCCTTTTGTTTATGGCCGGTTATGAGCAACCTTCTTTTTACCATTAAGGCCACATAGTATGGGCAATTGTGCCCCTTTTATTTATTTCAGAGTGTAAATACTCCTTTATGTTACTTCCCTTTGGGAACAGTGACTAATGTGACTGCTGAGCAAGAATAAGACCATATCGGGGCAACTGCGCATGAACACTTTAATGTGAGGTGGAATTTTTATTGCGTCAAAATAAACTGTTTGCCTCTGCGAGGCTAGGCTATGGTATTTTGGTGCTCTGACTCCTGTGAAATGTAAATGCTAGGAGCAAAGCTTTATCTTGTGAAATATTTGTACCTTCCCGGAGCAAGAATACCCCTCTATATGTAAACTAACAACTTGTTAAACTATTTTTCGTTATCATTCAGATTTTCTATCCATCAAAAAAGAGGAAAGAAATAAAATGTTCAAATTTGTTAATTTAAAAGTTGCTCTAACTAATTCCTTGTACATCCATTCAACCCAAACACTTCCTAATCCTCGGTGAGCCACGGAAACCCCTAATAATTATTATTATCGATGATTGTCAATTCCTATTGTAGAATGCGAGGTCATATACCTCACTAAAAGCAAAAAATTCGTTTCTAAATTTATCAGTTTCCCGACGGTGAATCCAGGCCATGTCCTTGTTTGAATTATAGATAATATTACTTGAAGGCGATTGCTTATCAAAAACCTACGGCAATGATACTCATCGTTTGTTTACTTGTTACTAATATTGTAACAATTTTAGGCATGCCGTTAGTTTGAGATTGTGAATTAATATTGGGTGAAATGTAAGAGAGACAGTGTTTCCAGAGGAAAAACAAAAGAGACTCAGATTAGTGTTTCCAGGCGAAAAACAAAAGAGACTCAGATTAGATGAGCACAACAAAAACATCCAAATGGAGGGTACAATATATCTCTGGTATAGAACCCAAAAGCCTTTGCTGGCAGGACCTAGTGTTTACAGTGCACTATGTCTTCTGGTATAGGCTAGAGCAATTTTGTTACTTTCATAGATCTGTCTCTGTCTTATCCTTGGCTTTGACAATATGAAAGTGACTGAGGTATGAGCGATGCTAGGAATGCCAGTCCTTATGCAGCCAGTCCCTGCTATGAATGGTGTGAAAATATCGCTCATAGGGTCGGTTGGTGTATGCATTTCAGTGGGCTTGGCAGACTAATATGTAATAGCAACTCTGGCTCGGTGAGGAAAGCAACGGGGAACTACCTCACTCCTCATTTCCCTAGTACGCCTCCTCAGTGATGCCTAGGCCATCTATGACAGCTGATAGCAGAGCTGTTGAGGATCCCACCAGCGGAATCGCTGACGGACTGAACATACATACATAGAATCCAAACTTTCTATGTCAAAATCGTCAACGAATGGAGACAGAAACAAAAATTGAATTGAATATTATGGCATAAGTGTTGTGAATATAATACTGTATTCGAAACTACTAGGAGAGAAAATGACGAAGGTTGTTCGTGCAACAGTTCAGCGAAAAATTGTGAATGTGTACATGTCTTCATGCAAGAACTGACATACGGTAAGAAGTTTGCATTCTATACCATAGATATAAATCAGGAGCTTTCTAAAACAATTATCATCTATATATATAAAAGAAGAGTTTTGTCTGTACATCGCTCAGAATTTGAAAAGAATGGTATTTCTGTATCGGTCGTGTCCACAGAAACAAGAAAATGCACTTTTTACTTTTCCGTAATGTCTGTCTGTCTGTCTGTCTGTCTGTCTGTCTGTCTGTCTGTCTGTCTGTCTGTCTGTCTGTCTGTCTGTCTGTCTGTCTGTCTGTCTGTCTGTCTGTCTGTCTGTCTGTCTGTCTGTCTGTCTGTACACGCATCACGAGAAAACGGATGATGAGAAACTAATGAAAAACGGTATGTAAAGTCGGGGAAAGCCACTACAATCTAGGCTAAAAATCATATTAATCACGCTGAGCGAAATGGTAGTTTAGAGGAAGGCCTAAAATTTAATTCTCAAATATTTATATTATTAGTGGTGCTATCGATAAATGCTGCATAACAAAGGTTATATAGAATTAAATTTCCGATCATTTATGTCTTATACATTTTTACTGTACCGGCTATGAAAACGGAGATATTCATGAATTTGTATTTTTGTTGCTAAGTCCATATCAACGCCCGAGCCACGAGGAAATGGGTAAACAGAATTTAATAAAAGTTGATATATTGAGTCGGGGAATAAGAAACTACAGTCTAAGCTATAAACAATTTTATTCGCACCGGATGAAATGATAGTTTAGGGAAAGGTGCCTAAAATTTAATTTTTAAATACAGTACCTATATTATTGGTCATATCGAATAGTACTACATAACAGAATTTATAGAGAATACTGTTTCCGATCATTTATGTTTTATTCAGTTTTACCGTACCGACTATGATAAGAATTGTATTTCAGAGTCGAAAGAAAACGAAATGTGAACGCCTACAATATCGAAAGCTCATAAAATTGATCAACAATAACATTACGTTGACCATTGTTTGTTGTGATGTTCTTTGTCTCTTATGTTGCCACTCATCTTCGATAGGTGGGAATACTTCTGCGTGCCGAGTATAACAGCTTGCCTGAATATTGACGGGAAATAGCAGAGGAGTTATATAACCTTCTTTTCTAGTATACGATTCACTCTTCACCTGCATTTTTACATCCTCACAAAGATTGCCTCAGTAGCCTCTGATTCATACATTTTCTGATACTGCTGGTCCGTAACACACTGGTTCATCATGGCATTCCAGCTACTCAATCCCTACTCTGAGGCACTGATCGGTATGAGCAGTGTGCACATTTAACGGAATAATGGCAGAGAAATCTTCACGGATGTCTGTGATCTGGTCATTCCAGCTCTTGAACTTTAGACTCTTAGATCGGCAGCGTACTACTGTTCGGTAAAAGTGATAAAATGTGTGGTTTTCATTTGATCGAGTATTTCATAGGATAGCATTGCTTTTAATCGCGACATTCCTACTGACGTCACTGTGTTGACCTATGTTGATTTCAGCTGGGAAATTTACTGAGGCAATCTTTCTGAGGATGTAAAAAGGCAGGTGAAGAGTGAGAGTCTGCCATTATAATGAAAATTACCCATCTTGATTGCGATCGATGGTTGGCAAGTGAGCCTACAATTACAATGAAAATTCCCTATCCCAGTCTTCACATAAACAAAGATGTTTGGTGACTTCCCCGTCGCGTTTCTTGAGTAACGTTAAGAGCTATGCAATTTAACACAAACTTACTCACAACCTGTAGACTACCTAACCTAGAATTCTGTATACAATGTAGAATCCGTAGCGAAGCACGATTACATCAGCTAGTAAGAAATATAGTTAAGCATGTACAACTAAATATCTACTTTCTGAGAACCCGTCTTAATAGAGTAAAATACTTCTTGGATACACTATTAAGTCCTTATTGTAGGTACTAGTGCTATTCACTTTCACAAAAGGAATCATAGCCCATAAGGGAATATCTTCCATGAAAATTGTACCAGAAATTTGAATTTTTAAATGAGGTTTGCTGCTATTTGCATCCCCGTTAATTAAATAAGGAAGATAGTTCACATAATGAATGTATTTTTCCGAAGTTGGTGTTAAAAGGTGAACAAATACCTAGTTCATTAGATATGAACCTGAAAAATGAGTCTTAAAACATGTAGGCTTCACGACCAGATGTCCTTATGTCGTAAATCGACAATCACATTATAGCAATACGTTTTTACACCAAGTGTACATACGAGAATAAGAGAGACGTGTTCCGAATTTCAAAAGTAAGTTTTAAATGAAAATTCGTGCCTTCGTACGGAGGTAGTGCAAATATTTTCAGGCGCATCCCCAACGGAAGTGAGCTGCATGTACTTTTTAACCACATACCAGACCTCCTAGGAATCCTAAATTTCTAGCAGTTCCGGGAATCGAACCCGGGTACCGAGGATGGAAGCTAACAGCGGTAACCGTACATACAATCAAAAAGTGTTTATTCCTCCACTCGGAAGGAGTGGGGTAGGCCACCTAGACCCCACATCCTCTCTCTGGCCAGGAAGCGCTAACATTTATACTACGGAGGTAGACATTTCAAGGGCATTATTCAAATTATGGAGATACTGGATATTTTCTAACATGTATTCCCACTATAGTATAAACCACCTAAAATTAGCCCTGTAATTTTTCTAACAAAGTAGTACATAAAAATAATACAGCTTCGTAAACCAAGGCACTCATGTAGAGACAGAAAAATAATCACAATAATGGGATATGGAGAGCCTCCGTGGCTCAGGCGGCAGCGCGCCGGCGTCTCGCCTCTGGGTTCCATGGTTCAAATCCCGGTCACTCCATGTGAGATTTGTGCTTTACAAAGCGGAGGCAGGACAAGTTTTCTCCGGATACTCCGGTTTTCCCTGTCATATTTCATTCCAGCAACACTCTCCAATACCATTTCATTTCATCTGTCATTCATTAATCATAGCCCTAGAGGAGTGCGACAGGCTTCGGCAGCCGGCACAATTCCTATCCTCGCCGCTAGATGGGGGCTTCATTTATTCCATTCTTGACCCCGTCGAATGACTGGAAACAGGCTGTGGATTTTCATTTTTTTAATGGCATATGGGGGACGAGGTAATGACAACACGGCACCAGGTCTTTGAAGAACACTGTGAGCATATGATAATTGCGTCGAGAAGTGTATATACGCACAGGCTCCTGCACAATGTGTTCTACTTACTTGCTAGTTTCCCCTAGGGCCCTCACACTCTGGAGGCGTAAATAACAGCGAAATGACAATAGAAGACGGGAGTCATGCTCCCTATCGCAGAAACAAAGCGCGACTTCTAGAGAGGAGAAATGAAATTACGAGATACATGGCTGGTGCGGAGATAAAAATACTCCTCCCCTCAGCTCACTCCCGTCTATGCCAGGTGGATTTATATGGAAGAAAGAAAGGCGCGTCTGCTCGTAACATTAAAACTTTGGACCGGACCGTGGAAGGTTCAATTTCCTTTCAAGATTAAAATCGTTATTCCTTTCACGCTTATGCATCACCTGTGGGTTGTAATTCGTGGTTTGTGATATCTGCCGAGATCACAGAAGGAACCTAGATCTTTTAGTGGATATCATTCAAGCATAAATAAGTCTGCAATGGATAGTAGTAAGAGCAATATTTTATGTTTGTTAATAGCAGCTTTTCTGTATCATCATGGAAGGTCCTATATTTTATTTCTTCCTGAATAAGCCATTTTTTCAATTAATTTCGAAATAGCAGATATTATTTCATTCATTATAGGATAACCTGTTTTTCTTATTCTATTGTGTAATAATATTTATGTAGATGGATATAGTCGTTTTATTATTATTATTATTATTATTATTATTATTATTATTATTATTATTATTATTATTATTATTATTATTATTATTATGGAACAACTAGTATTTTGCCCACTCTGGATTACGCTGGTATTTTAGAATATCAGATAATCTCTGATAACCTGTTTTCCATATTTAAATGTGAAATCGTCTTAATCCCTTAAATATAATACGGTACATTATATGAATTATTATGGAACAACCTGAATTTTACTCATTCCAGTACAGGTTAATATTTCAATTAATTTTAGAATTTAATTCATTCTCTGATAACAATTTCCTCCTTTAATTGTGGAAACCTATTAATCCCTTTAAATAATATAGTTTATTTTAATCATTATGGAACAACCTGCATTTTACCCATTCTAGATCAGGGTAGTATTTCAATTAATTTCAGAATAACAGATATTATTTTCATTCATTCTCCGATAACCTGTTTTCCTTATTCAACTGAGGAATAACCTGAATACGCATGACGATTTAAGAATAGTATAGTTTCCATTAATCATAATGGAACATTTTATCCGTTCCAGAACATGCTAATATTTTTGTTAATTACAGAATATCAGATATATTGTACTCTTGGAAACGTTGAATTGGCGATAATCTGCTCTAGGGTTCTGCCACGGCGCTCTGTAATAAAATATACTTACTGCTCGCAGACTCCCATCTGATTGGGCCGCGATCAGTTCAGGATTCTTCATCAAAGTTGGTACATAAGGGAACTAAATACTGCGGGTACTATCGCTACTAAATGAGATTGGGCCAGACCAAACTTCTAATTAATTTATTATCATCGTGAAGTTAATTATATTTCCAAGAATTTAAGCAGACAACAAAATTATTCACAGTTACTCAAATTGTAGAACAACAACCAACAGTTAGGTTACGCCATAGGCAACAATTCTACATAAATCTCTTAACCAAATACTCTTACAAGATCACCATCAATTAAAATGAAAAACTAATTTAAAATTGATTGACGACACCAAAGGCGTGCAATACTGATTAATGATTGGCGTAATCTTAGTTATATTTCATTTTAAAATGTCAAACAAAGTAATCGTGACATAAGGTAACTCTGAGCAGTGATAAAGTTATCTTTAATTAAACTGAGAGTTATTAAAATTAAAATAATAAAAAAGTTACACCGAAATACATGAATTAAAACTCCTCCAATACATGAGAAGAGTTTCCTGAGAACACGCCTCAATTTGGGAGTATACTGCCCCTGCTATACTATCGTTATTTACATCAACATAAAAATACTTATGACCGAGATCGATAGCTGCAGTCGCTTAAGTGCGGCCAGTATCCAGTATTCGGGAGATAGTAGGTTCGAACCCCACTGTCGGCAGCCCTGAAAATGGTTTTCCGTGGTTTCCCATTTTCACACCAGGCAAATGCTGGGGCTGTACCTTAATTAAGGCCACGGCCGCTTCCTTCCCACTCCTAGCCCTTCCCTGTCCCATTGTCGCCATAAGACCTATCTGTGTCGGTGCGACGTAAAGCAACTAGCAAAAAAAAAAAAATACATATGGCCTCAACTGGCCTTTCATGATCTAATATCGAATAGATACTCAAACAAAATTACATCAACTTCTTACATTGCATAATCGACCTGAGTTGGATATGAGCTGAATACGAGCTATCTATGGCCTGTATAATTTGCATATGAACAGGTTTTTTAAGCACTTATGAGCACTTATGATCACTGTGTTGTACACATGGATTCTGTAGGTAAATTACTTTTTTTATTATTTCTTTAGATCACCTGAACAAACCTGCCTAACATTGACATATTAACATTTTACACGCTCACTTTTCACCCTATCGCGTCTGCATAATTCGCAGATATTTTACCACAGTTATCAAGGAGGCGTCTCCGAAAACCGTAAAAGAGAAGTTAGTGGGACGTAAAACAAATAACATTATTATCAGTTATCAAGGAAATGCCTTAGTCTAAGGTTTCACATTTGCAGTCTTATCTATTTACACTTTACAGAGGTCTGTTCAGTGATTGTGATTTAATTATTCATTTGCAATTTGCTTGGATACCGAAAGTGAAATGTTGTTTTAAAAATAGTAACCAAGCTTCCTTCCTTCCGCAAGGTTACTGACCTCATATTTACGTTACAGTGTAGGTTAATCCTGCCACTTTGACCATAAAACAAACTAAATGAAACGAGAAAGAATCAGCTAAGCACCTTTTACCCTAATTATACCTTCTAAACACACTTCCGAAAGAGAAGACATCCTAAAGCACGCCTTATGCAACTATCAGTGATGGGAAAAATACAAGAAATAAGTAATCGGGATGAATTACAGTTACTTGAGAAATATTGCACTAAATTTTCAACAGGTAGTCGGTAAAACTATAACGTACAATTACTTCATAGGAACTCGCTGACATTGTTTCGCATGGGACTGTAATGTTAGACTAAACAGGATATCTTGATATTTTCATAATGATTTTCTCCCAATAATTTTGATGTTAGTGACTTTTACTACATTTTAAATAATTTTCCATTTCTTCTTCTTCTTTATCTGTGCACGCTCCAGGGTCGGTTTTTCCCTCGGACTCAGTGAGGTATCCCACCTCTACCGCCTCAAGGGCAGTGTCCTAGTTCTTCAGACTCTGGGTCGGGGGATACAATTGGGGAGGATGACCAGTACCCCGCCAAGGCGGCCTCACCTACTATGCTGAATAGGGGCCTTGCGGGGGGGATGGAAAGATTGGAAGGAATAGACAAGGAAGAGGGAAGGAAACGGCCGTGGCCTTAAGTTAGGCACTAACCCGGCATTTGCCTGGAGGAAAAGTGGGAAACCACGGAAAACCACTTCGAGGATGGCTGAGGTGGGAATCGAACACACCTCTACTCAGTTGACCTCCCGAGGCTGCGTGGACCCCCTTCCAGACCTCAGACCACTTTTCAAATTTCGTGGCAGAGCCGGGAATCGAACCCGGGCCCCGGGGGTGGCAACTAATCACACTAACCACTACACCACAGAGGCAGACTTTTGCCAATTACTTTACAAAATAATTCCCTCTTTAAATTTTCATCGCTAAACCAAAGTAAATCTTTGCATTTGCTGAAAGGGCACTCTACAGGGGCACTTGAGGGAATACCTGTGTGTAATCCCCAGCAGTGATGGATGTGTTATGTACTCAGATATCATTGGAAGTACCGTCGGCTCCATGGCTAAATGGTTAGTAAGCTGGTCTTCGGTCCAAGGAGTACCGGGTTCGATTTCCAACCGGGCCGGGTATTTTAACTTTCATTGGTTAATTCCATTGATTCGGAGACTGGGTGTGTGTGTGCCGTCTTCAGCATTAGAATTCATCACAGGTAGGGTCCCATACTCACAGACGCGTAGGTCACCTATCACACGACATTATTATTATTATTATTATTATTATTATTATTATTATTATTATTATTATTATTATTATTATTATTTGAAGCACTAGAGAGGCAAGAAAGTTTATGCTCCTCGTGTGTCAATTTCGACGTTCCGTTTTACTCTTGTAGATGGCAGAGAATCCTGAGCTTAGTTGGACGATCTATGGCTGAGTTTTAATTCATTTTCCCGGGTAAGCACTAAATGTGCCACCGGAGATCTTCCACATGCCTTTTTTTTAAATTTCGTGTGGATATTGTCAGCCCTGTACAGCCCTTGTGAGGCAGACCCTCCGACTAGGGTGGGCAGCATCAGCCGTGTGGAGAAGCTGTATGTTACTGTATTGAAGGATAGTTTTATGTGTGGTGTATAAGTTGCAGAAATGTTGGGGACAGCAAAAGGACACGTTCCCCGAGCCAAGAGAATTAACCATTTAAGGTTAAATCTCCGATCCAGCCGAGAATCGAATCCGGGCTCTCTGAACCGAAAGCAACCAGTCAAGGAGCCAGATTTGGCATGCTGAGACTGTACGGCATGGATGCCGTTTGGATTTTATTCGACTCTTTAAAAATGTGAATTTCTCTGGTAGGTTTGAACCCAAGATCTAGAATCTGGATCCGACACTATACTATTTTTGTCCAAGTAATTTCAGGTTGCTCGTTCTCAAATGGTTTTTTGGCGACGATGGGATAGGAAAGGACTAGGACTGGGAAGGAGGTGCCAATGAATAACTGAGATTTTCCTGGCATTAAAATGGGAGACCATGGAAATTCCTCTTCAGGGATGCCGATGGCGGGGTTCAAACCCACCTTTCCCTTTATGCAAGCTTACAGCAACGCGGTGCATTCCAGACAGCCAACTCGCTCGGTGACTCCAGTCATCATAATAATAGCTCCAATCCTCTATTAGAATAAAAATCATATTACGAGCAATACAAATGCTCGCGAGTCATATTCATTGTGCTCTGTAACAGAATGAGTATCCTACAGCAAAGGAAAATGTCAAGAATAAAATATAGGCCTATATCACACCGAAGAGAAAATATAGTATACGTACCATAATTGTGTATATGTAGTATTTTAATGAAATAACAAAAATGTTGGAGAAGATAGTAACATGGATAACTCAGTCTCAGCACTGTAGTTGAATGCTAATCCAATCTCGTCGCCGTGTGATGTATTCAGTTCACGTAGAGGTGTTATATCAGAATATCGGTGTCTGCTTCGCTCTTAGGAGACACAAACACAAGCAATCTGAGCCGTAAGACTGCGACAGAGTGGCTTAACTTATGTCATTCCGGGAGAATTATTAGATTCGCTCTGAGATATATAGATTGCAGCAATACATAGACAGTGCTGCATTTGGTAGGTGTATGTATGAAAGGGATGAAATTCTAAAATCTCTCCCATTTATTGCATGCAGCCATATAATGTAGAGGTCTCCTGCCTGGAGGCCCCGTGTTCGATTCCTAGTCACTCTAAGTATTTTAATTCTGGACTGAGGATGGAATTAGGTTCATTCAGCCTCTTGAGACCACTGAAGAGCTGTCTGTGATACGAAAGGCAGTGAACCCTGTCATAATACGGCTTAGGTTGTTGTTTCACCGACCACGTAGAACTCCAGTATATGAAGGTTATTAATTTTCGCGGTCTAAGGCCCTTGTATCTTTTCTTAATGTTACCGTAAATAATTGTAATATCATAATGGCGTGTGGCCTCTGAAGAGGCCTGTTACAGGTCTTTCAAGTTGATGCCGTATAGGCGACCTGCGCATCTATGTGGATGGGGCCCTGCCTATAATGAATTCTAGTAATGAAGTCATCTTCGAGGTGAGAAAATCAAAATTTATAGAGCGATCGACTTCAAGCATTCTAATAGCGCCCAATGTTGCTTACCTAGAGTTGTCTTTGCTGATTAGATAAGCTCGACAGTGCAAGGCTTCTTGAGAGTGAAGTTTGAAATATCCCCCCCCCCCCTCACCTGTCCGGCTCCATGGCTTATTAGTTACCGTGCTGGCATTTGATCACAGGGGTCGCGGGTTCGATTATCGGCGGGGTCGGAAATGTTAACCATCACTGGCTAATTTCCCTGGCACGGGGGCTAGATGTATGTGTTGTCTTCATCATCATTTCATCCTCATCACGACGCGCAGGTCGCCTACGGGTGTCAAATCAAAAGACCTGCATCTGGCGAGCCGAACCCGTCCCTGGGATCTCCCGGCACTAAAAGCCTTACGCCATTTCATTTTCATTTCCCCCGGCCTCTAAATAACTGTATTCTTAGTCTTATTTATGACTAGCAGTTACCCACGACTTCGCTGGCGTGGATTTCGTAATTTGATAAAAGTAATCGTTCCTCGGGACTGTACTAAGACATTATCTGAAAAATCTCTAAAGCATAAAACATCGCTGAAAAACTGTGTTTCATTTACCCCAGAAACTCTCTGTAAGTCACGTTTGTGTTATTCCCTTTTGGGGCTAAGATGACCGTGCGACATAAAACTGTACACATGAGTCTTCTCTCAAGTCGAAAAAAGAGGTTTCTTTATTTTTAAAGGAGATTCCAAATACGTATTTCCACGTCTGTAACATCTTCAGTTTCTGAGATATAAGTATCCTCATAAAAAAATCAACTTCTTCACTTCTTTCCACGCACCTAAGGTGGAATTTCCGAAAACAAAAATTGCGTGTTTCTTTATTTTTAAAGGAGGTTCAAAATACCAACTTCCACGTCTGTAACATCTTCAGTTTCTGAGACATACGTATCCTCATAAAATGAATTCAACTCCTTCTTTACTTATTGTCACTTCCCTCCCCCCCCCCCCACAAGTCGATTTTCCGAAAACAAAAATGGGCATTTCTTTATTTTTAATGGAGATTCCAAATACCCATTTTCATGTCTGTAACATCTTTATTTTTGAGATATTTCTCATACACAGAATTTAACTCCTTTTTTTCAATTCATTCACACCCCTCCCTAAGTGCATTTTCCGAAATCAAAATAATACGTGTTTCTTTACTTTGAAAGAAGATTTCAAATAAAAAAATCATGTCTGTAACATCTTCAGTTGTTGAAATATCAGTATCCTAATAAAAATAATTCAACCTATTTTTACAACCCCGCCCCTCATTGCCCATTAAGTTCACCCCCCCCCCAAAAAAATGCGTGTTTCGTTATATTTAAAGGAGACTCAAAACACAAATTTTCACGCATGTTACCTTCAATTTTTGAGACATACGTATCCACATATAAAGAAATTAATTTTCTTCACTTCCTTTCACCCTCCCCTTAACTGAATTTTCCGAAAACAAAATATACGTGGTTTTTTTATTTATATAGGACCTTCAAATACGAATTCCAAGTACCAATTATCACGACTTAACATCTTCAGCGTTTGAGATATATGTATCATGAAGGAAAGAATTCAACTCCTGTTTCTTTGGTGGGGTGATAGTTGATTTTTCCCCAAAATGTGCTTTTTAAGGATATTCCAGATACCAAATTTTACTTCTGTAACATATTCGGTTTGTAGATATAAGTATCCTCATAAAAATAAAAATAAAAATAATTCAACTAATGTTTAAATTATTTCAGTCCCTTTAAGTGGATTTTCAAAAAACAAAAGAATACGTATTACTTTATTTTGAAAGGAGATTTCAAATACCAATTTTCACGTCTGCATCATCTTTAGTTTAGTTTTTGAGATATAAGAATCCTCATGCAAAAAATTCAACTAATATTTCAATTCTTTCATCCCCCCGCCCCAAGTGGATTTTCCGAAACCAAAACAAGACGTATTTCTTTATGTATAAAGGAGACTCCATACACTTATTTTCACGTCTGTAATATCTTCAGTTGTTGAAATATCTGTATCCTAATAAACATAATTCAACCCCATTTTCACAACGCCGACCGTCTTTGCGCATTAAGTTCATCCCCACCCCACCCCCACCCCCGCGCCAAAATGCGTGTTTCGTTATATTTAAAGGGGACTGAAAATAGCAATTTTCACGTCTGTTACCTTCAATTTTTGAGATATACGTCACATATAAAGAAATCCATTTTCTTCACTTCCTAAAGACTCTAAAGACTAAGCCTTGTTCCTCCAATCACGGAATTCTGTCTTGAGCTTTTCTGAAAAAAATGCGTGTTTCTTTATTTTGAAAAGAGGTTAAATATACCAGTTCCACATCTGTAATATGTTAAGTTTTTGATATATATACTGTAGATATGCTTATTTAAAAATCCATCCCAACCCCCTTTCAGTCTCTTTTACCCCCCTCCCCTCCTCAAGTGTTTTTTCCATAATACATGTTTATTTATTTTCAAAAGATAAAAAATACCATTTCACATCTGTAACATGTTAAGTTTTTGTGATATACTGTAGATATGCTCGTTTCAAATATTCACCCTCTTTTTCAGTTCCCCTTAAGTGGATTTTCCTAAAACAAATTATCTGTGCTTCTTTACTTTTACAGGAGATTACAAGTACCAATCTTCATGTATGTAACATGTTACGTTTCTGAGATATGTTGTAGATATAGTCTTTTTTAATTCACCCCCTTTGTCACGCTCGTTCAGCCCCCATTAATTAGGTTTTCCAAAAACAAGAAAATAAATGTTTCTTTATTTTTGAAGAACATTCCAAATACCTACCAATGTTTACGTCTGTAAACTCCTAAGTTTTTGGGATATACTCATTTAAATAATCCACCCTCCTTTTCACCTCCTTAGCGACGGAGGATACAAAAACCTTCCCTTAATAAGCACCTACTCTCTAATATAAATGTATTCCCAAAATTTCGTTTCTCTTTGTCCAGTAGTGTTGGCTCGGCGATGATGAATCAGTCAGTCAGTCAGTCACTCAGTCAGTCAGTCAGTCAGTCAGGACATGTTGTTTTATATACAGAGATTTTCTACACTTGTTGGTCCTTTTCTTATTTCTTGCTTTATCATTTTCAAGAACTATTCACAGGATTTTAATGGGACCAGGCAGCTACTTTCTCCATTTTAAGGCAAAATATTAATAATGACTTTTAATATTCATTCGTTCGTTCTCTAAAGTCTAAGCCTTGTTGCTCCAATCACGGAGTTCTGTCTTGAGCAATTGGCTTTATTTCTAAATAAGACGCACAGATCAATCCGGTGGACGAGATTTTAAAATAAGACTATTTTTGTCATCCTCTTCCCCGCTTGCTTACAACTGTTACTCAGACGTGTTACAAAAGTCGTCTTGTCTAAAAATATGACCCGAGCGTTTTTCCTGCCTTCTTTCACTCTCTTTAATGACAATGTTTTCGAAGCTGGGTGTTATTTTTCTCTGTGTGCAACTTTTCGTCTCATTAAAATTCGAATAAACATTTCCAGCTAACTATGGATCCTAGCGGAGGCGATAAAGTTGTGCTTAGTTCACCCAGAAGGAGGAGGGTTCGATTACCCGCCAGGAATTCGAAACATTTAAGAAACAAAATTTCAACTTCTGAAGAAGCTCATGGCCCTGAAGTTCACCTAGCATGCAAAAATGAATACCGGGCAAAGACGACCAGGCATACTTACTACCGAGGTTACAGATGGTTGAAGCATTTACCTTCCACTCCTCCAAGGTCCTTCATGGCCTGTACAGAGATGGCTTTGTTTGTTTGTTTTCTTTTTCAGTTAATGAAGGTTCTGATGCAATTCATCCAAATTTGCCAGAATACGATGTTCATGACGATCATGTGGTCCTGTGATCTCGACACATTTTTTTCATATACCGTTCTCCTGATTTTTTAAACAAGGGTTGTGCTAGAAAGTATTATATATTAATGACCATTAATTCAAAGAACATCAAGGAAGTAATGTCAATCGCTGACTACAAAATCCTACTCTACTTCTTTTACATGCTAAGCACGTCCCGGCCAACGCGGTGGTTGCTCTCAAGTGATGTAATTGTGTTTGAAGTTCAGGGTGTGGTCCTAGTCACGATCGAAGATGAATCACCTCACCTTCTATATATGCACGGTATCCTTACATCGTCAGAAAATGAGTACCCATTGGGCGTAATCACGTTTAAACAATGTCCAAGAGGTCAGTTGTTTTATTCTAGAAAAATATATTTATTTTCAAATCAGAAATACAGTGACTCACGGAACAGTATATCAGACAAAAGACTTCTATCTATTAATGCTTCTGGAGATTTTCGAAAAAATTATAAGAAGCAGTACGAAAAGGTTTACAATTTAATTCTTCCTTAATCCATTTACCCTCCTGGTTGGTTGTTCCGTCGGACTGAGGGAGGGATCCCACCTCTAACGCTCCAAGGGTAGTGTCCTGGAGCGTGAGACTTTGGGTCGGGGATACAACTGGGAAGTGGGACCAGTACCTCACCCAGGTGGCCTCACCTGCTATGCTGAACAGGGGCCTTGTTGGGGAATGGGAAGATTGGAAGGGATAGACAAGGAAGAGGGAAGGAAGCGGTATTAAATTAGATACCATCCCGGCATTTGCCTAGAGAACAAATGGGAAACCACGGAAAAACACTTCGAGGATGGCTGAGGTGGAAATCGAACCTCCCTCTACTCAGTTGACCTCCCGAGGCTGAATGGACCCCGTTCAAACCCTCGTACCACTTTTCAAATTTCGTGACAGAGCCGGGAATCGAACTCGGGCCTCGGGGGGGGGCAGCTAATCACACTAACCACTACACCACAAAGGAGGACAAATGTTTACATACAAAATGTTCCCATCATCCTCTACGTTATGTTTACTGATGCAGGACCAGGGATAACTAAATTCTTGGTTTCTTTGTTATATTTGCAAACTGATTTATCTATTTACCATTCTCAACAAAAATAGCCTACTGTTTGTACATTTATTTTCAGTATAAAACGTTCAACATTCAGTCTACAAGTCTCTGTGGATTAATAAGCGCCTCCACAACCCTTTGTTTCCAAGCAGTTCAGTGACCTCGTTTAATTCCACATCTATAAAGTTTACTTTTTAAATGATTAAAAACTAGCCATCGACCACCTTAGTCTCCCTCTGTTTCTCTTACCTTCCATTGCCGAGTCCATTGTTCACCACCGAAACCCGTTTATGTGTATAGCTTCATCATCGAGCGTTATCTTCTCAAAAATTCCAATGTTTTTATAACAGAGGAACTCACAACTTGCGAGTTCTATTCCAGTGATAGAAATTGACGTCTTGCAATAAATATTTTTTATATATATTTTAGGACATGAATTAAAAAATGGAAACTTAAGTCCAACTGTAAGATATCTTATATGTGTTCGAAAAAAGAAGCAAATACTGGTTGTAAAGCAGTAAGCTTACATCCTGGAAATTGTTGGTTCGATTCCTCCGTCAGCAATTCTAAAGATAGTTTTTGGTTTCCAGTGTTCCTACCAGGCAAATCCCAAGGCTAATTAACTGAAAGCAAATACAGTAGAGACAATACGCAACACTCAGCGAGATAACGAGGGGCAGCTATTAGAGCTCTCTCTAGCGGATTGACCTGAGAACTACGGGTTCTGTCATAAGAGCACGTGTATTTGTATGTGAAGTTCTTGGTGTTATTTATGCGTTTTCAGTGAGTTGCCATAATTAAATAGTAGCGTGTGTCATTCCTTGATATCTTCTCTGAACATGAGGGGATAGGTATGTGCTGTGTTTGGCTGCAGTAACTATGAAGTAGAGAAGAATGCGCGATCTTTCTTCCGTTTGCCTCGTGACTGAAAATGTAAGTAATATTGTGTTTGCATATATATTCTTCTGACTTGCTCGACCCATATTTTAACTGGCTTAAAATATAATACGCATATTTTATTGTATAGTGCAGCAGTTAACCTTCAATACCAATGTGTTGTTGTAGGTGTGATCTGTGGGTTTGATTTAATTCAGGAAAATACATGTACATATACATATACATATACATATGTTCCAAGTTACCCTATTTGGAATGCCGCAATGCGTTGTCAAGCTCTGAAGGAAATATGGGTGATTTAAGAAATGTACATATTTTGTTGAAACAATAGGATGATGCAAATTTGCCTAACCCTAATGCAATGGCATTATTGTAAGTACATCTTATAGGGAAATTTTGAATGTTTTTGAGGCTACATTTATAGATTTTCTTTCTGTTAGTAGGCTTCAAGTTAAAAGGAAAATTGTCCAGCTCTTAAATGTAAATTCATTGAATCATGTGTGTAAGGATATCTTTGTTGACAAGTGTTTTAATATGATGATACAAAGCATGTAAATGAGAAAAAAGAACAATCTAGCCGTAAACGTCCAGACAGGAATTCTAAAGCTAAAGAAGTAATGCATAAATGAAAGGAATCCCTTTGACAGCAGTCCATTTCACATCTTGATTATACGTCTAATTTCAGTCTTTAAATAATAACGTATTAAAAAATTCTTCATTCATTTATCCAGATTGCTTCAGCAACTTTGAAGTTAATATCTTAGTAACACTTTCTTTCTAGACGTAATTTATTTAATCCATTTCCGTATATATATTTCCACTGGTATTTGAATTTAGCGCGAATCTTCAGGTCAAGCCACTAGGAGCGCCACTTGTGACTTGTCTCCCATTTTAACAAGGCTAAATCCGGAAGTGTCGTGTATTGTCTCTACTGTATTTGCTATAAAGCATGACCGTTATTTTTTTCGGTCCTGGTCCTCTTCCACAGTACCCGAAGTTCTTCAAATGTCAATGAGACGTTAAAAAAGACGACTGACTACATACATACATACATACATACATACATACATACATACATACATATATTTACAACTAAAAACTGTATTGTGATCACGATAAAACAAAGCTAGTGTGTAAACAGTGCACATATGAAATTATTACTATTGTTACTTATGATTGTTATCAGACGCCGAAGTGACGGATTTTTTCCACAAGAGTTATTTAGCATACGGAATCCAACATTCATTTAACAAAATTAAATGACATGGACCACTACGGGAATCGAACCTGCTTTCATGGGAACATATATCCAACGTCCAACCGACTGTAGTACTAAGGTCAGACAAGGGATACGAATCCAGTAGATTCTAGACATCTTGTGATATCTGGGACTTGCTCACTAATAGGGAGCTTTTGTACGGTAATCTGGAGTTAAAAGGTCATGTCATGAATGTGGCTTACTGATTAGAATGAATGAAGATAGTAGTAGTTATCTAGAAATGAAGAGGTTATCATGGGTTACAATTGTATCACACTATTTTTTTTTTGCTAGTGGCTTTACGTCGCACCGACACAGATAGGTCTTATGGCGACGATGCGATAGGAAAGGCCTAGGATTTGGAAGGAAGCAGCCGTGGCCTTAATTAAGGTACACCGAGCTCGATAGCTGCAGTCGCTTAAGTGCGGCAAGTAACCAGTATTCTGGAGATAGTAGGTTCGAACCCCACTGTCGGCAGCCCTGAAGATGGTTTTCCGTGGTTTCCCATTTTCACACCAGGCAAATGCTGGGGCTGTACCTTAATTAAGGCCATTTCCTGTCCCGTCGTCGCCATAAGACATATCTGTGTCGGTGCGACGTGAAGCCAATAGCAAAAAAAAATTAAGGTACAGCCCACGCATTTTCCTGGTATAAAAATGGGAAACCACGGAAAACCATCTTCAGGGTGACCGACAGTGGGATTTGAACCCAATATCTCCCGGATGCAAGCTTACAGTCGCACGCCTCTAACCGCACGGCCAACTCGCCCGGTATCAAGAACAACGCCAATATTAGGACTCTAAAGCAAAACCTCTATTAGCCTGAAACTGAACTGACCTTAATTAACATAAAATCAGTTCGTTGACAATTTCTTCTTCTTCTTCTTCTTCTTCTTCTTCTTCTTCGCTCATGCCCTGTATCAGGTTTCCCTGATGTTGGCTACTAATTTGATAAGTTAACATCTGTTCACAGGTGTTCAAAAAATCCGTCCTGCTGCCCAAACTCCTGACCAGTCCTTGATTTTCACCAGCCACGATATTCAGAGAGATGCATTGTCTGATGTTTGTAACTAAGAGTGTAGTATCTGTAACTCGTGCCGTACCTACAAGCTGCCACTACTTCTCGTCAGACGCAGATAGTAGATACACAAACTAATACTGCCGAAACCTAAAGTGATAGATTAAATCAGGGCCTCTCAGAGTGCATGCACCGGTGCATTGCGCGGCGCAAGGTGTAAAATACGACTTTGCTAGGTTCACCAGAGGGCAGACACCCACTCCTGGATTTTAAGCAATAGCTCTCTCTCTCTCTCTCTCTCTCTCTCTCTCTCTCTCTCTCTCTCTCTTTCTCTTACCCTAAGCCTGTCTTGCCCGCTCCGCCTATCTCCCCCTTCCTCACTTGTTCTGCAGCGCTCTACCATCGGAACAGAGTTGAGCTTAATTTAGCCGAGTCACCCAGAGACAAAACGCTGGTCCGAGCCGAGCCGACTCGGGCCGATGCACAGAACCTCTGCACCTCGATTTGCACGCGTGACATTTCGGCCATTTGAAAGGACCTGGATTAAACGATCAGATGAACCGTTTCGGGATTCCATGTCTTTGAGTTTCAGCATTCACATTCTAAACATGTCGCCTTCCATTTCTTACTATTAAATTTTATTTGTTAAACACTGAAATTAATTAACAGCCAAAACCGTTCAGCCATTTTGAGTAAAAAACTAGAATGGAATATTTCTTAGAGAAGCAATGGCCTTTACATACCACCGATCCCAACCGCATCGAGGCATTGGAAATGTGGTGCTATCAACATGTATTTTGCATTCCGTGGATGGCACACAGAATTAACGCATCCGTTCTCGAAAAATCCGACCGCAACAAATATTGTCAACCCTGATACACAAGAGAATGAAATGAAATCAATAAAATCAGTCGCCACTGATCTGGATTTAGAGCAGTCGCCCAGGCGCCAGATTCCTTATCAGTTGTTTATCTAGTCTCTGTTTTAAAAAAAATCAAAAAATTTGGTAAATTATTCCAATTTCTAAATTCCCTTCCTATAAACGAATATTTGCCCCATTTCGTCCCCTTGAATTCCAATTTGATCTTCACACTGTGATCTCTCCTACTTTTAAAAACATCACTCAAACGTATTCGTCTACTAATGTCATTCGACGCCATCTCTCCACTGACAGCCCGGAACATATAATTTAGCCTAGCAGATCGTCTCCTTTCTCCCAAGCCTTCCCAGCCCAAAGTTTGCAATATTTTCGTAACGCAACTATTTTGTCGGAAATCACCCAGAAAAAATCGAGCTGTTTTTCTTTGGATTCTTTCCAGTTCTCGAATCAGGTAATCCTGATGAGGGTCTTATACACTGGAACCATACTATAGTTGGGTTTTTACCAGAGACTTATATGCCCTCTTCTTTACATCCTACTAAAACCCCCAAATACCCTCATATCCAGACATCGGATTTTTAGACAGTAATAGGTTAGATTGCAAACTAATTTGATTAGTAGGAAGTGTCGTGCAACCCGTTCTTCCACAATGTAGCAAGAGTAACATAAATTCTAGGAGTTGTATAGGTGTACCCCTAATATCTATGCAAATCTCATAGCATAACCATTGTACAAAGTGGAGTATATTTGTTGCTCGCTTAAGTAAGTTTGCATTCTAACCTATCAGTGCCTAAAAATACGGACTCTGCTCAATAACCATGGAAGCAGAACTGTTCCCTTTGTTTACAGTTCCATATATGATTCCCCCAGTGAAGATCTTCCCTTGTATTAACACCTAGGTACTTACAGTGATCCCCATTCCTTATGCTCTTTGGGCATATCGCTCGCAGTCCGCGCATAGAAAAGCTGAAGGTCCAGAGGAAATCCAGCACGAAGCGACGACGTGGCAGGCCGTTTGACTGACCTCGTAGAAAAACTGTTCATACCCAGCCTGGAGCAAGCAACCGGGCTGGCTGAACACCGTAGTCGATGGCGAGGAGCGGTACGACATGCACTACGTACCATAATCGAAACATTACAGCCACCATACGCCTGTAAAGACATTTGGAATAGAGACTATCAGAATAGTGTGGGTAGGGGTGATGGAGCTTTTCTTCAGCCAAACCCAGGATATTCGAACCATTTTTCTTTACACCGACATTTCTATCAAATCAAATGCATACAGTGGGTTGAAGGACTATAAAGTGATAGGATTAATTATAGGAGCTCGAGGGACTATTCCTCGATTCATTGTGAATTTTTGGAAGCAGTTTTATTTAGAGGTTACGGATCTACAAACTATGTCTTTGTTAGCTTTACGAGGTTCCATTTCATCACTGATAAATCATTCCTACATGTTATCTCTTATATTTTAAAGACATTATGAGAATAATGTAATCAAAAACATTATTGTAAACCAAAATTAACATTTCATTTGCTTCGTTATGCTTTGTCCATTGTGGCAACCTTCTACAGAGGGAAATTTTGTAAATAATAATAATAATAATAATAATAATAATAATAATAATAATAATAATAATAATAATAATAATAATAATAATAATAATAATAATAATAATAATCTTAATAATAATAATAATAATAATAATAATAATCAAACATAAAAATCACTTTATTTACAAACGAGGTGTCTACCGAGGTGGCAAATGTTAGACAAAAATACACTATTATCAAGCACTAAATTTTAAATGTCCTAAAATACAATTTACCTTAACAATTGTTCTACTAAACACACAGCTCATCCTTAATAAATTTATATTATTTACAAAATTCTACTCATAATATCTTACATACATAATCAACTCATATACAGCATGTAGAATCACTTCAAATAATACTATACAACTGCTAGAAGATCACATTACCTTACATTGCTTTTTTAACCCATTTTTACCCATTTTGGTTCAAATACAAGTAGCCGACTAATGTGATCAAATCTGAGTGTCCATGTGTCTGCTCCACTAAAAGCACTGGCCACCCGTAGCACTTAACCATTCCACTGCGCACTTTGAAGTTGACGTTGTCAGTGGTAAGAAGTGACCAGATCCTATGAAATTGAGACCGGACTACAACAATTTCCAAATCTCAGTTCGCACAGAAAGCCTGCATTTCAGTCAGATGGAGAGTGAGAGGCTTTCTTTTTGTGTGCAATAAATCGCTGTGACATGGAGAGCCAATACTCTGTGAAGAATGAAATGATTATTCACCGCTGCCGCATCAAAGGTGTTTGGAGAGCAATCCAACAGAACGCACAACGTTTAGACCTATTAGCACTTTGTAACTGGAGATCCAGCATTGCAGCGAGCCTAAATAATTTAACATAGCTGTGGGTTAGCTGCTCTCTCACACGATACCAGAACGGCTTCGTCTCTCTAATTACATCATTCATTGTAGAGCCTAATGGCCACTACTTCCATGCACGGTACTTACTAGCTTCTGTCTGCCAGCAAATACTAATCTCATATTCGCTAATGACTAGTTACTGAGATCGAAATACAGATTTAGGCCAGTATTCACCAATGTCAGTTACTTTTGCTGTTATCTTAGATTTCCAAACCTCGGATAACGTTATTATCTCGAATAATGCTCACTTCTGTATTCACCACAGAATGTATTATCTCGGTTTACCAAAACTAAGTTTTCGTTTCAGTCTGGGTTTGAACAGTTTTTTTCTTCATACCGAAACCAAATGACTACGTGCTGCCACCGCTATCGAAATGTAAACAAGTTTTAGATTCGATTAGGGGTTTGCAAATAATTTGCATAAATTATGTCGGCCATTGAGCAGATTTTTTTTCTACAGTATTTGCTTTACGTCCCACCGACACAGATAGATCTTATGGTGACGATGGGATAGGAAGGGCCTAGGAACTGGAAGGAAGTGGCCGTAGCCTTAATTAAGGTACACCCCCGCATTTGCCTCGTGTGAAAATGGGAAACCACGGAAAAACATCTTCAGGGCTGCCGACAGTGGGACTCGAAACCACTATCTCCCGGATGCAAGCTCACAGCCGCGCAGCAGAAACGAAGAAAGAAGCCTAAAATGATTTTCCAAGAGAGTGAATTATTGTTATTGAATTTGGTGGCAGAGAGCATTAACAACAATAGAAAATAAGAAAACAAATTTTAGCCTACACTTTGTATATTTCCCTCAAGAAATAAGGCAGTATTCCTTAATTCTTCATTTAAAAGTCACCCAATCGTGTACCGTACAAGATATAATCGAGAATTCATCTTAGGCCTACCTATGTGTTGGGAATTCCAGGTTATGTTCGATCATGGATAACACTGACAGTATCGAAGCTTTAGATAACCTAGTATATGTCTGAAAATCAGTGTCGTCGTAATCCTCGAAATATATGTCGCACGTTTTTTTATTCGCCTAGGACGTTTATTATTTGCATAATCTTGATCATACTACTCGTCGCTGTGACTTTCTGTAGCATTGTAGATATTCCAGTCGTCTACGAGCAGTCATTTTGGAATTCTATTATCTTAGATTTCCCATTTTACCGTCCAACCAATCTCCGGCAAAATTTTAAACCGAGATAATACCCGTTATCTAAGATAATGTTGTTGGTGAATGCAAACTTAACTGTTATCTCGGTTTACGTAGCATTAGAGATTTTACTCGCGTTGGTGAATGTCTGTCTGTCTGTCTGTCTGTCTGTCTGTCTGTCTGTCTGTCTGTCTGTCTGTCTGTCTGTCTGTCTGTCTGTCTGTCTGTCTGTCTGTCTGTCTGTCTGTCTGTTAGGTCATCAGCCCAGAGGCTGGTTGGATCCTCAAATAGCACCACCAAAGGTTATGCGGTTATAAGGAAACCCCAAAAACCAATGGCAGCACCAAAATGAGGCGTACTAGGCAAGATGAGGAGTGAGGTAGTTTGCCATTGCTTTCCTCACTGGGTCAGAAAGTACTATTGCAGCACGACTGACCCTATGAGCAGTACCTTTCATGACACTCAGACGCACTCGTCATGCTCTGAATGTCAGTACTCAGCACTACCCGTATCCCAGCAGCTTCCATATTGTCACAACCATGGATGAGACTGGGACTTCATGGAAGCTACACTTTACTCCGGCCTGTGCCAAGAGATGGATGCAAAAGTACTGTATCCATCAAGAAATGACAGCAGGCAGCCGTTGGTGAATACGAGCCTTAAACTCAAAAATCTTTGTTGGTGGTAGACTACTTGCTTTAGAATTTTAATGTTGAAAACCTTTCTTAGCAGACAAAGTCTCCATACTACCAAAAACGTAAAATGGAGCAATTTCCTCCATTGTGCCGAAAGTTGAAGGGCTAATGGCCAGGAATGGTTTCAAATTGTAAGTCTTGGAGAGCTCTATCAAACTAAAGAAATCAAATTTTAAGAATCCCTTCTGGTCTATATGCAGTTCCAGAAAAATAGCCTAAAATCGCTTGTTTCTTTACTCGTTTTCTTTTTTTATTCAAAACTTACCAAAATTAACTTATTTACATAAAATTATCCTTGTAATGTGTTCCAAGGTTCAATACCCTCAGGTGTAAATGAAATGAAATGGCGTATGGCTTTTAGTGCCGGGAGTGTCCGAGGACATGTTCGGCTTGCCAGGTGCAAGTCTTTTGATTTGACACCCGTAGGCGACCTGCGCGTCATGATGAGGATGAAATGATGATGAAGACGATACATACGCCCAGCCCCCGTGCCAGCGAAATTAACCAATGATGGTTAAAATTCCCGACCCTGCCGGGAATCGAACCCGGGACCCCTGTGACCAAAGGCCAGCACGCTAACCATTTAGCCATGGAGCCGGACACCCTCAGGTGTTTTTTGATTTTTTTGAAAAATGACCACAACGAAAGTAGTTATAAGGGCTTAAGTGAAACTCTGCATTGACTTACATTAGTGCTCGTAGTGGCAAAAAAAATATGCTAAACTGCTAATCAAAAAGACCGGATACGGATCATTAAGAAAATTTTTAATAATAAATAAGGAATATATTATCATACTTTATTATATTTTCTTTACCTAAAATTCGTAGCTCATATCCCTAGGATGTTTTCAACACTGAGTTGCTTTTCTGAAGTGTTAGAACTGTGGATTTTTGTTTTGCTTTTTCGGTTTTAATTCTCTTACAATTTCAGGCAAGTTTTTAATATTATCGAGCAAGTTGACTGCACGGTTCGCGACCCGTAGATGTGAGCTTGCTTTCGGGAGACGATCCGTTCGAAACTCGACCGTTGGCAGCATTGAATATGGTTTTTTCCGTCGTTTCCGTTTTCACACTAGGCAAATGCCATTCTATTGCGCACCTTGAAGTTGAGGTTGTCATTGCTAAGGAGTGACCAAATTCTACGGAATGTAGACCGAACTAAAAAAATATATATAAATATATAATTATATTTCCAAATCTCAGTTTTGCATAAAATGCTTGCACTGTATTTAAATAAGGCCACGGCCGCTACCTTCTCAGTTCTAGCCCTTTTCCATTCTTGCATCGCCTAAAACCTTCTATGTGCTAGTGTGACGTTAAACCACTAGCAAAATAAAATTCGGCATTCATTTCTCTAGACTAAAACAATAGTTTCCGATTTTTTTATTTTTTTTATAATTTGCTTCACGTCGCACCGACACAGATAGGCCTTATGGCGACGATTGGATAGGAAAGACCTTGGAGTGGGAACGAAGTGGCCGTGGCTCCAGCGTTTGCGTGGTGTGAAAATGGGAAACCGCGGGAAACCATATTCAGGGCTGCCAACAGTGGGGTTCGAACCCACTATCTCCCGGATGCAAGCTCACAGCTGCGCGCCCTTAACCGCACGGCCAATTCGCCCGGTAATAATTTCATTAGCTGTACACAGGAAGAAATTTTAAATATTGAATCTGTAGTTACAAAATAATGAATCGGAAACTTTAGTCTTTTATAGGTTACATTTGTTTTCAAACTCTGCAAATTTATTACGGACACACATATTTGTAGACAAACTCTGAAAAATAAATTAATTACAGTTACATGTATTTTAATTGTCCAATACATACAAAAGAAAGAATACATCAAGGTAAAGTCATATTAGTTTCAACCCGCACTGAATACCGCTTTGAAAAACTATTTGTATATATTCCAGTCTGATTGTTCACTAGAGAAAAGAGCTCAGGTTTTACATGTTTTAACTCGGTACAGTGAATATAAACAAATTATCCTTGACTGAATGGTCAGCGTCGAGGCCTTCCTTTCAGACGGCCCCCGGTTCGATTTCCAACCGGGTCGGGGATTTTAACTGCGTCTGATTATTTTTTCTGGCTCGGAGACCGGGCGTTTATGTTTGTCCAAACATTCTCCTCTTCATATTCACACAACACACCTACACTACCAACTACCACGGAAACAGTAACAGTGATTACACCCCTCCGCATAGGGTTGACGTCAGGAAGGGCATCCAGCGATAAAACAGGACCAAATCCATATTTGCGGCACAGTTCACACCCGTGACCTCACAGGTGTTCAAAAAGAGTAAGAAGAAGGAAAAGAAGAATATAAACAGATTATAACTTTATAGATCTGAGATTGAGTTCACTATCTCTATTGTTGGTTGGTCAGTGTAGTTTCATGTTGTCAACATTCGTTATCTTGGTTAAACGAGTACTAGTTGCACGTCACGTGGCATTGCGGGAAGTGTCCCAATTGTTTTCTTGAGAAAACTGGTGCCCTTAAAATTCTTTCAAAACTCATTCGAGCTTATTCGTCTACTATCGCTTAGTCGAGCAGCACGTCTCCTTCTTCCTAGCCCAAAGTTTGCAACACTCCTCTTTTTGTCAGAAATCACATTCAAAGTGGCACAAGCTGTGTTTGAAAATCAGGAATAAATGAGAAAAGTAAAAGAGAATAAAGACGAAGTATAGATTAATTCTGACCAAAGAAATAAAATGTACAGCAACGGGAAAAAAGTAAATCAATATACCTCCTTCCCTAGCTACTGTATCATATCCCAAAACCACCTCAAACTCAGTTCTTATTAACAAGTTAGTACTGAGCATCATCACAATACTCTATATTCATACTGTGTATTCATAACCTTATGCTGACACACTGCATAGCCACGGGGCGGTCAATTACTCGAGTTTGTGTGCCGTAGAACAACAGTACTTAGGACAATTAGGCAATGGGAACTTATGCGTGTGAATAGCAATTTCATTAGAAGATGTCAGGAATGTTTGAATGCTGAAGGACACCGCTTTCAACAACCGCCTGTAAAAATGGTTAGTATTCATGATAAAGACTATTGTGTGCAATAAGTGTAATAATATCGGTAATAGAATACGAGGCAGATTCTGAATATACTGCTCGGAACATGCATGTTGTCTTCCGGCCCCGCTGAGAGTGGGACACACTGTAGTACGTCCATAGTTCAATGAGTCCCCCTTCACCTATATGAATGGCCCCCAGCTGTGTATACTCATCATCATATTAGTATACATTTATTCGTCAAACTAATATAAATATGTCTTTCGGAGCATCAACTGTGTCTTCTCAAGTGGCTGATTAGTCCAATTCTAGATCCACAGACTCTATTACAGTGATAGTAGTAGCAGAGATCGTAGTATTGTAAGATAGCACCATTTCTCGTTCTCGCTCGTTCTTTCCTGCTATTCCGTCTCTCAGATTCTAATCTTCTTCTATCCTATTCAAAATATTTAAACCATCATATACGATTTGTTGCTTTTTTTTTTCTTATCATTCGCTATAGTTTCCAGTTAACAGTGCCAATTTGACATATTTTCAGATTACATTTCAAAATACCCTTACATCGTCTTAGCTGTCCTCCATGATTAAAGAAGCCATTCTTTAGTTGGGAATTAATTATTTGCTTTGGGGGGTGTGTTTTTAGCATGCAAACGATATGTACAGACCATCGTAGTCAATTCCTGATTATCTCATAAGTATTAACAGCATTGTAGACATAAAGCGTTATTCTAACGCTTATATCAGTTCCGTTTCTCTACGGGGTCGGATATGAAGTGAGATGATTCTTCGCAGCGAGTTTTTACGACCGGATGCCTTTCCTGACCCCAATCTCATTAGAGGAGTTCATGATATGAAATGAATGACGTGATATATAATAGTAGGAGAGAGAGGGTGAAACCCGGTACCGGCGCATAGCCTACTCCTGTCGAATAGCACCAAGGGATCTGCTCAAGGCTTTACGTCCCCATCCGATGGACGAATCATCATCAACAGCGTCATATACCCTTACTCCTTTTGAATACTAGTGATTAGAAATTGTATACCACCACCTCTCATACGCTGCCGGTCAACATTCTGATGGTGAAAATGTCTTCAAATAACAGGACTCGAACCGGTTAACCACGGTGTCAGACTTCACGCCTTAGCGATCATGACCACCAGGCGGGTGACACAGATCAAAAGTACATCCGTCAAATTGTCATTCCATAAACGACATTCGATGAACTTGGAAAGATTTTAAATCTATAGAAGAAATCCTGGAAACAACTTACCTTATGCTAGCAAAGTGAATGTGATTTTGGTGATTTATACTGATATAAACAGAGAATGCAATAGCTGAATGGCATAATCACTGGCTTCTCACCGAGGGGGCCGTAGTTCGAATTCCGAATACATGTGGAGTATTTGAAATGGAAAGTCACGTTCCTGTAGTTAGGATTCATCGTAAAACTGGACGTCCTGTAACTATGACCACGATATCAGAAATCATGTAAATCTACTGTTAGTTGTTGGGTTTTGTAGATGTGTTAGAAGGTTCCTACCATCTCCCGCAGGGAGAGAGGGGCAGTCTACCTGTTGACATCAGCGTGACTACGCTAAGTTCGGAAGACATCGTGCCGGAGTGTGGTCAGGAGTACGGTGTATTGCTTGCGAAACTCAAGTTATGTTTTCCGTTTGGACAGTACCACACTGCCACCACAGCATAGCGGCGTTTACCTTTCCGCGCGACCAAAGATCAATCAATGATCTGCATTTAGGGCAGTTGCCCAGGTGGCAGATTCCCTACCAACTGTTTACCTCGTATTTACATTTATCAGTCTAATCTGAGCAGGCGACGAGTGCAGATGTGCTGGGCTGAGTGTGCTGGTAGTGTGAGGAAGGAGTGTTGAAGGGGAGTGCAAGAGAAAAGTGAAGAGTGTCGGGAGGATGATTGATGTTGAACAATGCAGGGCAGTTATATGAAGATAGGAGAAATTCCATCACTACAAGAGAAAGTCAAAAGTTTAGGAAAGGAGGTGGTCGAATCGAAGAGAGAGACTGTAGCCTACGGCCAGGAAAGGATGAAGAAATGTATATTCTTACACGGGGTACAGGAAGATGGGGCAGAAAGAAAGACACATACTATATACAAAATAAGATTTAAATTAATTTTAGTGAGGTGGACATTGACAATGTGGAAAGAGTAGGTAACAGACCAAGAAAAGTCCAACTGTTATCTACCCTAATGTCAGAGATAATTTTAAGAAATTCGAGCAATCTAGAAGGAAAAACATGGGTTAGGAGAGACTTGGGAGGAGAAGGTAGCGAGAATCTGAGAATACTGAAGAGGCATCAGGGGAGAGCAAGATCGCAGGTGTTGAAGGCGCATTTAAGTGGGCAACAGCTGTTTGTTTCCGACAGAAAATGGAGGAGATTCTGGACCGTAGCAGATCTGAAAATTATGGAAGAGCAGCCCAAGAATGAAGAGGACCTGGGTTCAAAGCAAGGTGGAAGACAGGCTACTGATCAAGAGGAGCAAAGGGTCGAGGTAAGAACTGAAACTAACGAAGAGGCAAGTGCGCAAGGTAGTATGGTGCTAAGCCAAAGTGATCGACCTGGAGGTGGTGAGTGATACCCAAGAAAAACATTGCATAGTCCAAGAGAGATGGATATGATAAGAAAGAAGTGGGTCGAGGGATGACAGGGAGGGGAAAGGCAATATAATGAAGGGGAGAAGTCGGAACTTAAAAGATTTGCGGGGGAAGAGAAATAAGGGTACAGAGGAAAAAGATAGGAAAAGTCGCCAGATATTGTCAACTTATGAAGGGAAGGAGATAGAAGAAGAGATGGCGATGGTGACGAGAAGTAAAAATAAGTAAGGTAATGGTGAAGGTAGAGAGGGCAAGTTATAAATAGACTTGAAGGTAGGATTTGTAAATATTGAAGGCTCACTAAGTAAAATAAGTAATAATGAGGGTGATAAAGGTGGTTGAAAGCTTTGGAATTGTTGCTCTATTAGAGACTTGTGTACCAATACGAAAAGAGATAACCTGGGGTGGGTTTACTGCCAAATGCAAGTCAATAAAGAAACAAGGTAATAAAGGGCGATCGCCAGGAGGAATAGTGGTGTTCATTGAAGAAGAGATCGGTGAAGTAGTAGAAGAAATTGAGAATGAGATCGATGGAGTGGCTTGGTTGAGACTGAACATAGGGATGGAGAAGGGAATAGAATAAAAGGTATGTATGGCGTGTGCTTACTGCCACCCCAAAGTATCTCCATATGCTAACGATAAGTTCTTTGAGGAGCTACTTTTAGAAGTCAGTATTATAAAGGGGAAGTATGAAGAGGACGGAATATTATTACCTGGTGACTGGAATGCTAGAATATGGGAACAAAGCCCAATGCTTAGCAAATAAGATGAGGCAGACATAAGGGTGGAAAGGAAAAGTAAGGATAAGGAAATAAGGGTACAGAGGAAAAAGATAGGAAAGATCGCCAGAAATTGTCAACTTATGAAGGGAAGGAGATAGAAGAAGAGATAGCGACGGTGACGAGAAGTAAAAATAAATACGGTAATGGTGAAGGTAAAGAGGAATTTTGTGAGGCAGGAAAATTCTATATTCTAAATGGTTTCTGGGAGTTGGGCCGAGAAGGTAAATTGACATATATTACAGCACAGAAAGTGCGATTGACTTAGTGATGTGTACGGAAGATATGCTAGGAAAAATCGTAAGGATAGAGGTCGAAGATTGGATTGAATTACACCACGCGCCGGTAAGGGTGTGGCTTGAAAGAAGCGAAAGGGAAAAAGGGAGGAGGTCAAAAAGAGGGCTGTAGAGGGGGGTAAGAGCTATATTAAATATAAATGGGCTGAGAATTCACAAAGAGAACTTGAGGGACTTTTGAAGAATGATATATAATTTATCAGGTGCGGATGGGAAGTAGCCTTGCAGGAAAATTGTATCGACAGAGCCCTGGACCTAATTGAATATCCTATAAGGAGGGTGGCAAGGCTAGAGGAAGGACGGAAAAGAAGTAACAGTAGAGGGGGTGGGTGGTACAATCAGGAATGCGATGTATTGAGGTGCGCAGTAATGAAGACCTTGAAAAACATAGATTAAGTGGAGGTAAGGAGGAAAGAGAAACTTTCTGTAGATTAAGGAAGCAGTATAAAAGGAAAATCGCCGAGAGGAAGAAGTCATGGACAATAGAACAAACTGTGTCAATTAATAAAAAATGCAGTTTAAATCAGGGGAGAGAGTATTGGAAAGAATAAACAAAATCATTGAAGGAGCAGACCATTATATGGGGCGGAATTATGGGGACTTGAAAGGAAAAACGGTACATTAAACCAGATTATTTATAAATTTGGTAAGGTAATTATGGGTCTGTCTCAGTGTACAGCGAATGTAGGGTCGCTACTATTATGCGTAGAATAAATAGAAATAGAGTGCGTCAGAAGAGTTTTGAAGTACTGGATGAGACTGAAACGGGGGGAAGGTGGCAGAGTGCTACAGGAGGCATACAAACAGCAAGAAAAATATATGTATACAGAGAGTTGGTTATCAAAAATCAAAAACTGTCTTGAAAGTGTAGCAATTGGTTATATCTGGTTTGAGACATGGAAAGGGAAAGGGAGTATTAGTCAGAGAGCTCTGATAACTAGAATCAAGGATATACAAAGGCAAAGATTGTTAGAAGGCTGTAGGAAAAGAGCTTCTCTGAGTTTATTTTATGAGGTAGTCCAAGTCTCCAATATTAGCATAATGTTTGGAGAGAGGAAGTGGAGAGAGGGTTTAATTTGGTGGCTTTTGGGGTTACATAAGAATAAGGGTTTGATTAGGAGGAAATATAATTCACTACGCATTCTATGCGGGATCACGATGTATGACTTACATTTATTAGGGGAGTGTGTGGAAGCAGGGAAGCTGAGGAAGATGTTCCTAAGCGATTAGCAGCAAGAAATGTGTAGAATCAGTGATAAACTTAAAGTTGTAACCCAATGGCCAGTGTAACTTTTCCCGATGCTTCAATCTTATGTTGTTGCGCCACATAGGGCGACCGATTTAATGCTACCAACGGGTTAAACATTCTTTGCCCGATACCTCCATTTTCTAACTCGTCGTTAGACAGCCTAGTTTGACGAAATGGAGTCGCTCAGCGGATACCTCAGGGTTTAATTATGGCTAGTAGGACATGTAATCCTACTGTAGAATTCGCTTTACGTGAGTCCATGAGAAATCCGACCCACGAATGTCATCCATCGTTACTCACGTCATTATAATAAACATCGCCGACTATCTTATTATAGTTTAGACCTCGAGAAACCTGCCATGGTTAAATGAATACTTAATTACACGTTACCTTACTTCGCTATAAATTAACTTACAATCTAGATAATAATTAAGGAACTCATGACACCAGCAAATTGTAGAAAAATACCAAGATATTTATTAATAAATATTAAATTACTAATTTCCATATCATGTAACGCAGTATTTAAATTGACTGGTAATATGTATGAAAAAATGAGTCAGCGCTGGCTCGTATGATAAACAAAAATAATATTCAGTATTTAAATTAATAAATTGATCAGTTCCTTTGTGAAGTTGAAATTCAAAAATTACATATTTACAACAGATCACTGGTCCTATTCGAGTTCCACCTCGCATTTGAAATGTAAGTAAAAAAAATCGACACAATAAACTCGTTTCGAAAGTCCACTTTCTTTAGTCTTATTTAAGCAATCTCACTTGGATATAATATCCAGCCGCAATGCATCTCAAATACACTAAATAAGTCTAGTGTGAATAACTTGGAATTCGTTAAGTAATTCTAATTAAATTATAGGAAATCGAGAATAAATCTGAATGTTTCAAGTTAAATTTTAATAAAATCCGAAGTCATGTTTTTGTTGCAAGGATCTCGTTGTGCTTTGAAACTACTTATGAACTAAGGCATTCTTTCCTAGTGCCTGTTAAATACAGCTCCTACTCTAGTCTTTCCCTAGCTGAAGTTCGTTAAAAAAAATGTACGTTAAAACGGAGAATATTAACTGATCTAGCTATCTATCTAACTTCAGTATAATCTTTGGTTGTCCCACACATGCCCTTATCGGTTCAATGTCCCATTAAGTAGTTATATTTCAATAACATTCAACCACAATGCAAGCTACATTACTCTCTTGCAATTAACATGGAAGCGCTTTGCTGCGAGGTTTGGAAAAACATAATCTCATAAATATCGGTGTTGTAATGTTTCTGGTTAACTACTGCTATTCAAAGTCGTAGAATTCTAATATTCATTATAAAACATCTACACTGAAATGTAATTACGTCACGAGCATACATCTATACTAATAAATCCAGTTCGTACCTTGACTTGTGCAGCTCCTGCGGTGTGGGCATTCTTACGCAAATAAAACATAAAATTCACTTATAGTGTGGCACAACTTAACTTGTAGGTACACGATGGTCCTGCACCGCGTAAAAACCTTCTCAAATCACAATACATAACTCGACACTTTCATCCAATCTCATATTCATATTCTCATTACAACATCAATCTAATATAAACACCGTAGCCTCCATAATAATATAACGCGTTCCCAACTTGACGACTACGTTAAAAATACCACACTGTTTCTTAATAAAATATACAAGTCGCAGATCCTCATAACCTACAGACGAGTTCAATGCCCCTTTTATGGACCAAACAAATGCGTAATTCCATGTTTCTATCTACACCGCACACAACCATTCGTGACGTCAACGTTATGCATTACATCAATGAAATCTGTATAATCTCTCATTATGTCAATTCAATCAGCTGTTCCATATTTCTCTTCAAACCTCACGCTTCCTACAAGTATTCTGGTCGATATAGCATAACTTCTGCAATGTTATTCAATCGTAACCAAGACTTAATTATCTCACACTTAGTTGACAATCATCACTTGCATTGCCAAATTATCGGTCTACAATTAGCCATCAGCACATACCTAAGGTACATGTGTAAGCAAACCAAAAATTATGCACTAAAATTTTATGAATGACTTAGCTCGCTGATAGTTGTCCCTGGTCTAGCTGTTCCATTCCCATTGGATGTAGATGGGTCTTCGGTTCGGTCACGGGTATGACATCTGGAACGTCATACGCTCCAACGCTCTGGTAGTTCTATCTGGTTACCCGTCGCCTTCTTTCGTCATGGCTCGGTCGGATGGTTTCCCGTCGCCTTCCTTGACATCTCCTGGTCATTTCCTGGTCGTATGGCAAGATGAATTGATCCCAGGTCGGTCCATCATGTGAATTCAGTGCATCATCTTGATCATCTTCTTGACAGACTCAAAATTGAAGCTAATAATATTACGATATGCTGCCATTTTTCTATTCTTCTTTGACGTCGTTTATCCTTAATTTTTTTTAATTTCCTTCGTAGCTCTTCGTCGTATTCGTAATTTCTTCGTAACGACTTCAGTACTTTTATTTTCGTCTTAACCGACTTTGAATTTTGGTAAAGACTGATACTTTATTCTTATTCAATAGTTGTATTCTTTCTTTTCTTTTATACGCAATCCTTTGCTTCTCCAAATGAAATATTACGATTACGGTGATTACGTCCGCTCTCGATGCCTTGCAAATTTCAAGATGAAGATTTTCAATAATAATGTTTTTCTATTTTTTTGAAAACAATACTGTGCACCGTCCACTGTCCGTCTTACTCGAATACATGACCATTCCATGAAGTATATGGCCCTCTGAGACTTCATAGCAGGCGACTATTCCTTGCTTGCTTTAGATTACAAGGCCCATACCTTAGGTCGGCGCCATTTTGTAATCTGTCGTGGACGTGCGAACGGGCACATTTAGACGTGCGAACGGGCACATTTATTATCCCCCGTCACGAACAAAATATATTGGTCACAATATATTTTCCTTTCTTAAACTCAAATCATAAATGTGCCTTCGCTTCTTATACATATTCATTGTCCTATTGTGACTGGCAAATCGATTTTAATATATCGACCGTTTATTATCGCTCCTGATTTAGAGATGTTCTTTGCTACACTCGACTGTGCTTATGTAATCAGCTGATTCTTTCCTACAATAAACATAATAAATCGTAATTTCAAATGACTTGCAGACGATAACTTGTTATTGGTATGTAGCTTATACATTCTTGTCCCTTTATTCTTCTAGTTCTGTGGTTCCATTAGTCTCATTCTCTTGGTAATAAGGCTTGATGTTAGCGGCATTGTGTATATTTCTGTACTTTCCATTCATGCTCGTTAATTCGTATGCATTATTTCCTAGCACACGCTCTACTTTATATGGGCCGTTGTATAATGGTAGGAACTTCGCACATACTCTATTCGGTGCATTCGATATTGGTACCGTTTTAATTAATACAAGATCACCTCGTTTATAAGGTGCATGGAATTTCTTATTTTGCATCCTCTTTAATCTTTTTCGTGACTGTTCCAGTAGTTTTTCCTTTATCATAGTCTCTATTTGCTGTGGATCTGGCTTCCTTTACGTCGCATGTTTCCTCTCGAACCAAGTCTTCTCAACGGATGTCCCAGTGATCAAATTGTGTTATTATTCAACTACGAATTTTGACAATGTTCCTATTTTCCCGATCATTTACATCTTCCAGCTGAGTTATTGTTCCATCGGCGTTTTTTTTTCTAACCGATGGTTCGGAATCAGGCGTATCTCTCTGGGTATTGTTTTCTCTATATCTCTCCTCTTCTCTTTTCCTCTTAAAATCTTGGAGCTCGAGACTCTCGGCTCCTTCGAGGTCTCCATTGATATCTTTGTCTCTAATAGCATCCTCCCATCGAGTCTTATTTTGCCTTTGCTCCCTAAGCTCTTGTATATATCTTCTATTTTCTTCATTTCTATTATACTCATTAGGCCGTCGTTTTTCATTATACCATCTTCTGTTTCTTGGATAGGGTTGGCTCCTATTTCTATTATATCGAATGTTGTTCCTGTATTGTGGGTTACTTCTGTGATCTCTTGGTTCCCATCTCGCAGGTTGCTCTCCGCTGCATCTACAACAATGTCTCTTTCGTGCTTTATCTTGAGTGTTAAAATGATTCTCCGTCCTGTCTTGTTCAGATCCGCTCACTCTACCGCTTGTGCCTTCATGCCTAATAGTATTAATCGCTTCTACTTGCCTAATATTTCTGGAATTTCTCCCTACCAGGCATGATGATGTCATATCAATCTGCCTCAGCCGTTTCTCCATGTCTACAGCGGTCTGTATATCCGTGGCAGCTAACAACCTCTGCACCTCTAACGGTAGTTGTCTCTGTATAGTCTTGATCGCCTCTAACTCACTTGGTGCGCAATCTAAGTCTTGGAAACGGTGAAACTGGTAAGAAAAGAAATCGGAATAACGTGTTTGCCCTGCATTAGAAAATTTCCTAGAGTAGAGCTCCAATCTCAACTGCTGTTGTATTTCTGAGTCCCAGAATTTTCTCAGGAAAGCCGCTTTAAATTCATCGTAAGTGTGAAAAGTGTATTTAAATGCTCGAAACCATATATTCGGGTTCCCATCTAAGTGTTTCTCAATTATGCGTAATTTCTTATCCTCCTGTATTCTCCCTTCCCTAAAGTATTCCTCGATATCTCTAAGGAATTGTTTGGGAGAGATCTTCGCTGAGCCGTCGAAATGCTTGGGCCGATCATCATAATTTTTAATGATATTAATAATGGGAGTGCTATCACTCTGGTTGCTTCCGTTCATCATTTCCATGTCTCGCCTGTTCGAATCGATTATTACCGAAGGTGTGTTTTCTCTTTCCTGTACTTGTGTTTCCATAACTCTTTGCCGTTCACTTGAGTTCGAAAACACGGATTTCGCCGATTGGTTTTCTACCCTCATCTCCTGAAGTTCTTTCCTTAATTGTTTCATTTCCTCATCGTTCTTCTCCATCTTCCGCTCTGAATCAGCCTTATCAGTTTCCATTTTCTCCTTCAGTTCATTTATTTTGTCGGCTACCTGATCTGAAGCTCGGTTAAATTTTCCTACTAAGTCTTGTTGTTTCAGGCTTAGTCCTTCCATGCCTTTCGCTATTTCACTTATCTTCTCATCTTCTAATCTCTTGATAGTTTCCTGACCTTCTGTTATCTTCTTCTTTATTTCGTTTACTTCTTCCCATTTCTTCTCATTAGTGCCTTTGATTTCTTCTAGCTTGTCAGTCAGTTTGGCAATTTCTTCATCCACCAGTGCTGTGATGATATTCGGATTCTGTGCCACTTCTGCCCTCATTCTGTTTATCTCCTCTCGCATCTCTTGGTTTTTATTTTCCATGGTTTCGGTCAACTCGGCACGCAAACCTTGTATTTCATTCCTAACTCCAAAAAATTCTTCAGTCATCTTTTCCTGTTTCCCTTTTAATTCTTGAATCATCCCTTTATGTTCGCTTTCTATTCTGCTAACGATTTCCTCCATAGTCTCCTTTTGCTTTAGTTGCCACTCTTCCTGTTTCTTGTCCAACTCCTGTATTAGTTCGTGGCGTTCTTTTCTCCTTTCTTCCACTTGCTTCTCATATAATTCCTGTATCTCCTTTCCTCTATCCTCAACTTGTTTTTGTTGCCATTCTATTAATCTTCGTTCCTTTTCTGCTCGTCTTCTTTCCTTCTCCTCTTCCTGCCTTATTCTTTCATTCTCACGTTCATGTTTCTCTCTCTGTCTTTCTTCTTCCTGCTTTTTCTCCTTCTCTTCGCGTTCCTTTTTCTCCCTCTGTTTTTCTTCTTCCTGCTTTTTCTCCTTCTCTTCGCGTTCCTTTCTCTCCTTCTGTTTTTCTTCTTCGCGTTCCTTTTTCTCCTTCTGTTTTTCTTCTTCCTGCTTTTTCAAATACTCTAAGAACCATATCGGGGTTCCGTCGTGTCTCTCCTGTATTTCTCTCATCTCTTCTTCCTGTCCCCTTCTGGTCTGTACTCTTCCTTGCATTGCCATATTTCCGTCAAGTAAAATTCTATTTATGCTATTATGCTTTCTTTAAATTCCTAACAATTTTTCAATTTTCCTAAGGTACTCTAAGTTTCCTAGCAATACTCCAAGTTCACAGGGTATAAATACACATACATATATATAACACAATTCACAACTCCTTAAACTACTTATACTAAAATAGTCTCTTATATCACTATTGTGCACTAGCTTAAAGTTTATTGTTTTCAATCACTTATGATATGGATGGACCTTGCTGGAAACAGCATCATCTTACCAGGTAGACCATGAACAACTAGACCATGAATTCGGATTTTATCATTTTGAATTCACTCCGGAACTGATCTCAAAAGAAATAAATAAGTTATTACTATATGGCATCTAACCTACCTTCAACATACACAAGCCTACATAGTGTTTAACATATGCAATATATTTAAAAAAATCACTTAAAATTAACTCATATTATTAACATGACCAGAAGAAAATAAACATTTAACAAACCTCAATCACTCCTCAACATTGACCATTTCATTTAATATAACTTTATACTCATATATATTATACCTCCTTCTCCTTCACAGATTCTCGTCATATATCTTGCAAATATTACAAACCTAATAAATCCTTTCCATACAATACCTCTACATATTATTATCTATGTTGACCAATATTATCTGAACTTACTGTATTCCATAACAATACGTTCCCACGGCGAATTCTCTTCTCGGTCACAGTATAGGAACTAGCTGAAATATTCTAATATTCAATCTCTTTCTTAACGATCCCGCGGTGTCTTTCACTTCTGGTCAACGTTGGTGCTCCAATTTAATGCATTATACTCCCACGGTGTCTTTCTCTTCTGCACACGTTGGTGTGACAATTTAATGTGCTTTCCCGCGGTGTTTTTCTCTTCAGTTAGGCCCCACGATTGGTATGACATTTTATAACTTTCCCGCGGTGTCTTTCTCATAAATAGCCTCACGATTGGGCAGCCAATTAAATGTGGCCGCGAAGTATTTCTCTTCAGTTAGGCCCCACGATTGGGCACCAATTAAATGTAACCCAATGGCCAGTGTAACTTTTCCCGATGCTTCAATCTTATGTTGTTGCGCCACATAGGGCGACCGATTTAATGCTACCAACGGGTTAAACATTCTTTGCCCGATACCTCCATTTTCTAACTCGTCGTTAGACAGCCTAGTTTGACGAAATGGAGTCGCTCAGCGGATACCTCAGGGTTTAATTATGGCTAGTAGGACATGTAATCCTACTGTAGAATTCGCTTTACGTGAGTCCATGAGAAATCCGACCCACGAATGTCATCCATCGTTACTCACGTCATTATAATAAACATCGCCGACTATCTTATTATAGTTTAGACCTCGAGAAACCTGCCATGGTTAAATGAATACTTAATTACACGTTACCTTACTTCGCTATAAATTAACTTACAATCTAGATAATAATTAAGGAACTCATGACACCAGCAAATTGTAGAAAAATACCAAGATATTTATTAATAAATATTAAATTACTAATTTCCATATCATGTAACGCAGTATTTAAATTGACTGGTAATATGTATGAAAAAATGAGTCAGCGCTGGCTCGTATGATAAACAAAAATAATATTCAGTATTTAAATTAATAAATTGATCAGTTCCTTTGTGAAGTTGAAATTCAAAAATTACATATTTACAACAGATCACTGGTCCTATTCGAGTTCCACCTCGCATTTGAAATGTAAGTAAAAAAAATCGACACAATAAACTCGTTTCGAAAGTCCACTTTCTTTAGTCTTATTTAAGCAATCTCACTTGGATATAATATCCAGCCGCAATGCATCTCAAATACACTAAATAAGTCTAGTGTGAATAACTTGGAATTCGTTAAGTAATTCTAATTAAATTATAGGAAATCGAGAATAAATCTGAATGTTTCAAGTTAAATTTTAATAAAATCCGAAGTCATGTTTTTGTTGCAAGGATCTCGTTGTGCTTTGAAACTACTTATGAACTAAGGCATTCTTTCCTAGTGCCTGTTAAATACAGCTCCTACTCTAGTCTTTCCCTAGCTGAAGTTCGTTAAAAAAAATGTACGTTAAAACGGAGAATATTAACTGATCTAGCTATCTATCTAACTTCAGTATAATCTTTGGTTGTCCCACACATGCCCTTATCGGTTCAATGTCCCATTAAGTAGTTATATTTCAATAACATTCAACCACAATGCAAGCTACATTACTCTCTTGCAATTAACATGGAAGCGCTTTGCTGCGAGGTTTGGAAAAACATAATCTCATAAATATCGGTGTTGTAATGTTTCTGGTTAACTACTGCTATTCAAAGTCGTAGAATTCTAATATTCATTATAAAACATCTACACTGAAATGTAATTACGTCACGAGCATACATCTATACTAATAAATCCAGTTCGTACCTTGACTTGTGCAGCTCCTGCGGTGTGGGCATTCTTACGCAAATAAAACATAAAATTCACTTATAGTGTGGCACAACTTAACTTGCAGGTACACGATGGTCCTGCACCGCGTAAAAACCTTCTCAAATCACAATACATAACTCGACACTTTCATCCAATCTCATATTCATATTCTCATTACAACATCAATCTAATATAAACACCGTAGCCTCCATAATAATATAACGCGTTCCCAACTTGACGACTACGTTAAAAATACCACACTGTTTCTTAATAAAATATACAAGTCGCAGATCCTCATAACCTACAGACGAGTTCAATGCCCTTTTTATGGACCAAACAAATGCGTAATTCCATGTTTCTATCTACACCGCGCACAACCATTCGTGACGTCAACTTTATGCATTACATCAATGAAATCTGTATAATCTCTCATTATGTCAATTCAATCAGCTGTTTCATATTTCTCTTCAAACCTCACGCTTCCTACAAGTATTCTGGTCGATATAGCATAACTTCTGCAATGTTATTCAATCGTAACCAAGACTTAATTATCTCACACTTAGTTGATAATCATCACTTGCATTGCCAAATTATCGGTCTACAATTAGCCATCAGCACATACCTAAGGTACATGTGTAAGCAAACCAAAAATTATGCACTAAAATGTTATGAATGACTTAGCTCGCTGATAGTTGTCCCTGGTCCAGCTGTTCCATTCCCATTGGATGTAGATGGGTCTTCGGTTCGGTCACGGGTATGACATCTGGAACGTCATCCGCTCCAACGCTCTGGTAGTTCTATCTGGTTACCCGTCGCCTTCTTTCGTCATGGCTCGGTCGGATGGTTTCCCGTCGCCTTCCTTGACATCTCCTGGTCATTTCCTGGTCGTATGGCAAGATGAATTGATCCCAGGTCGGTCCATCATGTGAATTCAGTGCATCATCTTGATCATCTTCTTGACAGACTCAAAATTGAAGCTAATAATATTACGATATGCTGCCATTTTTCTATTCTTCTTTGACGTCGTTTATCCTTAATTTTTTTTAAATTTCCTTCGTAGCTCTTCGTCGTATTCGTAATTTCTTCGTAACGACTTCAGTACTTTTATTTTCGTCTTAACCGACTTTGAATTTTGGTGAAGACTGATACTTTATTCTTATTCAATAGTTGTATTCTTTCTTTTCTTTTATACGCAATCCTTTGCTTCTCCAAATGAAATATTACGATTACGGTGATTACGTCCGCTCTCGATGCCTTGCAAATTTCAAGATGAAGATTTTCAATAATAATGTTTTTCTATTTTTTTGAAAACAATACTGTGCACCGTCCACTGTCCGTCTTACTCGAATACATGACCATTCCATGAAGTATATGGCCCTCTGAGACTTCATAGCAGGCGACTATTCCTTGCTTGCTTTAGATTACAAGGCCCATACCTTAGGTCGGCGCCATTTTGTAATCTGTCGTGGACGTGCGAACGGGCACATTTAGACGTGCGAACGGGCACAAAGTTATTGCGTGGATCTCAAAAGAATGGAACATCAAGTGTAATTTGAATATACTCCTAAGTGCTGTGAAGAAACTATGCGAAAGGAAAGTGAGATTAGCATGTGGTGGTGAGGTAAGAAACGATTATGTAAGCGCACAAGTAAAAAGGAGTTTAAACGGTAATGAGGACGGTCTTGAGCCAGCAGAAAAGACAGTTCACTCAACAGAAAGTGTGGTGTTGTCAGAGTTGACTGGTAGTGATATAATACCAGACTAGCCAACTCAAGCAGTAAAGTTGTGGGTCAATGCCAGGTGTCGCTTGTAGAAGTCGATTGCCTTAGTTTAAGTTATTTTTTTACATAACCTGTTGACAGGTCACGTCTTAACTGCCAACATTGTCAACTGCCATAATTAAGAATTTATATTTATTTGTGTTCAGGTCCAAGTTCACGGTCTTACGTTCATATACGTACCTGGTTTTGGTTCATACTCATTTTTTTATAGTTTTAGAGTCAAAAATCGTGGAACACTCTGTAAAGACTGTTTGAATAAATACATAAATATTTACATTTATTTATAATTGTTTACCTACACCTGTCCGTTCTTCTTGGCCATTGACAGATGTTAGAGGATGCTGATTCCACTTGGCTCAGGAATTGTGGAGAAAAATTCAAAGTTCAACAGTAATAAGTCGGAGATCGGCAAACTTCTGAAACTTTTCTTTTCTCTACCCCTACTGCCTCCGTCACAGGTTGAAGACTGCTCCATTAACGGGAAACTAGATGAATGTTGACATAAATATGTCTTTCTTCACTTTCGAAAGTCTTAGAAAAACTCATGCATGAACAACTGCTCCAATATTTGATGCATCATTCGTTACTTGATCACCTGCAATCTGGATTTTAAAAAGGACATAGTACATCTACTGCTCTTCTAAAAGTTACGGATGACGTAAGAAAAGCAATGGACGAACGCAAAGTGACCGTGCTCATTCTCCTAGACTTCAGCAGTGCTTTTGACACTATCAGTACGGACATATTAATAGCGAAATTGCATTCCTTCCATTTTAGCCACGCTGCTCTCAAATTGTTCGCTTCCTACCTCCATAACCGACGACAGTGTGTTGTCATGAATGATAAGAGAACGGAGTGGAAGTACAAAGTTAATGGTGTGCCACAAGGTTCTATACTCGGCCCCCTGTTGTTTATTTTATATTTGAATGACATCTCTTCTAAGTTGAAAAACTGCAACTACCATCTCTATGCCGACGACCTTCAAATTTACTGTCACACAAAAGTGAATGACATAAATGTAGCTATTGAAAATATGAACCGAAACTTAGAACAGATCAGCTGTTATGCAGCTGAGAATTCTCTCTCCATCAACCCAACGAAAACACAAGCTATTATACTAGGCCAGAGAAAACTGCTTGCCCATCTACACAGTCTACAAATTCCAGTCATTCAACTAAATGGCGTTGCTATCCCATTCTGTAAATCAGTAAAAAGCCTTGGCGTCACTATAAATGAAACTTTAAACTGGGATGAGCATGTCACTAACGTATGCAGGAAAGTTCACTCATCACTTCATCCCCTTAAGATTCACCAGACCGTATTACCTCTCAACTTAAAAATAAAACTGGTTCAAACATTGATACTTCCAATTTTTAACTATTGTGATGTTGTGTTGCTGGATGCTACCAGTGAACAAAATAGGAAATTGCAGAGAGCTTTAAACTCCTGCATTAGATTTATTTTTTCATTGAATTTTGCCTCGCATGTATCCCCTTTTTATGCACAACTTTCTTGGTTAAAAGTAGAGCAGCAGAGGAATCACCATGTATCAACCCTTATCTATCGACTCTTGACCGAAAATATACCTGAATATCTCTCCAGTAATTTCCGTTTTCTATCCTCCTTTCATGACCGTGACACGCGATCTGGGTCAACAATTGCAATACCTCCACATCATACATCTGCCTTCAGTAATTCTTTCCTTGTGTCCGGCGCTAGAATATGGAATGCTTTACCCCCTGAAATTAGAAATTGTTCCTCACTAATTACCTTCAAAAGACAGTCTAAAGATTTCCTCTTGAATACGTAGGCTATATCATGTAGTTATGTGTGAATGTGAGAGTGAATGTCTGGAGTAAATAGTTCCCAAAAGTTTACATAAATTACTGTTATATTTTATGATTTCCACCTAGAATAGTTAATATTGAATTTATTTTTCTAAATTTAGACTTAGGATCTAATCTTTTAGTTTTAGAGTTTATTAAGTTATATTACTATTATATTATATACACTGTGTTAAGTTTGAATATTAAGTTTGGATTCAGTATTAAGCCGCATAATGTGGTTAAGTGTAAGAGAGGGCCAAGAGCCCTAACTTCGCCACAAATAAAGACATCAATAAATAAATAAATAAATAAATAAATAAATAAAGCTGGAGGGTCATCCGAAAATTTGTGTTACGGAATGTGGAGTCATGGAATAAAATGAGTGACGGAAGTGTAACCTAGCAACCGTGCAGTGATTGGTGATGGTGATTACTGTTGTAAGAGGAAGTGCAACTAAATACACTATAGACAATACTGGACACTTTCGTATTCTCCCGTACTAAATTGAGAGACAAGTTGAAAGTGACGCACCTGGCGACCCGACCTTAAACATCAGGCAGCAAGATTGAAACTACAAAAGTTGCATATTAAAATATTGATAAAAATAATTAAACTAAATAGTGATTTTTGCTTTGTCCGAATCCTTGGCTGAATGGTCAGCGTTGATGCCTTCGGTTCAGAAGGTCTCGGATTCGATTCCAGGCCGAATCGGGGATTTTAATCGTGGCTAATTAATTCTTCTGGCTCGGAGACTGGGTGTTTGTGTTTGTTCCAACACGTTTCTTCTCATATTCAGACAACGCACTACACTAATAACCACCACAGAAACATGCAATAGTGATTACTAGACCATGGATCATCCGAAAACCGTAAAAGTAGTTAGTGGGACGTAAAGCAAATAACATTAGACCTCGGATTTTTGGGTGATTAAATGATATTTTAGCTGCCTAAAATAGAGACTCAAATAAGTTCTAAAATATTTTTAGGCGGCTTCACATTCAATAGGCATCAATTACAATACCATGTTTATTTTGCTAAATTGATAATAATTCGTTAGGTGTAAATATAAAACAAGTTTCACACACCTCTTTGCTGCAGACGTCACAGAATATAATTTTACCATCCGGTGTAAAATGGGGAAACTCGTGTAACCACTATCTTGGGAAGACGTAGGGCAGAACGCATGGTTTGAAACTTCTAGAGTTTTAAGTTACAATATTGAAATTTTGCACCAATATTTATAACACAATTGTGCACATGTGTAGTTGATTTTATTGAATTTTATTAAAAATTAAGACCTCCACAGAAAATATATTTCTCAATCACTTACAAATACCAACACGGGAAGATAACTAGAATGTAACGTGAAAAAAGGTCGTCCACAAACTTTCCACTACACAACATATCGTCGCTGCCGAGAAAAACCTCCTATGTGAAATATTTTATCTTAGAACTCTTTGCAGGGTTGAGTGGCTCAGACGGTTGAGGCGCTGGCCTTCTGACACCAACTTGGCAGGTTCGATCCTGGCTCAGTTCGGTGGTATTTGAAGGTGCTCAAATACGTCAGCCTCGTGTCGGTAGATTTACTGGCACGTAAAAGAACTTCTGCGGGACTAAATTCCGGCACCTCGGCGTCTTCGAAAACCGTAAAAGTAGTTAGTGGGACGAAAAGCCAATATTATTATTATTATTATTATTATTATTATTATTATTATTATTATTATTATTATTATTATTATTATTATTATTATTATTAGAATTAGAATTTTGGCCGGTAAGGTTCTGTCATCTAAGGTGCAATATTGTGTGAATATTGTCAAGGAATTCTCGCTCTTTATAATGTATGTGCTGTGGGTCAGTATATCTCCAAAAATATTAGCACATAGGAGGTTTTATCCCGGCAATGAAGATATGTATTTATAACATACTAGTTGATGTACCCGTGCTTTGTTACGGGATTCTCAAAAAGACTGTCTTTGTGATTTTCTAGCTGAAGTCAACATAGGTCATTACAAAAATTTCAGTAGGAATGTAGCGATTAAAAGCGTTATCATCATACAAAATACTCGATCAAATGAAAAAAAACCGCACATTTTCTCACTTTTAACGAACAGTACTACAGTGCCAATCTAACAGTCCAAAGTTCCAGTGCTGGAATGACCAGGCCGCAGATAGCTGTGAACACACCTCTGCCATAATTTATGTAAGTGTGCACATTCTACATTCCTATCAGTGTCACAGAGTAGGGATTGAATAGTTCGAATGCTATGATGAACCAGTGTGTTACGTACCAGCAGTATAAGAAAATTTAGGAACCAGAAAGAAGAAAGTTATCTAACTCCCCAGCTACTTCCCGCCAATATTCAGACTGACAGTACGACCGGGCGAGTTGGCCGTGTGGTTAGGGGCGCGCAGCTGTGAGCTTGCATGCGGGAGATGGTGAGTTCGAACTCCACTATCGACAGTCCTGAAGATGGATTTCTGTGGTTTCCCATTTTCACACCAGGCAAATGCAGGGGCTGTACCTTAATTAACGCCACGGCCGGTTCCTTCCAACTCCTAGCGCTTTCCTATCCCATTGTCACCATAAGACCTATCTGTGTCGGTGCGACCTAAAGCAAATTTTAAAAAATACTCCGTACGCAACAGTAATCCCATCTATCGGAGATGAGTGGCAACAAAAGACACAAAGCAAATCACAACAAACAATGGTCAATGTAATATCATTGTTGACAAATTTTATGAGCTTTCTATATTACAGCCCTTCACATTTAGTTTTCTTTCGAGTCTGTGATATTAGGGCGTCTTATAAAATTATTTATAGCCTAGATTATAGTTCCTTATTCCCCGACTTTACATACCGATTTTCATTAAATCGTGTTCACCCATTTTCTCGTTACTCAGCGCGGAGATGGACTTAAGCAACAAAAATCCAAATTCATGAATATCTCTGCTATCATAGCCGGTACGGTGAATTTGTATAAGAGATAAATTATAGTAAATTTAAAACTATATAACTTCAGTTATGTAGTATTTATCGTTAGGACCACTAATAACAAATATATAATGAGTCAAATTTTAGGCTTTCTCCTAAACTACCATTTCACTCAGCGTTAATAAAGTTATTTATAGCCTACATTGTAGCGGCTTATTCACCGACGTTGTATACCGATTTTCATTAAGATAGGACCATTAAAAACATAAATATTTGAAACTAGATTTTAGGCCTTCCCCTAAACTACCATTTCTCTCAGCGTGAATAAAATTATGTATGGCCTAGATTGTAACTACTTATTCCTCGACGTTGCATACCGATTTTCATTAAATTCTCTAGTGATTTCTAGTGATGCGTGTACATACATACAGACAGATAGAAAGACAGACATAAATTAAGGAAAATTAAAAAGTTCATTTCCTCGGTACTGTGGGCACGACCGATACAGAAATACCATCCTTTTTAAGTTCTGAGCAAAGTGCAGACAAATATCTTATTTTATATAATTATATAGATCTATATATTTATAGCATATAGTACAGTATGTGCAAAAGACTAACTGTAATATTACAAAAGTAATTCATCAATGTTATTTCTAAAAATTAAATATTTTGCAGGGATTGAAATACATCAAATTATATATTTTGCTTTTCTTTACATGTATTTAAACTTTACTGTTCTCACATCAAAGTCTAATGAAATCGGGCCATGATGCCTGCTTTCTGGGATGAAAAATCATTGATGATTTCATTGACATCAGTGGATCTTGCTTGCTCTTTCACGTTGGATGCTGAGGAGGCTGATTTCAGTAACAGGAAGGGTTAAAAATTGGAAAAATGCCATGCATAAGTCTGGGACACTTGCAACTATCTACTGCTAATAGGTTTCTTAAGTCATTTACAGAAGTCACACAAGTTGTTTGCAGTGTCTTTGTGAGTGAACGTGCTACTCATGTTACGAGAGACGGCTCTGTTACACTCAAAATAATAATAATAATAATAATAATAATAATAATAATAATAATAATAATAATAATAATAATAATAATAATAATAATAATAATAATAATAATAATAATAATAATAATAATAATTCTTTAAATTCCTGCGGCTGAGTTGCAAAGTGTACCCAGCAATATCATTTCACGCTACAACGCATGACTGCAGGCTGATGGAGAGCATCCTCAACATTTGCTCCAATGTGATATGTACAGTACTTCATCATTTTATTTTAAATTTCATTATTCCGTAGCAATTGGTGATTTTAATACTACGGGAAGGTGCGCAGCTGTTGACGGCCGTAGCGCTTGCCATATCCCACAGTTGTCGCGCACGAAACTCGAATCGTAGCAAATATCACCATGCAATTATTTAGTAGGGTTAGATTTAACTACATGCGGTTGCACTGGGAACAATGATGGTAAGTTCATTCTTCCTCTAGTAACATGGCATCGCGGTGCCTTCACGATTTTTTCAAAAGGGAATAATTGCAGCGCAATCGTTGAGGCGGCACATTATAGGTTAGTATGAGCTAGACCAGAGGTGCTCAGCTGGGCGCCCGTTGAAGCTAGCGCAGTGCGCCCGGGCTGGTCTGACGTAAATGCGGGAAGCTTACGTAGCAAGCATACGTCAGAGTGAAGCGAGAGAGCGAACACACTTTGGAGGGAAGGGAGCAGGGACGTTCGATTGTGACTACGAAACTCTCCTCCACTACACAGCGAAATGTTGATTGGGGTACAGCATCAAAAACAAACCAAGAAGATGCTATAACAGCAAGAAAACAGACCTTTTCAACATATCCCGGTTTTATTTATACTTCGCTCGATATAAACAATTTTATTTTCTTATACATAAAAAGAAAACTGACACGTTATAATTTGTGTGTTACAATTTACATAGATACAGGGTTTAAGCGTACGAGTTACGATTTACAATCCCTTGGATGGGAATGGCAGTACTTCCTTTCAAAAAGTAAATTTCCTGTCATTAATTCAGCAAAACGTAATATATTTACATAATTCAACAAGTTTACTACTTGGTTTGGCACAGTGTTGCGGTGTTATGTGACTTTCCCTGTTCACTGAATTTTTGACAATAGTATTTAAAACTTATCAGGCGTCCGATGACAATAGCTGGCCTCTAAAAGGCGAGAGAGTTTCATCACGAGTGAGGACACAGATATTTACTATCCAAGATTAAAGTACACCAACAATGTAAGTGTATCAACCAAATAGATGTACAGAACTTCTTCAAATAAATAACCTAACTGATGTTATTCCCGGTAAGCATGATTGTTGGTGAGTTTGTGAGATCATTTAAACCCAAGCAACCACAAGCAACAAATTATCTCCCTCAACTCCGTATTATATCAGAAATATGTCTAAAGCACCTCTTAAAATATAATAGTGAAAACTGTAATTCATTTAAGTACAATACAAACATATTTGATGTTGTAGGCCTAACTCTTTATTGTATCCGGTCAAAATACATAAACCGCAATGAACATAAATAACTTATTTCTTACAACGTAAATTGAAAATGACGTGGATTGCTACCCTCTTGCTTTCATTATTTTCTGCCTCCATTTCAAACTCGGGTATCACCGCAGTAATTGATAGCAGCTGGGAGAACTTGCCCAACCTTCACGGCCTGTGACGTAACCACGACACTTAAGGCTCTATAAGATGGGTATGCTTAGCCGCCATTTTGGTTCATACATGTGCAGTGGGCCATGGGATCAAACTCTAGTTTCTCCTATGAGCGCTCGCTTCGTCAGTGCATGGACCGAATAGTGCTACATTTGTGTAGATATTTATTACATTATGGTTGGTTGTTCTGTACCTAATTGTAGTAACGTCTCTACTGCGGAATAGAGGTTGTTTAGATTCCCTTAGATCTGCATTATGCCTCCACTGCCTCTGCTACACCTTCTACTTCAACTGCTGACTTAATCCTACATCTAGCTCGCACTGACATTACTACACCCCTTAATTCAGTCACATTGATCATTCAGTATTCAGTTCTGCCCGAAAGTCTGGCAACAGGAGTTCAACATCCAAACACCACAGTTACAATATTAGTAAAAACTAACTTCATATGACAGAAATAATTTGTTTAACACTGGTGGTAGTACAACAAATGCATGATTAAAAACCAAGATCTGTGGTAGGCCTATATGCCGGCAGGTTTCAAACTATGAGCAGTCTGACTCAAGTTCTGAAACATTCGTTTTTTTATTTGGGTGATCTAAAGAAACCAAATTGTGAAGTTATGAAATTAATTTGTAACTGTGAGGTCTTCTATAGGGACTATAAGGATTATATAATGCAAAATGGTGCAAATCTTGGAAAAAAATTTGAATGATAAATGTACCAGTACATGTTCTCTAATTTAAAAGAAAAAATGTTAGACACTTCTTCAAAATTCGATCCTATGCTGTTGTGACTCTAACAAGAATGTACGGAAACGAGGTAAAATGTATGGGACAGCTTCGGAGAAGAAGAGAAAATTGTAAACAAGGAACTGAATGTTATTGTTTTGTAAATACTGTAATAAAAGGAGACAGTAAATTTGTAAAATATTACTTAAATATAATTTTTATTAAATGTGCTGCCTGAGCAAGTTAACTAATTTTGCAGCGCTTCAAAGTTTAATAAGGTGAGTCGTGTTGAGAAACCATACTACTTCCCCTCAAACCAGAGGAATCCCTGTAAAAAAAAAAGTACTATTAACTTAGCCAAAGTCAAAAATGTTCATTATTCTCCACAGCCTGTGGGTCACTCCCCTTATAAGTCACTGGTAACTGATTATCAGTGCAATACCTCAGGTTGGGAGAGAAGATTCAGCTATAGAAGTAGTTACTCTATTCCTATTTTCTTCCTGAATGTAATTTATAATAACATTTGTTTCATGAATGTTCGGTTGAACAAACTAAAATCCTCTGTTCATTGTAACTGAATAAGCTGATGAGATGAGATTCATAACACTCGCCAAAAATTAAGTTTATTTTTTATATAGAATGTCTTTTTTAAATACTGGTAAATAAGAAAAGGGACTAAATTTTAGAAATAAACTTAAAGAATCCCAGTTACTTGGGTTTATTCGTCTTCGTACATCACATTTCAACGTTATTTTAGTTCGAAGAGTTGTTTCTTATAATTTCGACAACATTGAAAATAGCGCTGTATCAATTTCACCCAAGTATGAAATACCGACTGAGATCATATGGTATCAAAATCTTCTAGCACAATTTATATATCTTCAACACTGACCGATTACCACGTCAAATTCCAAGATTTAAGAATGACAGTAGCCTATATCTGTACCACGGTGTCCCTCATTTCATTTGACGGTACCGCGGCGCATAGCTTACGAACAACCTATTCTACTTATCAATAATAATAATAATAATAATAATAATAATAATAATAATAATAATAATAATAATAATAATAGATTTATTAGTAAGCTACTTTTTCTAATATTTCTCCAGTGAGAGTACATGCCCAGTTTGTTTGTTTGTTTGTTTGTTTGTTTGTTTGTTTGTTTGTTTGTTTGTTTGTTTGTTTGATTGTTTGTTAAAAGGCAAATTATCAATGACCTTGCTTTTACAATCTCCGTCTCGAGTAAAAATTACACAATAATGTACGAAATATACTAATATTTATGTTTAGTAACCATTTGAGTAATATTGAGACTGAGTATTTTTATAGTATGTTAGTTCAGCATTATTTTCTAGCGTAGAGAACACTAAAAAGAGGCATATACAAGGCTAGGGTGGTCAGCTGCCTTACCAACGTAGCGCAGGAATGAACCATAATGGCAGGCGAGCATACCTAGTCTTTAGAGAGCCCTAACGATACTGTGACTGAATAGCATACTCTAATCGCCTGCCTTCCTGCCCGCCCGCTTACAGTTATGTGTGCCCGCGGGACGAAATGTGTAGCGTGAGCACCTGTGAGCTAGACAATTCGAGGACAAGCCGCAGCATTTTGAAACTAATGAATCACATCAGCAATTATTTAAACCGCTGTCCATAATTTTTCAGAAAAACTAAGAGCTGACAAGTGTTTCATAAAGGAAATAAAGTGGAATTTTAAAAATCAAAATACCTCCTTTTATGAATCAGCGGTAAAGTGTCGGCCTCATTGTCCAAGGATAGAGGGTTCAAACCCGACAGAGAAAGTCAAATTTTTTGAAGGATGGAACTCCGTGTCGTATGATGTCGACATGAAAAAGATATCTGGTGACACATTTGCTGTTAACTCAACAAAATTCATCAAACTCAGACACATACGCCCAAGAGAGTTTCAGTTTACTTTGCCATCTAGCAGGCCTAACGTAAAAAGGGTAAATCGAAATTGACGAGTAGGCAGCCAGATGGTGTCAAATTAAAATGCATGCGCACGATAGCAGCCATACGATTATTGTTATTATTATTATTATTATTATTATTATTATTATTATTATTATTATTATTATTATTATTATTGGTACGGGGTTAACCGTGCAGCAGCAGAGGTAAAAGAAGGTGCCGGGGTGAATGGGTCTAACTACAATGTCACAAATTGATTTAAAACTTTAACAAATGTTATATTTCTTTAGAATTTCAAAAATCAACAAATAACCATGTAACAGGTACAAGTAGAAATACATAAACAAGTCTAGGAAAGACAAAATTGGTGGTATAAACAGATCTTGGGCTTCAAACCCTCACTTTACAGTTCCTGAGCTCCTAGCTCAAATTTACAAAAGGCACAAATTTTCACAAGGGCAGAAATCCCCTAATACCTGGAGCACTTGCTCCCAAAATGGCAATGTTAAGCCTCCCAGAGGCACTTTTACAACACATGAAAAAGAGCTACGTGCTCTCAGTTTTCCAAGCCTATTCAAGGCGATATCAGAAATTTACAATCACTGGCCATCAAGGCACAACTTACAAAATTTGAAACAGGGGTATCTAGTATCCAACCGATTGGGACGTAGAGGAAAAGAACAAGTAAATTGCCCGAAACACAAATTGAATGGAGGCGTGAACTTGCACTCCTAAATATGAATTCTTAAAACTTAAAGGGCACTAGGCCGATGAAACAGGGGCTATTCCCAAACTATGGAGGTGACTCGTATAAGAATAATTAAGACTACGGAAAGGAAGAAAACCAGTTACAAAACGTAGTCACCTCACACCAACATGAAGGGGAGCTCGAGAGGGTACATCACTCCCTATCCCAGATTTACAGTTAAAGATATTATGCAGTTATTACATAAGCCGGCAGAAATTACATTTTCAGAAGGTAGGTTACATAGTTAAAGTTTCGGACCTCTCCCTCGGGTTAAACTGCGGAGCTAGCAAGAAATAAAGATGTTAATTGGCCATTACCTTGCAGAAGAACTGCTGCCAGATTAAAGAGGCGCCTCCCGCCTCCTGCTTGACACACACACTTAGTTAGATGACGATCAAATGGCCAAAAGACGTGAAAATCCGCAATTTATAAACCCTCGGGGAAAGTTCGAGACCTTTCATGAATTATCAAGACACACCCACAGGGTTTTATTGGTTAATTTAAAAGTTCCACACAAAATTGAAGAAGAAGCCTGTGATAGGCGGAAAAATAATTACAGAAATTCTTGATTGGCTAAATTCAAAACTGGCGGAAAGAAAAGATCAATATTGCCAACCCAAAAATGAATGAACATTATTTAATAAAAAAACTTATGAATTCAAAACTTCTTCAAATCAAAAGTTCTTCCACTTCGCACCAGGGTGCATGATCATAGTTATTTTTGAAGTGACATCTGTTGAAGAAAGTCCAAGCTTCTTGATAAATGGTAAACAAAACACGTAGAATTTCATACAGTACATGAAACTTCACAATAACAAAATTACGTCAAATTACAGTAGTGACATCTTCTGAGTAAATATTTAAGTAGGTCTAGGTTCAAGTTCACGGATCCTCCAGTAGAGGAGTACTTTTAGACGCAAGATTTAAATGTGCGGCATAGAGGTGTACCTCCCGGTACTATTATTATTATTATTATTATTATTATTATTATTATTATTATTATTATTATTATTATTATTATTATTACCGTGTTTTAGCGGTAGGTAGAGGTGAAAGAAGGTGCGGGCGTGAACGGGTCTCAAACTACGGAATCAAAGTTAATGTAAAATTTAACAAGGTTATATTTTCTTTCCAAAATTCAGAAATAACAAGAATGGCAGGTACGGAGTAGCCAGACCACAAGGTACAATTACAGTATTTACAGGATTTGGGCTTCGAGCCCTGAAAACACAATTCTTGAGCAACTAGCCCAACTTTACGATATACAAATTCCAACAACGGGGCAGAAGACCCCAATCAAAACCTTGAGCACTTGCTCCAAATTACACAGTAAAGCCTCCTCGAGGCATACAACACTCAGTTTTCAAAAAAAAAAAAAATAAGAGCCACTCGCTCTCAACTTTAAGCCTATCAAAGGCCACACCAAACTCCACCTTCAAGCTGTCCTCAACAGACATAAACACAGGGGTAAAATACCCAATCTACTGAGGCCTATTAAGTGAGAAAAGGTTAATTGTATGGCCTCTAAAATACCAACTTGAAAGGAGGCTCTCCGCACTCCTAATACACTTTATTTAAAACCTACTTGGCGCTAGGCCTTTAAAGCAAGGGCTAATCCCATACTACAGAGGTGACTTCAGAGAAGAACAATTTACATTATATTAACGAAGAATAGGTTGAGAAAAATAAGTTCACCTCAAAACAATATGATTGGGAGCTCGAGAGGGTTAAGCACTCTCTATCCCGATATGCAGTTTAAAAGATGGAATAGATACCAGTTTCTTTACATTTTAAGGAAGGTTACATAATGGAAAAACTTCGGACCCGCCCCGAGAGTTAAACTGCTGAGCAAGCAAGAAGAGAAGTAATTAATCGGCCATTACCTGGTTGTTGACTGTCGCCGAAGAAAGAGGCGTTTCCCGCCCCCTGCTATGTACTTTACACACTGAAAGATGGAACAGAAGTGGCGCAGAGACCCAAAAATCAGCAGTTTATATACTCTCGCGGAAGGTTATAGGCGTTAGGGGAATGAAAACACCCGCCCACAATCACTTTATTGGGTAGGATACAGCAACATATTCAAGTTGGGGGAAGATACCTCGGATTGGTCAGAAATAAATTGAAGAAATTCGGGATTGGATACATACAAAACAAGGGGAAAGAAAGGGTTAATATTGCCAACTTAACTAATGACTGAAAGAAATTTAGCAAAGAACAAACTTTTGAAATTATATTTTCTCCAAAAAAACACAGTTCTTTCACTTCCCACCAGGGTGCACTATTGTTGATCTTCAGTAGTGTCCTCTAGAGGAGAAAGTTCACATTTCTTACTTCAAGCAAAACAAAAACACATCAAAAATGACACAGTTCTAAAGCTCCAAAATTTCCAGGTAGTGACATCTTCTGAGAAAGTAGAAAATTAATACCGTCAATAAAGTTCAGACTTCCTCCAGCAGAGGAGTTTCAATTGGCGCACATTTTAAATTAGCGGCGTGTAGGTGTACCGCCCGGTACAGACCTCCCGCCCCCAAAAGTTCCTCCAGGGGTGACACATGAAGTTTGTTTGCAAACAAGGTCCAAGTTTTGATGTAGATATGGAGATTAATTGCCAAAAAAAAATTTATAAGATTTTCTTAATGTGGTTTGATTCAGTTTCAAAAATTTTGTTGTTGCAGGTGAAGTAAAGTCTTTATGGTTGTAGAAGTTGAATTCAGAAGATAAACTTTTAATACTTGAAAGTGAAGAAAAATTTTGCAATGTCCACCAAATATTGCTGTTGAATTCCCAAGTGTAGTCATTGCTTATAGTAACTGTTCATGTAGTTGATGTTGATTAAGTTGGATGGTCAGACCGGCCGTTGCAGCTTGCGTCCAGAGGAGGCCGCTCAGACCCCTCAAGTACCCTGAGATACCGCTCGCCCGCACTATGAAGGGAGCAGTGGTGTTGAAACACGCCGCGCCCGCGGTGAAGACATACAGGCTGCGGGCAAGTAGCAGGTCGTGCGCCGCACATCAGCCTTGGCCGGGAGGAGAGCTCCGGCTCGCCGTGCACATGTCGTCCTCGCTGGGGTCGAGGGGGCCCGTCCTCAAACCCAGTCGCGGCACAGCGCCGCGCGGCTGCGGGGGCACTGAAACATTAAAGCTAGGCGGCAGAATATTGTTGGACCATCATCTTTTTTGAGGGCACAGGCTTGGTGGAGAGGTTGAGGGGCCAGCGGCGTGCAGATATCCATGGCATTTAATAGAAGCAAGCCACAGTGTGTATAGCAGGAGACGGGAGCGTGGTAATGGCCGTGGTAAGGACAGAATGGCAGCTTAACGGTGCGGGGAGGGTTTACAAAAATGCTTAAATATGAAACTAAATTTTATAGAAGGGGCAGAAAGCCTTAAAAGTGAAACTCAAAAAATATAACCTTCATATTCCTTTCAAATTATATGAAGCAAGTTGACACAAAATTTACACTGGTTTCACCTGTGACAGGTGAACCCTAAATATCCTCTCGGTGGCTGGATTACTTAATAATAATGTGACCGGCGTAAGGAAATCGAGAATGATACAAGGCCCATGAAATCTTGGGGCAAGCTTGCCCGCGGGAACAAAGTTCATGACCATAACTTGGTCACCTACCTTCAAAGGGGTGGGTCTCCGTCCACGATCATACCTTTCCCTAACCTTTTCATGAGAGACTTTAAGATTGGCTTTAGCCTTCTTCCAAAGATCTTTGATGTTGTCCGGATCTATTGTCTCGGGTAGAATGTCACTCAGAGACCAGAGGTTAGAGAGCGGCGTGTTGGGAACAAACTTGAACATCAAAGAGGCTGGAGTAAATTTATGTGATTCATGAACCGCCGAATTCAAAGCAAAAGCTAACCAATGCAGGGACGTGTCCCACCTGGAATGATCTTCATGATGATAGGCAATAAGCGCGGACCTGAGATTACGATTAACCCGTTCAGCCAGAGATGGTTGAGGGTAATAAGCAGAAGTAGTTACATGAGAGATGGACAAGTCAAAGCATAATTTACGAAATAAATTAGATGTAAAAGCCTTAGCATTGTCAGATACAATATATTGGCACGGACCAAAAGAAGCAAAAATAGAATTTAAGCAAGTAATGGTGGACTGAGCGGTAGCCAGCTTAGTCGGAAATAACCAGGAAAATCTTGTAAAGCCATCTACGCATACAAAGATGAACTTGTTGGCATTTCCCTTTGACTGGGGGAAGGGTCCTGCATAATCAATATACAGGCGTTCCATGGGGCGCGACGCTTGATGCGAAGACAAAAGGCCTACCTTGGTGGACATTGTGGGTTTACTAAGCAAACAAGATTTACAAGCTTTTACAAGTTCACGGATTTCACCGTCCATACCTTTCCAAATGAACCTTTCACGAATCTTTTCACGAGTTTTAAAGATTCCGAGATGCCCGCCCAATGGGGTCTCATGATAGTACTTGAAGATCATAGGTACAAGAACAGCTGGAACGACAACTTTCATCATCTTATCATGCCTCGAAGGGCAACATAAAACACCATTCCTCAGAACATAAGGGACAACATGTTCCCCAGAAGAAAGGGTTTCCATTATCGGAGCCAGCGTCGGATCTTCACGTTGGTATTTCTCGATATCCCTAAAGAGCATGGGAGCATCTGTTAAGATGGCATTAACATCAAACAGTATGGACTCGGGAGGTGATGAACTGTCGACCGGTTCATAGGTCTCGACGTCGTTGGAAAACATACGGCTGAGTCCATCAGCAACAACATTTTCAGTACCTCTGATATGCCTGACATCGAATTGGAAGGCAGAAATACGGATGGCCCAACGGGCTATACGACCAGTACGACGCGGCCTACCTAAGACCCAGCTTAAAGCTTGATTATCTGTCTCCAGGTCGAATTTGACGTGTTCCAGATAGAGACGGAACTTTTCTAAGGCGAATAAGACTGCCAAACCTTCGAGCTCATAGATGGAATACTTGGCTTCTTGAGCCGATAGAGTCCTAGATGCATAGGCGATGGGTCGCCTCCCTAGTTCAGTCTCTTGAAGAAGGACTGCCGCTACTGCTGACGACGACGCATCGGTTTGGACGATGAATTTCTTCGAGAAATCAGGCATAGCAAGTACAGGGGCATTACAGAGAGCTAATTTAAGATCTTCAAAAGCGGCTTGTTGAGAAGGTCCCCACTCGAATTTGATGCCTTTCCTACGAAGAAGGTTCAAGGGCGCCGCTCTATTAGCAAAGTTAGGAATAAACTTCCTGAAGAAATTCACCATACCAATGAACCTGGCGATACCTTTAATGTCCTTGGGAGGTTTAAAATCACGGATGGCCTGTGTTCTAGAATGATCGACTGCTACACCATCAGGTGACACAATATGCCCTAGGAATGACATAGAGGGCTTAGCAAAGGCAACCTTGGACAACTTGACAGTTAACCCAGCCTTACGAAGGCGATCGAGAACTTCTCGCAGATGATCTAGATGTTCTTCAAAAGTCTCTGAAAATACGACGACATCATCCAAGTAGTGATATAAGTACTCAAATTTGATGTCGGAGAAGACCCTATCTAGTAGCCTAGTGAGTACAGCTGCTCCCGTGGGGAGCCCGAAAGGCACGCGGTTGTATTCGTATAAGTTCCAGTCCGTGGCAAACGCTGTAAGGTGTTTAGACTCTTCGGCAAGCGGAATTTGATTATAGGCCTGATTCAAATCCAAGATAGTAAAGAACTTGGCCTTACGGAACCATGAAAAACAAGAATGAAGGTCGGGAAGGGGCACAGATTGTAACACCACCTTCCGATTGAGAGCCCTATAATCGATGACAGGCCTGAAGCCTCCTTGGGGTTTCGGGACTAGAAAAATAGGCGAAGAATACGCCGACTTAGAGGGCCTAATAATACCATCCTTCAACATTTGATCGATGATTTCTTTCAATGCCTTCATTTTAGGTGGAGATAGCCTATATGGAGGAAAACGGACAGGAATCGAATCCGTGACCTCAATTTTGTATTCAATAAGGTCAGTAACACCAAGAGTATCCGAGAACACCTCAGGAAATGACTGACATAATTTACGAATACTATCAGCCTGCTCCTCAGGTAGATGTCTAAGGTCTAACAACATCTCATCCTGGGTAGGCGAAATAGATGAACATGATACAGAATTACACTTTAACAAGGGAATTTTACAATTGGACGCAAACTTGAATGTGCACGACCTACTCTGGAGATCGAGCACGAGACCAGTGTGAGAAATGAAGTCCGCTCCCAGTATGATGGGGCAAGACAAGTGCTTAGCCACAAACAGTTTGATTTTCCATGTAAATTTAAAAATACGAATTTTGACCTGTACGGAACCTAGAATTTCTAATGGGAATGAATTAGCCGAAACATATTGAACAGTGGATGAGACATAGTCAGGTAGTTTACAAACAGATTTCAATTTAGAATACCATTCAGCCGAAATAATCGAACAAACACTGCCTGAATCTAAGAGAGCTGTTACAGGTTCATTATTTAACTCAATCTTAAGAAAAGGAACAGGTGCGGGGGTATCCGCCGCAATCCTAAGACATTCTTTAGGGCATTCAAAAGATGAATTTGAAGACTGATCGTTCCCTGAATTCACGACCTTTTTGTCAGGGGCTGAGCCTTGGGAAGCAGAATTAGTCGACTCAGCCGAAACCGCTAGTCACATTTTATTATTGGCATTGGTGGAATTTGCACCAGAAGTTGAGCAGGAGGGGGTGCTATTTGAGTTTGGGCAATTCTTGGCGATATGTGAGAAAGCCCCACATTTAAAACAGCCTTGTGATGAACCAGCCCCATTCCTTGTCCCACTCGACTTGATCAGTGGACACTTATTGCGAAGATGGTCAGGCGACCCGCAAGCATAACATTTACGGGGTGTGACTGGTCGGCGAGGTGGAGGCCGATTATTACTAAAGGAAGGTGGGGGTTCTTTCGCGACACGCAAGGAATCGGCGTATCTAACTCCTTCCGCTGAGACGGCCAATGCTTCAAGTTCAGAGAAAGTTTGCGGGCACGCCGCGAAACACAAATATGACCTATAGGGTGGTGAAATGCCTTCTACAATGGCTTGTACAATGTGATCCTCAGGGAAGTGAAGAGCAAACACCCTAGTATAAAACTTAATGTCCTGTATGAAATCAGCCAAGTTTTCATCCAAGCGTTGTACACGGTAATAGTACTTCTGAATCAGAGATGACCTCGCGCGGGCGGGAATAAAATTTGCAAGCAAGTGTGCATGAAAATCTTCAATAGATGACTGTTCAGCTATGGCTCTTACTATTTTATCAGAGAGAATACCAATTGCATAAGGATAGATAATTTGCAAAATTTGACATGGAGAAAGAGAAAACACAAGGGCATGATCCTGAAATTCAACTAGAAATCTTAAAAATGAAATTACTTCACTAGTGGTATTAACTGAAAACTTAGAGATACCCCTGAGCAACATTGCCAATGGATAGGGCAAACTACTGAACCCAGGTGACATAGTCGGTAAAGGTTTAAGGGGCAAAGAAGTTAATTCAGAACGTACATTAGTCAATGAGTTACGACGTTCAGACTCGTTGTCTAATGGGGCAGAGATAGTTTGAGCAGCAACGGTTTTCCTATTTGCTTCTCCCTTAGGAGGCTCTTCCTCACTACCTACATTCACTGTGGTGGGTAGATCGCTTTTGGGCGGAACCTCCCCCGTTAACAATTGAGTGACCTTGCTAGATAATTCAGACATATTTTCAAGCAGCGTACTAGCTTCCTTCTTCTGAACGTCATTCAACTTTAGAGACAACAGATCGTTAACTCTATTTGAAAAATGAAACAGCCTAGCTTGCACACGCTTAATTTGATTAGGAGAAGGATCATTTTCATCAAAAAAACTAACTACCGAAGCTAGCCCAGTAATATTCTCCGTGATCGTGGAAAGAGAGTCGTCAATTTCTTTCTCTCCCAAATTGGGGATGGAAATGGGCAATTCAAGGGACTCTCTAAGCTTGTTGGTGTCTACTGCAACCGTGCCTCCAGATTGCACATTTCTGATAGTTAACTCATAGATCAACTCCTCCTTGCGCAAATAGTTAAGATGGAGAACATCGCGAGGGCCGGGCATGATGACAGAACAATTTTGAAAAAATCAAAAAAATTCCAGCAACTGAGAAAATTGTTAGAGTTCGGAACAAAATAATGTTTAGCCGTCAAAAGGGGCTAAAATGAGACCCATTCAACCACGCTCTGCTACCACTTGTTACCGTGTTTTAGCGGTAGGTAGAGGTGAAAGAAGGTGCGGGCGTGAACGGGTCTCAAACTACGGAATCAAAGTTAATGTAAAATTTAACAAGGTTATATTTTCTTTCCAAAATTCAGAAATAACAAGAATGGCAGGTACGGAGTAGCCAGACCACAAGGTACAATTACAGTATTTACAGGATTTGGGCTTCGAGCCCTGAAAACACAATTCTTGAGCAACTAGCCCAACTTTACGATATACAAATTCCAACAACGGGGCAGAAGACCCCAATCAAAACCTTGAGCACTTGCTCCAAATTACACAGTAAAGCCTCCTCGAGGCATACAACACTCAGTTTTCAAAAAAAAAAAAATAAGAGCCACTCGCTCTCAACTTTAAGCCTATCAAAGGCCACACCAAACTCCACCTTCAAGCTGTCCTCAACAGACATAAACACAGGGGTAAAATACCCAATCTACTGAGGCCTATTAAGTGAGAAAAGGTTAATTGTATGGCCTCTAAAATACCAACTTGAAAGGAGGCTCTCCGCACTCCTAATACACTTTATTTAAAACCTACTTGGCGCTAGGCCTTTAAAGCAAGGGCTAATCCCATACTACAGAGGTGACTTCAGAAAAGAACAATTTACATTATATTAACGAAGAATAGGTTGAGAAAAATAAGTTCACCTCAAAACAATATGATTGGGAGCTCGAGAGGGTTAAGCACTCTCTATCCCGATATGCAGTTTAAAAGATGGAATAGATACCAGTTTCTTTACATTTTAAGGAAGGTTACATAATGGAAAAACTTCGGACCCGCCCCGAGAGTTAAACTGCTGAGCAAGCAAGAAGAGAAGTAATTAATCGGCCATTACCTGGTTGTTGACTGTCGCCGAAGAAAGAGGCGTTTCCCGCCCCCTGCTATGTACTTTACACACTGAAAGATGGAACAGAAGTGGCGCAGAGACCCAAAAATCAGCAGTTTATATACTCTCGCGGAAGGTTATAGGCGTTAGGGGAATGAAAACACCCGCTCACAATCACTTTATTGGGTAGGATACAGCAACATATTCAAGTTGGGGGAAGATACCTCGGATTGGTCAGAAATAAATTGAAGAAATTCGGGATTGGATACATACAAAACAAGGGGAAAGAAAGGGTTAATATTGCCAACTTAACTAATGACTGAAAGAAATTTAGCAAAGAACAAACTTTTGAAATTACATTTTCTCCAAAAAAAACAGTTCTTTCACTTCCCACCAGGGTGCACTATTGTTGATCTTCAGTAGTGTCCTCTAGAAGAGAAAGTTCACATTTCTTACTTCAAGCAAAACAAAAACACATCAAAAATGACACAGTTCTAAAACTCCAAAATTTCCAGGTAGTGACATCTTCTGAGAAAGTAGAAAATTAATACCGTCAATAAAGTTCAGACTTCCTCCAGCAGAGGAGTTTCAATTGGCGCACATTTTAAATTAGCGGCGTGTAGGTGTACCGCCCGGTACAATTATTATTATTATTATTATTATTATTATTATTATTATTATTATTATTATTATTATTATTATTATTATTATTATTATTATTATTATTATTATTATTATTATTATTATTATTATTATTATTATTATTATTATTATTATTATTATTATTATTATTATTATTATTATTATTATTATTATAGCAGCTTTAATAATTATATCCTGATTATAAAGTTTTGAACCGCGAACGGTTAATTGCTGCCAATGGCCATATCAATATAAATAAGTACATAGGAAGTCTTATCATTCTGTGAAACAAAAAATGACATGGTATCTACCTCATAGCTCCCCACAACGGGAGCATACACTTTCTGAATCAGGGTGATGAAGCAATAATCTTCTGCATAACTTATGGCGGAAACCATTCACCGCGAATCTAGGCATTGCATGCCGCATCTCGTAATTTGTTCGTTTCAAGTCTTGCGAGATCATCGCATCAGTGGAAAAGAAGTCGTCTCAGATTCCCGCCCTCTTTGCCGATAAATCTGGAAGTGGCTCGAAGTAGCAGCTTAAACCGTAGCTCCTGTATGTATTATAATTCCCTGGCTGGCACGTATACAAGACGGGATGGCGTGAAATTTGTTAAGCAGAGGGCTTTTTTGAGAAAAGTTGATTTTACCCATTCGATGTCTAATAATATTGTTTCTTTGTGAGATGTGTCCATATGTTTTCTAGGGCATATGTAGCGATGGGTGATACCTTAATAGCTGTTTTATGTCATTCATTGATTGTATTGCTGTATTTATCTTGTTTTTCATGTCTAGGGTAAATGCATTGTCCTGGCTTTGGAATGTCACGCCTAGGTATTTAAACTTGGTCACGGAAGATATCTGACGTGACTTGTGTAGAAAGACTGCCTGTTTTCCATCTCTTCCAAAGGACATCAACACGGTTTATCCCTCGTTTAGAAGGAGTTCATCTCTTTCCACCTAGGCTGCCAGTTAATTAAAGGCCTTACTTAAGGTGCAGTCCCAGCCTTTTCCTGGTGTGAAAATGGGAAACCACGGAAATCCATCTTCAGGGCTGCCGGCAGTGGAGTTCGAACCCACTATCTCACTGATGCAAGCTCACAGCTGCGCGCGCCTAACCGCTCGGCCAACTCGCCCGGTAATACGTAACTTGTTATAGATTATTTCTCACTTTATATTGGTCGTACGGACGAACTTTGATTTTACTAACTTCTGACCCCAACTTGTCAAGTTCGATCCTGGCTCAGTCCGGTGGTATTTGAAGGTGCACAAATACGTCAGCCTCGTGTCGGTAGATTTACTGGCACGTAAAAGAACTCCTGCGGGACAAAATTCCGGCACGTCGGCGTCTCCGAAAACCGCCAAAAGAAGTTAGTGGGACGTAAATTCAATGACATTATTATTTTTATTATTTTACTAACATTTGTACTATGGTGCTGTAGGCGCTGCCATCTGATATGTCGCTGTAAACGCAATTATCGCTACACAGAGCAAGCAGGCAGTATAGAGACGTTGCCTACGTTATACACTCACAAGGCCGTGAAAGAGCCGTTTTGAAAAGCGGCTCGGCGTTATTTGAGAATGCACCGCTAGATCGCCTTGCTTAGACCTGTTCAACTGTAGGATTTTATTAGGCGTGGATACGTAATGAGTCAAATTTTAATTAATGCATATGAAACATTTATGGAAATAAGAAAACATTAACTTCACCTTTTAATAAATAAAATGTTTTAATAATAGACGTTAAATACCTGTAAATACTCTGGTGCATAATGGGAATCATAATTTTAGCAGTTTCCGACTTAGAGGATTTCTCATGAAATTCTTCACGAAATCAGTGTCATTTGTAACATTTATTGCATAATTGTAAAGTATTGCTTTGAGGAACTTCATTACAATAACGTCAGGGAGTGGCTGGTGATTACATTCCTCACATATAATACCAATATAAACGGTCCGTTATTGGACATTATGAATTTTCCAGCTAACTCATTCCTGGTTGCCAGCGTTTCGCCCTCGTGTGCTAGGTTGGGCTCATCAGTTGGTACCTAGCACACCTACCAAGACGCTGGCTAGTGCATACCGTGGAGGCTACTACTACTACTACTACTACTACTAAACGTTTTCATTCCTCCCCTGAAGGGGGAGACGGCCCTCTTACACGGTGACGCCGTCTCTCAGATCGGGAGATTTGTTACGGTGAAGGAGATGTGCGGAGAAGGTGAGGGGTTAGGCGGCCGTGGCCTATACTACGAACTGTCCCGGCATTCGCCTTAGTGCAGGAGAATGGAAAACCACGGAAAACCATTCTCAGGCCAGCCGACGGGTGGGACCAGGCATGAAGTCCGGCACTGTGCCCCAGGCCCGTCCCCGAATGCAGAGGCGTAGAGCCACGGTAGTTGGCCCGTCAGAGTACAGAGCATATGGGACAACAACCCACCCTGCATCTACCGACCCCGTGGAAGCCACTGCGTAGGCTACTTGGAGCCACCGGCATTGCCAATGCGCTATGAGAGACTTTGTCTCTACCAAAAATTGATGCCTGCTTGGCTATCAGATGATACAGATGTTGATTCCCATAGGGAATCTGAAATATTTACCCCGAATGAGTAAATTTATAATACAAATATAAATGGTCCGTTATTGGACATTATAAGTTTTCCAGCTAACTCATTCCTGGTTGCCAGCGTTTCGCCCTCGTGTGCTAGGTTGGGCCCATCAGTTGGTACCTAGCACACCTACCAAGACGCTGGCTGGTGCATACCGTGGAGGCAACTGCGTAGGCTACTTGGAGCCACCGGCAGTGCCAATGCACTATGAGAGACTTTGTCTCTTTACCAAAAATTGATGCCTGCTTGGCTATCAGATGATATAGATGTTGATTCCCATAGGGAATCTGAAATATTTGTCCCGAATGAGTAAATTTATAATACCAGTATAAATTGTCCGTTATTGGACATTATAAATTTTCCAGCTAACTCATTCCTGGTTGCCAGCGTTTCGCCCTCGTGTGCTAGGTTGGGCTCATCAGTTGGTACCTAGCACACCTACCAAGACGCTGGCTAGGCCACTGCGTAGGCAATGCTGGTGGCTCCAAGAAACAGTGGCCTCCACGGTATGCACTAGCCAGCGTCTTGGTAGATGTGCTAGGTACCAACTGATGAGCCCAACCTAGCACACGAGGGCGAAACGCTGGCAACCAGGAATGAGTTAGCTGGAAAATTTATAATGTCCAATAACGGACCCTTTATATTGGTATTATAAATTTACTCATTCGGGACAAATATTTCAGATTCCCTATGGGAATCAAAATCTATATCATCTGATAGCCAAGCAGGCATCAATTTTTGGTAGAGAGAGAAAGTCTGTCATAGTGCATTGGCAATGCCGCTGGCTCCAAGTACCCTACGCAGTGGCCTCCACGACATACGGTTGCATGTCCTTGATTTTTCGACTGGCTGGCACTCTTCTCTGCTGCAGGTTAGTGGACCCAAGAATAATTAAACGGACAGACGCCTTGTTGGCTGTCGCCCCTCCCCCCGCCTCTATTCGCCATGAATTGTCATCTTATCCATGATGTGGACACCGCTATCGACGAATCTCAGCTTTTCGACATTCTCCCAATCCGTTCTGCCATTCGGCTACCGGATCGCACCACTAATGACATGTCAACGCAGATCTTGGTGCAATTTGTTGATGACGTCGACACGACAGCTTTCCACGCCAGTGGAGCAAACATCAACAGACGACTTTGTAAAGGGGTCCCCATTCCTGAGTACATCCTCCAACAAATGCGCTCTGACCCCAGCACTATTCCCAGCGTTACTTCATGTCCCCCTAGCACACTTCTGCATTTGCCACCGCTCCCCACCTCCATAACGACTATCCTCACTACTACTACTGCCACCACCTTCAACACTTCTGCACTTCCCCTTCTGAGTACTTCCACCCTTCTTCCTACAACTAGCCACCCCTCTCCAATCATGTCCACCCCTGCCACCGCCCTATCCGTCACATCACCCAGCCCCCAAAAGCCCCCTGCCAACTCCCAGGATGCCACCACCACTGCTCAGCCAACTTCCCACGGGGAGTCTGCCACAGCCTCTCATCGGCCTCCATCATCGAGCTGTGTCCTTCGTTGCGTCGATCCTGTCATCACTGAACAAGACCTCCTGAACGACCTACACTTGGCAGGTGTCCCAGCACGACGAGTCTATCGTATCTTCAACACCGACGGTCCAACGTTCAAGGTCCGCCTACAACTTCCCTCCGATGAAGAGGTCAACCGATTGATCTCCAACGGTGTCCGACTTCACGGGCGAACCTACCGCGTGGAGCCCTCTCACTCCCCACCCCGTACGGTGCGCTCTTCTCCTCATAACCCTCCTCCTAGCCCCCGACCGGTTCCGCTACCCACCCCACCACCGCAAGCCCACTATCAACCTGCTCTCCAGCTTCCCTTCTTACTACCGCCTATCCCTATCATGGACCTTCTTCGCCTCCTTGCCACTTCCATCACCAACATCACAACCACCATCTACTACCTCATGTCGCAACATTACCCTTACCCTCCTTCCTACCACTTCCTCCAGAACCCTCAAACTGTACCCACACCATATTTGTAACCATTTTGTCTGTGATTCTATGTACAACAACCTTTCTCAGCATTGCGCGCCCGGGATGCCAACCTAATCCTTTTGTTCAGTTTTCTATGGTGTTCGTTGGGTTCTGCTTGGGCGGGGTGTTTTGTGGGTCTCCCCTGGGTTCCGGCTTGTTGTCCCGGTGACCCTGCGCCATTCCCTTATCTTCTATCTTTCATGTATGTACGAAACATACACCCACATTTATCTTCAATTTCTATTCTCTTCCTTCTAATCAACGGCCGAAGATCTCCTCGTTGAGCGGATGGCCCGCCCCCTCCTATAAGGAGAGGGAATGAAATGACCTCATGATGCGATGAAGCCTCCACGATATGTACTAGCCAGCGTCTTGGTAGGTGTGCTAGGTACCAACTGATGAGCCCAACCTAGCACACGAGGGCGAAACGCTGGCAGCCAAGAATGAGTTCGCTGGAAAATTTATAATGTCCAATAACGGACCATTTATATTGGTATTATAAATTTACTCATTCGGGACAAATATTTCAGATTCCCTATGGGAATCAACATCTATATCACCCGATAGCCAAGCAGGCATCAATTATTGATAAGAGAGAAAGTCTCTCATAGCGCATTGGCAATGCCGGTGGCTCCAAGTAGCCTACGCAGTGGCCTCCACGGTATGCACTAGCGAGCGTCTTGGTGGGTGTGCTAGGTACCAACTGATGAGCCCAACCTAGCATACGAGGGCGAAATGCTGGCAACCAGGAATTACTTTGCTGGAAAATTTATAATGTCCAATAACGGACATTTATATTGGTATTATAAATTTACTCATTCGGGACAAATATTTCAGATTCCCTATGGGAATCAACATGTATATCACCTGATAGCCAAGCAGGCATCATTTTTTGGTAGAGAGAGAAAGTCTCTCATAGTGCATTGGCAATGCCGGTTGCTCCATGTAGCTTACGCAGTGGTCTCCACGGTATGCAATAGCCAGCGTCTTGGTACGCGTGCTAGGCACCAACTGATGAGCCCAACCTAGCACACGAGGGCGAAACGCTGGCAACCAGGAATGAGTTAGATGAAAAAATTATAATATCCAATAACGGACCATTTATATTGGTATTATAAATTTAGTCGGGACAAATATTTCAGATTCCCTATGGTAATCAACATCTGTATCATTTGATAGCCAAGCAGGCATCAATTTTTGGTAGAGAGAGAAAGTCTCTCATAGTGCATTGGCAATGCCGGTGGCTCCAAGTAGCCTACGCAGTGGCCTCCACGGTTCACTTCCGGTATTTGACTAGTGGCGCCCTCTTGCGGATAAATTTGAGTTCTGCCATAAGGGCCAAGTAGCATTGTTGGTAGTATTGTTGTTTGCGTTTTTATTCTCCAAGAAACTGTGAAAAGTGACTTTTCTGACTTGTGACATATTAAGTGATATTGTTCAGTGACAGAGACACACTATTAAAAGTTATTGGTGTTATAAGTGCGCACATTATCGATAGAAGTGACGTGTCGCGTCTAATAACTGAACAACTGTCAATTTATAATGTCAGGGAGGGACGATCCCATCCCTAAAAGACGTGATGATCCGACACCCGCGGCATCCGCAGTCCGTACTCGCTCTCCGCGGAAGAAACGTTCGAAAAAACGTAATCGTCGAAAGAAATTATCGTCTAATGATTCGATTTCCAGCAAGTCCCGTGCGCGCACCTGTTCTTCGTCGTATGACTCAGAAGAAGATAGCCTCGCACAGGCACCTGCGACAAACTAACAAACCCTTCTAATATACCGACCTCAACATCAACCTCGACGCTTCACCGGCAGCAGCAGCAGCAGCAACCTCAATTCACGCAAGTTGTTCCAAATTTACATAGAATGACTAGCTTTCCTAATCTTCCTCTCATCTCTCCCTATCCTTCTTCTCCAAGTCCTTCTATTCCATACTCTACTATCGCTGCTACTTATTCTAATTCTCCACCAGTTCCCCTCATGTCCATCCCACTCCCCAATTATCAAGTCTCTCCTCCTAGTACCCCTCAATTTACAGTACTCCAATACATAGTCGCCCCTAACCCTACTACCACCCCAGTCTCCTATCTTCAAAATTCAACTCCACCTCAAATTCCAACGTCCAGTCCATCGCCAAACACTCCAATCCCTCAGGACAATATCTTCACCTATCCTTTAGCAAACTTCACCGAACCCAGACCCGAATCTAGAGGGGTACTAGATTCCCCATTACTAGAGCCCAACCACTTATTTCTGTTGTTATCCGTGAGGTGGACACGAGCTACACGAATAAGGAAATATTCGATGAGTTATCCTACCACCAACTTCGGATGTCCAAAACCATCAGAATTAGAAACGAAAGAGGACCCATCACACTTGTACGAGTACTATCATCCGACCAGGCCTCCATTGATCGACTACTATCGGAAGGAGCGTACATCTTCTGGCAGCGCCATAAGGTTGAGCCATCCAAGACTTCCACTCCAGCTCCTCTTCGTTGTGACCGATGTCAGGTCTTCAACTCTCACTCTACAGAACATTGTCCGAACAGACAACCCATCTGTGCTCACTGTAGTCAACCTCACTCAACACGCAACTGCCCCAACCTTCAAATTCCCCCTAAATGTACTCGGTGCCAAGGCAATCACCCTGCCTACAGTCCACGCTGCACTAACCGCCCCCAGTAGACACTACCAAGTCTCAATTCACAGCCCCACTTCGTACCGTAGACCCCATCACCCCACCTCAATCATCTATTTCTCCCGCCCCTCCCTCAATAGAAGATCTAATTAGATTTGTTACCGTACTATCTGTCTGCAAAACCTTCACCCTTTTGACCGCCCTAGAGTTCTGGAAATTCTACATTTCGCTGCTAGGACCACATTTGGGATTAACATGCAGGCTACCACTTCAGGCCAGAAAGTCCACTTCCACTTCAGGCCCATGGATACTTTTTAAATTATGGGAAGTTTAAATTCCGAGGCAGGGTCCGTTGGCGTGCTCTATTCTAATATTAGATCTCTCAACGAAAACCGTCCTCTCTTGGATATCCTCATCGAGGAACATCATCCTACTATTATTATCCTGAATGAAAATTTCCTTAATTCCAAACATTTCCCTTCTTTCCCTAATTACACTATATATCGTAGTGATAGACCCTGTAAAACCCGAGAAGGAGTATCTATTGCCGTCGATAAACAACTCCCATCTCGTCAGATCCAGCCCACTCGTTTTATCCATCTCCCTGAAACTTTGACTGTTATAGTTCACCTCCCTAATACTTCAGTTCTTATATCAACTGCATATACTCCTTCTCGTGAACCAATTCCCATTGAACTTCAAGAACTACCTTTTTATCGGAGACATTAACATTAACAGTCTCACAGCTAGAGACAATGAATGGAGAACGACTAGACATACCAGATTTTACAATTCCAACTAGCCAGAGTACACCTGAAATTGCTCTTAGCTCCTCTTCAGTATCTAGAAATTACTCTATGAAACTGTTGGACCCGGTCGGTAGTGACCATCTCCCCTTCCTACTTAAGCTTCCTGCCCTCTGTTTACCTAACCAAAATCACAATAACCCTTCGTCTTTTAAGCAGAGGAACTTTAATAAAACCAATTGGGAACAATATCGCCATTTTATAAAGGGGTCCCTAGTAGTGCTACCATCCCGCACGACACCAATGACCTTACAAATTTAACTACATTGTTGGAGTCCACCATATCACATGCAGATGTAATATATATTCCAAGAACTACATTTACTCCCAGTAAGCCACCACTTCCTCCTAAAGTTATTCAATTACTTAAACTCTCTAGAGATTTATATAGGGCCTACTGCAGGACACGAGACCCAGACCTACTAACCAGACACAGACAAATTCAAAGACACGCTGGGTCTTATATAAAAACAATTTTAAAAAAACGATGGAATGATGTATGTAACAAGCTTGCAGGACTGACTTCAGCACGTCCATTTTGGAGGACTTTCAGAGCTCTTACAGGCCAAACAACTACGCAAAATGCCTACCCTATCCGTGAGACTGCTGGACATCTGTTCACAGACAAAGACAAAGTTGACTCTGTTTTGCTGACGGAATAGATGACAGACACAACTACAGTGACTACGGTGAAATATCAAATAAAACCAACCTTAGCCTTCCCCTCCTGAAGCCCAGTTTCGACCATCTTCCGACTGTAGATCCCGAAACACCACTGAACGATCCCATCACAGTTGACGAAATCAGGGACCAGTTACATAGACGACGAAACACAGCACCCGTGACTGACAATATTACATACAGGCATATTAAAGAGGCTCCTTTCATCTTTCTATATTTCCTTTCAATAATCTGTACATTTATTCTACACACAGGAAACTTCCCTTCTCATTGGAAGAAAGCTAAAATTATCCTTTCAAAAAACTGACAAACCCCCATCCCTCCTTTCTTCATACCGACCTATAAGTCTTCTGAGCGTGTTCTCTAACATATTTGAAGCCATACTAGCTGCTAGACTATACAAATATCTACACGCTAAAAACATTATTCTCCCCACCCAGGCTGGCTTCAGAGCAGCCTACTCTACTCACACACAACACTTCCGTCTAGCAGCTTTAGTAACTCCTCACATAAACAGAGGTTTACCGGCGGCCTTCCTAATGCTGGATCTAGAGAAGGCCTTCGATCAAGTATGGCACAAAGGCTTAGTATTCAAATTAATGCAGCTAAATCTGCCAACAACAATTACTCGCGTCATTAGTAATTTTCTCAATAATCGTTCGGCCTTTAATCAGATTAGATCTACCACGTCTCATACCCTCTCTATGTACTCTGGTGTTCCTCAGGGCAGCCCAATTTCTCCGCTGCTCTACATCGTATATTGCTACGATATGCCCCCTCCCCCATGCCGACGACACAGCAATTGGGAACATGCATCATTTTCAAAAATATTTTTTTTGAAAAGTACACCAATGAAATAGTACGTAAACGTATTACATTGTGGTATGTTGCCTTGTTTTCTACCACTAAAAAAATATTTAATAGTGCCTTTCCGCAAGGCGAGTGAAACGGCCTCTGACGTAAGCGGCGCGCTGTGACGTCACGATCCAGTACCGCATGGAGCTCTACCAGCCGTTGTGCATCAGCCGTTGCTAAAAGCCGATTGTTTATTATTGATGATCGCGAATAACTTAGAAATGACGGAAGAAAGGTTCAAAACAGCACAGTCAGACAATCTATCATGTGTAAATGTCATCATTCTTGAAAAATAGTGACTTTTATGGTCGCAGAAATTCGCGGATAACAAGCAAGTTTGTAAGTGGTGTCTTTTATATACGTGCAATGTACTGTAACCCATAGTATTAGGATAACAACGAACCTGGATAGATATCACATCACTTTCAACATTTCCTTCTAGACTGACTCCCCTATTAAAGAATAACATTACATTTTCGGGCTTTCAGCATTAGTAAAGCAAGAAATCGGATTTCAGCACTAACATAAACATATAGGTAGAATTATAGTACTAGTCCGCTTCTGTGGTGTAGTGGTTAATGTGTGCCACTCCCGGAGGCCCGGTTTCGATTCCCGGTTCTGCCATGAAAGTTGAAAACAAATAGTACGAGGGCTGGAACGGGGTCTACTCAGCCTCGGGAGGTCAACTGAGTAGAAGGGTTTCGAATCCCACCTCAGCCATCCTCGAAGTGGTTTTTCGTATTTTCCTACTTCTCCTCCAGGCACCTAAGGCCACGGCCGTTTCCTTCCCTCTTCCTTGTCTATCCCTTCCGATCCTCCCATCCTCCAACAAGGCCCCTGTTGAGCATAACAGGTGAGGCCGCCTGGGTGAGGTAATGGCCCTCCTCACCAGTTTCATCACCATACTCAAAGTCTCACGTTCCAGGACACTGCCCTTGAAGTGGTAGAGGTGAAATCCCTCGCTGAGTCCGAGAGAAAACCAACCCTGAAGGATAAACTGATTAAGAAAGAAAGAAAGAAGGAAAGAAAGAAAGAAAGATCATAGCACTATAGGGCTATAATCTATCATTCCCAAAAAATATATATATTTATGGTTGGGACAACTGGCCTACCCACTTACGGGGCCCATGAAAGAGAATTAAATATCTTTGTGGAAGGAAAAAGTTAAACATGATAAAGATAAATATGACTTCATCTAGTTTTCACAAGTCGGGCCGAGTGGTTCAGACTGTTGAGGTGCTGCCCTTCTGACCCCAACTTGGCAGGTTCGATCCTGGTTCAGTCCGGTGGTAGTTGAAGGTGCTCAAATACGTCAGCCTCGTGTCGGTAGATTTGCTGGCACGTAAAATAACTCCTGCAGGACTAAATTACTGCACATCGGCGTCTCCGAAAATCGTAGAAGTAGTTAGCGGGGCGTGAAGCCAATAACATTAATTACATTTGGCTTTTAACAAGCTGAGCATATCAGGAAAGAAAAGTGTCCTGGTGACATTTTAGTCGCTCAATACAGGAATGTCTTTGGGTGCTGTGACTTTTATTTTTTTGCTTTACGTCACACCGTCACATATAGGTCTTATGACGACGATGGGATAGGAAAGGACTAGGAATGGGAACAAAGCGGCCGTGGCCTTAGGTACAGCCTCAGCATCGAGCTCACAGCTGCGCGCTCCTAACCGCACGGGCAACTCGCGCGGTATTTTTACCCTTCGGTTTATTGACTTGGCTTGTATAACCTAAAACTTAGGATAAGTTGGATAATATTTTAAACACCTACATCACTATTTTCACCTGTGTGCAATTATGTTATTTATTTCATTAATATTATGATAATTATTATAATTGAGCATTATTAACCTATAAGACCCCAACAGACAAGCATTGGTTTTGTGTAGAGTTATACATTTGTTAAATTCACGTTGTTTCCTTTCATGATGTACACGCTATTCTTTGTTACATTATAGAGTATTTAGATATAGCCTAAATTTCTTTACCAATTAAGCTCTTCAATAAAGACATACATAACTGCCCCATGCCAAGATATATTGGTAGAATTAGAGCTGTCACAATGGTTCATAACCCCTTTGATTTATTATCTTGACATGGATCACCCAAAACATAGGTTAGGTTTGGAGAATACTTTAATAATCAGCATTATTTAATGCACTGTTTATTACTTTCATATTCCAAGATGTAATTGAAGCATTTAAATAAAGCATCATACATTAAAATTTAAAGTATTACCACTAGAACAGCTGACATGGAAAAGTGATTTGAAAATTCAAACAAATTCATCTTACGTTAAAATCTTCAAAAAAATAAACTGTAGACTTTTCCGATATATCACCAGCATTTCTCCAGCTCGCCAAAATCCATTTCTCCCTAGTTTTAGCGTCTTTGGAACGTTTATAAACAATTTGTTTTGTATGCTATTGAACATCGGAACTCTACACCATTTATAAGTTTTCTGCCTCACTGTCTGCGCAGGATTCATTTTAAGTCTAAAATATACCACTCAGATTATTATCCAATGTATAGACCTCGAATTTAACCATACTAGACACTAACGTAAAGTAGAAATACGCGAAGTGTATCCTGCTTCTCACAGCACACTGTGTGTTACTTCGTCTGCTAATTCAGTCAACCTGTACGATGACGTCAGGCCAATGAGATCGCGTACTTGCGTGACGTGACATTTTCGTAGATTTTTATCATGTTTCGAGTTATTATTTGTACATTCTGATCACATTTTTGAATTCTGCATGCAGTTTTGAATCAGATTAGCATATTTTTAATTAAAACCCCGGATCATGCATGTTCCCTATTCTTTCTCTTTCTAACAATCTAAGTTCTCTCTCCAAGCGAATGCAGTCTTACCTAGATAAACTCACAGCCTGGTTTTCGAAATGGCATTTCTCTATAAAGGTCTCCAAAACACAATTAATCTTATTTGGTCCCCGCTCTTCTTATAATCAATACCGCCCTTTCCACATTACACTTTTCGAAGAAGCCATTACCCCTTCCCGTCAGACTACATATCCAGGTGTTCGTCTTCATACTTTTCTTTCCTGGAGACCCCATGTCCTGGAGATGACTTATAGAGCACGCCAACGTCTATTCTTGCTTCGACGTCTCCGGGGGGTAACGTGGGAATTGAACCCACACCAAATTATAAATACATATAAATCTTTTGTCAGACCTTTGCTTAAGTGCGGCCAGTATCCAGTATTCGGGAGATAATAGGTTCGAACCCCACTGTCGGCAGCCCTGAAAATGGTTTTCCGCGGTTTCCCATTTTCACACCAGGCAAATGCTGGGGCTGTACCTTAATTAAGGCCACGGCCGCTTCCTTCCCGCTCCTAGCCCTTCCCTGTCCCATCGTCGCCATAAGACCTATCTGTGTCGGTGCGACGTAAAGCAACTAACAAAAAAAGACCTTTGCTTGACTACTGTCCATTGGTCTGGGTGGGAGCGACTGTAACTTGGTATAATTTACTCAACTCAATAGAGCACTCGGCACATAAGATTGCGTACCGAGTGCCTATGTGGTCCGACAGTCAAATGCTCCCCCGACCCAAAAATCTCCCCCCACTGTTCCATCACTTACACAAAATCCGTCGAAGATATATTCAGTCCATAGTCTGCGGTAAACACCCAACCACTCCAGTCACGTGCAGACAGAAACGCAAATCTAAACCTCTCCCACAAACACTAGCCCTAGACATCCTTCACCACAATATTCGCCCCGATAACTCCCACATCATCCCGACTGACACACTTCCTCCATAGACACTGAGCACAGTGGGCTTCCAAATTGTTGGTAAACCTTGTATTTCAACTGTAAATTTCCTCCCCCCTTTTGCAAATTAATATGTGACATCATCTAACCTGTATCGGTCACTTCTCAAGAGAGAAGATTAAAAGTGCAAAGTGAAATACCAGATTAAAGTGCAAAGAAGAAATACTGCATATAAAATCATTTCCACATAAAAGTGCAAAGAAAAATAGTGCATATAAAATCATTATTTTCACATAAAAGTGCAAAGAAAAAATAGTGCATATAAAATCATTTACACATCAACAATATGAACTTTTGATATAAATATTTTATATTTATATTTTATGTATAATATATGAATTGTAATTTGAAAAATCGAAAAATAAACGGGGTCACTTTCGGAGGGGGGTGAACACAACGAGGTGCACATGCGGACCTCCCCTGGGGTATCAGCGTTGGAGTAACGGTAACCCAACAAATAACTGTACCCTCAAATATAACCCCTATAAATTCAAGCTCCAATTACCGAAACCCATATGGCTGAATAACGCCGTAGTAGCGTTGGCGGCCCGCCCTCCTAAGGAGGGAATTGAAATAACCCCTTACTTGACTTGACTTGGCCTCCACGGTATGCACTAGCCAGCGTCTTGGTAGGTGTGCTAGGTACCAACTGATGACCCCAACCTAGCACACGAGGGCGAAAAGCTGGCAACCAGGAATGAGTTAGCTGAAAATTTATAATGTCCAATAACGGACCATTTATATTGGTATTATAAATTTACTCATTCGGGACAAATATTTCAGATTCCCTATGAGAATCAACATCTATATCATTCCTCACATATACTGTAAATATTTGTATGAATTTGGAAACAACAAATACTTTCAATTTTTATAGAACATTTGCATTTTGTACATATTTTACGGCATATGAAGTGAATTTAAGACTATTTCTTAAGAAAAAACATACTTTGTCTATGGGAAACGCAAGGCGCCTCGATCTTGTGCGTTAATTAGACACATCAAAGGGCTGTTCGTATTGATTCCAGGAAGTTACGGTACTCTAAACGGAACGAACATTGTGAGTTTTCCTCAGCAATTCGAAGCAAGTATAGTATGCGCGAACCGTTTCTTGATACCTGAGCTCCTTAATGCTGAATCGGAACTTGGTGTCAAGAAAAGGTCCGTTTACTATATCTACGTGTCATGGCCAGTGATGTCAGTTCTATTGAGATCGGGCATTCTGAAAAGGACAAGTTATGGATTGTTTACTTTAGACGTCTTATACAAAGGAAAGACAATTTGAGTTAGGCCTAATTTTCTGCATCTGTACCTCGGCACATTGCTGTTTGATAGCATCTAAAGTCTTGAACGTATTCCTTTCCTTATTACTTGTATCCAACGATGTTGTTGCTTTTTTTTGCTAGTGGCTTTACGTCACACCGACACAGATAGGTCTTATGGCGACTGTGGGATGGGAGAGGCCTAGGAGTTGGAAGGATGCGGCCGTAGCCTTAATTAAGATACAGTCCCAGCATTTGCCTGGTGTGAAAGTGGGTAAACCATGGAAAACCAGAGCTGCCGACAGTGGGATTCGAACCCACTATCTCCTGGATGCAAGCTTACAGCCGCGCTCCCCTAACCGCACGGTGCACGGCCAACTCGCCCGGTCAACGATTATTTACCATGCCGATTTTTAATGTTGTTTCCATGGTATACAAGTATGTTCTCATATCCATCATGTCTTTAAATCAACCTTTCGTTCGTAAATGACTGAAGAAGAGTTCAGTGTCATCATTACTCAGGTTGCGACTTGAAATATAATGGAAACCAATAAAAATACCGTTTATATTTCACAGTCGAATTTGTTGTCAGTTGGATACCCTGGTGTGTTTCTTAGCTGTTTTTGAAAGTTTGATCTGCATTGGTTTGAATCTTTTCAATAAACGGCAGAAAGGTCTCCGTTAACCACCAAAAGTAGTGGCTTTAAAAGACCTGCATTTCACGGCCTTGTAATATATAACGTAGGCAACGAAAGAGATTGAGAAGGCGATGTCACAAACTAACCTGAGACCTGAGACAAATACAGTAGAGACATTACGCGACACTTACGGATTTAGCCTTGTTAAAATGGGAGACAATTCGTCGGTGGCGCTGCTAGTGACTTGACCTGAAAAGTCGCGCTAAATTCAAATATCAATGGAAGTGCATATACGAAAATGGATAAATAAATTACGTCTAGAAAGAAAGTATTATTGAGATATTAACTTCGAAACTGCTAAAGCAATTCTGGATAAATGAATGAAGAATTATTTAAAATATTATTCAAAGACTGAAATTAGACATATAAACAAGATGTGAAATGGACTGCTGTGAAATGGCTTGATATTTCATTTATGCATTACTTTTTTTTTTTGCTTTAGCATTCCCACCTGAACTTTTACGGTTAAATTTGTCTTTTTCTCATTTAGAAAACCATTGTACCATCAAATTAAGACACTTGTCAATACAAATATCGGCACATTCCTTACACACATGATGCAATGAATTAACATTTAAAAGCTGGACAACTTTCCTCTTAACATGAAGCCTACTAACAGAAAGAAAATCTATAAAATCCCGGCTTTAATCTGAGAAGAGGGATAAAAGAAAGAAAAGTATGAAAATGTTGTCGATAGTGATGCTTTGAGGAATATTTACGTACAATTAGAGTAAAAATGTAACATACCCACTGGCGTAGCCAGGGGGGGCCCAGGGGGGCCGGGCCCCCACCAAAAATATTTCCTGAAACTAGAGCGAGGATTAGCCGTTGCTTTACGTACGGTACGAACAACTTAAAAACGTACGCCGAAATGTTAAATTAACGTAGCGACAAGAATCTATTAGTAGGGCTCAATAGGGACATACATAATTCTCCATACTTGTACTGCTTGAATGAAAGGAAGACACTTAGGATTGTGATGCGCGAGGATATTTTCCTGTAGAGGCCTCAGTATTGGGAATGAAACCGTGTATTAACAAATGTCAAGACATGAAGAAAGGGCCAATTAGCAAGGGATTACTCAGTAGGGGGCCGGAACGTGACCACCGAGATAACGGGGGCCACGTCCAGAAACAGCTGCAAGCTTACAACATCGTGTCAGCTTTTGCAGATCGGTTCCAGGAAACAACAATGTCCTAGGGATCCTCGGGTTGTACCGTGGTTGAGAGATGTGCTGTGTTTGAGTTGCAGCGTTGGGAAGACTGTGACAGGATTGTGATCTGCACGTTAGTTCCTCATTTTGTGCCATATAAGTAACATTTTTTGAAGAGGGACCGTTTTGTCACTGAAAAGCCAACACTATGTGCATCCTCGGTAAGTTATGAAATTTTTTAAAAAAATTCTTACAGTGCCAAGACAATCGCGGATGCGTGCCTAAGTTCGATAGGTAGGCCTATATACTTTTTCAAATGCCCGGGGACTGATTGGAACCTCAAATGGCACCATCAAAAGTGCGGGTAAATACTTTATAATTGGCGGGCATGATAACTCAGTTCCAATGCTTCTATCTTCTCATCAGGACGGCCCAGGCTTGAATCGCAGTCGATACATGAAACATTTTTAAAATGGGAAGTTACGTTCTATTGATACGGATTCTACTTAAAAACTAGATCCCGTCCCTTACCTTTCCTTATACTTTTGAGTCAGAACCGCATCATTTATGGTGGTGTATTTTGAGTATCCAACCATTCTTCGGACTTACCTTGTACCTTAAATGGTGAGTGGATGCAGTGGCGTACCCACAAAATAATTTCTGTGGGTGTAAGTCCAGGCCAGTAGTGTGGATACAATTTTCCCTTGGAAGGGGTTGTGAAAAGAATTTTTATTTTTTATTTAGAATTTGCTTTACGTCGCACCGTAGGTCTTCAATGGCGACGATGGGAAAGGAAAGGGCTGAGAGTGGGAAGAAGCGGCCGTGGCCTTAATTAAGGCACAGCCCCAGCATTTTCCTGGTGTGAAAATGGGAAACCACAGAAAACCATATTTAGGGCTGCCGACAGAGGTGTTTGAACCCACTATCTCCCGGATGCAAGCACACAGCTGTGCGCCCCTAACTGCACGGCCAAGTCGCCCGGTGAATATGAAAAGAAAGCCGGTCCTACCGAGTGCGGTGACGGATCTTCAGTAGATATTGTTGGTTTTGATTGTTACCATGTACAATCATAGCTTTTGTACTTTTAACATAAACCGGCTGCATTATTGATAATATCGTTCTTCGTTTGTGAGGAACTAGAATCTTCATTTAATTTGTCTTCTTAAAAAAAAAAAGGAACCACTTTGGTACTACACCCCGTGAAGGTGACTACCTTCCAGGCCGTATATATTTCGATTACGAGAGACTCAAGGAAAACTCTACTGCACCCAAAAACAAGGCTGTATCCTTCCCATCCCATGCCTTTCTTAACTCTGTCAGTGCCGGGAATCGAATGCAGGATGTCTTAAGTCAAATTCGAAAATAAGGAGACCTAAAAGTACCAGCCGGCCCCACAGTGTACGGGTAGCGTGCCTGCCTCTTACCGGAGGCCCCGGATTCTATTCCCAGCCAGGTCAGGGACTTTTACCTGGATCTGAGGGCTGGTTCGAGGTACACTGAGCCCACGTGTTTATAATTGAGGAGCTATCTAACGGTGAGATGGCGGCCCCGGTCTAGAAAGCCAGGAATAACGGCGGAGAGGATTCGTCGTGCTGACCACACAACACCTCGTAATCTGCAGGCCTCCGGGCTGAACAGCCGTCGCTTGGTAGGCGATGGCGCTTCGGGGCTGTTACGTCATGGAGTTTAATTTGGAAAAGTGAACAGAGAAGGAAGCGACACCCCTGCAAGGTTCCTTAGCTTCCAGCTAGTTCTTCTATCCGGCCTCGTGCGTTTAGGACAGTAAGAAAACGTACGCCTTAATAAATGCTCCTCATAAAACCTTTGTAAAAAAATACTAGCTGCATCTATTTATAACAATAATCACAAACGCCTCCTTTTCATGTGGCTCAGTTGGTTGAGTCGCTGTCCTTCTGTGTCTGAGTTCGCAGGTTCAAATCCCGGATTGGATAGGTAACCCTTAAAACGGTGTTGAAATGGCAACAGCTCAGTGTCGTTGATTTCTGGCACGTTAATAAAAATTATAGATACGAATATTAGCGTCACGAAACTCTAACTTTATACTACTATATTCTGTATTCCAGACTTGCGTGGAAAAGTAATTAACAATTTACTTTACGTCACACCGACACAGATAGGTCTTATGGCGACGTCGGGATAGGAAATGCCTAGGAGTGGGAAGGAAGCGGCCGTGGCCTTAATTAAGGTACGGCCCCAGCATTTGCTTGGTGTGAAAATGGGGAAACCACGGGAAAACATTTTCAGGGCTCCCGACAGTGGGGTTCGAATCCACTATCTCCCGGATGCAAGCTCACAGCTGCGTGGCCCTAACCGCGTTGGAAACTAACAGGACAAGGTAAACCCTACATAGCATTTGTTGTAACGTGTATTTTTCTTTACCAACTAACAAAATATCTATACCCATACGCTTTACATTATTTATTTATTTATTTATTTATTTATTTATTTATTTATTTATTTATTTATTTATTTATTTATTTATTTATTTATTTATTTATTTATTTATTTATTTATTTGTCTGTTTATTAGTGCCTTCAGTACAGTGGCGAAGTTAGGGCTCCAGGCCCTCTTGTATACTTAACCACACACTAATCAAAAATCTTAAATAAAATACTGAGACTCTTAAAATAGTTAAAACTACATAAATTAATAGAATTTAAAATATATTTAAACAAATTACTTACTAAATATTCGGTGGTGGGGTCATGTGAGCCGAATGGAGGAGGATAGGTTACCTAGGAGAATAATGGACTCTGCTATGGAGGGTAAAAGAAGAAGAGGTAGACCAAGACGACGATAGTTAGACTCGGTTTCTAACGATTTAAAGATAAGAGGTATAGAACTAAATGAGGCCACAACACTAGTTGCAAATCGAGGATTGTGGCGACGTTTAGTAAATTCACAGAGTCTTGCAGACTGAACGCCGAAAGGCATAACAGTCTATAATGATAATGTATGTATGTAAATTAATATTAGAACTAATTAATATTAAAAACTCTTAAACATGGCTATTCCTCAGGAACGCACACATTCATATTTCAACCATTCAGTCAGCTGTCCTCAGCAGGTAGTCTCGGCAGGTGACCTTAAATCGTGATTTAAAAAAGCTAGTTTCTCTGACCTGAACTGGCAGGGAATTCCATAATCTGGCGACAGTCACCACAAATGATCTAATAATTTTATTTGTGCGGTGCAGTGGAATAGAAAGAATGGATCTAGAACGTGTATTAATGTTGTGAAATGATGATAAAAAGACGAATTTAGAAGAAATATACATTGGCTGACATTCAGCTACCACTCTGATCACCATCGTTAAAGTGTGCAGCTGCCGACGTTTATCAGACATCAGCCATGAGACAGCCTGATAGTATGGGGTGATATGAAAATCGTACGGTACTCGATATTGTAAATAAATCGCAGGCAGGAATTCAGTGCTCGTTGAAGTTTAAGTGTTTCTTCTCTCGTCATGTCAACTAAAACAACGTCACAATGATCAAGAATAGGGAGAATGAGTGTCTGTATTAGTTTGGCCTGTAGCTCAAATGGAAATGAATTCCTCTGTCGTTTAAGAGGGTGAAGTACTCCAAAAATCTTTTTACGTATTTCTTTCGTTTGATCAGACCAGTCAACTGTTACATTCATCATTACGCCGGGATTTTTAACCATTTTACTGTAGGGAATAATGTTATCATTCAGTAGGATAGGCGGGATTGCGACATTGCTTGAGAAGCTCAGTAATTTTCGTGATCCTTTTATAATTGTTTGAGTTCTTTTGCAGTTTAGTATAAGAGAGCTTCGTTGTGCATATACACTGAGTCGTCGGAGGTCCATGTTAATATCTTGTCTTGCAGTGTCGATATAGCCTATTTAAAGATCGTCAGCACAGAGGTCATGTGTGTTATTTCCTGTCACAGATGGTATGTCATTGATATAAATACAGAAACTTAGGGGCCGTAGAATACTGCCCTGTGGGGCAACACTAAGTTTCATTTTCCATTTAGAGGCCTTGTCGTTTACTGTTACACGCTGTTGACGGTTACTCATAATGTTATGTACAAAAGTAATAGGAATATCATATACACCTGTAGTCTTTGATTTAATCGAGTACAAAGCCTTTTAACCTGATTTTCTGTGACACTGTGAAATGTGAATGGCGGATTGGCTGGAGGGGAGGGCGGTGAGTCGGTGCAGTTAATTTGGGTAGGTTGAATATTTATTCTACTAAAGTAATCGTTCAGTTCGTCAAGTGGAATGTCAGGAGTTGTCCGTCTCTGTTGATGTTTTCCTATTCCCAGAGCTCTAAGTTGGTCCCATGCGCGATTAGAATTTAAGTCGTTAGCTGAAATCCGAAAATATATGCATTTTTTAAATTTCTGATTAACTGCTTTGTGGGATTTCTTAAGACGCAGTTAGATTCGAAGTCTGTGATCTAGGGTTTGTTTATAATGTCGAAATAACGAGTCACGGTGGGCCATCATTCTCTTGCCTTCATCATCTAGCCATGGACAAGAAGGACGAGAAACCTGTATTCGACGCGCGCTTTGCGCGTGTGTGTTTGTGTGTGTATCTTTGCCGCATTATTTGTATAAAATGTCACTTCTTTATTGCTTATCACATGACCATTATTATTATAACATTACCGTATTTGTTCTAAACCAGAATATTGCATCCTTACTCAAAGTGTTTATTCTTGCATTCATTTCACTTCTACGCGGAATATATGAAATGCTGCAGTTATGTTGGGGTGGGAGTAACAGAGGTAGCCGGGGGACAGGGTTGTCGTCCAAGGAGTCCAGACACCCCAGGAGTTTTAACGAAAGTTCTTTTATTGAGCATTTTATGTATAATGTGCATTAATATTAGCTTCCGGAGTCCGACTCATTGGCTGAATGATCAGTGTTGAGGCCTTCGGTTCAGACGGTTCCGGGTTCGATTCCCGGCTGGGTCGGGGATTTTAATCGCGTCTGAATTATTCTTCTGGCTTGGGACTGGGTGTTTGTCCCAACATATTCATATTCAGACAGTATACTGCATTACCAACCACCAAATAAACACACAACACTGATTACATCCCTCTATATAGGGTTGGCGTCGGGAAGGACATCCGGCCGTAAAACAGGGCCAAATCCACATGTGCGACACATTTCGCACCCGCGACCCCACAGATGTGGGAAAAGTGGGGAAGAAGAAGAAGGAAATTACTATTAGCTTCCGGAATCCGCACGAATCCACCACTCTTACTTGGATCCAAGGACACTCATTTCCTTTTTCGGTATTCTACACCACCTAAACTATGGAAGTTTGGATACCTATCAAAATAAAATTCTGGATGAATGGGCCCCCCCCCAAACTGAAATCCTGGCTACGCTACTGAACATACCCATGGCTGTATAGTCGATTTTTAAAGTCGCTGGTCTGGAAATGATCTGAACAGATCTTATAATTCTTGTATAAGCGTAACGTCCCTTCTTACTTGCACACCTTATCCAAATCACTTCTGTGACATTTCATAAACCCACAGATCACACCTACAACAACACATCGGTATTGAAGGTTAACTGCTGCATTATACAACAAAATATGCATATTACATTTTAAGCCAGTTAAAATATGGATCGAGCAGGTCAGAAGATTATGAAGTACTATGAAAATCTCTTTGTCACTGGAAGAATATAAATGCAAACACAATATTACTTACATTTTCTTGTCACAAGGGTAGCGAAAGAAAGACCGCGCATTCTTCTCTACTTTATAGTTACTGCAGCCAAACACAGCACATACCTTTCCCCTCGTGTTGAGAGGAGATATCAAGGAATGACACACGCTACTATTTAATTATGTCAACTCACTGAAAACGCATAAATAACACCAAAAACTTCACACATAAATACACGTGCTCTTATGGTAGAATCAGTATTTCTAAGGTCTACTCGCTAGAGAGAGCTCTAATAGCTGTCCCTCGATATCTCGCTGAGTGTCGCGTATTGCTTCTACTGTATTTGCCTGAGATTCCTATATCGATAGAGTCAAGACCATCTACAATAATATCAGATCTTAATACAAAAACAACATGGCCGACGCATCGGTTCCATGTAAACACGCCTGTGATACATAAACATACCCTTTTGATTATCGTATTGAATTGCTGAGTTGTGAATAATAACGAACAGAAACTTTACTTTGGGTAATAGATCAACACTATCTAGAAACAGCCTATGTTTAGATAAGCAATATGTGGATAATTCAAAATATAGGTACATATTTTCTATGAACTAGTATGGTAAAGGAAATAGGTAATATAGGATTGCATTCTAAAATAACAGTCCTGGGGGGAATATTTGATACGTTTCAATTCAGTCAATTAATAGTTCACCTATGATCTGAATTTAGGGCTGTCAACCAAGTGGCAGATTACGTATCAATTGTTTACTTAGTACTTAAGTGATTTCAAAGAAATTGGAAATTTATCGAATTGGTGTAGGAAGCACCCTTGGTAAATTATTCCAGACCGTAATTCTTCTTCCTATAAATCAATACTTGTTTTATAAATACATTTATTTGAATGACCTTTCTATTACCGTATGTTTTAAGTAGGCCTATAATAGCCTACCTCGTTCAAGAAATTTTTTAGAAACATAACCTTGTCGAGAATTTCAATTCTCTCATAATAATGATTCTGATAGGCCCTAATGATACACCAAACTGCTACATCTGTTTCACTTCAGAGAATCTATAGGAGAATGAACTTGAAATTCTCTGGTAACATATTTATTTTCGTTTAAAGCACTTTAACACCCACATCGTTGGCAACGTAAATACGTACTGTCCTCTAATTTAACAAGGAGAATATAATATTCATTCACAGATGAATAAATAGCTTTATCACTTTTTATAACCTCACTTTTAAAATCCTCAAAAGGTATAGTAATTGAGAAATGTACTAGGATTGGCACCAACACAGAGTTTTGGCCTTATCCGGAAAAAGCAGCTCATCAAGTACACGAAACACATCCTCTCTATTGACAAATTTATCCTCGAATGTTTTAATTACTTGTAACTACGAAATCGTCACGATGCATTAAGTACACTTGATCTGAATGCGAGTGCATCTCCTGTAATATGAATTACATCCAGGCATACAATACGATCGACACGTCCTAACATATCAAAATAGTTTTAAAACCATATTTCAAAAAAAAAAAACATGACTACACTAACGTTTTCTAATCAATCCAAATCAACAGAAAAAACTAAACAGATGCTTCGCACATGCTCATGTTTACATTTGAACAAACCGATCGGGCCGCCATTTTAGCTAATATCGATAGCTGGATTAAGGTCCATATTCAAACGTGTAACACGACTTACAAACAAACTGCCGCTAGATCGCAGCACCAGACGTACCCAGTTATCGCGTGAATACAGCTAGATAAGCATACGAGCAAAATTTAAAATCTGAAAGTAACAGGAAAATTAAAGAATTGTACCCATAAAGTGGTGCTCTAGGGAGTGATAGCTTCAGGACTTTTCGAAAAAGAGATTTCGACGAACAAGAAAACCTGGAAACTTTGTCTGTATAGTACTTCCCTACATTACTACGCAGAGGTTTCACGAATTTGGCCACCTCAGTTTCTGACACAAGTTCCTAGTGCTTACTGTTACAAAAAGCCTTTAAAATCTTACAGTGGCACAAAGAGGGTAGATCATCGTTTTTTATAGTCTGGAGCAGACTTGCAGATTTCTTGCAGTACGGTAGAGCCGCCTCAACAATTTTTTTCTGTAGCCCCATAATTAGGCCAATAAATCGTTGCTGGGGTACAGTAGCGGCGATAAAGCGGGGCGAGGGAGGCAGTCGTCCCCCTACTTTGTGGAGAAAAATTATATTTTTATTCCATTTTAGCCACCTAAAACAAGGAATGATAGAAAAGCAATGGTATGTAAGCCCTGTTGTCTGTTACATAATTATTTTTAAATTTCTTTAAATATTAAAAATCTTTCTTTCTTTCTTTCTTTCTTTCTTTCTTTCTTTCTTTCTTTCTTTCTTAATCCGTTTAACCTCCAGGGTTCGTTTTTACCCTCGGACTCAGCGAGGGATCCCACTTCTACTGCCTCATGGGCAGTGTCCTGGAGCGTGAGACTTTGGGTTGGGGGTATACAAATGGGCGGCCTCACCTGCTGTGCTGAACAGGGACCTTGTGAGCGAATGAGATGATTTGAACGGATAGAAGGGGAAGAGGGAAGAAAGCGGCCGTGACCTTAAATTAAGTACCTTCCCGACATTTGCCTTGGGGAGAAGTGGGAAACCACGGAAAACCACTTCGAGGATGGCTGAAGTCGGAATCGAACCCAATTAAAAAAATTATTGGAATACGCAGAACCTAGACATCTTCGTATCGTTTCCTTCCTTCTGTCATGATATTTCTCATACAACTTAATTGTCCTACTTATTATTTCCTGTTTCTGCTCTTGTATTTAAATATATTTTCCGTTGTTTATGTCAATCAATCAATCAATCAATCAATCAATACTGATCTGCATTTAGGGCAGTCGCCCAGGTGGCAGATTCCCTATCTGTTGCTTTCCTAGCCTTTTCCGAAATGATTTCAAAGAAATTGGAAATGTATTGAACATCTCCCTTGGTAAATTATTCCAATCCCTAACTCCCCTTCCTATAAATGAATATTTGCCCCAGTTTGTCCTCTTGAATTCCAACTTTATCTTCATATTGTGATCTTTCCTACTTTTATAAACGCCATTCAAACTTATTCGTCTACTAATGTCATTCCACGCCATCTCTCCGCTGACAGCTCGGAACATACCACTTAGTCGAGCAGCTCTTCTTCCTTCTCTCAATTCTTCCCAACCCAAACTTTGCAACATTTTTGTAACGCTACTCTTTTGTCGGAAATCACTCAGAACAAATCGAGCTGCTTTTCTTTGGATTTTTTCCAGTTCTTGAATCAGGTAATCCTGGTGACGGTTCCATACACTGGAACCATACTCTAGTTGGGGTCTTACCAGAGACTTATATGCCCTCTCCTTTACATCCTTACTACAACCCCTAAACACCCTCATAACCATGTGCAGAGATCGGTACCCTTTATTTACAATCCCATTTATGTGATTACCCCAATGAAGATCTTTCCTTATATTAACACCTAGATACTTACAATGATCCCCAAAAGGAACTTTCACCCCATCAACGCAGTAATTAAAACTGAGAGGACTTTTCCTATTTTTGAAACTCACAACCTGACTTTTAACCCCGTTTATCAACATACCATTGCCTGCTGTCCATCTCACAACATTTTCGAGGTCACGTTGCAGTTGCTCACAATCTTGTAACTTATTTATCACTCTATAGAGAATAACATCATCCGCAAAAAGCCTTACCTCCGATTCCACTCCTTTACTCATATCATTTATATATATAAGAAAACATAAAGGTCCAATAATACTGCCTTGAGGAATTCCCCTCTTAATTATTACAGGGTCAGATAAAGCTTTGCCTACTCTAATTCTCTGAGATCTATTTTCTAGAAATATAGCAACCCATTCAGTCACTCTTTTGTCTAGTCCAATTGCACTCATTTTTGCCAGTAGTCTCCCATGATCCACCCTATCAAATGCTTTAGACAGGTCAATCGCGATACAGTCCATTTGACCTCCAGAATCCAAGATATCTGCTATATCTTGCTGGAATCCTACAAGTTGAGCTTCAGTGGAATAATCTTTCCTAAAACCGAATTGCCTTCTATCGAACCACTTATTAATTTCACAAACATGTCTAATATAATCAGAAATAATGCCTTCCCAAAGCTTACATACAATGCATGTCAAACTTACTGGCCTGTAATTTTCAGCTTTATGTCTATCACCCTTTCCTTTATACACAGGGGCTACAATAGCAACTTTCCATTCATCTGGTATAGCTCCTCCGACCAAACAATAATCAAATAAGTACTTCAGATATGGTACTATATCGCAACCCATTGTCTTTAGTATATCCCCAGAAATCTGATCAATTCCAGCCGCTTTTCTAGTTTTCAACTTTTGTATCTTATTGTAAATGTCATTGTTAGCATATGTAAATTTTATTACTTCTTTGGCCTTAGTCTCCTCCTCTATCTCGACATTATCCTTGAAACCAACAATCTTTACATACTGCTGACTGAATACTTCTGCCTTTTGAAGATCTCCCCTTGTTCATTAATTATTCCTGGAATGTCCTTCTTGGAACCTGTTTCTGCCTTAAAATAACTATACATACCCTTCCGCTTTTCACTAAAATTTGTATGACTGCCAATTATGCTTGCCATCATGTTATCCTTAGCTGCCTTCTTTGCTAGATTCAATTTTCTAGTAAGTTCCTTCAATTTCTCCTTACTTCCACAGCTATTTCTAACTCTATTTCTTTCCAGTCTGCACCTCCTTCTTAGTCTCTTTATTTCTCTATTATAATAAGGTGGGTCTTTACCATTCCTTACCACCCTTAAAGGTACAAATCTGTTTTCGCATTCCTCAACAATTTCTTTAAATCCATCCCAGAGTCTGTTTACATTTTTATTTACCGTTTTCCACCGATCATAGTTACTTTTTAGAAACTGCCTCATGCCTGCTTTATAAGCCATATGGTACTGCTTAACAGTCCTACTTTTAAGACCTTCTTTTCTATCACATTTATTTTTAACTACCACAAAAACAGCTTCATGATCACTAATACCATCTATTACTTCAGTTTCCCTATAGAGCTCATCTGGTTTTTATCAGCACCACATCCAGGATATTTTTCCCTCTGGTTGGTTCCATCACTTTCTGAATCAGCTGTCCTTCCCATATTAACTTATTTGCCATTTGTTGGCCATGCTTCCTGTCGTTCGCATTTCCTTCCCAATTTACATCTGCCAAATTCAGATCTCCCGCTACAATCACATTTCTTTCCATTTCGTTTCCCACATAGCTGACTATCCTATCAAATAATTCCGAATCCGCGTCAATGCTACCCTTTCCCGATCTGTACACTCCAAATATATCAAGTTGCCTATTATCTTTAGAAATGAGCCTTACACCTAGAATTTCATGTGTTACATCTTTAACTTTTTCGTAGCTTACAAATTCTTCTTTCACCAGAATGAACACTCCCCCTCCCACCATTCCTATCCTATCTCAACGATACACACTCCAGTGCCGTGAGAAAATTTCTGCATCCATTATATCATTTCTCAGCCATGATTCCTATTACAATATCTGGTAAATATATATCTATTAAATTACTTAATTCTATTCCTTTCTTTACAATACTTCTACAGTTCAACACTAACAATTTTATGTCATCCCTACTTGATTTCCAGTTCCCTGTTCCCTTATCACCGCTCCCTAGGCCATCCCGTTTCCCTGAATGTACCTCCCTATTACCCTTCCAAACAAATTTCCTAACTTATATGTACCACTGCGGTTTAAATGAAGGCCATCTGAGCGCAGATCCCTATCTCCTACCCACCCATTAGGATCTAGAAATTTCACTCCCAGTTTCCCACATACCCACTCCATAGTCTAATTTAAATCGCCAATCACCCTCCAATCAGTATCTCTCCTACACAGTATTCCACTAATAACAATCTCCGCTTTCTTAAACTTCACCCGTGCTGCATTTACCAGATGTAAATGCGTGTTATGTAGAATTTTACAGCTTTTATTGTGTATATTCGTGTACTTTGTAAATATATATCTTTCATTTTAGATTAATGTCTATTGTCAGTAATTCGGCGTTATGCTGTTGCTGATCCTGGATAAATAAATAAATAAATAAACAAATAAATTTAAAAATGCCATTCGAAGCAGCTAACGGATTTTTCAGCGCCACAGCAAGTAGTGGAGACTCGCACAGCAGCGTGTAGAAGCGAGATCTCAATCTGATGGCACAGAACCTTAGATGCGCACATTTGTAATATTGTTCCTACGGTGAAAGTTTTATTGTATAGAATTGGATCAAAATGTCACAAAACTACTATGATCACAGTTAAGATGCTAAACTATCAGCCTTTACTTATCTGTCAAAATCCGCTCAGAGAGCACCAAAACTTATCATTTTGTAACTATTTTCTTTCAATTTTGATGTCTACCCCGCACTATATTCCCCAGACCACCGGTACATTTTGTTGTCTATAACTGCCCCCCCCCCCCCCCACACACACACACTTCTAATTCCCAATCGCCGCTACTGGCTGGGGATTGCGCAGGCCTCCTCTATCCGACTGTCTGATTAAGTTCGTCAACGGGTATGCATTAACTGAGGTGGAAACGTTACTCAAGCACGTGCTGCATTGTTTTTTCTTCGATTACACGCACTAAATAACCACACACTAATGCATGGGAAGCAGTTTCCAAAGTGACACACACCGACTCAGGGGGCTCACGAACATCTTCCAGTAAATCAAGTACATACTCAGCGGGCATCACTGGTTCTGGTTCGTCATGTCCGGGAGAGGATACTGAGGCAGAAAATTTTGAATTTTGCTTATGGATAACGTTAGCACCATCGGTGGACATTAAAATACCGGATTTCAGAATTCTCTTTATAGAATTCTGAGTAGCCCGGGAGCAGTGGCGGTGGGCTCTCAGGAGCACAGGAGCACGTGAACACCCAGTTTTATTACATATTTACGCATTCATTCTTTTCTTTCGATCTGATTTCGACAATCGATCGAAAGCATTCGACAGTCGACTTATATCGAAGCTCCGTTACACCGACAGTTGTTCGTTTTGACTGACAGTGCAGCGAGCACACTGGATAATGCGCTATTGTGCTGAAGACTATACGCATACGCAAAGCAGATGACGTCATGGTTTTCTGCACTGATATTCCCATTAGCGAGGAGCACGGTAAGGTACGTGCCTTGTCGTCTAGAGCCACCCTCAACCCAGTGGCAGTATTACAGTTGACCACAAGGGTCCGCCACCTCCCCTATTATGGTTAGCCATAGCCTCCCAGGAGCTACTATCGCATTACATTACCGGCAGATTTCGCTAGTACCCTAATTCTGAATAGGCATTTTGGTGTCTATTCAGACTCTTTTCCAGAAAGAGAACTGAATACAGTGGCGCATATGTAACCCTGCCTAAATAAGACACAGCTGAAGACTGAACTAGAATTATTGTATATGAGAAATGGCTTTCAGAAAGATGATGGGGCCATTTTCATGTTGCAGTTTCTGCTTGACAATGAACTAGATAGGGACACATTTCCACAAGTATGCGAATTACTCCGAATTGTCACAACCCCAATTACGACAGCGGAGCCCGAGAGGTGTTTTTTCTACTTTGAATACGAATTAAAACGTTTCTGAGGAACACCATGACTGGAGAACGACTGTCAGCGCTGGCTATGCTTGCTATTGAGAAGAGATTTGTCAGAAGAGATTTGTCAACATCATCAGTGACTTCAATCGTAAAGTGATTGAGAAATTTGCGCGATTGAAGGACAGAAGGATTGCTTTCCTGTACAAATAATCAGCATTTACGTGAGTTGCTAATCTAAATCCTATCATTTAAATAAGCATGATCTAGTATTGTTGGTTGTACTGCATGCTAAATTGTTTAGAGTAGTGGCTATAATTTGCAAAATGAGAATAATTACCATGTGAAACAGTAGAACCTGACTAACCGAGATAATGTGGAGACTATTGGGGTCAATTCGGAAATAATTATTTTAAAAAATTTACCGGTAAATGCGGTACACATTCCTTCTATGCTTCTCGTCATATCCAGGTGAACTTCGTGCTGTTTAAAAACCAGGACTAGTGCTCGCATCCTTCAGTGTTCGCAGTGCAGTAAAGCTATTATGAATTTTGCTACTGTTCTACACTAAGACAGCCTGCCCGCGGTGTAGGGGTAGCGTGCCTTCCTCTTACCCGGAGGCCCCGGGTTCGATTCCCGGCCAGGCCAGGGATTTTAACCTGGATCTGAGGGCTGGTTCGAGGTCCACTTAGTCTACGTGATTACAATTGAGGAGCTATCTGACGGTGAGATGGCGGTCAAAAAAGCCAAGAATAACGGCCGAGAGGATTCGTCGTGCTAACCACACGACACCTCGTAATCTGCAGACCACCGGGCTGAGCAGCAGTCGCTTGGTAGACCATGAGGTTTGGTTTGGTTCTACACTAACACCCAGGTGAAATTCGTGCTGTTTGAAAACCAAGAATAGTACTCGCATCCTTCAATAATCTCAGTGTAGTAAAGTTATTGTGAATTTTACTTTTGTTCTACACTAACAAATTAGTCTCGTATAAAATTTATCCTCGGTTACAGGGGTTCTACCAAAGTATTTGTGAAGAAGGAACCGTACAAGGAACTGTTAGTGAAGTGATTTATGTACCTATGTTACTTTTTTGCTGATTTGAGACATGAACAAAAATGTTGTGAACCCCCTAAAAATTTTGTCACGAGCCGCCACTGCCCGGGAGTCAGTCATGTCATTGCACCCTCCGCCTATTCTTATAGAACTAAACATGGCTTCAACTGGATCTCCTGAAAAAGCCCGTGTCATGGAATGAAATACCACGGCATTCTAGTTTCCCTTTCTTTGATTTGCAGAAAGGCACGCAGCAGTACACCATTTTCACTGTAAACAAATACAGTACTACCATAGTTCCCGCTATTTCATTCCGACAGTTCAGGAGCCGGCTCGTGCTGCCACGTGCTGTGGGCATTTGTAAACGGAGTGTTTCATTTAGTGCCATGTTAAAATGTTGCATTGAGCAGGCAGTATAAGCAGCCATCAGATGCAGATCGAGCAGGCAGTGAGTGGAGACTAATATATCGAAATATGTCGATATCGATACCGATTGCTCTCAGCGCCACTTCCGTACAAAATAGTATGTTAAATTTTAGTGTTGCCTTGTCCTTGCACTAACCGCATCGGCATTTTGGAAATAACAATGCAAAATACTTCTTTTTCTTGACGTGTTAATATTCTGTTTGAAAATTTGCTGGCATTATATACAGGAGGACCTTTCCTCCTTTATTTTGTAAATACCAGATGTTCATCAACACCAAAGGTTACGGGTGGGGGAAAGTCTTCGTTTCAGTCTGCAGTCAGGTGACAAGATCATTTCTGATCTCTGACAGCTCCTTGGTATTGTAACCGTGGTGTTTTTCTTACATTATTTAAAAGGTCGAATATCTTATGAAGTGGTTTCACATGTTCAGTAATCCTGATTTCTACGTGCTTCGTCTTATTGGAAATAAATCGTACGGGTGTGTGCCTACATAAAAGTGGAATTTTCCTTATTTTGGGGATATTTATTCCATCACAACATGACTTCTTGGCTTGGAACTTTAAATTTTACCGCAGGACTTGTGAGAAATCTCTTGAGCCAAGAAGCAAATCCGAATAAAGTTCTAAACGTAAGATCGGAGAATTACAGTAACCGTGTCATCCACAGCAGAGAAGATGGTATTGTGCTCTATGGCCCTATGGAAGATATCTATGAAATAGTACTCCACAGACCTTGTACGGAAACTCTGCATCAAGTGTACAGGTATTTTATCAAACGCATTTTCTAAACGTTCTTCCTTAACCTCAAAAGTTGTGTGCATATAGCGTGTCGTTGTTGAACAGGTTAATTTTATGAATAATATGGAATAATCTTCCTATTTATGTGAAAGTAAAACAAGCTATTGGCACACAACATGTATTGAAAAGACCTCTATTAATGATAGTCTCAGTTTTCTAATAAAGAGATTAGAGACATATCTTTTCAGTTTGCATTGAGAACTCTAGTTAGCAAAGGTCGAGCCACAGTTATTTCATTCTTGACCAGCTGTTGTTATAGGCTACTTTTGTCTATTTTCCTGGGTTTCTGAGAGTTATTGTTATGTTCTTTCTAGTCTGTTTCGTCCTGACTCTCCTAAACATAGTAGGCATAATATGTGCAGTGTCTTTTTCTCTAGTATTTGGCTGATAATATTTAGTATGAAAAATTTGAAATGAGGACAAAATGATACCTTGAAAAGACCACAAAAAATGCTCTGCTCCCTCAGAGGAGGTAGATTATACTTGGATATAGGCCTCAATGGTTCACAACATTGAAAGGTGAAAATGAACAGCCATAAATAGATTAGAATAGAACATGAATGGTAGAAAAATTAAAGAACTTAACACAATTAGGCTATACAAGCATTATTAACTCAGTGCCCTATGGTTAGTACAGTACCAGTACTAGGTGTGAATATGTTGGGGATCCTTTTCATTAAGTATATACTTTAGAATTTACCTTTTATACTATATAAATCTATAACTGTTGTTTAGAATTGTATGATGATTAAAAAAAAAAATTGCACCGAGCTCGATAGCTGCAGTCGCTTAAGTGCGGCCAGTATCCAGTATTCGGGAGATAGTAGGTTCGAACCCCACTGTCGGCAGCCCTGAAGATGGTTTTCCGTGGTTTCCCATTTTCACACCAGGCAAATGCTGGGGCTGTACCTTAATTAAGGCCACGGCCGCTTCCTTCCCAGTCCTAGCCCTTTCCTGTCCCATCGTCGCCATAAGACATATCTGTGTCGGTGCGACGTAAAGCCAATAGCAAAAAAAAAAAAAAAAAAAAAAAAAAAAAAAATTGCGCTAATAAGCCAACGAGAAGAGAGATCTGATCTGAGGCCATGTCTGTCTTCTTGCTTGTATTAAGCTAGACATCTGGATGATACTGACAAATGGACTGCTGCAATGCTTAATAACGTTGTTACATCAGGTAGCCGATGGAGGAACACATTCCAGGTGATTGGATGTGAGTCATGGTGAGTGTAGGCCTACTGTGTTTTGTGAACTGCTTCAGATTTTGAACCTAATGTTTATTCTCTATCATTTTCAAGTACATTTTGTAAATTTTTAAAATAATTAAGAACGAGAGCAAAAATGCTCTGTAGATTTATCGACCAAATAAATAAGTTAAAGGAGCAATAAACTACTGACATAAAGTAGTAACGTCAGTGTTTTGTTCACTAGCAATCCAGATTCTGTGCAAGTGCCTTCTGACCTGTGAATGAAATACAGTACTTTTCTATTTCAGAAATCTGTCTTAAGCAGAGCATACGCTTAAATGCCAGGGTCGTGCTGTATTCTAATATTTAAGGAAATTGATGTTATGCTGTCACCTCCCAATGCCATGCTTGTTTACATGGAGAAGTGATAGGAATAGAAAAGCATTCCAATTACTTTAAAAGTCACATGTTAAGGTATCTGAACTCAGTCTGCATTCCCAGTACCTGGACACAGACATCTGCTTCTGGTCAAATTTTGCAAAATCGTTCTCTTCTCATTGACTTGATTAGTTGTATCTCTTCATTTGTAATCTGATGATGCTTGTTGTTTAAAGCGCCCTAACATCTAAGGTCATCAGCCCTGTAATCTGATCTACCAATATCACATTCACCTTTCTTCTGTAACACTACATTCCAAAAGCTTTTATTCCCTTATATGCAGTTGCCAAATTTCAATTCCATACAGTACCATACTCCACACAAAAGCCTTCAAAATTATCTTTCAAATACAGTATTCAAATCTACAATGAATAATTTCTTTTCTTAAGGAAGGCTTTCTTTTCTAGCACAAGTAGTATGCATTTTATGACCCCTTTACTTTGCCATTGTTACCGGTTGTTACCCAAGTAACAATATTCATCTGCTTACTTTAAAACTGTTTCCTAATCTAATATTCCTTTCATCACGTGCTGTTGTTTGACTGCGTTCCATAAAACATTTTTTGTATGTCCAACTATAAAAAAGTATATCTTACCAGCTGACCACCAGACTGTTTTGAAAGACGTGCTGTAGTAAACAAGTGAACAGTATAGAAATGTATTCAGTCAGTGTAGTGCTCTACTTAATATGTGTACTGTATTGGAGTGTTATATTTCTCTTTGCATGTTTATGCTGTTTAATTACGGTATTGAAACTCAGTAAATGCGTCTTGACATGCTTGACTTATGTCCTTTTACTCTTTTACAGAGTTTAGGGCTTCGACAAAGCAGCGCCAGCGTATCCTATTTTGAGCCAGGGTCTTGAGTTCTCCAAAGGTCTTTCCTTCTTGTTTTGCCTTCTCCATCACACTGCGTCTCCATGACTTCCTGGGTCTACCTCTCTTCCGTTGTCCTTTTGGGTTCCAAAACAGAGCCTTTCTCTCCACTGCATTCTGCTGCTTCCGCAGTATGTGGCCGATCCATTTCCATTTCCTCCGCTTTATTGTATGCCTTCACCAGGCCAGTTGGCCATGCGGTTAGGGGTGCGCAGCTGTGAACTTGCATCCGGGAGATAATGGGTTTGAATCACACTGTCGGCAGCCCTGAAGATGGTTTTCCATGGTTTCCCTTTTTCACACCAGGCAAATGCTGAGGCTGTACCTTAACCCCTTAAGCGGGGAGCTCGGTACACACTGGCTCACTCCCAGGTGGGAAGCGATTTCCCTGATTGAAGAAAATATTTAATTACTTGATTGAAAATAATCATAGACTAAAATGAGCTATTGAAGGGCCCTAAGAGAAATATTTACTTGAACATAATGTATTAAATTTTTTAAAAATCCTATTTTGATTTTTTGATACTTTGTGCAAGAACGTAATAAGTGTTTTCATACTGCGATATCAAGGTTGCTTCTTCCTAATAGCAAAGCTCTGGTTTTCGTTTATACAGTAACTTTTACCTGAATATTTTAGGCAGTTTACTAACAATCTCTGCCTAGAAATAAATGTTGCTGTATATGTAAATTGTAGATTTACAAAGTTTACATGTGCTTAAACGATTTACATTGGAATAAATTATAATACACATGAAATTTTCTGTTATGTTGTTTAGCGCTTTTGAAGGATCAAGTTTATATAGCCTACCTACAATTCATAACTGACACACACGGACTATATTACACAATAATTCAGGTAATATTTACAGTCTTCATAGTGTTATGTCTCTTACAGCTGTTCATTATTATACACATGGAAGCAGATCATGTTATATAACCTGTCTCGACTTCGCATAATTTATGATTCCATTCCAAAACGCGATTGTTTTCTTGGTATGTAAACTTTCCACCGTAGCCACCCTTTCCGTACCAAGAGGTTCTCATCAATTGGCACTTTGCCATCAGGGTTATAAGTTTCCGAAAATTTTGCAAACAGGTGGTCAAATACTGGATTTATCTTATATATTTTGGGAGGAATTTGTCCATTATTCACCTCATTGTCAGAGATATGTAAAATGCTGTGGAGGAAAATCTTATAAAATAATAATAATAATAACGATAATAATAGTAATAATAATGTTATTGGCTTTGCGTCCCACTAACTACTTTTACGGTTTTTGGAGATGCTGAGGTGCCGGAATTTAGTCCCAAAGGAGTTATTTTGTATGCCGGTAAATTTACTGACAAGAAGCTGACGTACTTGAGCACCTTCAAATACCACCGGTCTGAACCAGAATCAAAACAGCCAAGTTGGGGTCAGAAGGCCAGCGCCTCAACCGTCTGGGCTACTAAGCCCTGCGAGAAAAAAAATCTGTCATCAGCTCATAGAAAATAGGCGCAGTGAACAAATTATTGCGAGAAATATAGTGTCCTAATTTAGGTTTCTGTACAATCCCCTGCGGCAACAGTATGGCCATAAGAAGCTTTATTTCGTCCTTATTTGTTCGGACCCGGTCTTGATCTCTACTCTTTCGTTTCATTTTACTAAGCTGGGTTTTATGAACGATTTTCTGCTGGGCATCTTTTGTTTGTTCAGCTATGTTCTGGCATATCTCGTCATAAAAAGTTATTGAAATATTTCGCTCGGTTTTTGTTTTCTTAAAAACTCTCCTTTTACATTACGATGGAATTTTGGATCAAAGCAAACTTTCTTTGTCGGTTTTCAGTATAAGTTGACGAAGAACTGCACTGGTTGGATTGTAATCAGCATTATTGTTATCACTGTCGCTCATAATCGATACTTGAACTGGAATCGAATACGTGTTGTCTCTTTCGCAAATGCTGAACATTCACATCAGCTAGTTCCCGAACCCTGTACATTCGAGACTGAAGTACTTATTGCAGGTAAGTTCCTGTCACTTAAAATTCCCCTTCGGCAGAACTTACTTCACTAAGATCACTATTCTCCCCACTGAATTCCAACATTTCGTTTATCATGCCCCGTAAATCATCTTTCTCTAACGGTGGGGGCTGGTTAAATTCATTTTAGACATTTTAGCGGAAAAAATGTAAGAAAAAGGATTGAATAGAACCCTGGTCTCTGCAGTTTGGATGGAAATGTGCCTGTATCACGGATGCGTATGATAATAAATGTTGTGCAACCCCCAGTGAACAAACACTCCAGTTGTGAAGGAAGAACTCAAGACTGGGGATAATAAATCAGGTCACAGTTCTCAAATGTCATCAGAGAGGTCCATTCAGTATCATAATCTCTAGAAATCCCTTCTACAGCAATATTATTACATCCAAGGGACAATTAGGCAATGAGCTAAAGCTTTAGCTGGGGCTGTACCTTAATTAAGGCCACGGCCGCTTCCTTCCAACTCCTAGGCCTTTCCTATCCCATCGTCGCCATAAGACCTTTCTGTGTCGGTGCGACGTAAAGCCCATAGCAAAAAAAAAAAGCTTTAGCGCGAAGCTATTAGGCCTTAGGTCGTTCTTGCCCGGACGTAAGCTGCGTTCTTTATGATGCAACTCGTGGATGACACAATGGTACTGGGAGAAGATATTTGAAAAAATTATCAGAGGGCAGACTCATCCAGAATACGCTGCTGAAAAAGAAATAAACTTCTGCAGGCAGGCAACCGAGAAAAAAATATTATTTGAATTGGCGGATATATCCGCGTTCCCCACCGAGCAAGCGACTTGTAGCCCACCAAACGGATTAATTAAGGCCACGGCCGCTTCCTTCCATGTCCTAGCCCTTTCCTATCCCATTGTCGCCATAACACCTATCTGTATCAATGCGACGTAAAGCCACTAGCAAAAAAAAAAATTTGTATGCCAATGGGCTCTTCTTCTGTTTGTTTCCAAAGACCTTTGTTTGAAATTACCTTTGCCCAAAAATGTGATTAGTTCTCCTTAAGCATCTGTTTATGAATACCTGTAGTTTATGAGTGATCTCTGAGGTAACCTTACAGGTTTCACAACCATATAACAGTTCTGTTTTTACATTTGTTCAAAAAATGCAAAGTTTGGATTTCATTGAGATTTCTCTGGCCCTCCATATCAGATAGTTGTATGAATGCCGCATTTACTTTGTGCATTCTCATTTTGACCTCAGCAGCTGCTCCTCCATCCTGCATAACCACACTGCCAAGATATGTAAACTCTTCAACTTCTTGAATGTCTTCATCACTGACTCTGAATTTCTGTTTGCTCTTCACATTGATATTCATTGCTTTTGTTTTCTGGGCATTTATCCTAAGGCCCACTGCTCCTGCCTCTCTCCCTAGATCCTGTATCTTTCCCTCCATATCAGTATGTTTCTGACTCAATAGATATAAATCATCAGCATACTCCAAAGCCTCCAGTCTATCACCCAGTCCCCATTGGATACCTCTTTGCCTTCCCTCCGTAACTTTCCTCATGATGTCATCCAGAACAAGGAGAAAGATAGTTGGAGATAGGACACACCCCTGCCGTACACCAGAATTTATGGAAAAAGGCTCCAAAAGCTTCCCTTCATGGATTACTTTACACATGAAGTCATCGTCTCTTTGATGATTTTGCTGATTTTAGTTGGTACGCCATACTTCTGTAGTGTTCTCCACATGGTGTTCCTTTTCAATGAATCAAAAGCCTTCTCAAAGTCCACAACAGAAGATATAGGCCAGAATTGTATTCATTAAACTGTTCAATAATAATTCGTAGAGTGTTTATTTGGTATAGGCATGAGCGGTTACTCCTGAAACCTGCTTGTTCATCGCGCAGTTGGTTTTCTATCCTTGCTTTTATCCTGTTCAGAATCTCCTGTGTCATCACTTTACTGGGAATTGAGAGCAAGGTGATACCTCTCCAGTTGTGACAGTTGGTCATGTCACCGTTCTTTGGTAATTTCATAAGGAGTCCTTCTCTCCATTCCTTTGGCATTCTTTCCTTGTTCCAAATTTTTTGTGAACAGTGGATGCAACAGATCGGCCGTCATATTGGGGTACACAGTTAAAAGCTCAGGTGCTACATTATCCACTCCTGGGGCCTTTCCATTCTTTATTTGGCTGATCGCTTCTTTTATCTTATTTTTTGAGGGTGGTTCAGTGTTGATACCATCAGTTTTGCAATCTTCATTCACCTCTACCATTAGTCTATCTGACTCTACATTTTCTCTGTTCAACACCTCCATGAGGTGTTCTCGCCATCTATTCAACTTAGCTTCATCACTAGTGAGCATATCTCCTTGTTTGTTCTTAATGGGTCTACTTTGTTTAAATTTCTTCTTGACGAGTTTCCTTGTGATGCCAAACAAGCCTTTCATATTTCTGTCTCTTGCTGCAGTCTCCGCTAATTCAGCAAAGTCTAATACGCATTTTTTTCCGTCTGCTTTTGCACTCTTCCCGATCTTTAGCATGGTATGCCGCTGCATACCAGGGTTCGTGTCCTGCAATTGAAGCGGTGCGCCGAATAGGGGTCTATCCACCAAAAACTGTATTATGAGTAAATTGCGAAAAACGTAGTTAAACCTAATTTAGGTATAAATTGTGCCATTATGTGCAGATTGATAACTAGTATGTTGATTGAGACAATTAGACAGTCCACCAACTACGTCCAAAAGAAATTATTTATAACAAAAGGAAAAAAATGTGGAAGAGGGATCTAAGTGGCTCACTTATTTTTACCCAAACAAGTACCGTTCATTGAGAACCAACCGATAGTTGCTCATACTGGCTGATTTAGATGTCATAGCGGATAGATACTCCAACGTGGGCTATTTTATGCACAAAAATGTTTTTATTTCTCCTCCTTTCATAAAAAGGTCACAATATATCAAAAAACATTTTCCATGTTCATGGTTGCATAAGTTTATTTAGAGCTAAAAACAACAAAAACACAAAGAATAATAGAAAAAAATTACAATAAACACATAATATATTGCCCAAAGAGGGTGTAAAATAGCAATCACTAAAATCATTAGCCACAGTTCACATTTACAAAGATAAAATACCTTCATAGTAACTCCTATGTTCTGGCAAGATATACTGAAGCATGTCAGTCAAGTCTTTTTTCTTTTCCTCTCTGAGGGGTAAGGGCATGTGATACGCCTTAGGTAGTTCCTCTGGTATAATTAGGGATTTCGTGATCGCATTCCTTTTCTTCAGTGAAACTAAGTGGTGCGAATTCCACGGCTCGAACACATTGTGAGTTTTACGCACACGTATGGAATTACAGTCATCTGCACTTAACTGAAGCCACATTACTGTAGTGATTTTGAGGTGTGGGTCTCTCTTTATCCCTTTTTCAACGTGTCCAAAATCAAAAAAGTCGTCTCTGCTCATCATTGTCACTTCAAAGGGATTTGATGGTCTCGCAGTGGCAAATATTTCCAATAGTTGAGTTGGAATTTGCACTGAACTCAAACGAAGTTTCCGTTCCAAGAGGGCAAAGTCCCTGTCGCACGGTAGAAATGAATGTCCCGATACAAGGAATTTTTGTTCAGCTGTAGTAAAATAGCCCAGTCGAATTAAGTAGAGCAGTAGAGACACAATCCGCCAGTTGTTGTTCTGTCCAACACATCTGTCGGACCAAAGGATTAATTTCCTTTCGGTATGAGGGGTAAGAATGGAGAAGTGAAACCTCACATATTTTAAGAGGCAGGATGCAACTTCGTTGGAACCTCTTTTTCCAATAGTCTCATTCCATACGAACATATTCGCTCCACCTGTACCTGCATTGTGAACAGCCATGTTGTAGCACGAATGCTGGCGTTGATAGAACATTGAACTGTGAGTGAGTTTGAGTAAAAATATAACTTGTTGCAGGTCAATGCACAGCACAATGACGTTCGAATTTTCCTGTGCACAAATTGTGTCATTTGCTAATGCTGTGTAGCCTTTCTCAGCCTTCCTATGATGGAGCTCACTCTCTCTGTATATCTTCTCCGTCTCCTCGGGTGTCTCAGCTGCAAGCTGTTTTACGTACAACTTATCGCAGTACTTGCAAGTGTCCGATCTCGGCTGACCGAACTTGAGCTGAAAATTGTTGTGGAACACATTTCGGTAGAGCCAAAATTTTACTTTAGAGTCACTATGTTTTTCTAAAAATAGTCGCTACATTGCTTTCAATGAAAGGTTTGGGCTGAGATATTCAGAGTTCCCAATATTCTTCCTGCGCGAATAATGGTTTTCATACGTTGGAAACGAGGCGATATGCTCCCGTATAAGTTGCTTATCGTCGTCTAATATTCGGTATGGCCGATTTTTATGTAATCCCCGTCCATCTTTTGGGCTGCATATTCCACTTTTCATTTTCATCTGTAAGTTTTGTATACGTTTATGACTAACAGCATAAACGTCACACAATGTTTTCTGGCACACACGTAAACGCTTTCCATTTACAGAAATTGTGTACATGTAGGTGGCACTTCGTCTTGATTCCTCAGCATCTGCCCCTGTTCTACGTTGAACTGGAACAAGTGACATGCACGCAATAAGGATTGCCGATTGCTGATCATAGCTCCCGGCATAGTACTCTCTAAAGAGATCGTCCTTCAGTGCAGGGGTGAGTGTATCACATCCTTCATACCGGCATTTACATATTTTATTCTGTAACAATAAAACAGGAAAAATGTTTTAGCTTCGAAATATGCGCTGTAAGAGCCATCTGTATACTATTATGTTTCTTAAGTAATGGAAAAAGTAACTGAAATATATTAGCGATTACATATAAACATACGCATGGAAATAAGTAGGCTATAATGAATAAAGCAGTAGAGGAATTTACGCTTAATAATGTGTCGTCTTGTTCTATATAACCCTAACCCCATGGCGCAACAGCCCTGAAGGGCCTTGGGTTACCAAGTGAGCGCTGCTCGTCCCGAAGGCCTGCAGATTACGACGTGTCACATAGTCAGCACAAGGAATCCTCTCGGCCGTTATTCTTAGCTTTCTAGACCGGGGTAGCTATCTCACCGTCAAATAGCTCCTCAATTCTAATCACATAGACTGAGTGGACCTCGAACCAGCCCTCACATCCAGGTAAACATCCTTGACCTGGCCGTGAATCGAACCTGGGGCCTCCGGGTACGAGTTAGGCACGTTAGCCCTACACCACGGGGCCGGCCCTGTTCTAAATAGTCATAGAGAAATAATGCCTTTGTTAAAAAAATTATATCTCTACTTTCCAATAAGCACACACGAAACTCTTTTTATAATTGGTTGGGATCAGGAGTTACGAAGAAATCGGCCATGGCCTGTTCGAAGGGGACTATCCATGCAGTTGTCTGTGAAACACGGTAAACCACGAGCTCGGTAAACGGCGGCACTAGTCACTGAAAGCTTGAAAAATCGTACTCGATACACTAACCAACTCCACTCCATACACATAGATCTCTATTCCATGCAAGCATACTCACCGGTTCTGGTGCTTTCCTCCCTGGAACTGCGACACCTTTCCTTGAAGTATATGCCAATCCATCATCCCTAAGATGTTTGCGCTTGACGTCCTTCCATTCATTCACATTACGTTTGCGTTTCTTAGTTGAATTTTCATGTTTTAATGCACTCGTTGTCACAAGCAAAGAACTATGCTCCGCCATCTTAGACTGGAGTTAGATCCCTTTTCCGCGCGAGACAGATGTTCTCCACCCCCTAGCATAGCAACAAGTTCCGAATTCTTCCACATGACTACGCCACTATGCATAGATGTCCATATAGATCCTTATTCCGCTGAAATCTCACTTTTGGAAAAAATGTCGGTTAGATCCCTTTTCGGCGCATCGCTTCAATTATTCTACTTTAGTTTCAGCTCCCTACGTTGTTCAGTACATTCCCAGTATTTGATGTAATCCAATCTTTCCTCCTGATGTTCTTGAAGCCAATTACCTCCTCTGCTGTGTCTGTCAATGTGATTTTAACTTTCTTCCGGTGTTCTTCAGCGTCATCTTCATCTAACTGTAGTGCTGTAAACCTGTTAGTGAGGACAAGCTTGAACTGTTCCTCGCTTCTATCATCCTCTAGCTTTCCAACATCAAACCTTTTCGTTTGTTGCTCAAATCACCTTTTTGCAGTTGCAGTCTTAATTCGGATGTTGGCAGTCACTAGATGGTGGTCGCTGCCTATATCTGCACCTCTTCGATTTCTGACATCCAAAAGAGACTTTCTCCAGCTTCTGCTAATTGCCAGGTGGTCAGTCTGGTTTTGAGTTCGCTGGTCTGGTGAAATCCACGTCACTTTATGGCATTCTTTATGAGGAAATAGGGTTCCACCGATAACAAGTTCATTGCTCGCGCAGAAGTGTACAAAAAATTCTCCTTTCTCATTCCTAGTACCTAGTCCATGTCGCCCCATTACTTGTTCAAGTCCCAGATTTTCAGAACCCACTTTGGCAGTGAAGTCTCCCATAACAATCACAGTAACCCTTTTGTTTATTGCCTGCATTGTAGTTTGTAATTCTGAATAAAACTTAGCCTTATCATCTGCTTCCGCTTGTTCTGTAGGTGCGTAGCATTGGACTATTGAAACATTCCTGATCTTCCTCTTGAATCTTGCAGTGATAATCCTTGATGAGATAGGGTTCCAATCAATCAGACTGTTCTTTGATCTCTTGTTGACAAGAAATTCCACTCCTTCCTGATGTGGGTCATCTTCATTTGGCTTACCAGAGTAGGGGAATGTTTGTCCCCTCAAAGTTCTTAACTCTCCAGATGTTTTCCACCATACTTCACTAACTCCTCTTTCTCTACGTCTCTGCCTCAGTAGCAAGTTATGTTATTTTCCCAGTCTGATACAGTGTTCTGATGTTCCAAAATCCAATTTTCATGTCCTTTTTTAAGCCAGAGGTCATCGTCTTAGGATCCGTCCGGCTGCTTTTCTTAGTTTCTTTAATTAGTTTTAAGTGAGTGCGAGTTGATTAGCCCACATTCACCGAGTGTCATGGTGGGGCTGCCACCTTTAAACCTTGACACTTGCTCCCACCCCAGATGTTACGGGTGGAAAGGATGCCATTTACTGCATCCTTAATTGTGATATGGTTATTCCGCCATATATTCGGTTGCCAGAGCCTTGTCTGTGGTAACAGGGAGCACCACGGGAAGTTGAGGTTGACTTTTGCAATTGGAGAGGCTGTTTGTTGCGCATCCAACTGCCTTACACCCCCAGTAATTACGTACATCCTCATTATAGCCTAGACCAGGGATGGCAAACCTTTTCCAGCTAGTGTGCCCTTTTAAGTCTGGTTTATTATTAGGAAACTTAAATACAAATAAATGTTATAAGTTTATTTACAACATATATTTAAACTTGGAACTAGTTTCGACGCTGTTTGGCATCATCTTCAGCCAAAATGTGGGAAATAACATAACTTACAACATTTATTTGTATTGAAAAGGTGGACCCTTTTAAGTTTCCTATCTTACGTTCTCAGTTCAATACGGACAAAAATGAAATTCTTAGATTTAAATGGTTTATTATTCTCAACTATTCACCGTGCCACTTGTTATTTTCCTTTAAGGACTGGCTAACCTCCCACTCCCTTACCTAATTCCCAATTATGCTCCATAATATGTTATTAATGTATTCATTCATTCATTTATTATTTATTAATTAATTATATCTTGTAAATGAATTTGATTGCATATTCTGTGGTCGTAATTTACATATTTATCAAAAATACATTTTTAAATACGTACAGTTTGAGAATAATAAGGTGATATTGTAACACATTTCATCATTAAATATTATTACATATAACAATAAAAATACTAATATTGCCAATGGACTTTAAGTGAAATATCGTTCTCACATTTAGCGGTGAAACTTGTTGCTGAATCTTAGTAGCCATGTCATTTTTGTTAGGTTCTTAGCATGATGTCTTCAGAAACACACAAGAAGCACTTAGGTCTGAAACAAGACTGTTGATAACTGATGCCTTCACAAAGTTCATTGTAGAAAATAGCTGCTCGCAGGCGTACGATCACCCAAACAAAGTAAGTAGCGCTGTAGCAAGTTTCTTCACGGCCGAAAACTGTTGTGGGAGGCGGTTTCACTGTTCAAGTATTGAGTTCTCTGGCTTCTGAAGAGAGTATTCACCATCAACGGCACACTTGATTTTCACCAATGCTTCACCAAGTTGTACGACTGTTCACCCATGCACTGCTTTCTTGAAATTCAATCAACTCCATTTCTAAATGGTCAATAAAAAATTGACCTTAATATCTCTCATGAACAGGTCAAGAGAGATGCAGATGAAATGAGACTTGCAGCAGATCTGATCAACAATACAAAGGAGTTCAGAAGCCGAACTGATATCAGGATATCGGAAGAGAAACCACCAAAATACGTATCGTTTTCTCCAAATGTCAAAATTGGGGAAATCTCTTGGAAATTATTTGTTTTGAATTTTGTGAGACGTCCACATAATTCTTACAAATACTTTTTGTGTCTTCAAAAGTTAATTGATCTGAAAATTTTGACATCAATTCAATTTGTACTTTAAGTAAAGGAAAGTTCTTAAAAGTCTTTGTTTCAAAATCCCTGACTAATGCTTCTAAGTTTTCTCTGGAATGATTTTATGATCTCAAACAATCTATCTGCAGTATGCCCCTTTCCTTGCAGTTCCTTATTTATATCATTGTATACTGCTGTAAAATCACGGAGAAACATTCAACACACAGCCAAATAGGGTCCGTGTGTTCTGGGAATTCTTCCTGTTCCCTGTAATTCCTCCCTCACCACATTCCAACAAGGAAATCGGACAAAACAGCTATCTTTGCTTGTAAGGTCACATGCGTGCTTTCATTACGGCATACTGAATACATCTGGGAGACATCCGAATCACCTTCACATTTTCACTCGTCCTTATTATTCTGCGCTTGACAGTATTTCTGCTGGCTGGCATTTCTTAATTCTATTAATTATTTGTGTTTTATTAGAAAAGTCTTGAAATCAATTGTTGGACGTCAATAAGAAAGTCTCTTTCAAGAACTCGCTGTCAAAAAGCGGTTTCCTATGCTGTACTCTGCAGTGAGACAGATGGAAACAGCCACACTGATATTATTCCTTGTCCTGAAAGATGATGCAAAACAACTAGTTTGATTTTTTGTGAAACGAGCTCTCTTCTTTCTTAATTGGACATGTAATGAACATTTGAATGATTCGTCTCAAAATGGCGCTTTACATTAAATGTGCAGGATACAACTGTTTTCGAACACAGGGAACACAAAGCTTTATTGCCTCTGTCACTCCAAATTCCCTTGTCCACTATTCTTGAAGAATCCGGTCACTACCATTATTAAGTTTCTGTTGTTTTTTTCGGCACCGAACACATGCTTGTGAGGTCTGTATAGAAACAACATTCAATAAACAGTTATACACAAAGAATAATTACCCGCTACTGGCTACTTCACACAAGTTAACCTTCACTCACTGACTGACTAACGGCCAGATTTTCTATATTTATTTCTTACACGTAAAACACTATGACTATACGATGCACGAGGTATGTATAGTCTGTAATAAAACTGTAGTAAAACCCCATGTGACGTGCCACCGAAATCGTGTTTGCATGTCACCTAATGACATGCGTGGCATAGGTTCGCCATCCCTGGTCTAGACTGTTATGCCTGCAAACCTCTGTGAATTAACTGAGGGTCTATACAATCCTCTATTTGTTACTAGTTATGTGGCCTTGTTTAGTTCCACACCTCGTATCTTTAAATAATTAAAAACTGTGCCTAAATATTGGCGCCTTGGTCTCCCTTTTATTTTTTTTATTTTTACCCTCCATGGCTGAGTCCATTATTCTCCTAAGCAACCTATCCTTTTCCATTCAGCTCACATGACCCCACCACCATTTCATTTTCTTCTATTGAGTTCATTGTTAACTTGACTTTTATCTGCTCATTCTGAGTACCCTTCTGCCTTTGTTCCCACCTCTTTGAACCAGCAATCATTCTTACTATTCTCTTGTCTTTTATTACTTCTCATTTATGAGTAAACGACAATACCGTGAGTCCTCCCAGCTTTCATGCCCTTACAGTAAAGTTTGCCCGGGAACAAGTCATTGTTAAAAGGTCTTGTCTGGGCACTATCTTCTTGCTTGCAGAATAGCGTTGATGGCAACTGTGAACTCACTGCATTAGCTTTGCTGTACCTTGGTTCATTTTCATTTAACTTACTATAACTTATGCTACTACCATCTTGGGAGAATACACTCCTAAATGCTTGAAATGATATAGGCCTACCTGTTCCAGTTTTGTATTCCTAAACTGACATTCGATCCCCTTAGGTTTCTTTCATACAGATGTTACTTTGGTCTCACTGCATAGTGATTATAATGAGAGGGAACATGGATGGAAGAGGTGTTATAAAAGTCAAAGGAGAAAAAGTAGAGGCAGCAAGCATTATAAATACTTGGATAATATGGTGCGTCAAGACAGGACTCTGATAAAATTTCCAGCAGAATACAGTTAGCAAGAAAGTTTTATCAGAGCACAAGAAATCTGCTATGGAATGGCCAGGTATGAAAATGTAAACAAGCTCTATATCAGACTCATATTGTGACTATCCTTACATATGGAGCAGAAATATGGCTTACAGTATTTATGGAGGAAAGCAGAGCAGACTTCAAGGAATGGAAATGAAGCTACTAAGAAGTACATTAGGTAAGACACACAAAGATAATATAAGAAATGGGGAAATAAGGGCTAGGTTTGCAACAAAGTTACTGGATAAAGTAAAAGATCGAGGATCAACTAATTTGGTGTTATGAATAGAATGGAATAAACAAGAACTCCAAAAGCAGTGTTAAGAATAGGTTTGGAGAGTAGAAGACCTAGAGGTAGATCAAGGAAGATGTTGATACAGAAAATGATGGAGGCAGTGGAGCAAAGAGTTGCAGATGGGGAGAGTGATGTAACAACGGACAGAAATGCAGGTTACCGATTCATTATCTTCCCCGACAAGGAGTTGGATAATGGGAAAATGAAAGACTACGACTTACTGCACCTCTTTTCAAATTTCAAGATATTGGATTTTTGGCTTTCAGCACAGTTTTTTTAAGACCAAGAGGTTGGTATAGGCCAGGCTGCTTATTTCCATCGAAGTGAATCCCTCTCTGCTAATCCATGTAAACTATGAACAACAGAGGGGAAAGATTACAGCCTTGTCTAACTCCTGTAACTAGCTTGTGGTCCTAAAAGCCCCTCTGTGGTCTGAAACCACTCTGGTTTTCATCCAACTTACTCTCCACCATTGATCATACTCCTTAGCATGAAATTTAGTAAATAACAAATTTTTAATTTGTTCTAATTTTATTGCAAATATCTCTTTTGTCACACTGACTCGTTTAGGTTTTATGGTGACTGTAAGAAAGTACGGGGCTAGGACTGGGAAGGAAGTGACCATGGCCTTAATTAAGGTGTGAAAATGGAAAACTATTTTCAGGGCAGCCAGCATTGGAGTTTGTACCCACTGTCTTCCAAATGCAAGCTCATAGCTACACGACCCACACCACATCCCCAACTCGATAGTTTTATTGCAGACAAATCACTTCATTATTGCCATACTGAATAACCATAACTACACTAATTATACACCAGTATATTTGAGATATGAAAGAACATTAACAAACACTCACAAGGTTGTGGGACTGAAGGCAGTGATGTTCGTAGTCTCCAAAAGTAAAGCAGTAACAAGATTTTTATGAATAAATTTGATAAATCAAACATAACTGTAGAGTAATTAAAGTTTCCTAATCATAAATTATACATTTCTTCTGTTTTTTTTTTTAATATGTTACAGTATATATCGTTCTGGTAATAAGCAGGAAGCTGAAACAAAATTCTATGAAGTGAAGGATAAGTTACCTGTGATAATGGAAGTGTCTAGAGATGTAAGTACCTTTTCCATTTAATTATTGCCAACTGTGATTGAGAGTGTACGGTACTATGGAAATAGCACTGTGTTCCATGAACCAATTCATCCACTTTCCTTACTATAACTTTTGTATAATATTACAAATTCAGGAACTAGTTTGGAATAAACAAATTCATGTACAACTCCCCAAGTATAGTAACCTCTTGATTATCTACAGTAATTGGGAGCATAAAAACTGTGGATAATCAATAACCACGGATATCCCACACATATGAGGTGAAATAAATAGTGCCAAAGCAGTTTGCTACATTAAAATACAGTTGAACCTGACTTATGCGTATATCAAGGGGAAAAGAAAAAACTACTTGTAACTCAGAATTACTTAGAAATCAGACTTACGCAATAAGTCACAAATTTACTGAAAAACCAATGGAATAGACCTACATGTGTAAATCCTTGCAAATAATAAATACGTTAAGACAGAACATATTATTTTGAACTTGGCCCAGCCTTAAAGAAATCAGATAGTTTAGCTTTTTCACTTTTCTTGCATTAAGAGTATAACCTCCTTTAGCAAACTTTGTAATGAATTCAAAGCATTTTCACTACAACTTTTCGCACTGATGTAACGCCTACACACTTCGATTGCACTTTTAGCAAACTTTGTAATGAATTCAAAGCATTTTCACTACAACTTTTCACACTGATGTAACGCCTACACACTTCGATTGCACTTAACACTTCACTCAGTTCAGGTGTCAAGATTCAAGTCGTTATCTCCATCTCCATTGTCACTGTCGCTTGTAGCTAGTCCATCCGCGTTGTTGGCATACATCAGCAATAATCTCTTCATCCGGTAGTTCTCCACATACAGCCAGATTGGCATCGAAATGCACAAAAATATCTAATTCTACACCCTCCGGTAGCGTTAGCTCATTGCCAGGCAAAACTTCGTCCCCATAATCATCATTAGAGGCAGCCTCTTCTAGTAAGACACCAGCTTTGCGGAAACAGTTGCTGATTGTGGAGGATGACACCTGCTTCCAGGCAGCTGAAATAAAGTTGATGGCTTGTAGCAAATTAATGGAGAGAGGTTCATTTCCTGCATCACTCAGTGTTATTAAATGTTGAACCAGCATTTTTCTATAATGCACTTTGAAATTTGCAATGATGCCCAAATCAAGCGGTTGTAGAACACTGGTACAGTTAGGAGGGAAAAATTCCATTCGGACATTCTCCAGAACGATTTGAGGTGAATGTGTTGCACAACGGTCCATAAGAAGAAGGATCTTTTCTGTTTCTTTTTCATTTTAATATCCAGTTTTTTCAACGACTGTTCCATTGGATTCATATTCCTTAGGTTTTGTTTTTGCACCCTCAAAACACCTCGGATTCTTCGATTTTCCTATCACAAGTGGAGGAAATTTGTCAGATCCATCTGCATTGGTGGCGACAAGTACTCACTCTTACACAAATTTTACTTTTCTTCCCTCCATGGCATGTGTCACCTTTTTCAGCTAATGTTTTATTAGGAAGGAGATTGTAGAATAGGCCGTTCTCATCACAGTTGTAGATGTTTGGAGGCTGATCATCGCTTGCGATACCCGACAGAACCTCTTCTTTCCATCTCTTCTTTAAATTCTTGCAACCATCCTAATGAAGCCTTCAAAGCAGCAGTGATACTCATCATTTTAGCTAAATCTATCGCCGTTGCCTTCAGCATATCTCCACTAAGTGGTAGAGCTGCGACCCGCTTTTGCTGGAACAATGTGAAAAGTACTTTCTCCAAATCTATGTACCATCCTTCTTGCTGACGGCTGCGCTTTGCTGATTTTGAACCCAGTTTTAAGAACTCATCCAAAATAGCGTTTCTTTTACTGATGACTGTTCATAGCGTGGTATAAACAATCCCTAAGTCTGAAGCGATTTCAGGTTTTGTTTTGTGTGGATTAGCGTCCACTTCTCGTATAATGTTTCCATTTTCAGTTCTCCATGGCTAATCAAAAGCACTGAATGGCAAAACTACTGTTCAACCGTAAACACCAGATACCGGCACCGTGGACATTTTAATTCTCCGTTGTTCCCACGAAAGTAATTCTCACATTCAAACAAATTTACTGTATTTTCTTTTGTTTCCACACCAAAACTGCTCACTTTGCTTATAATATATCCTAATCTTTGGTGGTGTATCAAAAACGACGAAGGGAGAGGAGGAGCGAAGAGGACTCTCCTTTGTTAAGCCGCTAGTAAGTAAGGGTCGACAATGTCACTCAGCGAAACTATGTGTTCTGTTTCAGCACCGAAACCCGATCGCTCTACTTCCGCCTTCGCCGACAAAGAGGAAACTTTGTAAATAAAGTAGTTTCTTTTTAAAAAGCACATTCTCATTACAATTATGCAAAACTCAGTTTTATTTCACTGACAATATGTATAACAGCGAATTACGTATAAATGGATTACGTATAAATAAGGTTTAATTAACACGCTTTTAAATTATATTTTGCCGGGATCTAAAGGAAATTACGTACAAATACGAATTATGTAGAACAGAGTTACATATAAAGCAGGCTCAACTGTATTATGAAGTTAAATGGAGTGAAATTATTTTAATATACAGTATCTAATGGTTACAGTACTCATCAAGTTTAAACATTTACCTTTACAGTTAATCTTCACACAGTGAGTTAACACCACTTGATGCACAGTACCGGTAGTTTTTAATTGACATTCGTTTTTGTAATTTAGCTTGGTTTGTGCATATGGCACTTCAAATTTTCCTCGATACCATCTTATCGGAAATGGATACATTTTGCTGTTCCAGGTAGTCATTAGGCCTCCAGCCTATTACAGTGCAGATGATAAACTTCTTCAGAAATAGAGGACTTTTTTTTCTTAGTTCATTTTGTTTCCTTTCGTAGACCTTTTTCTCGCCAAATAATATCACTGTTGCTCAACACCTCTTGATCTTGTGTGACATAGTAGACTTCAACTCATTCTGAGATGTCACTGACAACATTCTCACAGCATGCAAAATAGCAGCTAGCATACTTGCTGAACAGGGTAGCATGGCACAACTGCTCATCTACGGCCTCTTGCTCTGACTCCATTTATGTATGTATGATCAGTGTTACTGTAAATTTGTTGCATTTCTTCCTGCACATCATCTTGCATCTCTTCAAAGGTTCCTCGAATATCATCTGGTGGCACGAATACTAAGGCAAGTATAGTAATATGCTACTCTCTATCTTCACCATCCTGTCTGCACCATTTTTGTACGCGCTTTATAGCCCTCCACCCTGAATCTTCCGGTACACTGACTGAACTAGATTATGAAGACAGCAACTAATGAGGGTAGTTGGAAGTACCTCCTTGCAGCTGTTTATAATGCCCTTGTTAGAGTTGGACATTATTCTGTTTATTTGGGAGTGTAAGTGGTGACAATGTACATGTGAATAATAAAAAATTGTTGCATCTCTGTAAACGTGAAATATAAGAAAGTCTAATTCGGCTATGTTCGGCTTTGTACAATCAGTTGCATGTGTTTTGCAACACGGCCCATAGTTCTCACTCATTGTGTCGGTAATGTTCACTCTCCCCTCTCCCATCTCTCTCCTTGTGACTGCATGTTCCCGCGCAGCTAACACGTGAATTGTGAGGCTCTCGGAGAAAGTGAAAATAGAAGGGGTAAAACAGAGAAGTGTGCGTTGAAACTGTGCTTGTGTTCCATGTATAAAGTGTGTTTAACTGGTAGATAAGTACCATGTACAAAAGAGCTGCAGTTTTAGAGTTTTATCATTATCTTTAAAATAAGTGATTGTTTTGCAAAGTTGCATCCAAGCCAAGTGGAAGAGCTGCCAACCCTAGCATGGAGGATACCATTCGGCGCGTACTCCAGGAGCCTGACGTAGTGTGTGTGCTAACCGACGAGGTTGCAGCCAGCATTGAAAGCAAAGTTTTAAATAGAGTAGAGGAGGCACTATCAGAGTTCAAGACTTTGAACTAGGAACTGGGGAAACAACTTAGTGTAAAGGACAGTGAAATTGAACAATTGCAGTAAAGCTTCTAAAGAAGAAATTATCTCTGTCTGATGTGATGACTTCGAGCAGTACCAGAGGAGAGACAGTCTGCGCATGTTTGGTGTGCCTGAGACTGAAGAGTAAGACACTGACCAACTTGTACGGGAAATTGCACGAAAAATAGGAGCAGACATTCAATTAGTCAATATTTCGCGCATCCACTGTGTTGGTCCAAAGACGGGGCAGAAACGTCACCCAGTAATAGCTAGATTTGTTTCATACAGAGACCGCAGCACACTGTTCCATAACAAGTGGAAGTTTAAAGGGAATGGGGTCCCCATCCGGGAAGATCTGGCGACCTGCCGGTTGAGCATCCTTTACGCAGCAGTGGAGCTCCATGGATTGCGTAACGTGTAGACCATTAGCAAACCAGACGGCAGCAAAATACGAGCAACACGGATGGAACACATTACATTGTAAATAATATTTAACATTATTTCCCGTAGTTATGAAACTCTGTGCCCACTATTGTGTACTGTAACATTGATATTTCAGTATTACTCTATTTGTATATACCTTCCCTATTTTGTAACATTTCATTTCTAATTTTAATTAACTTATGAATTTAACTTTTGCATTCTTATTTTTTATTATTAACTAGCAAGATACCTGTGCTTCTCTACGGTATTATACTGAAATTTATAATTAAATGCTTAACATTTTATATATCATCCGCCAAAATTTGCGATCTGACTCGTTTTCTGAGAGATTACGGCAAAGTTCCTCCCATTTTTCAATCTTTCTTTCCAGCAATCGATTTCGTACTTCCCGGGCTAGGTCCAGGTATTTCACTCACTCAGTTGGGTCCCTAAATCTTTGCCATTTTTTCCTTAAGATCCGGTGTGGTGTCGTCTTAGGTGCCTTGGCAGTACTGAACCCACGGCCGGACTGCATTCGTAGTCATTACCCAGCCAGGACCCGTTTCCAGCGCGGTCTGCACATTTTGACAACGGTCCAGTACATTATTATTAGGGTGGGTGATATTGGTTGAATTTAGGTTATTATTATTATTATTATTATTATTATTATTATTATTATTATTATTATTGCTGTTCTGACCCCACAGCAAGATGCAAGACCGCTACTTGGCCGCAAATTAAATCTGCTGCCATTGTCATTACAATGTGACCAGTACCATTGCCGTGCATAGGCAAGTGCGCGGGATTTCTGGCGATACGAATGATATACTTCAGTGCATTATTGACCTTATTATAGATGTGGATGATTGCACGGTCAATATCATTCGTATCGTTTATTTCAAATGTGTTTAAATTTTCATTTATATGCTAGGAGAATCTACTGTGATCTAACTTTTAAGTTTTCCAAAGGAAAAGATGGCTCTTGGAAACGAACCCAGGAAAGATTAAAAATGATCGGTTTATGATCAGAATAAGTAGTTTATGAACAGTAAAATAAATTGGTCTCAACAACTTTTTCACCCCACCGACGTTAATTTGACTTACCCCCGCCCCCAAGAATAAAGAGGTGTGTTTCTTTATGTTTAAAAGAGATTCCACACCTGTTACCTTCAGTTTTGAGATATGAGTATCCCCATAAAAGTAATTCCCTTTTTTCACTTCCTTTCACACTTGCCCCCCCTCCCTGAAGTGAATTTTCCGGCAAAAAATACTTGTTTCTTTAATAGTAAAGTGTCTTCTAAATACCAATTATCACGACTCTACCATCTTCAGTTTTTGAGATATGTGTCCTCATAAAATGAATTCAACTCCTTTTTACCCCCACCTCCCAAGATGATCCCCCAAAATGCGTTTTTCTTTGTTTTTAAAGGAGATACAAATACCAATTTTCACGTCTGTAACATCCCGCCCTTTCATTCGATTTTCCAAGAATACGTGTATTTTTAAAGCAGTTTCCAAATACCAATGTTCATGTCTGCAAAATCTTCCATTTTTGAGATAGTAGTATCTTCATACAAATATTTCAACTATTTTTTCAATTACCCTCCCCGCTTTAAGTGGATTTCCGAAAACAAAAACTACGTATTTTTTTTATTTCAAAGGAGATTTCAAATACCAAATTTCACGTCTGTAAAATCTTCAGTTTTTGAGATATCAGTATCCAGATTAAAAGAATTCAACCCCTTATTCATTCACTCTTAACCCCCCCCCCAAGTGGTTTTTCCAAAAGCAAAAAATACATGTTTCTTTATTTGTAATAGAGATAAAAATATCATTTTTCACTTCTGTAACATATTACAGTTTTTGAGATATACTGTAGAAATGCTCATTTTAAAATTTCACCCCCTTTTTAGCTCCCCTTAAGTGGAGTTTCCAAAAATAAATCACCTATGTTTCTTTACCTTTACAGGAGATTCCAAATAGCACTTTTTACATCTGTAACATTTTACGTTTCTGAGATACACTGTAGTTATAATCTTTCTAAAAATTCACCTCAATTTGTCGTTCCCGTTTAACCCCATTAATTGGATTTTCCGAAAACAAAAATATACTTGTTTCTTTGTTTTTAAGTGAGATACCAAATACCAATTTTCAGATGTGTAATGTCTTCAGTTTCTGAGATATATCTTCATTAGAGGCATTTAACCGTTTCTTCACCCTTTTTCATCCCTCCTATTGGGATTTCCCAAAAACAAATAATACTTGTTTCTTTATTTTTAAAGGAGATTCTAAATACCAATTTTTACATCGTAAATTTTTAAAGTTTTGAGATATAGATACACTTTTTAAAATATCACCCCCCCCCCCATTAATTGGATTTTCCAAAAACAAAAAATACTTGTTTCTTTATTTTTATAGGGGAAAATACAAATTTTAAGGTCTGTAATATCTTCAGTTTCTGAGATATAAGTATCCTGATTAAAGGCATTCAACCCCTTTTTCACCCTTTTCACCCCTCCTATGGGTTTTTCCAAAAACAAAAAAATAAGTGTTTCATTATTTTTAAAGGAGATTCTAAATATCAATTTTTACATCTTTAAACATTTAAAGTTTTTGAGATATAGATATATTCATTTTAAAAATTCACTCCCCTTTCACCCCGCTTTAATTGAATTTTCAAGAAACAAAAAAATACGTATTCCTTTATTTTTAAAGGACATCCCAAATACAAATTTTCACGTCTGTAATGTCTTAAGTTTCTGAGATATAAGTATCCTCGTTAAAGGCATTCAACCCGTTTTCCACCCCTCCTGTTGGGATTTTCCGAAAACAAAAAAATACGTATTTATTTTTAGAAGAGAATCTAAATACCAATTTTTGGATCTGTAAACTTTTAAAGTTTTGAGATATAGATACTCGTTTCAAAAATTCACCCCCCTTTTCACCCCCTTAGCGACGGAATATCCAAAAATACTCCCTTAGCGAGCACCTACATTGTAATATAAATGTATCCTCAAAATTTCATTTCTTTATGTCTTATTAGTTTTGGCTCTGCGATGACGAATCAGTCAGTCAGTCAGTCAGTCAGTCAGGACAAGTTACTTTATATGTTGAAACAGGAACGCCTGTACTTCAGTTTATCGGAGAGCATGAGAAACGACAAGGCGTGTACGGCCCATGCTAAGAGAGTGAGAGAGAGAGAAGGGTAGTGAAAAAAATTAATGATTAAGTGGATCCTTCAGTTTATTCAATAGATATGCAAAGAATTATGTCACCTTTTACAGCTGAATCGTGGGGTTGTCCTTGAAGGCGTGGAGGGGACGTCGTCCTGCGGCGTCTGCGTTGTCTTGCGGTCGGCGTCAACGTTGTCTTCCGTCGTTGGTGTTTTCTCTGTATTAGTGTTGATGGCGACTCGAACCTGAGGCAGGAACGGGGAAATGTGGAGCTTCCGCATCGGACGTCATGGGACTCTGGTGTGACACCTCTCTAAGGCGAAGCACACCGAAATAGTTCCCACAGTCAATGATGTTGAATGCACTTTAGCAGCAAGGATAAAGTCAGAGTCACAGTTCCATGAGAATAAGATGGAAGGAATTATCGTATTTGGAATAATAAACAAACGAAAACAATCTAGGACCTTCCGAGGTGCAGTGATTAAGCACTTCACAAAGAAAATTAAATTCACCGGGTACAGTCTCTGCACTGTACACCATGAGCACAATATTCACACACTTGTTGAAATAAACGACAGTCCAAGTTCTGTTACGTCGTAATTTTCAGAAGATATCACTGGCACTTAAGATCATACGTGATTCCGAACAGGTTATGATGGGAATTGGCATGGTCCCTCGGAAAGAAATTATGATACCGTATTCCACAAGTTAATACTGTCTTTGAGAGGGAATGTTGGCACAGTTTATTACGAACACAGTTCAATGGATAGTCACAGTCTTTAAATGAAATGAAGGCTGGCACAGTTTTATTACGAACACAGTTCAATGGATAGACACAGTCTTTAAATGAAATGAAGGCTGGCACAGTTTTATTACGAACACAGTTCAATGGATAGACACAGTCTTTAAATGAAATGAAGGCTGGCACAGTTTTATTACAAACACAGTCTTTAAATGAAATCAAGGTTGGCACAGTTTATGCTAGAAACATTCATAGTCCACAAACGAAATATAATCGCCCAGTCGTACAGACTGATAAAAACGAAATTACGTTTTTGTTCATGCACAAAGTTCAAGCCCACGGAGAAAGCTTCCAACACTAACGTTTCCGAACTCAAGTACACAGCCGGACCGAGTGACGAATTATATCGTGACGTGCTTACTTGCACACACACACACTGAACTCACGGCTTACTGCCGACTCCTCTCACTCTCTCTGCCTACGGCACACTGCAGCTGCACACTGCCCACACTGCACACTCTCTGCTTTACCCCAGGCTGGCGATTCGCTTATATTGCCGAAGGTCGGTGGACGTGGCTACACCTGTGGGCCCCAAGAAAATTTTATATCTTGGCCATCTTTACACCGATTGACATGAAATTTCGGCTAGCAGCGATCATTATTCCTGCCTGCAAGGTGACGTTATTGAAATATTGATATCACATTTCGTTCATGCTGCAATGCTATGGAACACGAAAGAACCTTCTGCGTGACGTCGCTTGACCTTGGCCGGTGTTCTAGAACAGCGCGAGCTTGCTTGCAGTTCCCACAATGCCTGTGCGCTCGGCGCAAGTTTTAAATGCTTACGGCCGGGTGTTAGCGAGTTCCTCTTAATAAATGAATGAAACGTGAATGCTCGTAGGGCATTCCCGTTTCATCTCCCCCCCTGCTCGGGAAAAAGAAAATTGCTGGGCGATTTTCTTTTCGCTCATCTCCTAGTAAAGTATTTCTTGAGGTTGGCCGAGTTGAAGATTTCCTCAACGTCGCTATCTGCCCTTCCTACTTCGTAGGCACCATTATCTAGTGCGGTAAGTATCCTGAAGGGTCCTATAAATAAGGGACAAAATTTGGCGTAAATTCCCTGGTCAGGGTGCGAAACTGCAGGCTTGCATATTAATACCAGGTCACCCACTTGTAAGGGTTGTCGAAACTTGTGATGTCGTAACTTCCTTTCTCGGATTTGAGCAGCATGTCGTAATTGCCGAAGTGCCTTGGTAATGCGAGCTTGTTGGCTCACCGCTGCATCAGGTTGATCAGGCAAAGTTCGATCCCAAGGTCTGTCAGGAGTGAGGCCTTTATGTACACTCAAAGGGATGTCCTGAATAGACTCATGCATGGTGGTATTGACGATCCTTTGCATAATGGGGAGAACTTCAACTCACTTCCAATGCTGTTGGCCACAATACAATCTACAGAATTGGCAATTTCTCGCATAACCCGTTCGGCTGGGTTGGCTTCCGGGTGTTGGATGGAGTTCATGATATGCCTTATCTCAAGTTCTTCCAGTGCAACTTGGAATTCCATGGAGGTAAACTGACTTCCATGGTCTGTTAAGAGAAATTCCGGCTTGCCCATCTCGGGAATGATGTTTCGACGAATCCTGCGTAGAATGTTCCCGGTGTTTGCCTTCTGAATTGGAAGCAACATAGTGTATTTAGAAAATGCATCTATGGTGACAACAATGTATCTGTTGTCACGTAATGCCTTGGGCAAAGGTCCATATAGGTCCATTGCAAAGATCTGGCCAGGTTTTTCAGGTATTAAAGGTCGTGGATATTCCCAGAGGAGCCTGTTATTGGGCTTGATCCTTTGACAAATATCACAAGTCCTAATGGTGTTACGGATGTCACGGCGTAAGTATTCCCACGTAAACCTTTCTCTAATCAGGTTTAGGACCTTGTCCGTATCGGCGTGTCCAGAAATGGAATGGCAATGCCATATAATAGCGGTCCTTATTCGAGGAGGAGCATAAATACGATCTGTTGTTCTAGCGAGGTCGACGTACTTGTGAAGTAGGCCATCATGGTAGCAAAATTTTTGAGCTATCGTAGATGTACGAGGATACTCGTCGTCGTCTTGAGGGATAAATCCTTTAAAAAAACGAATCAGCTCATAGCTTAGAGGATCTCTTCCTTGAGCTTGCGCTAGGTACTTTGGTCGTCGCAAGAACTCTTCATCTTCATCATTCATGACTTCAATCGCATGGATCGAAACCTCATCTGTCGGATTCCGACTTAATGCGTCGGCTAGGATATTTTTCCTTCCGGGCCTGTGAACGACATTGATATCAAATTGCTGTATAAACCGCGCCCATTGGGTTATCCTTTCGCTTGTAATGTCTGATTTGAGAATAAATGTCAGTGCTTGATGATCTGTGCAAATAATCACTGGATATCCAAAGATTATCTTCTTCCAGTAAATGAGAGAATGTACTACGGAAAGGGCTTCTAACTCTGTTATCGTATAAGCCTTTTCATGGGGTCTCAAATTGCGGCTCATGAATGAGAGAAAGATGTGAACTTCAGGTTCCCTTGGATCAATTTGGAAAAGAGCTGCACTGATCCCTATGCGGCTGGCGTCACATTCAATATAAAAGGGTAGCTCATAATCAGGATAGGCCAGTTGAACACTGTCTTTCAACATTTGTTTTGTCGCCACAAATGCTTTATCGCAGACATCAGTCCACTTCCACCTGTTGTTCTTCTTCAATAACTGCTGCAGGGGTGCTACCGTTTCAGTAAAATTAGGGCAATGCTGCGCGAAGAACTGGCAGAGGCCTAAGAATTGCTTGATGTGCTTCATTCTGGTGGGTTTAGGAAATTCTAGAATACATTGAATCTTAGCCGGATTGGGCTTGATCCCATTCCCTCCAATAAGATGGCCTAAAAACAAAACTTCAGTTTTGAAAAATTGGCTTTTCTTGGCGTTAATTTTAAAGTTTTTGGTCTGTAATTCCTCCAATACCTTATGAACATCTCGTACATGTTGTTCCAGGGACTCGGACGCGATGATAATATCGTCCACATAAATGGTGGTGATTGCCTTTACTTCATCGGAGAGTTGTTCCTCTAAGGCTCTGATAAGAACTGCACCAGGGTTCTTAATGCCAAAAGGGAGTCTATTAAAGGCATAAGTGACATTATCAAAGATGAATCCGGTAAATTTCCGACTATCTTCATCCAATAAAATGTGAAATTATGAAGAAGCCATGTCCATAGCAGAAAATACTTTCATGTTATGAAATCTCCTAATTACATCCCGGAGTAGGGGAGGGTGATCATATTCTAGCACAAGCCTATCGTTCAAAGCCCTCGCATCGAGGCATATGCGCAGATTACCATTTGTTTTTCTCACTATAGCCAGAGGATTAATGTAAGGTGTGATGCATTTTGATATGATTCCATCATTCTCCATCTGTTTAATGATGACCCGAGCTTCTTCCAAGTACTTCATGGGTATCGGATAAGGCCGTTTCTTATAAGGTGAAGTGTCAGTAACATCTAAGTGGTGCTTGAAACCCTTAGTGACTCCAGGTTTCTCGGAAAATACATCTGAAAACTTCTTGAAAAGCTCTTGGATTGCCTTTGTTACTTCATCATCATCGTAATCTGGGCTATCAGCTACATTGGCGTAAAGCGTGAAGTTGTAGTGGTCCTCGTTCAACTCATCATCGATGATGGACGCCATCTGGTCCTCTACGGGTCCCACTTCCTCGGGTCTCCCCTCTTCGTGGACGCTTTCTTCGACAGGCGGAGCCTCGCTCATATTGTCTTCTACTATGTCCACCGGGGTCTCACATTCCGGATTCTTCACGTCATTATAAGTAACCAACTGTAGCTCTACAGATTCGACGTGGAAAAATTTAATCACATTAGCGGGATAATCAATGATTCCCCCATGTTGAATGAGAAAGTCTGATCCAAGGATTAAGTCAAATTTCATTTGCGTCAAAATCAAAAATAGATGTTGGAACTTAACACCACCAATTTCTAACTCAAGAAACGCTTGGAATTTACATTTAATAGCTTTGTCAGGAACTATGCCTTTAACCTTAACTTGAGCAACAGGCAAGATGGAGATGTAGGTCGTCTCCTGCGCCACATCTATTAATTTCTGCGAAATTAGTGAGGCTTGTGATCCTGAGTCTACTAAAGAGTGGACAATCATATTGCTTAACTTAATGATAATGATCGGTAAGCCGTGTTGTATCTGAGGCTGTCGTGGTGTTGAATCCTCATATAGTAAATCTGCATCCTCTAAATACCAATGGTTAATGAGTGCGCTACATACTACTTCTCCTCCCTCCGGGTTTTCAGGCAATCTCTTTATTGCTTCGTCAAAGGTTTTTTTTTGTACCCGTAGCTCTGGGATCCATTTCCATTCTCTCATTTCTTCTCTGCATCTCTGCCTGGTATTCCAAAGAAGCTGCTCCAGGTAAGCCCTCTTCCCTGTTCTTATTCCTTACATATTCCGTAGTCTCTCTCCAAAGTTTCTCTAATTCTTCCCGCTGGGAGTTCCTATTATCATTGGGTTGGTTAACTGCATGTCTCCATGAAGGTCCAGGTTGAAACAGCCCTCCCTTCGTAGGGACGATTCCTAGATCTTCTGTACCGAAACGGAATATCTCGGCAAGTTTCTCTTTCTTCTCGCGGTTCTGGATTTACTTGAACCGGAGTCTTCATTTCCGTAAAGTTGGTCGTAGTTTCTTTGGTTCGCCCTGCTTTTGTTACGCTCTGAGTGTACGCAGTATCGAGTCTCCTCAGGACATCATCGAGCTGCTCCAAGTCCTGGGGGTTTGCTGCCACCAATATTTCCTGAACATTTGGTGGAAATTGCAGCGTTATGACCTGAATAAGTTCTTGCTCCGGCAAAGGAGGGTCGAAAAACTGCATCTTTTTAACCCCTCAGCGTCGCAGCCGTTTAAAGAGCTTCCTATCCCGCGGCCGGATGAGATTTCAACTATGCGCGACTGAAATACATTGATTCACTTACAGCGTTACTACTAGTATAAGAGTGGCCCGATATTCACGAAATTTGGAATTCCTTATGGTAGAACTATGTACATGAAGATAATTACATAATTGTTTCACATTTCCTTAGTAATTTAGTTCCGTGTGATAGAGTTCGAAGCACTCTTCGAGACAGAGACCCAAGGCACACTCCTGGCAGCAGTACACCGATGTCTTCTTTTCACCGTGTTTTGAACACGCAATATAACGTCTCTGAGGTTTGGATTTCTCACTCTTGGGTGCTAATTTCCTGATAAAACGTATTTCCTGCAACCTTGGAACTGTATTATCTGATGCGCGCCGGCCTTGAATATTTCGTTTCCCGCCCGAGAAGCGTATTTTGTACTACGTAAACAAACCTTCCATCAGCTGAAACTGATAAGATAACTGCTCAATGTTTGTCCCTGTGACTTGTCTAAATATTATTGGAGAATCTAGGAATCATAATTCACTGTTGAAAGCTTCCCTTTGACCTGTATGCGTATCTATAGCCTCCTACACGAAATTTCCAAGTACTGGTTCCTCCTCATCGTCACTCTCATCATTTACCACTGCTACATCATCTATTTCATTATCACTACTGCTAATACTGCCACTACTACTTCCGACTAAACTTTCATTTGAATTATACAATATTTCAAGCACGCTACACTCAGCAGGAGCTAGCCATTGAGCGCGGTGCGTCACACAAGCTGATGAAGCTGCAGCGGGACCGAAAGCGGCAGGACGAAACTGAATGAGGGGAATAACATTTATGATGAATCAAAACAACTCGATACATATTTCAAATTAAAAGGCCGATACATCGTCTTTCAAACGAGATATATACCATGCACAACTGCTTCTCGTGTCGTATGACAGAAAGCAGCACTAACTGATGCCTATACAGAGTACTCGTAGAGAGTTACGAAAAGACTACAAGCTGAGAAATAAAGACAAATATAATAAATAAACCGCACTCTTAATACAAAATTAGAGCAAAGAACATCACACAAAAAGACAAACTTCTCAGATCATCATTTCTTTATTTTATTCTGTGGGAAAGAATGAAGCAAACGGACTATTAAAAAAGCAGCAGTTCAGCTTAAGCCACGAAGGAGAGCGGACGCATGAGTAGAGAGCTCGGGAGTGGGAGTAAGGAGTGAGTGCTGAGTGCAGGAAGCTTGTGAGGAGTTTGACAACAATGATTGGAGTAGATCAATACAGGGCGGCTATTGGAGGATGGCAGAGGAGAATCAAGAAAGAAGAAGTAAAATCAGGTGGGTGTAAAGTGGATTTGGTAATCAAAGGAGAAGTAGTGTTAACAGCGGCGGTAGTTATAATGTTGCTACTGATTGGAGGTGTAGAGCCTAACCCAGGCCCGACATCTAGTGGAAATGAGGGATGGGAAGACATAGAAGAATTCAAAAAATGGGTAAAAGAGACGGTGGTAGAAGTGTGCCCCTTTGAGCAAATTAAGAATATGATCCAAGAACAAACCAGGGAGTTTGGAAAAATGAAGTTATGGCTGCGAGAAATGACGGACGATATAACATCACAAGTGAGAAAGAACGACGAGGAAGTGGCAATATTAAGAGAAAGAATAGGACGACTGGAAGAGGAGACCTTGAAATTGAAAGCGGAAGTGAATGCCAATACATTGAATCGCAGGAAGAAGTGCTTATTTATTTATGGGGTGCCTGACGAGGTGAGAGAATACAAAGTACGTACAATTTACAAAGTAGTCGACTTAATACAGGGGAAATTGAAACTTAACTTTAGCGAAGTGGACATAGATGACGTACAGAGAGTGGGAAGAACTAGGGGCAACAGGCCTATCAAAGTAGAACTGTTTTCTACGTTGATGGCTGATGCTGTGATAGGCAATTCGAGTAACATGCAGAGAGAAAAAATATGGATCAAGAGAGACGTGGGATGGGAGGCTATTAGGAATGAGAAAATACTCAGAAAACACAAGATACGTGCGATAAATCAAGGACTGAGAGCTACTATTAAAGGACAAGAGCTAGTGGTATCAGGCAGAAATTGGAAGAGGAACTGGTCTGTGAATAGACTGCTGGACTTAGAAATGAAGATTAAAAAAGACGAAGAAAAAATGAGCAGTGCAACGAGAGGTGGGGAAGTGAGGAGAGATAACAGTAACAGTGTAATGTGTGAAGAGGGTCAGAGAGAGGCGCTAAGTGAAAATGTAACCATTAACAGTGAAGAAGTTCAGGAAGAGGCGACAAGTGAAAGGGTGACCATAAGCAGTGAAGAAGAAAGGCAGAGGAGTGAAAGCAGTGAAGTAAGGGAAGTGACGGGTAAAAAGGTGACGTCAGAGGCAACCGGAAGATGTCTCAATAGGAGTTGGGAAAGAGGCAAGGGCAGAAGATTAACGGAGATGATGGGAGCTGAAGGTGGAGGCAAAAGAACACAACAGAGTGAAGATGGTGATGAAGCGGCGGCCAAAAGAGGTGACAGAAAAACAGGAAAGTATAGAAAACTGACAGACATGTGGGATTCAGGTAGAAATGAAAAGGGTGTAGTCACTAGAAGTAAAAAGAACAATAGTATAGGGAGTAGTGAAAATAAAGATTGTTAGATGTAAGAATGTAGTGTTGAGGAATGAGTGTTTGGTATTTGTAGGTGAAGATGAAGTGATATTTTGAAGGTTGTGATGGTGTATGAGTGTGTGGTATTTGTAGATGGAGATTTATTTGATGGTAGACGAGTGTGTGCTAGGGCTGAAATGTGGTGTTGGAAGTAGAGGTGGTATATGCTGAAATGTGGTGTTGGAAAGGTATGGAGAAGTGGTGGTGCACTCATGCGTAAGTTGTATTTAATGTGATGGTATATGAGTGGGTGATATTTGTAGATGTTGAAATGTGGTGTTGGAAAAGTATGAAGATGTAGTAATGTAATTTGGCTATTTGTAAATTTTGGTTTGGTGGAAGATGGAGTTTTCGGTAGGTAATTATGATGGGTATTAGGATGAGTATGAGTGTATGGTAAATTGAGTATGGTAGATGAGTGTGTGCTAGAGATGAAAGGTGGTGTTGGAAATAGAGGTGGTATATGTTGAAATGTGGTGTTGGAAAGGTATGAGAAGTAGTGGTGCACTCATGAGTAAGTTGTAAATGAAGGTGGTTTGGTATTCAATGTGATATGAAATTTGGAGATGGAGAAGTGGTGGTACTTTTCAATGGCAGATTTTAAGTGTTGAGAGGGACGAGAACTGAGAAGTGGTGTTTGTTTAAGTGTTGAGAGGGATGTGAACAGAGAATTGGTGTTTGTTTGTAAACTTTGGTTTGGTGGACGTGATGACAAATTTCAGGTGGAGTATGGCTTGGTATTTAAATTGATTAAGCATGGCTGACAAGGATAAAATTGCAACGTGAGCATACGTGAGCATGACTACGCAATGGCAGAATGTAACGTAAGTCTGGACTCAGCAACCTAGAGTGGGTCAAGTAAAAAGGTAGGAGGAATGGAATGTGCAAGGGTTTGCGTGTCTAGTTAAGAGAGGCATGAAGGTCTTTGACATTCTTAATACTGCTGATTTTATTTCAACTTTATTATGTATTTTAATTATGTTTATTTCAACTACACATTCTGGGAAAACAACAGGAATATTCAGCAAGGACGTTGGACGTGGCATGAAAGGGCCGAGGATGACTACCGTGGTGACCCTCACTTTGGGGGTTACGTTTCCGGAGTATCTGAGGAATTTCATGGCATGTCCATGGAGTACGTTTGATTTTTTTATTTTTATTAATATTGTTTTGTTTGCTTATTTTTGTTCTCTGCGTGTTTTATTTTTCTTTTCTTTTTTCTGTACAGTATGTAGAGTTTGAAAGAGTGAATTTTGGCATGGGCTGAACATGTTATTTTTCTCATTTAAAGGATCAAATGGGTATTATTACTGTAGATCTAGAGAAAAATAATAAAGTATCAAAGTATCAAAGTATTAAAAAAGCAGGGATTGGTGCTCAGACATAATTGACATATACTTATCCTTGCAAAAGCAGCTACACTTTAACGATTTTCAATACTTATTTAGAACACTGATAAACCCGAAAATGTCTTCTTGGAAACAAAACTATTTGCATATCCATAACACCAAAACTCTTCGCGCTATAGCCGTAAATGCGAAACCATGTATGGGTCTATACCACGTATAGAGGTCGGCGCTGAGGGGTTAAGCTGAGATATGAGATAATCTGAATATCGCGAGGAATTAACGGAAGTGTTATACTTTCTGAAGTTTTATCAGGTGCTGAGCCTCAGCACTCCAAAATCGTCTAAGTAAGACTTCCTTAAACTCTTCGTAAGTGTTAATACTGAATTTAAAAGTGGTAAACCACATTAACGCCTTGCCTTCTAACAATCGAGATGCTATTCGTAATCGGCGGTCGGTCTTAAAGTGATTTTCTTGAAAGAACTCTTCGAGGTTGAGGAGAAACTCCTTAGCAGTATACTCCTCCTTCCCTGAAAATTTGGCTGGTTTTTCCTCTGTCATTTTAAAAACTGTGGAAACATTCATGGATTCTCTACTAGTGTTGTGAAGGCTAGATGATGAAACATCCTGTTCAATTTGCGATACTTTGCTGTTGAGAGCTTCTGTACCTCCTTGGAGTTCAAGTTGTAGGGTTTTAATTTTCCCCTGTACGGAATTCTCAATTTCCTTGACCTCCTTTTCTAAGTCGGTCTTGACTTCTGCTACATCGCGACAGATACAAGTAATCTGCGTGTGAGCATTATCTAACTTAGTCTTGACACGTTTATCGGCCTCCTCTTGATGACTTTTCAGAAGAGTAATTTCGTTTCCCAACTTCATGAAATTATTTTTAACAGATTCATGAAGTTTGTCTTGAATAGAAGCGATTTTAGTTTGCGCAAGAGATAATTGAGCATGGGACTCTTGAAATTCTTCCTTTAAGCTTTCTACTTCTTTAAGGACTTCCTGAGAAGACGGGAAAGCAAGTTTTAAGTCCTCCGCCACTTGTGATTTTATGTCTTGCTTAATGGTTTCTAAGTCACATGTTAATCTTTCATTTATTTCCGTAAACTTAGAATTCATTCTTTTGTTAGATTCTTTAAATCTTTTTCAATTTCGGCACCTGCACTATTGAGCCTATGTTCCAAATTATTATTAACTTCTGCAAACTTTTGATCAACAGATTCTGTCAATTTTACAATGTTGGCATCATTAGCCTCCCTAAGTTGAGTGATATTACGATTAGTTACTTCATTAGCCTCCCTAAGCTGACCTATACTAGCCTTAGTGGCTTCCATACGACTTTCCAAGGCCGCGTTGGATTCTTTAAGTTGAGCTCCTAAAGTATTATTAGATTCAGCAATCCTACGCCCGAGATTAGTGTTACTTTCCGTAATCCTGTCATTTAGACTGATTTTTAAAGCCTCAATAGCAACTAGTATATTTTCCATATTAATGTCGTTATTTTTACAAAATGCAGAAAATACAATCATTCACTTCATACGTAAAATCACCATTATTGCCCAATGGTAAAGTTCAATATTTCACCAACACAAAATATCACACACTTGTGCATAAAATTAAATATCACCATTATTGTCCAATGGTAAAGTTCAATGTTTCACTGACATAAATATCAAACATTTATATGAGACTGTGCATAAATATTGTGCCTGAAATGTTTTACATAGCAAGAGAAAGAGAAAGGGAAAAAAAAAATAATCACTTGTGCCATAAACTTAATCAGAGTTCTGTGCCAAAAGTTTAAAATTTCGCCAAAGTCATTGAATTGAACTTCGTAAAATTTTAACACATTCACTGAACTGGAATTAACGTATGTACTATGCACTTTTATTTGAATTAAGATATCACTGATTTCAAAGTTAATTTTTATCACTTTACTCTCTTTAATCGGGTCCCAACGTCACGGGTGCCACTTTACTATTCACTACCTTCTCTCTGAAACAGGAATGCCCGTACTTCAGTTTATCGGAGAGCATGAGAAACGACAAGGCGTGTACGGCCCATGCTAAGAGAGTGAGAGAGAAGGGTAGTGAAAAAAAATTTTTATGATTAAGTGGATCCTTCAGTTTATTCAATAGATATGCAAAGAATTATGTCACCTTTTACAGCTGAATCGTGGGGTTGTCCTTGAAGGCGTGGAGGGGACGTCGTCCTGCGGCGTCTGCGTCGTCTTGCGGTTGGCGTCAACGTTGTCTTCCGTCGTTGGTGTTTTCTCTGTATTAGTGTTGATGGCGACTCGAACCTGAGGCAGGAACGGGGAAATGTGGAGCTTCCGCATCAGACGTCATGGGACTCTGGTGTGACACCTCTCTAAGGCGAAGCACACCGAAATAGTTCCCACAGTCAATGATGTTGAACGCACTTTAGCAGCAAGGATAAAGTCAGAGTCACAGTTCCATGAGAATAAGATGGAAGGAATTATTGTATTTGGAATAATAAACAAACGAAAACAATCTAGGACCTTCCAAGGTGTAGTGATTAAGCACTTCACAAAGAAAATTAAATTCACCGGGTACAGTCTCTGCACTGTACACCATGAGCACAATATTCACACACTTGTTGAAATAAACGACAGTCCAAGTTCTGTTACGTCGTAATTTTCAGAAGATTATCACTGGCACTTAAGATCATACGTGATTCTGAACAGGTTATGATGGGAATTGGCATGGTCCCTCGGAAAGAAATTACGATACCGTATTCCACAAGTTAATACTGTCTTTGAGAGGGAATGTTGGCACAGTTTATTACGAACACAGTTCAATGGATAGACACAGTCTTTAAATGAAATGAAGGCTGGCACAGTTTTATTACGAACACAGTCTTTAAATGAAATGAAGGCTGGCACAGTTTTATTACGAACACAGTCTTTAAATGAAATCAAGGTTGGCACAGTTTATGCTAGAAACATTCATAGTCCACAAACGAAATATAATCGCCCAGTCGTACAGACTGATAAAAACGAAATTACGTTTTTGTTCATGCACAAAGTTCAAGCCCACGGAGAAAGCTTCCAACACTAACGTTTCCGAACTCAAGTACACAGCCGGACCGAGTGACGAATTATATCGTGACGTGCTTACTTGCACACACACACACTGAACTCACGGCTTGCTGCCGACTCCTCTCACTCTCTCTGCCTTCGGCACACTGCAGCTGCACACTGCCCACACTGCACACTCTCTGCTTTACCCCAGGCTGGCGATTCGCTTATATTGCCGAAGGTCGGTGGGCGTGGCTACACCTGTGGGCCCCAAGATAATTTTATATCTTGGCCATCTTTACACCGATTGACATGAAATTTCGGCTAGTAGCGATCATTATTCCTGCCTGCAAGGTGACGTTATTGAAATATTGATATCACATTTCGTTCATGCTGCAATGCTATGGAACACGAAAGAACCTTCTGCGTGACGTCGCTTGACCTTGGCCGGTGTTCTAGAACAGTGCGAGCTTGCTTGCAGTTCCCACAATGCCTGTGCGCTCGGCGCAAGTTTTAAATGCTTACGGCCGGGTGTTAGCGAGTTCCTCTTAATAAATGAATGAAACGTGAATGCTCGTAGGGCATTCCCGTTTCAATATATAGATTATTAATGTAATAACTTTTATTTTTAAGTATCTTCGATACTTTACTATAATTTATACTTCATTTATTTTAGACACGCCACCCGTAATTTAATTGTACTTTATAAATAGGTAATTTTATGCACAGTTGATTCATTACCTTCACTCCTTTGCTTCAGTTAATGATAATTCGTCCTAGCTGTCCGGCTCCATGCCTAAATGGTTAGCGTGCTGGCCTTTGGTTACAGGAGCCCCGGGTTCGATTCCCGGCTGGGTCGGGAATTTTAACCTTAATTGGTTAATTTCACTGGCACGGGGGCTGGGTGTATGTGTCGTCTTCATCATCATTTCATCCTCATCACGATGCACAGGTCGCCTACGGGAGTCAAATCAGAAGACCTGCATCTGGCGAGCCAAACTTATCCTCGGACACTCCCAGCACTAAAAGCCATACGCCATTTCATTTTCCTCCTAGCTGCACGTGTTTATTTATTATTTGAGATTTACATTCTTACAAGTTGGTTACAATTGTGAGTGACAATGCACATTTCTCTGACTTCACTAGTCGATCGCAGCTGTCACCGGACCTGCTACCATCTCCCGTCCTTCTGGTGTCTGCACTCCCCTCACCCTGTAGCACCAACCTTGACCAAAATACCGCTAGTATTCTTAATCATTTCACCTCGCAATATCCCAGAGCCCTACACATCTGTCATATAAATGGACAAAGCTTATTAGCAGCCAACAGAATGGACGAGCTTACAGAAATATTCACTCCAGCTATTTTCCATCTACTGCTACTGTTTAACTGTTTACTGTTTAACAGATAAGAGCCCATCTTCCTTGTCATCTTGAAGGCTACTTGCTTCTGAGAATTGACCGTACACGCAAACACGGTGGAGGAGTTTGTGGATATTTCTTAACCAGCCTCAAACCCAAGTTGTTGGGTCATTCGCCAGGCAGGTACGAGAGGAAACCAGGATACATGCTTGTAGAAATAACAGCGAACAGGATTAAAGCCCTTGTAGTAGTCTACGAATGTCCGAATATAGGTTACTTAGATTTTGAAGCTGACTTAACTAAAGCTACTGCCAGACTACCCTCACAATAATTATGGGAGACATTTATACAGACTTAATTGACGTAAGTTCTTCCGGAACCACGTGACTCAAAACATTGTTTCAAGCCTATAATATTAACATCTTGCCTCTCTCTCCTACTCATCATACATCTCATTTGCATACACTATTAGATCTTATAGTTACCAGCAACTCAGACAGAGTTCTCAATGTTGGTCAAACCTCTGTACCTGGTATTTTTGCACATGACGCAATATACATTTTGTGTAAACTCCGGCCATTGAAACACTCCCAGAAATGTATTACCTGTTGACCATCGAAAAAATATAAATAACGATAGACTCTTCGAGGACGCAGGCAAAATACCCTGGCCATTTGTTACAATGGCCTATAACAAACTAGACGACAAAGTTACCTTTTTTAACAGTAAAGTAACAGAACTATTTGACAAGCATGCCCCAAAGCGGCGAGCGAGAATATCCAAAGAACTCTCCCCATACTCAGTATAAACTTTAAAGAACATTCGTATTGAAATGGACAGGTATAACAGTTTGACAGATATAACAATACACAACTACAGTATTGTAAAAAATTGTTCATTGGCGGTGCACTGATCCAGTTGTTTATCCTCACTTCCAGCATCCAAGCTTTGTATCCGTACAAGATCTGATAGCATTACCCTTCTAAAGATGCCTAGATACTGTATAAAATAATTTTGTTAAGATCACTCCAGTGGATTATCTAGAACCATTTATAAAGATGCTGTTTGGAAATGTTTATTTGTAGCTGATGGAATTTTTGACCTAATTTATTATAAAGGGTTATACATAATCAGTTACATTACTGAGTTTTCTTTAAGCTACATCATGATTTATCAGGATGATAAAATAACCTGGTATTGTGAGTATGAATGGTGCTCCAACATTCTGGTAACTCATTACTGGGCTTACTCTTTGTGTATACTAAAAAGTTGTATTTAAAAAAAATATTTTACACCCACATTGGAGCACTTTAATCAATCCATATACATTTAAGTCTTAAGAGTATTAGCTACAAATTTGGCTTATGTTTCTTCTTCTGCTCCCAGAACTTCTTCATTCTTTCCGACCTGGCTGCCCTTTCTTCGTCAGTTATTATGTACTGTTTGCATAGTTTTCAGTTTAAATCTTTATGGTTTTTCTTATAACTGCATGACCTTTGGTGTTGCTATTTGAGGATCCAACTAGCCTCCAGGCTGATGACCTAACAGATAAACACACATGATTTATTTACTGTATGCTTCAAATTATGGACTAGGTACAGTCCTCACTTACGGTTAATGTACTGTTTCCATGTCAGCTCTGGGTCAGAATGAATACTGAAAAATTTAACATACATCGTAATTCATTCCTTTGATTTTTAACATTAAAAATTTCGTTTTGAGTTTTTTAATTTTAATTTTCAGAAAAGAAAGCCATTTGTATTAAAGTATGATTTAGTTTCTTCCAATATGTGGTCAGATAGCAACAACAGTTCATCTAGATTTTTACACGAGTTCAGAACAGTGGAGTCATCTGCATATAAAACAGGATTTAAATTTATTTTCTCCTCCAAATCAGGTATCATTATCATTTTACCTCAGCTTCCTTTGAAGCAACTTTATTAACCTCCACATACTGACTTTGACCAAATAAATACGATCTGAAAAGTTTAAAGTTCATTTCCACTAAAGCTATAATAAGCAGATTTTGCAAGCAGATACACAGGACTCAATCCAAGGACCTACTAATTATTGTGAAATCCGAGTTCTTTTATCATGCCCCTCGAGTTGTTCTGTTGTTGAGTCATGTTTATATAAGAAGTAAATCCCCGATTCCTACATCAAGGGATGTGGGGAAACGAATAAGTCTAAAATATCACAGTGTAGATTTCCAGATCCAGTAATCACCCAGTCATTGTGAAATTTCTTCATGATGTCTTCAGTAATAGCAGTTGCTTATACTCAACTTGGTTTGGTGGAAATTTGTCATTCAGAAGTCGCTACAGGAAATTGATTCTCCTCCATCCAGTTGAATTTATTTATTTATTTATTTATTTATTTATTTATTTATTTATTTATTTACTAGCTGATGTACCCGTGCTTCGTTACGGGATTCTCAGAAAGACTGACTTGATGGTTTCCCTAACTGAAGTCAACATAGTTATTGCAAAAACGTCAGTAGGAATGTAGCGATTGAAAGCAATGTTATCATATAAAATACTCGATCGAATGAAAAACCGCACACTTTCAACGAACAGTACTTCGGTGCTGATCTAACAATCCAAAGTTCCAGAACTGGAACAACCAGGTCACAGACGGCCATGAACACTCCTCTGTCATTATTCCGTTAAATATGCACACTACTTATTCCAATCAGTGCCTCAGAGTAGGGATTGAATAGCTCGAATGCTATGATGAACCAGTGTGTTACGTACCTGCAGTATCAGAAAATGTATGAACCAGAGGAGTGGCATGCTAAAGAAGAAAGTTTTCCAACTCCCTAGCTATTTCCCGCCAATGTTCAGTCAGGCTGTTATACTCGATACGCAGTAGTAATCCCATCTATCGGAGTTGAGCAGCACGAAGAACATCACAACAAACAATGGTCAATGTAAAGTTATTGTTGATTAGTGTTATGCGCTTTGGATATTGTAGGCCTTCTGAAATACCACTCTTATCATAATCGGTACAGTAAAACTGAATGAAACATAAATGATCGGAAATTGTATTGTCTATAACTTTTGTTATGTAGTACCGTACTTTTCGATAGCACCAACAACATAGGTACTGGTATTTAAAAATTAAATTTCAGGCGCCTTCCCCTAAACTACCATTTCATCTCGGGAAAATAAAATTATTTACAGCTTAGACTGTAGTTTCTTATTCCCCGACTCTATATAGCGGTTTTCATTAAATTCTGTTAACCCATTTTCTCGTGGCTCGGCGTTGATATGGACTTAGCAACAAAAATACAAAATCATTAATATCTGTGTTATCAGAGCCAGTACGGTAACAATGTATAAGACATAAATGATTGGAAATTGAATTCTATATTACTTTAGTTATATAGTATTTATTGATAGGACTGCTAATAATATAAATATTCGATAATTAAATTTAAGGCCTTCCCCTAAACTACCATTTCACTCAGCGTGAATAAAATGATTTATAGCCTAAATTGTAGCGGCTCATCCCCCTACTTTACATACCGATTTTCATTAAATTCTCTTCAGCCGTTTTCTCGTGATGCGTGTACATACATACAGACAGACAGAAATTATGGAAAAGTAAAAAGTACATTTTCTTGTTACCATGGACATGACCGATACAGAAATACCATTATTTTCAAATTCTGAGCAATGTACAGACAAAACTCTTATTTTATATATATAGATTTACAGGGGTGAACTTGGGGCTCATGGCCCTCTCTTACACTTAACCACATAAATTACAATTTAATACATATGGTATATAAAAGAGATGCACTGTTCTATTATAAAATCAAGTATATCCAACCTAAATAACACATATGGAGAACATATAAAGAAGAATGAAAGCAAAACTCAACAAATAAAACAAGATAACAAGAAATCCAGAACATAAAAGTAAAAAAAATAATAGTCATAATGAAAATGTTACATATGAACTGAAAAACATAAGCAGTGCCTGAACAGAACACAATACGTAATAAAGTAACAGAAATACAAATGTGCCAATAAACAGTGATCTATGTACATGAGTTAAAAGCTAAATATCATTTACATTTACTCTATAACTATAAAAAATAAAATAACCTAATAATAATTATAAAAACAACAGTGTTCTTCAGCTGTACAGTAAAATGTCAATGTTACAAGCCTACATACCACAATCACACAACCTATCACTCATTGCCAATCACTCAAAACAATCAGCGGTATTCAACAGCTAATCTCTGCATGCTATTTTAAATTTTATTGTTGATTCAGAGTTCCTGACAGCAGTTGGAAGTGAATTCCAAAGTTGTGACCCAGCCACAACGAAGGATCTGGTATACATTGAAGAGTGGTTGATGGGAATAGCAATAGGAAGGGAAGCGGTCTAATGTTACAATTATGGAATGAGGATAATAAATGGAAGTTTTGAAGAAATGAATTTGGGTTAATTTTCCTTCAGGGTTCGATAAATCAACGTAAGTATGCGAAACCTCAGTTGCCTTTCGGATTTCAGCCAGGAGAGAGCTGTGTAGCTAGGGGTTATGTGAGCATCATAACTAAAGTTAAAAGCAAATCGAAGACCAGAGTACTGGGCGAGTTGGCGGTGCGTTGAGGGTCGCACAGCTGTGAGCTTGCATCAGGGAGATAGTGGGTTCAAACCCCACTGTCGGCAGCCCTGAAGATGGTTTCCCATTTTCACACCAGGCAAATGCTGGGGCTGTACCTTAATTAAGGCCACAGCTGCTTCCTTCCAACTCCTAGGTCTTTCCTGTCCCATCGTCCCCATAAGACCTATCTGTGTCAGTGCGACATAAAGCAAATAGCAAAAAAAAAAAAAGAATTCAATGCTCATTCAAGTTTGTTCACATGTCGCATCAATGAGGATGATGTTGCAATAGTCAAGTATTGGTAGTATCAATGTTTGAAGAAGTTTTATCTTTACGTCTTGTGGCAAACTGTCCTTATGTCGTTTCAGAGGGTGTAGCATCACATACATCTTTCTACATGTATTTCTTACGTGTGCAGACCAGTCAAGAGTTTGTCAGGGTCATACCTAGGTTCTTCACTTCCTTACTGAACGGAATTACGGTTGCATTTAATGTCACCGGAGGAATGGTATGTTTATACATGGCTTTTAATAATTTCTGAGAACCGATTATAATTGTTTGAATTTTTTGAGGGGGGGGGGTTAAGGAGGAGAGAGTTTTCACTGGCGTACACACTGAGTTGTTGAAGGTCGAGGTTAATATATCTTATTGCATGCAATATATCTTTTATATAAACGTGGCAGTAAATTTCAAGGTCATTGGCAAAAAGGTGATATCTATTATACTCAATTTTAGAGAATACATATTCATTAATATAGAGGGAAAACAGGAGCAGACCCAGGACAGAACCCTGTGGAGCTCCAGCCTTCCTGACCTGCCACTGTGAAATAATATCGTGAGCTATAACACGTTGCTTACGGTCTGTAAGATAAGAGCGGAAAAATCTTGAAGCTTCAGTACCAAAAAGTGATTCATGTTTTTTAACAATATCTGAATATTGATGATATCTGAATATTGATGATGTCAAAAGCATTGTTGAAGTTGCGGAGCGTGAGTATAGTTGCTTGTCTTTTGTCCATTGCTTGTCTCATGTCAGTCACTTTCAGTAAGGAAGTTGCAGTATTATGGCCTTTCTTGAAGCCAGACTGCAGCAGATCCAAATGACAAATCTTTCAATATATACAAAATTTTAAGTATTATATAAAAGATAAGAATCTGATATTATAACCCTGTCATGATTGTGAATGGAAGTATTCATATGATACACATCTTGATACAGTGTACCATTGTTCATTATCATTTCAGGAATATTTACATTATTAATTAGTTAAGCAATGACCTGTATTTATTCAATGAAATACTATAATTTGCAATTAGCATAGGTAACTATTTCTGTAAGTGAAATTTTTCTCTTGTTTATAGATGTGTAATTTACAAACCATTCAGAAAATCTGTGATGCTTTGCGGGATCATCCATCTTGGACAGTAGCTCATTTAGCTGCGTTCTTTGGCATGTATGAATGTTTTCAAAGTCCTTCAATTCTAAGGTGAGTTCAAATAATAGTTATTCTTTCTATGTTTATATACCATACTGTAATTGTTATTAGCACAGTCAAGCGATGACTTGTTTGAATTATGTGATTTTAGTTACTTGAATTCTTCGGATGTTGTTACTGGTGTGTCTCCTCTACAAGTAGCAATTAGAACTTCAAACTTGCGTATTGTTCAAGCTCTATTAAATGCGAAAGCTTCCTTAGAACATCTAGATAATGAGGGCAATGCGGTATTCCACTATGCTGCTAGCACAACAAGAGAGATAATTTTGGTAACTATGAAATTTTTATTCTTTATATTTCATGAAATTTCAACTATCCCATGAATTGAATTTATGTAGTAATATTTTCTTTCAAAATATTGTTGAACCAAGAAAGTCAGGAGCAGATTAGAAGGAAAGTACAGTAGAACCTCGATTATACGTTCCCGGAAACTGCGTTTTCCCGTATTATTCGTTCAAATTACATGGTCCAGCGAGCATCCTAATTAAATCACGTTGTAAAAATCCTGCATTTTCCGTTCCTCGAAGAAACAATTTCCCGGATCAACCGTCCAGAAATTTCAGTCCCATCAGTGCTACATCCTCAATCACGCATTTTATCAAGAAACTGTATCTTACGAAAGGACGGCTACGGCATACTTCCGGATCTTGGTGTTGACGTCCCGTCATTGCTCTAATTTGAAGAAGTACTGTACTGGAAAAGTGATCGGCGGTGAACTTGCATAAGGGATCATCTTAGCATCGCATTCGGGTAGTATTGTTTAGAGAATCCTCGGAAATCATAAAGCAGACAGTGCCCACGACAGTTGAAAGGAGACAGAGCGCATTTCGACAGCTCTATTTGAAGACGGAACAAGTTTCGTCAAATGTTCGTACTTGCAAAACGTCTACATTATGTCCAGTGTTAGGTGTTTATTTATTTTTTTTTTTTTTCAAGTGTACCATCGAACAGATTACGGCATTTCCCTCAGGGCACTGTATAGTCACTGGGCTTTCAGGCAGGAATCGAAACTGCTCCTCTTAGTAACACAAATGTAGTGTTTTAATATTATCGTATACGATTATGTTATCGAGACCAGAACAGATGTTGCACCTTATGTCCATAAAGCCATGGGAGGTTTTGAGATTGCCCATTACTGTTTTCATCCTTATATAAAACTGGGAATTTCACGTTTTTGTATTAAAATGTTATAAAAGCCCCAGTCGTTTTATTTGTGCACGTTACATTTAAAATCTTTGCATAATTTCGCACTCGTACCAACTTGTACAGTGAGCGCTCTTTCCAGTTTGATTGTGATTAGTAACGGGCAGAACTAAATACAGTATAAGGCATTTGAGAACTTGAGGATTGATACTTTCGAAACTATATTCTCGAGTTCAACATAACCTTTAAAAGTCGATGTACCGGTAGGCCTCATTTACGTGGTACAAGATTTCCATAAACTGACTAGGAACAGTATACCGGTGCCAAATTACAATGGAAGATTAAAAAAGAAAGGATTTTGCCATCATGTTGGATGCTTTTGTATCTAATGTGCTTTATTTTATTAGATTAGAGAATGAAAAACTACTTGTGGTCGATTGTTGTTTGGCTTGGAGTTACGGGTATTAGTTTTTTCGAAGAGTTTGGCTGATCGAAGTTGCGGAACTGAAAGAAGTTTTCAAAGGAATATGACGAAATTTTTAGAGGAAACTGACAAAGTTTCCCCGGTAAAACTAAATGTAAAGTTTCGAGATTTTTAAGTCGCGTACCGGTAATTAACGCTTGAAGCCAGCCCCGCGGTCTAACTTGCCTGCCTCTCACCCGGGGGGCCCGGGTTCGATTACTGGCCAGGTCAGGCATTTTTACCTGGATATGAGGGTTGGTTCCATGTTCAGTCATTCTACGATTACCTTTAATTCAGGAGCTATTTAATGGTGTTATGGCGACCCTGGTCTAGAGAGGCAGGAATAATGGCCGAGAGGATTCGTCACACTGACCATCCGTCACCTCGTAATCTGCAGGCCTTCGGACAGAGGGCGTTCGCTTGGTAGGCGGAAGGTCCATTGGGGCGATAGTTTGGTTTGGTTTAGGGGCGTTTGTAAGATTATAGGTATACATATTTCATTTTTGTGATGTTTAGTCAAATTGTTGATGGTTCATTCCTTCCCGGATTTTCCGTTTTCCCGTGTTGTACGTTTTTTCCCGTGGTCCTTCCAAAAACGGAGAATCGAGGTTCCACTGTACTTGGAATAATATAAGTATTTGTTCTGTTCTGTTTTTATTACACTGGCTTTTGACAAGCTATATTTTATGTGGCAACTATATTGAAATTCATGAAAATTTCTCATTACAAGAAAACCTTTGAGGTCATTTTCTTAGACACTGAATGTCAGAAAGTTTGTTATTTTACTGTTTATGTTGTTTTATCTTCAGTGAATTTTCAGTTATCCATCTCGTCAGTTTTGTAATTTCAGAAAGAATTTTTGCATGTAACCTTCACTGTGTAGTAGAAGTAGATTCATGATTTCTGATTGCGTCATAATTAAATACGAAATTATGTTGTCAGATTTTTAATTAAAAATTGTATTTTTTAAATGTGGATGTGAAGAATTTATTATGGGATTTTTAACTGACTTTTTTTTGTATACTCTAGGCTTGTGAAATCAAAGGCAGTGAGCATATCACTAAAAATCATGTGTTAATTCATAGCCCACCTTAATTATATAGTACTAGTAGTGGAGTGCCATTGTTTGTAATATAAGAGATCCCACGATGTTGTTCAGTTGTATTTCCCTTCATTACATAATTTTCCTATCACAAATGTGCTTAAGCACGGCCGTGTACTTGCACCTACACTTTTTACCATGCTAATAACACAGGTGTAATATTTGAAAACAGTTTAATGGAGGACACAATTCAACAAGACTAACCAACATCGCATGGATAACAGAAAAGCAGTACACTTCTGTAGCTCACAGATCTGAGAAGGCTGAAATTGTCTGTGTGCTACTTCAGCAGTCATAGGTAATAAATTTCATATTATTCCGTGTTGAAGAGAAATATAATATGAAACAAGAGCTAAATTTCTACCTATTCAATACGTTTTGTGCAAGACCAAAAGTAGTTTCAAATACATGTAACATTTTTTAGGCTACAAAATAGGTGGAAACCTTTTTGTTCTTGTTTTACACTACAGTACTTCAGTATGGTATATGAGGTGTAATTGAAATATATGAAGTCCATTAAACTGTTGATGGAAGGTCTTATTATAAGCAAAAATCTTCAAAAAAAAATCTACTCCTATCTTAGTGTACAGGAAATGAAATTGCAAAACTTCAATGTTTTTGAGGAGTCAATAGCCAGATTCCCCTCCTCAACACAGCTGATTTCCCTATTTCATCACCTCCTCCAAGCGGCTGTGCTATGTTTGGAGGTCAGTGCTCTCTTCTCCTCCCTGAAAGTGTTGTTACAGTGGTCTTGGGCACATATAATGCCCATAAAATCTCTCTGACCAAATGCCCGTACTTGTGGGCCCCATTTGAGCTTGCTCAATTCTGTACGTTGATTCTTCTTTGTCTTCTTCTTTTATGACATTGATTCAGTGTAACAGAAAAAAACATTTGAGGTTGACGCATTGTGCCTGCACTTATATACCCTCAGGTACATTGACAGATGTCTCACAGAGGATCAGCGGGGTATTCAGAGACTTCTGTCTACCGTACATAGTGTATTTATGATTTTATTAATTTCTAGTATTGCCAGCATTTTTATAGATTTTATTTTACTATTCATTCACATAATTTCAGATTGAGATTTTATAAATTATCATTTAGATTTCTACTGTTGCAGGCTCTGAGTGCTGAATCAACCAAATGTCTGAATTTACGCAATGCAAACGGTCACACTCCTCTTCATATAGCTTGTTTATCAGACAAACCAGAGTGTGTGAAGGCACTTCTTATAGCTGGTGCTGACGTGAATATTGCAGCTACCCAGGCTAGTGTAAAGCCAACTTCAACCTCATCCACTACACCACCAGGCTATGTTGGTGATTTTCTTAATGAAAACTCATGTAAACTAAATTCACAGGTAATTTACTCTGTGTACCAGTGTTTAAATTCTAACATTAGTTCAGTCATTTCAAATAATGGTAATTATTTTTGTTCATAGGACATGAAATTTGGAGGCACTCCTCTCCATTGGTGTTGTTCACGGGAAGTAATAGAGGCTCTCGTTGATATGGGTTGTAATATTGATGCACTTAACTTCGATGGGCGTACAGCTTTACATTTAATGGTTTTTAGAAATCGCTTGGAGTGTGTGGTAGCTCTTCTGGGTCGAGGTGCAGATGTGAACATTGGTGACAATGATGGTAATACACCACTACACATTGCTGTGCAGCATGCACCCGTTCCTATTATCCAGGCCCTTGTTGTATTTGGAGCTGATCTTGCCTACAGGTAAGGACTTCTTTGTAGTAGTATTCTGTATAATCCCTGGAAAATTAGAAATGTATTTATTTTCACTATTTATCTAGGAACAACTCTGGAGCTATACCTCGTCACTTAGTTCCAACAGATGCACGAGGTGATCGTGTTTTATATATCTTACATGCTGTCGGTGCACCACGGTGTAGTGTTGACATGTTGGGATGTTCACGGAATTGTAGTGCTGCGGAGACTGAATATAAGGGAATACCGCCACCTGAGCCTAACAGTGCTGCATCTCGAGAGATTCTGGATCAAATGCTCACCGTTGCAGGAAAGACCGTTGCAAAGCCTCGGAGTTCTATGCGAGGAGGTCGTGTGCTGTGTCTTGATGGTGGAGGTATCAGGGGCCTGGTACTGACACAAATGCTTTTGGAATTGGAAAAGGAAGTGAGACAGCCAATCATCCACTGTTTTGATTGGATTGCGGGCACTAGCACTGGAGGTATCCTGGCTCTTGGACTTGCTGCAGGTATGTGTATTATCTAAGTAAATAAGGGTAGCAATAACAGACAGATAACATTAGTTACATATTTTTTTCATGAAAATGATCAATATAAATAATAAAACAAATGTTTCACAATTTAACATGCTTTTTCCTTAGAAAATTCAAGTAATCCATTAATTTTGTCGGTCAATGTAGTTGCACACCTCTTGAAACTTTGTCTCCCTCTGCATATCTTAGTTGGTTAAGAAATTGTTTTCAGTTATATTAAGGAATATGTTCGCAATTATTCCTGATAATGGAGAGCCCATGGTTAACCCTTCCTTTTGACAGATTTTTGTTTGTGAATGCAAAACTGCTTCGGTTTAAGGTTGTTCTTAAAACATTACCTATTTTCTCGCACAATTAACGCCCTTGCGTAATTTACGCATCCCAATATTTTTGGGCCCAAAGTGGAGAAAAAAGAAATGTTCACGTATTTTATGCACCCACTTCTTCGAACATCCATCACGCAGCTCTGGATGCGTTTCGAAATAAAGATCTCAACTACTCAGGTAGCAGCCTTCCTATTGCAAAATTAGGCATTTCTTGCTGTTATCAGCCGGTAGGAAATACTACTGCACTAGTTCAGTGATGAATCAGCGCAGAAGTGACTTGTGACGCGCTATTCCAGTCTGGTACAAACGTATTTTACGAGTGTTTCGGGAACAGGACATGCGTTTTCTGTGATCTCAGAATCGTTAGCTAGTACACAGTGAGCAAGAATTCGATTAATACTGCATCATATAAACTCGCGGTGACCAGTTACGCCGAAACATGCGGCATAGGGCAGCAGGCCACAAGTATTCAGTGTCTGAATGCAACATGTGCTATCACGGTAACAGAGAAGTGCACTTCAAGCGACCAACAAATCTCGCAAAGCATTTCGAGGACCAAAAGGTGGCAAGTTTCCAAAAGTAGAGGAGGATCTACTTTAAATATATGACTTCGTTACGCAGTGCTGGATATGCAGTTTCTCACAAAATGCTGTATTTTAAAGGATGAGAAATAGCTGTTACACATGGAATCAGTATCTCGGATTTGAAGGTTAGCCAAGGTGGGATGATTACTTTTATGAAGAGAAATTTTCTTCTCGACAAAGAGCAACTTTATGCCAAAAAATGCCAAATGATTTCAACCAAAAGGTAATTGATATTCATCGCTTTGTCATTGAGAGTGTAAAGAGAAGCAATAGTTGCTCTCCCAAATAGGAACCGCATGTCAGACGCCATTCAGTTTCCATATGCCACAAAGTAGAACAATCTATAAGAAGGGAACATCGAGTGTTATTGTACACACTACCGGAAGTGAAAAACAACGATGTACTGTAATGCTTGCTGTAACAGGTATTGGCAGAAAGTGTGCATCTTACATTGTTCTAAAACAAAAAACAATGCCTGATGTAAAATTTCCGCAAGGGACCCATGTTCGTATCGAAGAAAAAGGGTGAATGGACACATAACTCGTATAAGATTGGATACGAATGGTTTGGGGAAATCTATTAGGGTCCTTCCTTCGATGCCCGACCCTTCTCGTGTTGGACAGTTTTCTTTTTTGCGAGTGTATCATTATATATGCAGTTACATGAATTGTACTTTTATGAGTTCACGTTTATTTCATGTCAGGTCATATTGCCAGCTGGTAATGGGAGGAATATTTTTCCAGTGTCGATACATCAAACCAACATGTCCAACTTACCTGATGTACCCTACTTCACTTTTCAGAAAAAACATCACGTCAGAATTTTGTGCCAAAATGACAATAACCGAAGATGAGTTGAACCAGTTGTGGGTATATTATATTTGATGTACCTTTTAAATGTAAATGAATCTTAAATAATAGTTTAAATATCTGAATTCCTTGAATAATTTATGCATCCAAATTTTTCGCCTGTATTTTTTGTCAAAAAGGTGCGTTAATTACGCGAGAAAATACAGTATATCGTACATGATTTTCCATAAATGTCTGGAAAGATACCAGACTCGCACAAAAACGAATTAAAGTTGGTATGAAACAGCAATCAGTTTGTTTAAACATTTTTGCAGATGTTTTCCAAGCAGCGGCTTACTCATTAGCATGTATTTTCTAATTCCAATCATCTGAACATGCACATTCAGTTTCATTCTAAAAAAATGTAATAGCATCACTCCATAGGCTTGTGGCAAACATTTCCATTTTCTTACTTCGGACAGCATCGCCTAACCTAGGTTTACCATGCACGTATTATGAAAACATAATTCAAGCTCTCTGTCGAATAATGATAACCTTTTCACTTTAAATTTATATGGGAACATCCTTTCTGAAATGTAAAAAGACACAAAAGTACATAACCTAACCTTTGAAATTAGTTATGCACACCACTGTATCTTGAGAAAAAGCATCACATTCTTATTTTATTTCAGTACATAGTATTAAAATTAAGCAATCGTTTACTTCAGCCTTTATTTCTAAGGAGTTAACAACTTCTGTCATTGCATTTATTGCAAAAACATGTCCTCCCATGTTTATGTTCGTTTATACCAGTCGGCGTTGTGAGGATGAGGAGAGCTTTGGCTCACTAAAGATCTACTCCCTCTTGCGTAGCAATGAATCGATACGGAAGATGATCGATCACGTTCAGTATAAACGCTGAAGTAGAGTATGAATATTGAGAGCAGATGAAAACTAACATGCTCAATTTGCCTGTAATAACGGGTGAATCAGTAAAAGAGTTCTCATTGTAACCGAAGAATATTGCACAGATTAGTATAGGAACTTTCAAAATGGCACATTAACATTGTTGTTAAAATGAGGGTTCTCTTCTACTGTACTACTGCGGCCGCGGTCGGATGTATATCTTAATCCGACATCTCACTTTAGCCCTAAGTGACCACGCTCTAAATTCCTCTTTTGCCTTGAATCATACTCAGCAAGCTTATGACGTCTTTTCTATAGGTTCTCGATATCTCATAACCAAAACAAATAGAAATAAATATTTGAGAATTTTAACATATCCTTAATGCTAAATGCAGGTTTTGCTCTATTGTGAATTAGATTAAATCGAATATAAAATTATATTATTCTTATGGAATAATTTTCGGGACTTGAAATTTCTTCCGTTAAATGCGGGTGTACGCTAATTCGAGGTCATGCAAAATTGAGGTTATACTGTATTTTCTTTCTACTGTAGCTTGATCATTTATTTAATGCATTTGCTTTTTTAACACAGGTCAGAACAAAATGTAGTTTCCATTGAGTTTCGGTCTCATTTATGGCTGTGATGAAAGCTGCTATGGTATGGGTGATGCTACATTTGGAGTACAATTAGTGTGTCCGGATGGTCTTTTTTTTGCTACCGCTTTTCCCACACCTGTGGGGTCGCACATGGGGATTTGGCCTTGTTTTATGGCTGGATGCCCTTCCTGACACCAACCCTCTATGGAGGGATGTAATCACTATTGCATATTTCTGTGGTGGTTGGTAGTGTGGTATGTTGTCTGAATATGATGAGCAGAGTGTTGGGATGAACAAATACACCCAGTCCCCAGGCCAGAAGAATTAATCAGAAGCGATTAAATTCCCCGACCCGGCCGGGAATCGAACCCGGGACCCTCTGAACCAAAGACCAGTACACTGACCAGTCAGCCAACGAGTTGTATCTGGATGGTCATGCTCTCTTTCTGGTCCAGTGAGGGATGTTGTGGCAAACTACATCACTCCTCACTATGACTGGTACACCTTATTACATCACCACCACCACTGACGTTTGCAGTTTCATTATAACTGCGTAATCTCTGGTGGTGCTGTTGGATGATTCAACCAGCCTCTGGGCTGGTGATCAGAAGATCTCATTGTTATATGACTAAACAATAATCGCTGAACGAATTTGCTATGAGATTAGGGTCGCGTAGCTACAGACTTGCATTCGGGAGATGGTGGGTTTGAATCCCACTTTCGGCAGCACTGAAGACGGTTTCCTGTGATATCCCATTTTCACCCTAGGCAAATACTGGGGCTGTACCTCAATTAAGGCCACAACCGCTACCTTCCCAATCCTAGCCCTTTCCTTCGATATGTCAGTACAACATTAAACCACTAGAAAAACAAAACAATAATAATCAATTAGTGAACAGGAAATAAAATAATTGGAGCATTCGTCGCCTCTTACCTCAGGGAGGGGATACCATGGGTGTTATTCTACCGCCTCTACCACAGAGGGATTCATGTTGTGATCTTTCCTACCTTTAAAAGCTCCATTTAAGCATATTCGTCTACTAATGTCATTCCACACCATCTCACCACTGACAGCTCGAAAACTACCACATATAAATTTACTCATTCGGGACAAATATTTCAGGTTTCCTATGGGAATCAACATCTATATCAAGTACCACATAGCCAAGCATCTTGTCTCTTTACGCGCAAGTCTTCCCTGCCCAAAGTGTGCAATATTTTCGTAACACTACTCTTTTGTCAGGAATTGCCCAGAACAAATTGTGCTGCTTTCTTTTGGATCTTTTCCAGTTCTCATATCATGTAGTCCTGGTGTGGGTCACATACACTGGAATCATACTCTAATTGGGGTCTTACCAGAGACTTACATGCCCTCTACTTTATTTCATTATTACAATCCCTAAATACTTTGATAACCATGTGAAGAGATTTTTAACCTTTTTTAACAATCTCATTAATATGATTACCCCAATGAAGATCATTCCTTATATTATACTTGGGAACAAAACATGACAGCCTTAGTTCCTGAAAGCGAGCTGGCAGCCAGCAATTAATTAAAATTACAATTAATCACACTCTGCACATTAACAGGTTCTGAGTGACCCTTGTTTGGTGAGGAGATGTTGCCAAACCACTTTCTTCCACACTCTCTGCAGTCTTTACCCTTTCTTCGTGTTAAGTATAGATAGTAGACGATTTAGCATCTCCGGCTACAGTAGACATATTAATCCTATAAGTTGCTAATAGACACTAGGCTGTCACTGGACAGTAGTGGTGTGGGTGGAGGTCGTCATGTTTTGTCCCCAAGTATAACACATAGGTACTTATATTGTTCCCAGTGATTAATTAAAATTAACTCAGAGTACTTTTCCTCTTAGTGAAACTTAAAACATAACTTTTCATCCGCTGTCCATCTCACAACATTGTCTAGGTATCTCTGCAGTCGCTCACAATCCTGCTACCTATTCTATACAGAATAACAACATCTGCAAATAGCCTTATCTGTAATACCAAATTCTTTGACTAGCAGATAGGATAGATAAAAGTGAGAAGCCTGGCACAAGTGAGTGGAAGCAATACCAGGACTCAGCTAAATTGCCTTATATATAAGAACAAAGGTCCAATTATACTGTGCTGCAGAACCCCCTCTCTTAATCACTACAGGATCAGATATCAATTCGCATACTGTAATTCTCTGAGTTCTGTTTTGTGGAAATTTAGCCACCCAATCAAAAACTTTTTTGTCTAGTTCAATAGTCCTTATTTTTGTTAGTAATTTCCCATGACCTACCCTATCAAAAGCCTTGGATAGGTCAATAGCAATGTAGTCAATTTGACCTGAATCTAAATTATCTGCTATATCTTGCTTAAATCCTGCAGGTTGAACTTCACTGAAATAACCTTTCCTAAACCCGAACTGTCTTCTGTCAAACCAGTTAGTAATTTCACAAACATGTCTGATATAATCAGTAAGTGAACTGTCAAGCTAACTGGCCTGTAATTATTCATTTTATGTTTGACACCCTTTCTTTTGTACATTGGGGGTACTGTTGCAACTCTTGTCATAAATTGAAAGTCCCGATACTCATCATATTAAATCTGTATAAAAAATACCTCACTTATTGTGTCACAAATTTTTGCTATTACCGCTTAGTAGATCACATTTTACCTTGTCTTGAAAATGTTACTGTATTTGATATTCCTTGTGAAAAAACATGATTTCCTTGTGTTGCTTGTTGTTTAACGGGCCTAACATATAGGTCATTGGCCCAACATGATTTTCAACTCAGATAAGAGCCATCGCCACAGGTGCATGATTAGAGGAAAAGGTCTTCCTGAACTTCAAAGAATAAGTTTCAGTTTTTGGGAGCAAGCCGTTAACCTCAGGAATGTTCAGTTTTGCTTGCCGGTTAATAGCAAGATCGCTGAATAGCAGAGTGAGCCTGTTCGTACTTTTATTACGCATTCCATTCAGAAGGTTGTATTTTGTGTTGAATGGTACAGTGAAGTATGGTTAATATTTGTCATGTTATACGGTAGCCTATATCTGGATTAGAAACATAATCATGTGAAAGTGACTAGCGTGGTGCATATTTGTCTTGTGATAGCCCAGTTATGGATACGGAAAATATTGTGTAATTCTTTAATAATGAAGTCAAAATTAAAATCTGTTAGAAAGTGGATTGACATAAGTACACAGAGGTCGTGAATGTTGAAACTCACACCTTCGAGTTTCAACTCGATGACTCAAGTTGGTTGAATGTTTGTGTGATTCAAAATTATGGCCAAAATTTCCTTGCAGGTCGCACTTACATATGGTTGAATGTAACCTCCAATTCATTGTCTATGAGTGTGTCCATAAAATAATGTTAAATAACCCACTGGTCCTAAATAAAAGGCTTCTACTAACATTTGTTTTAGAAAGAGTGTGGTCTGCAATAATACTTCGATATTTTTGTTGGCCCCTGTGCACATGTTTTCATATTCGTTCTTTCATGTTTTTTACACCTTTTAATACTTTTCTCTCATCTTTAGAAATGGTAGATAGGACTATACTTTTCACCGTAACCGTGGATACACGATGTAAAATGTCCTCATTACACATTATAATTCTCATGTTAGGTCCGTATTGAAGTGTACGTAAATACAAAGTATGGTACAAGTGTTACTTGTTTAATATCCACCTATTCAATAAAAAGAGATCTTTTTTTAGAATTAAATATTATTATAAAATGTTAAGGGACATGTTTCACCCATATTAAGGGCATCTTGAGCCACAAACTCAAACCTGTATGGTGAAAAATCAGGATCCTGATTGTTCTTACAAGTCGTAAAAAGAGGATATCAATGTAGGTGTTTGTCTAATATAAAAATTATCTTAACATATGAAATTAACATCTTTAACAGTCTATCAGCTTTACTCTTTCTTATCCTCCAACAGGAGTATTCAAGGAAACACATTTCGATTTCATTATAAAGATTGAGCTGTTTATTGCCCTACCCTCAACAGGTTTTGGGTGCATTGACTCAGCGCTCCGGAAAGTATATTCTTGAGAAATTGTGACATGCAGCTTGATACTACGATTTTAACCAAGGACATTCTAACAATTTTTATGTTAGACAAACACCTACATTGATATCCTCTTTTTACGACTTGTAAGAACAATCAGGATCCTAATTTTTCTTTTTTGCTATTTGTTTTACGCCGCACCGACACAGATAAGTCTTATGGCGACGATGGGACAGGAAAGGCCTAGGAATGGGAAGGAAGTGGCCGTGGCCTTAATTAAGGTACAGCCCCAGCATTTGCCTGGTGTGAAAATGGGAAACCATGGAAAACCATCTTCAGGGTTGCCAACAGTGGGGTTCGAACCCACTATCTCCCGGATGTGAGCTCGCAGCTGCGTGCTCCTAACCGCATGGCCAATTCACCCAGTGGATCCTGATTTTTCACCATACAGGTTTGAGTTTGCTGCTGATGATGCCCTTAATACGGGCCAAACATGTCCCTTAACATTTTATAATAATATTTAATTCTAAAAAAAGATCTCTTTATATTGAATAGGTGGATATTAAAAAAGTAACACTTGTACCATACTTTATAAATGTCCTCATGTCGAAAAATTCATATCTAGTGTTTCCGTATACCTGTTGGATAGTTTTTAGTCGTATATTCATTAGCACGTTTTCTCACTTAACACGTTCTTTTTCTTTGTCCCCTGCGGAAACATCTTCACGAGGTTTCACTATATATCCTAACTAGCAAGGTACCCGTGCTTCGCTACGGTACTAAACTGAAATTTATAATTGAATGCTTATTGTTTTAGATGTATAATCCGCCGAAATTCGCGATCTGACTCGTTTTCAGCGAGAATCCACCAAAATTCCCGATCTGACTCGTTTTCTATTAGATTACGGCACGTTTCCTCCCATTTTTCAATCTTCCTTTCCAGCAATCGATTTCGTACTTCCCGGGCTAGGCTCAGGTATTCTTCCCGGTCAGTTGTGTCCGTAAATCTTTGCCATACCGTATTTTCCTATAATCATTTTTAATCTGGAAAAAATCCTTCAGGAGATCCGGCGTGGAGTCATATTGGGTGCCTTGGCGGTACTGAACCCACGGCCGGACTGCATTCTTAGTCATTACCCGTCCAGGAGCCGTTTCCAGCGCGGTCCGCACATTTGACGACGGTACGGAACATTATTATTATTATTATTATTATTATTATGTGTTGCTGGGATGAACGATGACAGGGAAAACCGGAGTATCCGGAGAAAAACCTGTCCCGCCTCTGTTTTGTCCAGCACGAATGTCACATGGAGTGACCGTGATTTGAACCACGGAACCCAGCTGTGAGAGGCCGGCGCGCTGCCGCCTGAGCAACGGAGGATCCTTATAAGTACATTAAGAACAGTAAAATCAATTAGTCTCACCTCCTTTTACACCCCACCGCCGTTAAGTTTTTACTGCCAACCCCCCCCCCAAAAAAAATTAAAAGAAGGCGTGTTTCTTTATGTTTAAGGGAGATTAAAAACACCAATGTTCACGTCTATTACCTTCAGTTTTGACATATAAGTATCCCCATAAATATAATTTACTTTTGTCACTTCATTTCAAACTACTTCCCCCCCCCCCCCCCCAAGTGAATTTTCCCGCAAAAAATACTTGTTTCATTAATAGTAAAGGATCTTCTAAATACCAATTATCACGACTCTAACTTCTTCACTTTTTGATTTATGTGTCCCCATGAAAGGAATTCAACTCCTTTACACTCCCGCCCCAAGATGGTTTCCCCCCCAAAACGCGCTTTTCTTTGTTTTTAAAGGAGATCCAAATACGAATTTTCACGTCTGTAACAACTTTGGTTTTTATTAGATGTATATATTCTCATACAATTAAAGTCAATTAATTTTTCAATTCTTTCACCCACCTCCCCCCCTTCATTGGATTCTCCGAGAATACGTGTTTCTTTACTTTTAAAGCAGATTGCAAATATCAAATTTCACGTCTGTAACATCTTCGTTTTTAAGATATGAGTAGCCTAATTAAAAGAATTCAACACCATTTTCAGTCACTTTCACCCCCCCTCCACCCAAGTGGTATTTCCGAAAACTAAAAATACACGTTTCTTTATGTTTAATAGAGATAAAAATACCATTTTTCACTTCTGTAACATGTTAAGTTTTTTTAGATATACTGTAAAAATTCTCATTTTAAAATTTCAACCATTTTGGGTTCCCCTTAAGTGGAGTTTCCAAAAACAAATCACCTATGTTCCTTTACATTTACAGGAGATTCCAAACACCCACTTTTTACGTCTGTAACATTTTACGTTTCCAAGATTCTTTCAAAAAATTCACCCCAATTTGTCACTTCTGTTTAACCGCCATTAATTGGATTTTCCAAGAACTAAAAAAAAAAAATACGTGTTTCTTTATTTTTAAAGGAGATCCCATATACAAAATTTCAGTTCTGTAATATGTTCCGTTTCTGAGATATATGTATCCTCATTAAAGGCATTCAACCCATTTTTCACCCTTTTACACCCCTCTTATTGGGATTTACAGGAAACAAAAAAATTTGTGTTCCTTTATTTTTAGAGGAGATTCTAACTACCAATTTTTACATCTGTAATTTTAAAGTTTTAAGATGCACACACATTCATTTTAAAAAATTCACCCCCCTTTTCACCCCCCAATATTTGGATTTTCCAAAAACGAAAAAATACGTGTTTCTTTACATTTAAAGCAGATCCCAAATACCAATTTTCAGGTCTGTAATATCTTCAGGTTCTGAAATATAAGTAGCCTCATTAAAGGCATTCAACCCATTATTCACCCTTTTACACCCTTCCTATTGGGATTTTCCGAAAACAAAGGAATATTTGTTTCTTTATTTTTAAAGGAGATTCTAAATACCAATTTTACATCTATAAACTTTAACAGTTTTGAGATATAGATACACTCATTTTAAAAAATTACCCCCTTTTCACCCCCCCCCCCCATTAATTGGATTTTCCAAAAACAAAAAAATACGTGTTTCTTTATTTTTAAAAGAGATCAAAAGTACCAATTTTCAGGTCTGTAATATCTTCAGTTTCTGAGATATAAGTACTGGTATCCTGATTAAGGGCATTCAACCCATTTTCCCCATTTTTCACCCCTTTTCACCCCTCCTATTTGGATTTTCTGAAAACCAAAAAATACGTGTTTCCTTATTTTTAAAGATGATTCTAAATACCAATTTTTACATCTGTAAACTTTTAAAGTTTCGAGATATAGACACACTAATTTTAATATTTCACCCCTCTTTTCACCCCCTTAGCGAAGGAATATCCAAAAATCCTCTCTTAGCGAGCACCTACATCTTAATATGGATATATCCCCAAAAGTTCATTTCTTTACGTCCAGTAGTTTTGGCTCTGCGATGATGAATCAGTCAGTCAGTCAGTCAGGACAAGTTATTTTATATATATAGATGTATAGCCTTTAATATATCACCAGATATCTTATAAATCCCAGCTGGTTTCTAGCTTTCAACTTTAATAATTTTTTTTGTAAATGTCTTTATCATCATAGGTAAATTTCAGTAATTTGTTAGCTTTAGGCACCTCCTCTATCTTGCATATTATCTTTATATCCAACTACTTTTACTTTCTGCTGACTGAATACTTATGCCTTATGTAAGTCCCCACATATACACTCACTCCCCTTGTTCATTAATGATCTTTGGAATGTCCTTCCTGGAACCTGTTTCTGTCTTAATCTATACATATCCTTATATATTGCTCACTAAAATTCATATAGCTGCTTATTATATTTGCTATCCCGTTATACTTGGGTGATTTATTATTTTTTTATTTTGCTGAATTAAATTTCCTAGTGACCTCCTTCAATCTCTCCTTACTCTTGCAACCATTCCTAACTCTTATTTCTTTGTAATCTGCATCTCCTCCTTAATCTCTTTATTTCCCTGGTATAATATAATGGGTCCATACTATTTCTTACCATTTTTAAGGTGTATATCTGTTTCCACACTCCTCAATAATTACTTTAATCTCATCCCATATGCTGTTAACATTTTTATTTACCATTTTCCATTGATGATAATTGACTTCTAAAACTATCCCCATTCCTCTCTTATGAGCCATAGGTATCGCTTAAGTCCTACTTTTATGACATTCCTTTCTATCACATTTATTTTTAACTATACACGTATATCATCTATCACTTCAGTTTCTCTATAGAGCTAATCTGGTTTAATCAGCACCACGCCTAGAAAATTTTTCTCTCTAGTTGGTTCCATCACTTTCTGATTCATCTACCCTTCCCATAACAACTTATTCACCATTTGTTGGTCATGTTTTTTGTCGTTCGCATTCCCTTCCAAGTTAACACTTGGCAAGTTCAGTTTAATTTGCTACAATAACGTTTCTTTCTGTGTCATTCTCTGCATAGCTGCTTATCTTATCAAATAATTCTATATCAGCGCCAGCCTTGCCAGGTCTCTCTCTCATTCTCCTCAACCTGATGGTTGGTGGGTAGCATGACTGTCCTCGTCCAACGACCTTCTATCCTGAGCCAGCTGCTTGATTAGTTGATATGGACGTCGCCCTTTAATGCCATCGAGGAACCCTGCTCTAGGTCGTCCTCTTCTAGTCTTTCCTTCCAGTTTCCCGTCAAGCAGTGTGGTGCACCATGATGAATGCTGGAGTAAATGACCTGTCCAACTACATCTTCTTTTCGTGATCATTTTCTCTAGACTGATGGTTTCTTCAGCTCTCTTGAGAACTACTTCATTTGTTAGCCTGTGAGTCCAGGGAATTTGTAACATTCGACGCCAGCACCACATTTCAAATGCATTTATTTTCTTATCAGCCTGTAATAGAGTCCAGGTTTCAGAGCCATATGTCGCAATGCTCCAAATGAAGCTCTTAATGAAATGCCTTCTTACTGGTAGTGATATTGCCTTGGAGGTCAATAGGCTTCTTTTTTTATTGAAAGCTTCTTTAGCCTGGGCTATTCGAGAACGGACGTCCTTTTCACACCTCCCATCAGATGTAATGATGCTTCCCAAATAACTGAACTGATTTACTTGAGTCAATTTTTCTCCTTCCAACAAACATTAACATCCTGTTTACCATCCGGAGTACATTTCATTATCTTGGTTTTTGTTTTGTTAACCTTCATATTACATTTTAGTTTTAGTAGATCATTCAGTTTCTTTAGTGAGGTCTCTATCTCTTTCTCAGTTTCAGCTATGAGGGCAATATCATCCGCAAAACGTATTGTTTGGTATAGTTGGCCATTTATTTTTATTCCATGGGTGGAGGTGGCTGAAAACTCTTTCATTGCTTCTTCTAAATACACATTGAATAATAGGGGCGACAGGCCACATCCTTGCCTTACTCCTTTTCTTATTTTCGCGTTGATTTTCTCCTTTCCTATAAGTGCTGTCGGGTTCTTGTACAGCTGATAGATGATTTTCCGATCTCTGTAGTCCACTTTCAGACTTCTAAGGGCTTTAAACATAATATTCCAGTTAACATTATCAAACGCTTTCTCTATATCAATGAAAGCAATTAGGATGTTCTTATTGATTCTTAGGGTTTGTTCAATAATTGTTCTAAGGCTCAGAATTGCTTCTCTTGTTCCTCTGTTTCTTCTAAACCCGAATTGATCCTCTGAGAGATTTTCTTCTATTCTTTTCTCCATGCGATGTTAAACAATTCTTGTAATAATTTTGGAGGCATGTGTTACCAGGCTTAACGTTCTATAATCTTGACATCTCTTTGCATGATTACTTTTTGGGATAGGTATCAATATAGTTTTCTCAAAATCTTCCGGTATTTCTCCGATAGTATAACTTTCATTTACTAGTTGATATAAGGAATATTTTGCCTTATCCCCTAAAGCTTGTAGTATTTCCACCTGGGATTGAGTCTCCTCCAGGAGCTTTCCTTTGTTTTAGCTCATTCAAAGCTTTATCAAATTCCTCTCTAAGTATACATGGTCCCAAATCATCTTGTTCTATCTCACTTTCATTTTCTGTTACATCGTCGTCTATTTGTCTTTCATACAGGCCTTCTACATATTCTTTCCAAATTATAGCTATCTTATCCTGCTCTATTATCACATCTCCATTGCTTCCTTATATTGCACTCAAGGGCTTTATCTTTCTTTGGAACTGCCTCCGGACTTCTGTAAAAGCTTTTTCGGTGTTACCTTTGGTTATATTTTCATCTATCTGTTTACATTGTGCTTCGATCCACTCTTCCTTTGCTTGTTTAGTTCTCAATAGATTTTATTTCTTATTTTCTTGTATTCTTCATGATTTCCTTTCCTTTTGGCCATCTGGCGCATGTTTATTAGTTCCAAAATGTAGGGTGTAACCCATGGCTTATAGATTTTCCTCTCTTCTTTTCCAAAACTATCTTCTGCTGCATCAATTATTTGTTTCTTGATTTCTTCCCATTTTTCTTGAACACTACTTCCAGCCAGTACTTCAGTATTAATTTTGTTATTAGTTTCTTCTTTGAACATTTTTATAGCCTCACTGTCTTTCTTTAACTTACTCAAATTCCATTTTGGAGGGCGTCTTTCTATTCTTCTTTTCTTAAGTTTCAGTTGGCCTGTCATTATCACGGGGTTATGATCGGAGTCAATATCAGCCCCAGGATAGCTTTTACTTGATTTTACTTGATTTCGATACCGTTCTCTAACTATTATATAGTCTATTTGATATCTACTACCATTTCCAGGCATTGTCCATGTATATCTTCTCCTTTTTGGCTGTTCGAAGAGAGTATTTGTAATTACAAGGGAGTGACTTTGACAAAATTCTATGAGCTTTTCTCCCCTTTTGTTTCTGGAACCAAGACCATAATCGCCCACCGTATTATCTTCTCTGCCCTCTCCAACAACTGCGTTCATATCTCCGAGGATGAAAAGATTTTCTTCATCCTGGACCTTTAGTAACACTTCTTCCAGTTGTTCGTACACTTCCTCCACTTCGTCATCTGTATAAGCAGAGGTGGGCTTGTACACCTGGATTAGAGCTGTATCTCTAGGTTCTGTCTTTAATTTTATGAGCAGTATTCTTTCATTATATGGCCAAATACCTGACACTCGCTGTCCTAACTGCTTTGTCAGTATAAATCCGACACCACTTTTCCATCTGAACAGCCCGAGTACAAAACTCTGAAATCTCCGCTCCATAAGTCTCCGCTATCTGGCCATCTTACCTCACTCATTCCCAAAACATCCATTCCTAGTCGCTTCATTTCGTTCTTCACATTCTCCAGTTTACCACACTTTTTCAAGGATCTCACGTTCCATGTACCTACTTTATAGGACTTGCTCTTTGCCTTCTCCTGTATCCCCCTCCGGAGATCCGAATAGGGGGCTATTGCGGAATATTTTACGTTCAAAGACATCATCATGCTTTCTATTCTTGGGATATCTCAAGGACCTTTAATGTGTTGGTTTCCCGTTGCCTTCCACATCCTATGCCGTTGACCTACAATTAGGTTCATCCGCCTTAAGAAGTAATTTCTTACTCCAAGGACATCAGGGTGCCCTGCCCTCTTTCCGCTCATCCACCCTCGAAGAGGCTGTTGGCACTTGGAGGAGGTGAACCACTTATACCGGTAGTTACTCGGTGTCATACTCTATTGATCCCGAGTATTGGGCTTCCACTTCCGCCATCTATACCGTATCGAAGTTCATCTTCTCCGCCATAGATGTCGTTGAGGTCTTCACTCTTAATCCTGAGCTGAGACCCTTACCAGATAACACACACCGGGTCAGTGTGCTCTGGGACTCACATTGGCAGGGGCGCCACTCCCTGGGTAGGGCTGTACGCCCCAAAACATTAAGTCTTAAACCTATAATTTCATGCTTCTCATCCTTAACTTTTTCATAGCTTACAGATTCTTCTTTCATCAGTATGAATACTTCCCCTACTATTGTTCCTAAACTGTCTCGACAACACTCCAGTTTCATGAGAAAATTTCAGTATCCTTAATATCATTTCTCAGTCGTGATTCAATTCCTATTACAATATCTGGAAAATATATATAAAATTATGTAATTACTTTATCGTACAATACTTCTATAGTTTAACACTAACAATTTTATGTCATCCTTGCTTGACTTCATGTTTCTTATACTGTCATCACTGCTCCCTAGTCCACTCCGTTTCCCAGAATGTACCTCCGTATAATTCTTCTAAACAAACCCCCTAACTTATATGTACCATTGAAGTTCAAAACTTTGAAAGCAAGGGTTGGAATGACTCATAGCAGCGGATATTTTATGTATTTTGTCTGCCTTTATTCATTGTAACCCTAGATATACATTGGTTTTTGACCTATTTTTAAAACTTGTATAATGATGGGTGACGTTCTCCAGGATGGCTTCATCAATCGCCATGCAGCTCGCTTCCTTGGTTTTGATTGGTGTTTGTTTTTTCTCTCTTTTGACATCGACAAAGATTTTGACTGTCATGTATCAATTTCCAACTTGACCTTCGTATAGCTCCCTCAAAGTAGTTGCCAGTTTTTTTTTTCAAGTCTGTTGAAGAGAACTGTCCTCTCAAGAAACTAACTTATTGAATCAAGTCATTTGATTATACTTAATAGAATTATTTATTTCGGGTTACGTGTACGCTTGAAAATTTGCTGTGTAGAAATAATAAAGTCAGAGAAGAATGTCATAAATTATGACCCAAACTGCTGATCTTAGTCTTGCATATGGCTGTGACAGGTCAGGAGATTTAAATTTTGGAACAAAAATGTTGAATGTTTACTGTATTAATCAGCAGATATATTTAGGTACAAGATTGTAGAGCTGGAGTTTCTCTAGTTTTCCAACTTACAAATGAAATAAATGTTTCCATTCAGGGATAGCTGCCTTTTCAGGGGAGTCATGAAAAACATTGAATCAATGAATAATACCCATTTTTTAATTCAAAATGTTACTTAAATATTGTTTGGAAAAGCTGATTATGCGGCTGTATCTTCATGGTAACCCTTGTACAAGGCCAGCTATCCTTTCTGGTCTCTCTCATTATGGTGCCTTATCCATCAAGATAATTTCATTAATGTGTTATTCCAGGAAAAACCCTGAGAGAATGCCTTTGCCTGTACATTCGCATGAAAGAAATTGCTTTCATGGGAAGCCGTCCATATAATAGTGAACCTTTGGAGACTATGCTGAAGGAATCTCTCGGAAGTAATAATGTTATGACTAGTATAAAGCATCCTAAGTGAGTACCATATATGAATCTGTAATTTTAAATTCTTTAGAATTATGTAAGCAAGTCAAAAAAGATTTATTACTCCAAGATAAAAGGGCATAACTCACTGCAACATGTACATAGCTTCTAGTATGTCGTGACATTGTCACCATATATCATATATATGTGAATAATCTGCACACCCTAATTTTGAGAGGGAATTTTTAAAAAATATCTTTAATTTGTGTTTTATTTACAAATGGTGGCCAAGAGTGAGAGGCCTCGATGCCCTCTTGCTTGATTCCTTTGTGGGAAACCTAGTTTTCCAGAAAGAATGCCAAACCTGACAAACTATGGGAGAAACAACGGCTAAGGGTGGAGAAGGTCTTTCATAGGAGGCTTGATGAAGCCTTTGATTAGGAAATGGCACATAAATTCATCAAAGTGATGGTGCCTTGTAGATAGAAATAAGGGAAATACCCTGACAGAAAACCTTCTGCAGTGTTAGGCATAGCAAGCCGAGGTAAATGAATGGTGCTTTCAAAACTAAAACAAGCCTTGGATATAAAAGTATTCAAATTGCTGGACGTGACAATTCGTCAAGCAGATCACTAAATTAGGACTGCCAACAACCCAAAGCTCAACGAAGGTGCAGGAAGAGACAGACCTTACCCAGGAAATAGCTGAGAATTGAAACCCTCAGCATCCTCGCTCTCACTAACAAATGTGAAGAACTCGTAGACCCTATGGACAGGCACAAGTTTTGGATATTGGGGTTGAGTGAGACTACTGTCAAATTTTTTATTATGGACACTCAAGTTTAGGCTGTCAAGTTTAGGCTGTAATAATTAATGAACCGATGGCCTATTGCAAAATAAGTTATATCAATATTTTCCTTGTTTAATTCTGCGTTAAAGCGTATAAGACAAATTATTTTTGAAGTTAATTATTTTTTATTTGTGGTTGTATTAAATATTATCCAGGTTTTTGGCTTCTTCTCTAGGAAGCGCTCACTTAAAAATATACGTGGAAAACTACTTATCTAATGGTAATGAAATTTTTATATATTATAGCCACACATATTCATAGTGTAATACACAAGTTATACTGTTTTTCAACCACCCCAGAGAAAGTTCTTATAATTTTTCTACAGCAACGTTTTCTTAGCCCAGGATGAATGTACAACAGGAAACTTGAGTTTGTTTTGAAGCACTCATTTGTGGTTATCAGAAACTACAACCACTGTAACTGTACAGTGTGATACTGAATTTATGAAGTGTTATATTGATGGGAAGTTGTGTGGATGCTGGAACATGCAATTAACAGTGGGCAGGGTGGTGAAATCGGGTACAGCGTTGCCGCATTGAGTCGTAAATGCAGCGTGTAACGAATGCAGCCTTTTGTTTACTTTCAACCTTTGATTTTATTTTCTCGTAAAAATTCCACTTCCCATCGCCGTTTCTCATAAGGACTTAGAGCGTTCAGTTGCAGGTTTACAAATGGTTGGCTTCGTAATTTGAAATGTCACAATCTTTACAAGGGTTATTTACATATCTTTACAGTATTTAATTTTGTCAATATTCTTAGTCGGAAAAATCACTATGTTCTGCTGTCATTTGTGTTGATTTCGACCGGCTCGAAATGAGATACCTTTTCAGACAGTCCATCTTTCTCCCAGAGGTAATCTTTCAGTTTCTTAGCGTGTGTTTTTACATTGTTTTCAGAGTTCCGAAAGCTAGTAATTGACATAAGTAAAATCCCTCATATATTTCAACAGTTTCAGGTGGATGCTTTTAATTGTAGTGAATGCCTTACTCATGAAAATATCGTGTATATTTCCTCGTATTATGGCCAAAGTAAAATCATAAAGTTGGATTTTCGAATGACAAAGCCTCAAAAACTACTTCTGCTTCTTTCTTGACCTGGATGATATATTTCTAATCATTCTTCTTCGAAGCGGCTCCTACTCTCTTTCTTGACGACAACAATAATCCAAGACAATTTTCCACTTTCTGGTACAAACTTTGAAGGAGACAAATAGCATTCAAAACCTTTGCAAGTTTGCCCTCTGACAACGGTGGTCTCAGAGGCATCTTGAAGTCGTGTGGCTAAAATCCAGAACACAGGCAGACTGCCTGAGGCAAGGGTACGTGGCGCGGCAACCCTGTACCCGGTTTCACCACCCTGCATGCTGTTATTCACACGGACCAGCACGCATAAAACATCCAATCAATATAACTCTTCATAAATTCAGTATCACACTGTACGGTTACAGTCGTTGTAGTTCCCGGTAACCACGACTGAGTGCTTCAAAACAAGCCCAAGTTTTCTGTTGTATGTTCATTTAAGTGAGTGGTTTCTAGAGAAGAAGCCAAAAGCCTGGACAGTATTTACTACAACCACAAATAAAAAAGAATTAATGAACTTCAAAAAAATTTATTTTAGACACTCTAATGAAGAATTAGACAAGGAAATTATTGGTACAGTAGAACATCGATTATATGTTTCCGGAATCTGCGTTTTCCTGTATTACATGGTCCCGCGAGCATCCTAATTAAATCACGTTGTAAAAATCCTGCATTATCCGTTCCTCGAAGAAACAATTTCCTGGATCAAGCATCCAGAAATTTAAGTCCCATCAACACTAAATCCTCGATTACGCATTTTTCAGAAACGGTATCTCACGTAAGAACGGCTATGGCATACTTACGGTTCTTGGCGTCATCGTCCGTCATTGCGATAATTAGAGGAAGTACTGTACTGGAAAAGTGATCGGCGGTGAACTTGCATAAGGGACCATCTTAGCATCGCATTCGGGTGATATTGTTTAGAGAATCTGTGGAAATCATAAAACGGAGAGTGGCCACAACAATTGGAAGGAGACAGAGTGCACTTCGAAAGCTCTACTTACAGAACGAGTTTCGTCAAATGTTCGTACTTGCAAAACGTCCACATTATGTCCAGGGTTAGATGTTAATTTTTTTACTTTTTTCTATTGTATCGCCGAACAGGTTTTCGGCATTTCCCTCAGGGCATTGTATAGTCACTGGGCTTTCAGGCAGGAATCGAAATTGCTCCTTCTAAACACAAAGTACCAGTATTTTAATATCATCGTATACGATGGTTATCAAGACTAGAACAGATTTTGCACCTTACATACATAAAATTATGGGAGGTTTTGGGATTGTCTATTACTTTCTTGGTCTTAATATAAGCCTGGAAATTTCAGGTTTTTGTGTTAAAATGGTATAAAAACTGCAGTCGTTTTATTTGCGCACGTTACATTTTAAAAGTTTGTAGCATTTCGCACTTGTACAGACTTGTACAGTGAGCATGCTTTCCATCTGAGCTCAAGGTCACGAATAACCGTAATTTATGGAGTTTTGATGATATTTTTTCTCCTTCCAATTTGATTGTGATTAGTGATGGGCAGAATTGAATATAATGCATTCGAGAACTTTTGAGAATCGATACTTACATTCGAAACAATCGAAACCATATTCTCGAGTTCAACATAACCTTTAAAAGTAGATGTAGGCCTAATTTATGCGGTACAAGATTTTCATAAACTGACTACGAACTGTATTCCGGTGACCAAATTAAAATGGAAGATAAGAAAAAGGGATTTTGCCATCATGTTGGGCGCTTTTGTATCTAATGTGATTTATTTTATTAGATTAGAGAATTAAAAACTACTTGTGGTTGATTGTTTTTTGGCTTGGCGTTACCGGCATTAGATTTTTCGAAGAGTTTGGTTGATCAAAATTGCTGAACTGAAAGAAGTTTTCACGGGAAACTGACGAAGTTTCCCCGGTAAAATGAATGTAAAGTTTCGCGATTTTTAAGTCGCGTAGCGGCAATTAATGTTTGAAGCCAGCCCCGCGGTCTAACTTGCCTGCTTCTTACCCGGCGGGCCCGGGTTCGATTCCCCCTCAGGTCACGCATTTTTACCTGGTTATGAGGGCTGCTTCCAGGTTCACTCATTCTATGATTACCTTTAATTGAAGAACTATGGAATGGTGAGATGGTGAGATGGTGACCTCGGTCCAGAGAGCGAGGAATAACGGCCGAGAGGATTCATCACACCGACCATGTGTCACCTCGTAATTTGCAGGCTTTCGGGATGAGCAGGGGTTGCTTGATAAGCGGATGGTTCATTGGGGCTGTAGTTTGGTTTGGTTTAAGAGAGTTTGTAAGATTATAATAATACATATTTCATGTTTGTGTTGTTTAGGCAAATTGTTGATGCCGTGGTTCATTCGTTCCCGGATTTTCCGTTTTCCTGTGTTGTACGTTTTTTTTTCTTTGTCGTCACTCCAAAAATGGAGAGTCAAGGTTCTACTGCATAACTCACTTTTAAATAGTCCTATCGGTTCATTTGTAGTTAACGCCTAAACTCGAGTGTCCATAATAAAAGATCCGACAGTACATGGAAAGGGTGTGAAAAGAAATCTGAGAAATGGATATATAGTAGAAGTCCGTTGTAGCGAGAATTCAAAACAGCGAAAAATTTGCTCGCTATAACGGATTGTCGTTATATCCGATTTTTATATAAAAGTCGGAAAACCCTTCATGCAATTTAAAATCGGTATGAAACGGCCATCAGTTTGTTCAAAACTTGCGTTTCCGCAGATGATATCAACATTACGGCTAACTTGTTTGTTATTTTCGTAATCCGATACTACGCGAAAGTGTATGTTTAATTTCATTCTGAAAAAAATATAGTAGCGTATTTCTCTGAATCCAAGATGAACCCCACTTTTTCCTTCAAAAAATTAAAATCAGGCTCAAAAAGAAGTTTGTAAAATAATTTTAATGTCTTGTTGTACAGTAGGCCTACGCATTTTTTGACTATTTTTAGACGCCGAACATTGACTTTCGTCACGCCGTATTTCTTTTTGTTTTTGCGGCTGCACAATTATTCTTTATTTCCGTGTGTTTAAGGACCATTAACTTAACATTGGCATCATAATACCGAAGAGAACTCGTTGAAAATTTTCCGGCAATACCTATTCCGTGCGTCTCTACAATACAACGATCCATCAGGAAATTATTCTTGCTGTCTATAAAACGGTTACCGGTACTTTTACGCAGCGTCAGATATAACCGGCTACCGCTATACGCACGTCTCGCTTGTCGGGTTCGGCCAAATTCAGCGGCTAGTGATAAATAGGCCTAATCGCGGACGTTGAAAGTCAACGAACGAGTGTTTTGCGCCACGGTATGGCCATTCCGCCCTTGCGTTTTTCGTGCACATACCTCACAATTTCATCTTCGACTTCTTTAAAGCGTCCTTGTTGCGGACCATTGAATGCACTTTTTGTACAGTACGCGTTTTTTTTAGCTCTTTGTCTTCACGCTAACGCCAAATATTGGCTTTAGTTAGGCCTATGCCGTATTTTCTTGCGGCTGCACAATTATTCTACATTTTCGCGTGTTTAATAAACATTAACTTAAAATTGGCAATATAATATCGACTAGAACCCGTTGAAAATTTGGCGGCAATACCTTTTCCACGTGTTTTTACAATACGACTATCCATCACGAAAATATTCCTGCTGTCTATAAACCTTAATTTTACTAAGCGTCAAGTACAATAGACGCGTTATGACTCTGCCACTGAGTAGCCATGGCTTTTCTAAGAATTGGAAGGGTCGCATGTTTTGATGCCATTCTGCAGATTTGAGAAACACACAGGTACTGTACAACCGGTTGTCGCGGCTAGCGATGTGTAGTAAAGAGGCGGTCGTTTATTGTCAACGAGTTCTGTGCGCGTGTGAAAAGAAGCAGCGTGGTTGCCGCGGTAGTTGCCAGTGGTATCCATTAGCTTACTGTTAGGCCGCGAATGCAACAACCCTTGAGTTTTCGCATGAAATTCTGAGAGAAATAAGTCTTGGATTCGGTGAAAATATACGGTATCACTCCCGAGATTTCTGTGGCAAACACCTCAGCTTTCTTCTTCCAACAGTGTCACCTAACCTAACCGTATATGTAGCCTTTCATGAAAACATATTTGAAACGCATGTAGAGAAATAACCTCCTCGAGAAAAATTTACAAGTAAATAGCCGTAACTAGACGCGAGAAGATATGAAATATCCTCTGAAATCAGTGATGTACTGTGCCATATCTTGAGGTGTATAACATTCTTACTTAGGCCTAATTTCCATATATAACATTTAATTAAGATATCGTTTACTTCAGTATTTTTAACGAGTTAACAACTGCTATCGGCCACGTTATTTATGCATTTATTACGAAAACGTGTTATACTCTTTTATTTCAAATTGTCTTTAGAGAACAGCAGTCGATGGGTATTACTAATAAACTCCAACATCGCCTTTGAATGCCAACGAGAGAGCTCGCAAATGCACAAAGTGAGCAAACTATACCGTACCGGTACCGAAGATGATCGATCGCATTTTGTTGCAAACGTTTCAGTTTTCTTATTCAAACAGCGTCACGTATCCTAACTTAACCGTACTATACGTATGATGAAAACACACTTCAAGCGCCAGTAGAGAAATTATACCTTTCATAATAGCTTTTCCGTAATTTAATCAGACGCGACAAAATATAAACTAACCTCTGAAATCAATTAAGCGCTGTGCCATATCTCGAGGTGTATCCAATTCTTACTTAATTGCAGTATTTAGTTTCAAAATTAAGCGGTCGTTTAGTCAGCCTTAATTTTTAACGAGTTAACAACCGTTATCGGACAGGTTATTTACGCATTGATGTTGAAAATTTGTTCTCTTTCATTTCGAATTTTCTTTACGGAACAGCTGTCGACGGATATTACTAATCGATTCCGACATCGCCTTCGAATGTCGACGAGAGAAATCGCTAGTGCACATAGCGAGGAAACGATGCCAAAGGTAATCGATCGCATGCAATATCATCGCTGGGGTGCATAAATATCGGAAACCTAGAAATCGCGCGAAAATCGCTCGTAATAACGGATGCGCCAGTGATAGGGTTCTCGCTGTAACCGAAGGACGATACACAGTTTAATATAGGAATTTTGAAGGGACCGAAAAATGTCGTCGCTATAACGGAGCTCTCATTATATGCCGTACTCGCTATAGCGGACTTCTACTGTAATTATATTATATAGGAGTGGGAATATGAATGATTCAATAATGGAGTTGGTCTCCTTCATAAAGATATACAGTGAAACCTGATTCTCCATTTTGGGGGTACCACGGAAAGAGAACGTAAATACGGGAAAACTGTAAATCCAGGAACAAATTATAACCATCAACAATTTGGTTGAACATCACAATAATTGAATACATATCGTTATAATATAACGCTCCTAAAACAAAACAAACTACAGCCTTTAATGGGCCTTGGCCTACCAAGCGACCACTGCTCAGTCCCAAAGGTCTGTAGATTACGAGGTGATGCATGGTTAGTGTGATAAATCCCCTCAGCTGTTATCCCTGGCTCTCTAGACAAGGGTCACTATCTCACCGTTTGAGAGCTTCTCAATTAACAGTAATCACTTCAGCTGAGTGGACCTAGAACCAGCCTTCATACCCAGGTAAAAATGCTTGACTTGGCCAAAAATCGAACCTGGGGCCTATGAGTGAGAGGCAGGCAAGCTAGACCACGGAGCCAGCTTCAGATATTAATTACATGAGTTTAAAATTTCGATATAAACATTCAGTTTTCCCGGGGAAACTTCGTCAGTTTCCTGTGAGAACTTCTTTCATGTCAGCAACTTTGATCAGCCAAGCTCATCGAAAAATCTAATAAATAACACCAAGCCGAACAAGAATCGATCGCAAATAGTTTCTAATTCTGTAATCTAATAAAATAAAGCACATAAGATACAAAAGCGCCCAACATGATGGTGAAATCCTTTCCTTTTTTTTTTGTTCTCTCTTCCATTGTAATTTGGTCACCGGTATCCTGTTTGTAGTAAGTCTCTGGAAATCATGTACCGCGTAAATTTGGCCTACATCGACTTTTAAAGGATATGTTGAATTTGTGAATATGGTTTCAAAAGCCAGCACGCTAACCATTTAGCCATGGAGCCGGACTTTATTGGGGTAATCACACAGGATTATAAATAAAGGTTACATATCTCTTCGCATGGTTATGAGGGTATTTAGGAGCAAAGGATGTAAAGGCATAGGCATATGTCATTGGTAAGACCCCTGTTAGAGTACAGTTCCATACTACAAGAACTGGAAAAGTTCACAAGATCATCTTCACTTGTGCATCTCGCTGTGCATGATTCTCTGCCCTCACATCACCAATAACAATCCACATTCTTAATGGTGAATATTGTACTTATTTTAATTACTGGACATTATGGTACATTACTGTACAGTACCTGGTGATTGATTGATTGATTGATTGATTGATTGATTGATTGATTGATTGATTGATTGATTGATTGATTGATTGATTGATTGATTGATTGATATCAACTTTCTGTACAGTATATAAATGGCAAATTGCAGTAATGTATAGTCACTCATAAAAGAAAAATGTGAGTGCATGACATTGTATAAGTTCCTTGCAGGTACTTTCTCAGAAACAATTTCTAACTGATGAATATAATGCATGCAGGAGATAATGGCAGAATCGAAAATCAATTTTCTTTTAAAATCCTATCCACTGTGTATTACTGGCTGAAGCTTGTTTTCTTTTTGTCAAAGTTCTACGTATTCTTCTCTCTTGAGTTTGCTGTCTGTCTTTCAACCAGGACAGTACATAGTCTTTGCGAGAAGAGAATCAATCACCAGATACTATACAGTAATGTACCATAATGTCCAGGTTGCGCTGTATAATAGGATGCATTGTCAGGGATAGCAGTACAGTGAAACCTTGTTAGTACGTTCCTCATTCACACGTTTTCCCGCTTAGCATGTCATAAATTTGAAGTCCAACGCCCATCGTATTAAAACTCTATAAAGAATACCTCACTTAACACGTCATGATTTTTTGCCTTTACTGCTTAGTACAATCATATATTCCCCAGACCTTAAAATGTTCTTTGCCATCCCTTGTGTACAAATGTAATTTTCAAGAGAGATAAGAACCTTCGCCACGGGTCGGTTGGAGAAAGTTGCGTGATAAGAGGAAATGACCTTGAATTCTTGAACACATAGTATATTGCACCTAGATGTTAGCTTACGTGTCTTTGTTTAATTATTCTCGGCTGATGATGACAGGGAATCTGTCGAAACCGGTACCGAATGTACAAAAGTTGTGATGTTTTAACTGTAATGTAAAACTTTCACACAATATATAGTATTGAAAAGGTGGAACTTATTGTCCTTTCTTTGATATAAATCTTGTTTCAATACGGAACCTAAATATGAAATTCTTAACGTTAAATGATAGAGTCAACCAGGCAAAAAGTAAAGCTCATTATTATATGAGCCTGAGAATCAAAATAGGAAAATTAATCAAAGACATAGACTTTATTAAGAAATGCATTGCTCATAATTTGACTCCTAATTTTCTAAAGAACAACAACAAGAGACACGTTTTACCACATCAACATAAAGTCTACCATAAAACTAACAAATTATGGCTCAAAAATGAATTAAAATTTCTACATAAGAAAAAATCACTCTTAAATAACCGATTATATGAGACTCACCTCGAAGTTGCTACGTTGTTATCAGACTCACAATGGAATATTTTCCAAGAAAAAGTTTACAGTAAGCTATCCACTTTACTTATTCAAAAACAGTCCACTTTAAATAACAAGTTTCAAACTCTCCTTAACAAATCTCCCACAACCAACAAACCATCTAATAACCCGATCAGCCTAGACACTGCCAGTCACCCCATAACCGAATTTCATCCCCCATTCATCAACTTATCTAATGCAACATTCGATGACGAAGAGATCGCTATTTTATCAAAGGGCCCTAAACATAACTGGCCTAATTACAACCCATCAAATGTTGCTAAAAAACTAATAGAAACAGAAGCAGCGATAAAAAAGATGCCTTACGACATACAAGATGAACTCAGACACGAAGCTAATAAACAATTAAAGAAAACTTTTATATCACCAACCCTGAATATCACCAAATCACAACTTGAAGATAGAAATAAGATCATTCAACTTAAAAAGAAAATAAAAGACAATCATACCATCGTTTCGAAGGTTGATAAAGGAAACACCACTGTAATAATGAACCAAACAGAATACGTATCCAAAACTAAAGATTTTTTCACAGACAGCACTTTTACAATAATTAACAAAGATCCAACACAAGCCATCCAACGGCAGTTAAAACAGACACTTAAAAATACATCCTTTCTCTTAACCGACAGTGAAAAAAGTAAACTAATTCATATGAACCCAGGACTTCCCACTGTCAAAGCACAACCTAAAATACATAAGACTAATGTCCCAATACGCCCTATTGTAAACTATAGACCTAGTCCTTTGTATAAAGCAGCACAATTCACTCAACAATTCCTCAAAAAACACTACACCTTTCAGTCCAAGAAATCTATAAAGAATACACTTCAACTTATTAAACAACTAGATGACTTTACACTTCAACCATATCACTCTTTACACTCGTTTGACGTTACTAATATGTACACTAGTATTAAACCAGAAAAACTCCTTCATGTTATCCCTCAAAATCTACACAACCATAGCCAACTTAGTCAACTTGAGATAGCTGACTTTATGTCTATCTTGAAGCTTTTAATCAATAACAACTACTTTACATTCGATAAAATAATATACAAGCAGGACGGCCTAGCCATGGGTTCACCAGCCTCCGGCATTTTAGCAGAAATATATCTAGATTTTTTAGAACATGCAAAAATAGACAATAATGCAACATTTAACAACATACATTTCTGGTCCAGGTACATCGATGATGTATTTATTATTATGGACCAACGCACTATAGACGCAGCTACCACTCTAACACATCTTAACACAATCGACACAGACATTAAATTTACACTAGAATCCGAAGTCAACAATACCATCAATTTTCTAGATCTCACTATCACTAGACTCCCATCTTCCTTTAAATATAAAGTTTATAGAAAACCCACACATACTGCTACGACAATACAACAGGACTCTACTCATCCCCCTAATCATAAACGGGCTACCTACAATAGCCTAGTACACCGAGCATTCAATATTCCTATGTCAAAATCAGACCTTAATAAAGAATTAAACACTATACGCAATATCGCATTTCATAATGGCTACAATAAGAATTTTATAGAAAATATAATCAGCAAATTCAGACATCGCCCAAAATCGAACCTAATTAAACAAACTACTAAATCAAAAACTTTTTCAACTTTTACCTATAACCGCAATATCCATAATATTACAAATATATTTAAGAAGCAGAATATTAACATTTCCTTCAGAACTAATAATAGAAACCTAGACATTCTACACAACTCTAACTCAATCAACCCTTCCAACCCCTTTGAAAAGTCAGGTGTCTATAGATTTCATTGTAACGACTGCCTCGGTACCTACCTCGGACAGACCGGTAGATCGTTCAAAATTAGATATACAGAACACGTAAATGCAATTAAATACAGAAAATTCTCCGCAGTAGGCCAACATATACACGACTATAAACACAAATTTTATGGCATAGACCACGATATAGACATCATTGAAATAATAAATAAAGGTCCTATACTTGATTTCACTGAACAATTTTACATCTCACTCGATCAGTACCATAATTCAAATTTTAATCTCAATGATTTATCCGACAAACCTACGATTTTATTTGATACGTTTATCAAAATATTGAACAATCTTAAAATCCCCAAAAATCGATCTATCTTCAAAACAATCCATAACACGCTTACATATTACCCCTACCGCCGTCCGCGCCCACCCGATTATAGTCCCGCCTCCACCACGCTCCCTCTTCCCCTCGCTCAGTAACTCCGCCCCTCCTTGCTTCCTTCTGAGGTCCGTCTCTTCACATTCAGCCTGTTAGTTCCACTCCGATACATTTACTACCAACTTGGCACCTGAGGTGAGTCCTTCATTTCGCTAATATTTCGCGAATTTTTATTCCTTCCGATTTTCATATAACTTTAAATAGCATTTTATTTCTTATAGGTTCCGACTTGGATCAGGATCTTTCCAAATCATTTATGTATTCACAACTTACAACACAAGATCTTCAAGTACCACCTTAGCAAGAACCTCAATTACTATTTCTCAAAATAATGTAAACCATTCCAGAATACAAATCGACATATTGAACTGTTCAATGGACATTCTAATTATCAACATCAATACATAGTGGAAAAAAAAAAGGAAAAAAAAAAATTAACTCATCTATTTCTGCTTGCATTGAACATTAATATAATTCTTCCATTCTTAAGTCCAAGTTGAAGCTCCAATCGGATTTTATTGTACATATTTTATGTGGAACACCATTCGACTAAATGTTTGTTTACCTTTTTAATGTGTCAAACATGGCTACATAACTTCAATGAATTGACTGGTCAAAAAGTTAAAATATTACAGAATTAAGCCTACAATCAAATTTCACTATAGGCCCTAATTATATATCACAAGAACAAAATTTCTTTTAACAAATTAACCGTTTAATTAGAAATATTAAGGTGTACACCTCATAGAATAATGACCATTCCCATTTTACTTACCTTTTATTTGTGTGTGTATATATATATATATATATATATATATATATATACTATTTTAATCATATAATGTACATTTTTAATCCACCATTGTAATCACACCATAAGAATCATGATCTATACGTGTCTTTGTTTAATTATTCTCGGCTGATGATGACAGGGAATCTGTCGAAACCGGTACCGAATGTACAAAAGTTGTGATGTTTTAACTGTAATGTAAAACTTTCACACAATATATAGTATTGAAAAGGTGGAACTTATTGTCCTTTCTTTGATGAGCTTAAGTAAAGTCGAGTTTTGCGTCATTGATTGGCAGCAAAGACTTTACGCTAGAACAAGACACAGTAATAGATTCCACTGTGGCTAGGAGCGCTGAATTCAGTTTTCACATGTGGGTGTTTTTTTCAAGCTGTCCTGTTGACATACATGGCTTATGGCTGGGAGTCATCCGAAATTATGCGTCACGAAAGTTACCACCACAAAATGCGTAACGGAAGTGTAACTCTAGCAACCGTGTAGCCATTGGAGAATGGTCATGACCAAGAGACATATTTATGATCATTTGATTTTCTCAACGGGAAAAGTGGTTTATTTTTTGTTGTGTGCTCTTTGTTCTATGGAAAGATCTTTGTTGTCAGTGAGATTGTTGAATAACCTAGTGCGCTTGATTGTGCTTGTAGTCTATTTCGCATTCCAATCAGAAGTTAGAAATTTATTTATTCAAAATCATTCTTTTCAACTTCGGAAGCTTTCTTTTGCACATTCGTTTTCTTTTTCCGTTTCTATTTTGCTTGTACACATTTTCAATTTTATCTCTGTTGCCCACAATAGTATTGAAAGTAGAAGGTGGTAGTTTTAACGTTTGTGCCAACTCTATGTGCTTAAGATGTGGATTCCTATCTACTTCTTGAAGGATTTTAATTTTTTCTTCATTAGCGAGTGGTTTCACAATCCTTTTCTTATCCATAGCTAGGCTATCACAAGACAGATACCGTATGTACCGCGCTACTTAACTTCTCACAATTATCCTGTTAGTCTGTAAGTAGGAAGTAGCCTGTCACGCGACAAATAATCACTTTACTTCTTTTCACCACTCAACACAATAAATTGAAGGTAATGCCAATGACTGTTCTTGTGATAAGATGATTTAAATCAGTGTGGTACGACTGAAGATAAAATAAGTCTATAGTGCAGCAATAGCAGATTTTCGACAGGTCATTTGTGAGTGCTGTTAAGTAGTAAGGCTTCCATATACTGTAGGCCTATCCCATTAAAAAGTTATGTAAAGATGCAGGCAATGGTAAAGCGGTGTACCATTTATACAAAAATACAAACTACCAGTTTGACAGTTGGCACGTTTTTATTATTCCCCGGCAAGTCTGTCCGAACCAATGTCGAGTACTGCCGAAGTTTCGTGTTCAAGATGGCGGCCGAAGACACTTAATCGTGTATGGCTAGTGTAACCTCGCGAGAAATCAGTGCTCGAACAAGGTGATCAGAAAACATTGTTTAATTACCCCCAGTCAGAAACCTAAGGCTTCAACTAACAATTCATTATACAGTCGTTTTAGGAAGAAAGTGATCTGCTATAGTATGTAGGTACTGTAGCTACTTCTGTGAGTCCAAGGGCAAAAACATGTCATATCTGTTCTTCCGTGTTTTTCACATCTTTAAATAGCCTCTTGTTACTTTATCAGGCTCCATTAAAGAATTATTGATATTTGCACTCTCGACTTTTTCACACTTTTTAGTGCTCTCCTTTATCTCCTGAAAAGGAGATTTTACACACACACACACACACACACACACACACACACACACACACACACACACACACACACACACACACACACACACACACACACACACACACACACACACACACACACACACACACACACACACACACACACACACACACACACACACACACACACACACACACACACACACACACACACACACACACACACACACACACACACACACACACACACACACACACACACACACACACACACACACACACACACACACACACACACACTGTACTAGTGGGTAAAGTGATACCATCTCCCTGTTGGATACTTTTGAATGGGATATTCGATAGTACGTTTTCCCGCTTAACACAGTTTTTTCATTGTCCCCTGCAGAAACTTACTAACGAGGTTTCACTGTATATCCAAATGGAAGATTAGTAGAGTAGTGTTACGAAAATGTTGTAAACTTTGGGCTGGGGGAAGACTTGGAGGTAAGGAGACTGTCAGCCTGACTAAGCAGAATGCGATAGATGTTGATTCTCATAGGGAAACTGAAATATTTGCCCCGAATGAGTAAATTTGTAATACCAATATAAATGGTCCGTTATTGGACATTATAAATTTTCCAGCTATCTAAAAGTAATTGGTAATGTGACATAGTCTCTCAAATTGCATTGGCACTGCTCATGGCTCCAAGTAGCCTACACAGTGGCCTCCACGGTATGCACTAGCCATGTGTCTTGGTGGGTGTGCTATTTACCAACTGAAGAGCCCAACTTAGCACACTAGGACAAAACGCTGGCAACCAGGAATGAGTTAGCTGGAAAATTTATAATATCCAATAACAGACCATTTATATTGGTATTATAAGCAGAATGTTTCAAGATGGCTTGGAATGACATTAATAGATGAATAAGCTTCAGTATAGTTTCTAAAAATAAGGAAGATCATAAAATGAAGATAAAATTGGAATTCAAGAGGACAAATTGGGTCAAATACTCATGTATAGAAAAAGGAGTTAGGGATTGGAATAATTTATCATGAGACATGTTTAATACATTTCCAACTGCTTTGAAATCGTTTAAGAGAAGACTTGATTGATTGATTGATTGATTGATTGATTGATTGATTGATTGATTGATTGATTGATTGATTGATTGATTGATTGATTGATTGATTGATTGATTGATTGACTGGGTGTTATAAACTTACTATACAGTACATAAATGGCAAATTAAATTACAGTAAGGTAGTCATTCAAAACAGAAAAAGCTGAGTGCATTGTTAGGGTTTGTATCTACGTGAGAAGTGAGTTATATTTCTATAATATTGAAATTTTGATAAAATATTAAATTTAAGGAACATTCAATATCATATGCTCATTTCTTTTCGAATGACTATATAAAATACATAATTGTGTATGTATTACTTCTTTGAATTCTGTATGTATTTCATAGGCAGTGTAATCATAGTACTGCCAAGCTGTGTGGCTCAGGCTGTTTAGGCATAGGCTTTTTGAGCCCAAATTGGCAGGCTCAATCCTGGCTCGGTCCGGTGTTATTTAAAGGTGCTCAAATACATAAGCCCCATGCCAGTAGATTTACTGAAACGTAAAAGATCTCCTGCAGCACAAAATTCCAACACCTCTGCATCTCCAAAAACCACGAAAGTAGTTAGTAGGACATGAAACCAATAACTTTATTATTAAGCACAATACTCAGCATAATGTTTCTTTAAACACTCAGATAATTTCATTCAATCGTTGACTTTATCAAAGAATAAGAGCAGTCTGCTAGGAATTTAGTAGTCAGTGACATAGTTGACAGAATTCCATGTTTTACACAGATTATAAAAAGTTAATTTCAAATACATGTGACATGCAAACTAATTTCTTCTTTCGTTATGGCCTCTGTAGGACCACAGGTAGCTTTGTCATGGTTTGGGTTTTCTTCTTCTCCCAGCAACTCTTCATCCTCACTCACTCTCTCTCTTTCTCTCTCTCTCTCTCCTTCTGTCCTGTTCTTCACCTGATAGTTTCAGTATCCTTTTCACTTGTCTCCCTCATTGGAAATTTTCTATCCTGTTCCTGTAACTTTCTTTGTCGTTGAGTTCTGGCATATTGGCTAGTGTATATTTATTTCATCCAGAATTCCTCATACATACGGGAGACAATGCAAAGTGATGGATGGCAAAGTTCTACATGGACATTCTCCAGACTGGACAAATCCCACCTGACTTCAAGAAAGCTAAAGTTATCTCCATATTGAAGCCTGGAAAACCTGCAAATAGACCTGAAAGTTACAGACCAATAGCCCTCCTTAGCTGTTGCTACAAACTCTTTGAAAGGCTTATCTACAACAGAATTGGTTCAGCCATTTTATCATTCCTGTGGATCAGGCAGGCTTCAGACTTAACCGAAACTGCTGCGATCAAGTACTTTCATTAACATCTTACACTGAGGCCGGATACCAGCAAAAGCTTGAAACATCTGCTGTCTTTGTGGATCTCACTGCTACCTTTGATACCGTGTGGAAGGAAGGATTGATTTATAAATAACTCAGAGCTATACCCTGCAGAACGATTGCACAGCTTATCAACAACATGATTGACAGGAAATTCCAGGTCTTTTTAGGTGAAAAGAAAAGCTCAATGAGAAAACTGCATAATGGTTTGCCCCATGGATCAGTTTTATCGCCACTACTGTTTAATCTGTACATCTCTGATCTTCCAGAAACAATACCCAGAAAGTTCTGCTGTGCTGATGACTTGACTCTGGCCACACAACACAAGACCTTTGAGAAAACTGAAGGCATTTTGACTCAGGACTTATCCACATTGGCAAAATATTTCAGGAAATGGAAACTCAGACCCAGTACAGCCAAGACAGAGGTTTCTTGCTTCCAGTTGAGCAACCGGCTTGCTAACATAAAACCAAATGTTACCACCTTCTCCAATCGAGTACTTGATCACAATAGGTATCCAAAATATCTTGGTGTTACCTTGGACCGGACTTTATCATTCAAGCAACATCTTTTGAGCTACGGGCTTATCCAGATAGATTGGAAGACTTCCTATCTCCAACAGTGGAAGCACTACAGTGGATTGAAAAGTTGGACATTCAGATATAACAGATAACACTAATGCCTGAAGTGAATCAACGTTTTTTGTTATTGTGTATATATTGTATATTGTGTATATAATTTCCTTGCCATATGCTAATAATAATAATATTTCTTCAGTTCTCTGTAAGCTAATTTATGTGTAATTTTGATTTTTAGGCTCATCGTTACTGCGGTGCTTGCGGATCGGAAACCTGTAGATTTACATTTGTTCCGAAATTATGAATCGCCTAGCAGTCTTATGAAAGTACCAATAAATAATGCATTCCAGCCTCTGCCATCTCCTGATGAACAGCTGATGTGGCGTGCAGCCCGTGCAACAGGAGCTGCTCCATCCTATTTTCGGTATCTTTATTATTTTTTTTGTAAAAAAAATTTCCTAATTATAAATTTGAATAGCTTTCTTGTAAGAATATTATTAAGTTGTGTGGAACTTTCATACCAAGACAAAATAGTTTATATTTCCTTTAGTAAACCAGACCATGTAGTATGAAGGATTTGGTGGAAGCCAATGAATGTGCAATCTCGACAGTTGAATACTGGAGAGACAAAGTGTAAATAGAGTATTTGTAAATATATTGTAGTGATTTTGGACACAGATAAATTAAAGTAAACCAGACACCCTTATGATTTCAAAAAATCTTTTTGGGTCTTATCAGATCTTGATCCCCTTTAGACAGTTTCCTGTCATGGGAGTCTATTGCCATACTTACTCACGTAATTGGCGCACATTTTTTATTAAAAGTATAGGCAAACATTTGTTGTGTAAATTATTTGCATAATTCTGGCATATCAAAAGTTATTTACAAAGAAAGTGAGATCCATTAAATACTGTATAAACATACCCATTAAAAAAAATTGACTGTCATTTGGCATAAAATTGTCTGTTTTCTTCTGAACAGTCAAGAGCATAAGATTACTTGTGACAAGTTGAATACATGGGTTTGAAGTGACCTATGGGTACTGGAATGATGTTCTTCCCATTGCCAGCTGATAATAGCATCTAAAGTAAAATAAATACCAACTAGAAGACCACTGCTGCTCTGCAGCATTCATTATGAATAGGTGAAATAATGTGTCTTGATATGAAATTTCTCCATGCATTGTCCGGGTACTTTCTTGAAGGTTTATTTTTAGGATATATATTACTTGTTGTTAATTTTGTGAGAGCCTCCATGGCTCAGGCGGTAGCATTTTGTCGTTCTAGATTTATTGTTGTGTGTTTAATTATAAGTTTTTAGTTTTAGATTATTTTGTCTCGCATGGAAGTTTGTCCTTGTTGAAGCCCATATAGTCTGGGAAGTAGCCTGTCCTTTCAAACAATTAATAAAAATACGAGATAATTGTACGTGTTTATGCATCGTGCTATAGATGTAATGTACACGATTCCAGCTGTCATTGGGACTGTCACCAATTTGCTTCCTAAGAACTGTGTATTCAATACTAATCTCGGTCATTTGGACATTTTCTTTTTCAACCTGTCTGACTCCAATGCCAATGAAGGCTGAACTTGGACTTAAAAATAGCATCCAGAGTGTCGCAGTTCATCTCAGCAATCCCGAAAAGTATGAATTTGTCACTAATATTGTAACCTTTGTTACATTATGTTAATACATGATAATGATCAAAGAAGGAAATTTTGAACTTGAAAAAACTTATTTTCAACCAAAGCATTGCAACACAAAATATAAACAAACAGGTTAGGAAACATAACTACAGAATAGATGTGGGAAGTGGAATGGAACTTGAGAGGTAATGGAATGTAGCTTTTTGCTATGAAAGAAAACTGAGAGGGTAATTGCCCTTAGATTAGAGCATTTTATTTTAAAGCAATATCATTTTCAAAACAAGAACAATTTAAAACAGAACTCTGGCAACATAATCAAAATGAAACAAAAATATTGACATACCTTGAGACATGCGCAGTGCACTAAAGAAATTTTCATAAATTACCTGTTCTTTGGCACTAAATTTAAACAATCTATAACTTGTTCGAACAACACATGTTGATTAAATACTCAAACAAATATTGAAATAAAACCAAACACGGAGGTACTGTGAAATTGCATCATAAACTAAAACACTTCAGATAATGGGCATAGATTTTCCGTGCGTATGAAAGGAAACACAGTAATACCGGGAGGCAAAGCCGAGGGATAATTACAACTTAGTACAAAGATAAAGAAAAGGGTATTGCCTCCAAACAAAATGAGAACACACATGAGAAGCTAGACCATTTGGCGTAGAATTAGCAGCAAAGGTGAAATTCAAAGGTGAACTCCTGCATAAGGAAAGAAATTAAATTTTCACATTTGAATGAAGTTAAAAATTGAAATATGAAAGAAACAATGCTTACCCTAAGATGGCCAAGGTTCCCAATCACGGACCAAGGATGAGCACATCCGCTTACTAAGATGGTCCGATGATCAAAGACATAGACGCTATATCGCTCCCATCAAAGAAGCCAGGCAAGATCGTGAAAATGGATTTGGTGCAACCATCAAAGAAAACACAATCAGAATGCAGAATTCAACTTCGAAATTCACATTCACCAGTCACATTTAGTTTTATTTTCTCCAATCAAAATACTCTTCTTTCTCCCTGACTCAGTGGGAATCGAACGTACTAGAAAAGTTCACACTTTGTGCAACAGAAAATGCGCTTCCGAAACTGTGCGTGCTAGTACAGGGTGTTGCACAATAATTTGACTAAAAACAAAAATTTTGAAATCTACAGATTAAATGATAATGTTTGCTACAAATAAGAGTTTTTAAAACAGTCAATTTAAAATGTTCTGTATAAGTCCAACTTTATGAGATCAAAACAATTTTTCCAAGTCCAAAATTTCAGTCCAACACTAAAATCTTACACCCGAAAAGGAAATGTGTACAATAAAATGAGAAATTTCAAATCAATTCCCACTGCTGTCATCATACTGTCACAAATATTTTTCGATTAATTTTTCATGCCATTCCTTCCCAACCCCCAACAGTAAAGGTGCGGGGGTGTTTTACCCACATAGTATTTTTTTCTCCAGATAGTAATTCATATACCGGACGAGTTGGCCATATGGTCAGGGGCGTGCAGCTGTGAGCTTGCATCCGGGAGATAGTGGGTTCAAGTCCCACTGTCGGCAGTCCTGAAGATGTTTTTCCGTGGTTTCCCATTTTCACACCAGGCAAATGCTGGGGCTGTACCTTAATTAAGGCCACAGCCGCTTCCTTCCCACTCCTGAGCCTTTCTATTCCCATCATCACCATAAGACCTATGTCGGTGAGATGTAAAACAAATTGTAAAAAAAAAAAAAAATTAGTAAGTCTTATGTGTATCTAGTTTGATTGAGAGCTGTGCTGGAGCACACGCATCCATAATTTCGGTCATTTTGAACATTTTATGCTTCGCCCTTTTTCATTCCCGATGCCATTGGAGACTTATTTGTCATCCACAGTGTCACTCTTCATCTCAGCTATGCCGAAAAGTATGGATTGGACATAAATATTGGTTATTTTCAGTGATTTTTTTTCATGTCGCTCCTTCCCAACCCTCCCACAGTATTTTTCTCCAGATAGAAGTCGTATGTGTACCAAGTTCAGTTGAAATTGCAGGTTTGCCTATAGACACCTGTCATTTTTAATCGTTTAGCTTCACCGGTAACTTTATGTAAAGATGTTACTCCTTAACTCTGTGAAACCCACTAGCCTAAGTACAGAATGTATTGCAGGATAGGGCGATTCTTCGCCAGCAATTATTGGAGTGGTCATTTAGTGGTTTAATTTTATGTTTACTCAAAGTTGACTGAAATTAGAGACCTATCAATGCCTGATGATTCACTGGCAGGAAATTCCGGAAGGAATTCCGGACTAGTATAACAGCCGGATGGACTGGTCAAAATGTTTTTAGTAAACCATAGTAGAAGTCCGTTATAGCGAGAAATCACAACTGCGAAAATTTTACTCACTATAGCAGATTGTTGTTATATCCGACTTTTTGTAAAAGTGGGGGTAAAACCCCACACACATTACAGTTGGTATGTAACGGCAATCCGTTTGTTCAAAACTGGCATTTTCGCTGATTTTCATACTGCGTCCTACTCGTAAGTTATTTTTCTAATTCCGAGACATGGACGCGGATGTTCCAGTTTCATTCTGAAGAATTGGAGTAGTATCACTCCAGTGGCTTCTGTGGCAAACTTTTCAGGTGTCTTATTCAGACAGATTAACTTACCTCATATGTGTCATGAAAACATATTTCAAGCAGGAGTAGAGTAATGATAACCTTTTCGCTATAAATTACTCAGGAATAGCCTTTCCGAAATTCAACCAGATGCGAGAAAATATAGTGTAACCTCATATTGCACGTTCCTCATTAAGACAATTTCTCACTTTTCATATCGTAAATTCAAAGTCCTAATTCATGTTGTTTTAAATCTATTTAAAAATACCTCATTTATCGCATCACAAAATTTCATTATTACCTCTCAGTACGATCACATTCTTCCCAGGGCCGATGACCTAGATATTAGGCCTCCCTAAACAACAATCATCATCATTATCATCATCATTCCTCCCAGCCCTGAAATTGTTATTTATCATCCCTTGTTAATATAACGTGATTTCCAGCACAGATTAGAGCACTCGCCACAGGAGCCAGGTCGAGGAAAGTTATGCAAAAACAGGAAATGGCCTTGAATTCCCGAACTTTAGAGAGTAAATTTTAGCTTCGGAAAGCAAGCCATTAGTTCAGAAAATTTCAGTTTTGCTCTGCGGTTTTCATTGATATTGCTGAATAACCCAGTAAGTCTGTCTGTGCTTATATTTTGCATTCTATTCAGAAGTTAGAAATGTATTCTGTGTTGGGTAATGCAGTGAAGGGCAGCAAATATTTGTCGCATGATAGACTACGTAAGGATTAGAAACATAATCATGTGAAGTTGACTAGCGTGGTGCATATTTGTCTTGTGGTAGCCCCATTATAGATACAGCAAAAGTTGTGAAATCGTTTATTAATGGCGACAAATCCAGTAAGTGGACAGGGATCTGCATCTTTCAGCGGTGGCACGTATGTTGAAACTCTCACAGTCTAGTTTCAACTCAATTCGATCTAAGTGTTATCGCATTCAAGATGATGTTCAAAGTCATTTCTCTCGCACATGGTCAAGTTTAATCACCAAATAATTCATGTTTGAAGAGTGTGATCTGCTATAATGCGCTGATATTTTTACAGCACCCCACTGCAAATGTTTTTATATTTATCAGGTATTTTACACACCTTTTAATACACTGGTTTATTTAAAATGCCCCAGTGGGAAAGGTTTTCATATTTTCTCTTTTTTTCTTTTTTCATGCCTTTTAATACTCTCTTCGCATTTTCAGAAACGGTAGATAACCTGTATCTTTCTATGTACCCATACCTACACAACGTAAAATGCTTGCACGTCGGAAAAAGCATATCAAGTGTTTATATATTCGTGTTAGATAGTTTTGTCGTCGGTGTGACATCCTAACTGTTGCAAAACCTTCAATTATTATGTTTAATATATTTGAATTATGTTTTATTAAATGGTAAATTATCTTTTATTAAATGTTAAATATAACTAATACATGGTTTCCCTATAAATATGTATTATAAATTTGTATGACCTCAAATACGTATGGTGTTCAAGTTTAACCTCAAAATGTAGATAGTCAACCTGGCAGAGGTGTGGAATAACGGTTGATCCCAGAGTAATAAAAGACAGCTACCATAATTTCATGGGAGACTCGAGAAGTATCCTAAAACATTTCTACAGACATCAGAGTCTCTATTGGGTAGGACAAATATATCTACGCAAATATCAGCCAGCAACTAAAAGCATCAGCAGGAGCTCAAGCCTTGACTGGGAGGAATTCAAGAAAGAATTTGTCCAGAGATTTGACTCTGAGGTTGTCCAAACTTCGGTACAAAGAAAGTTCCTAACTGAAGCACAACCCAGTAGAATGAGAGCAGGAGCTTTCGTAATTCAAAAACTCCAGCTCTTTAATAGAACACTGCCCGGAAAACTAGCTTGGGACCGTTCGAGTCGGAGCAAGGATGGTTCTGGAAGAAGGAAGAAGCCCCAGATACATTACACCTGGCTAGAAGGTAAACATATTGGTCAAATCTATAGTGACGATAAACCTAATCCACCCCACCCAGCTATTAACTTGACGATTAATGACAAGCCTTCCATTGCAATCCTTGACACTCAAGTTTCACACTTGTTTGTGAAAATGAATGTGGCAAAATTATTAACCCTTTCCGGCCCTTAGCGCCCGAAAGCGCCCGACTGTTCATTTAGCCTTCCGGTCCTTAGCGCCCGAAAGCGCCTGGCTGCATTATCTGCATTCGTCTGCGATCTGTGCGATAGTTTTTTTTATTTTTTCTCATCAGAGAAGTGTTTATAAGGCATTTATGAACACGCAGTGCAATCTACAAGTCTTGGGGAATAAAGGAAGAGAGATAACTGGTCTTGAACTTCCGCGAGCGCGGGTCAGCTGTTTCGTCCGTAAACATGGCGGGATTGAATATCGCGTATATTGAAACTGAGCTGAATATGGGCGAAAAAAGTGACACAGAATCCTTGAGTAGGGGTGCAGGTGAATTTTTAATGAGTGAATAATGTATCAATGAAGATAATTTTAGTGATAACAGTGATATGAATGAAAACGAATATCGATAAATCGGACCTGATGGCGATGCCACGGCAATTCAGGTAACACAAATATTACGTTTCGTTACTCCGAATGATTAAATGGATGATGTTGAACCTGCGCATAATTCGGAAAGAGTATTAGGGGAAAGAGATTGTTTTTACGTCTGTTAGGAGGAGAAAAACTATTCAGTGACATAGCCTATTGCGCATATAACAATGCAGGCTTCAAACAGTCGCATTCCGGTAAGATAAAAACAGAATGGGAAGACCCTTGCCCAGATGAAATAAAATCTTACATATATGGGCATCATTCCACTTTCAAAATCACGTGATTATTGGTTTTGAGGGATTCAGACAACACGGGAATGTGACAAATGCAGACTGTCTCTGTGTCGAGTATCACGAGGAGGGGGGGGGACACATTATGACTCAATAAACAGAGAAATGGATGTGATGGTATATTTTCTAATGTTATTGAAAATTTGAATTCATTGTGACCAATAGTTTTTACTGTATTTAATTTTTTCTGAAACAGTACGGTCTGTTTCAGTTTTTGCTAAATAATAGGTTGAAACCTGGGGATAAGCGGAGTGAAAATGCGGGCGGGAAAGGGTTAAAACCTGTTCGTCCTGCTTAGGGGGCAACCCATGACATACATTACAAGATTGAGGGTTGTACGTTTCTTCAAGCCAAGTGCTCTACTGAAGTCTTAGATATACCGGTAAAGGTTGTCAACCGGGCGAGTTGGCCGTGCGTGTAGAGGCGCGCGGCTGTGAGCTTGCATCCGGGAGATAGTAGGTTCGAATCCCACTATCGGCAGCCCTGAAAATGGTTTTCCGTGGTTTCCCATTTTCACACCAGGCAAATGCTGGGGCTGTACCTTAATTAAGGCCACGGCCGCTTCCTTCCAACTCCTAGGCCTTTCCTGTCCCATCGTCGCCATAAGACCTATCTGTGTCGGTGCGACATAAAGCCCCTAGCAAAAGAAAAGGCTGTCAAGGATTTGATACCTGACATAATATTAGAACATGACTTCTTAACTGAATATGGGGTAGTGATAGATTATACAGCCAATGAAATATTCTTTGGTAATAAAAACAGAATTAGGTTGGCATGGGTAGAAAATAAAGCCTTTGAGTCGGAAACTTTAGAAACCAATGTATTGGCCGAATTGAAAACAAGGCTGTTGAGGTTGGAGGAGAAGGAAGACTTTGAGAAGTTGCTGAACAAGTTCTCTGAGGTCATTATTGATAGAATCGGATTTACCACAACGGTAAAACATAAAATAATTTGTAAGGATAATGCCCCAGTTAAACAACAGCCATACCCACTTAACCCAGATAAATGAAAATTTGTAATAGAAAAAGTCAAGGAAATGGAGAACCAAGGATTGATTGAACCTTCAGTATCAGGATGGGCTCCTCCAATAGTACTACCTAAGAAGAAAAATGGTGATTACCGACTTCATGTGGACTTACGTCAGGTAAATAACAAGACTATATCAGATGCCTATCCCATGCCGGATGTCCGACATCCAATAAAGCAGGTGAGTGGGGCAAAAGTTTTCAGTACCCTCATTTTGAACTCTGGCTACTGGCAAGTGGAAGTCGAAGAAGAGTCTCGACCAATGACTGCTTTTTCCACCCCAAGGGGACTCTATCAATTCAGAGTCATGCCCTTTGGTCTTAAAAATGCTCCAGCTGCCTTTATGCGCCTGATGGACGAAGTCTTATCCGGATACACAGGCGTATTTTGCCAGGTCTATCTGGACGACATCCTCGTGTACAGCAGGACGTTTTCGGACCATTTGGAACGCCTAACTAGAGTCTTAGAGAGGTTGTGGATTCACGGACTTACCTGCCAAGTCAAGAAGTGTCAGTTCGCATCACAGTTGAGTATTTAGGTCATGTATTGACGGACAAGGGGTTGGAGAGACAAACTGAGAAGAACAGGGCTATTGAGGAACAGGAAAGGCCTCGTACGAAACGCCAGGTACATCAATTTTTAGGCCTCTGTGGGTGGTATATTAGCTTTGTACCACACTTTGAAACGAAAGCTGCTCCACTAACCGACCTCCTCAATAAAAACATACCATTTAAATGGACCCAAATGGAAGAAAGAGCCTTCCAGGAAATAAAAAGATATATTTGTGACGCTCCAAGCCTAGCTTATCTGGATAGAAGCCGGGAGGTCTGCTTGCAGACGGATGCGAGTGACATTGGTCATGGGGCTGTACTGGTCCACGAGAGAGGAGGAGGAGGCAAGGATATAATTGAGTATGCCCGTAGGAAACATTCTGCTCCCAAGAGAAACTATTGTACAGCCGAGGAGGAGGCATTAGCAGTTGTATGGGCTGTTGGAAAGTTCAGAGGATATCTCGAAGGAAGGAAGGAAGGAAGGAAGGAAGGAAGGAAGTTCAGACTCTTTACAGACAACTCTTCACTTCAGTGGTTGAACAGAGTTTCTGGAACTAAGTCCAAACTGATGCGATGGGCCTTGATCCTTGCCGATTTTTACTTTGAAATTTGTCATGTTCCTGGCGTAGCCAATCAAGCTGCTGACTATCAAAAAATCCTGAGGACGGACAGAAATCAATCACGAATTTACCAGAGAGAAAGATTCCTCGGCCAACTAAAAAGTATACAGTAACAAAGTTTTATTATGAATCCACCTGTTCAATACATTATAATGTTGTCACATTTAAAATATCTTCATTAGTTAAAAAGTTATATATGGGACATGTTGCGCTCACTTGCAGAGCATCATCAGCCAAATCTGAATCTCGAATAACTGTTATGTACGTAAATAATGACTTGTCATCCTTTAGCATTTTCATCCACTCACGAATGACTTTTTTGAGTAGGCAGTTAAAGAGGATTGGAGATAGGCCATCCCCTTGTCTAACACCTGTTTTGATCTCAAAGCTCTGGGACAGTTCTGCTCTGAATTTGATTCTGGCTGTAGTGTTGGTAAGAGTTGCTTTCACTAGATTCAAGGTTTTCTTATCTCGTCCAAGTTCAGCAAGTGCCTGGAAGAGTGACTCCCTATCTACTGAATCGTAGGCCTTCTGAAAGTCAACAAATGTTGCCGTGTAGGGTGAAGTGCTTAGGTTCTTGTAAGTGATGATGGTTTTGAGGTTCAGGATTTGTTTGGCGCATGACCTTGACTTGCGAAACCCAGCCTGATACTCTCCCTGTAATCGTGCATTATAAATTTGTATATAGTGATACCGGGTGAGATGGCGCAGGGTAGGCCAGTGCGGCAATCGCCCGCTAGATCGCTCGACCACTGCTTCTTGTGTGTACAGTGTGTACGTGAGAACAAAAGCTATCTGTTGGATGTCACATGGTGCGAGTGATTTCGCCTGAAATCCTGGATATTTCTGGCAAGTATGTCTTCTCTGCCTTCAAAGTTTTGCTACGGCATGATATAAAAGCCCACTGACTGGGTTGTTCAAGCTAAATTAACTTTGCATTTGCACAGGCGGGTGACTAGGTTAGTCAACGACTATGCTGGTGTGATATACGCCATGTTGGGCCAACACAGTTCCCGCGGCAGGGGTGCGCCATCTCTCCCCAAATGTCGGATGAGATGGCACGCTACATTTCCGGGAGAGTTGGCGCGGCATTCTTTGAATTTCCATTCAGGTGTAAAATGTGTTCCATTCTCCGATCAGCTCCTATATGTATTTTGTTTAATTCTGTGTCAAATTATACTAATTATGGAGAAGAGAAAGCAGCCACAGCCTAATCGAAGTTTGTGGTACATGCCTTTAATGCAGCTTTAAAGCGTAATATCTCTAACAAAAGAGAAATCTCAGCGAACGAAAAGAACAAAGTGCAAAGAAAAATTGCAACCACTACCACAACGGGAAAGAATAGGAAAGGAGAAAAACCTCATTCCAATGAAGCAGCCAAAATGATTCCAGATGGGCAAAATAATGCAATATCTGATGATTGCAACTAGTGTGTGGAGTGCTGGGAGAACTATCATTTTAAAAAACGAAGGATGATTGGATTAAGTGCACCATCTGCAACAAGTGGCTGCATGAATTGTGTTCAGTGTATAAGAACTTACGTGATGATTGCAGAGAAGAGAGAGTAAGCAAAAACATATCCTAAAAGGACTGAGGGATAATTCTTGAAGTTTAAATAATTGATTTATCAGTGGCCAAGGAATAGCAGACAAGTGAATGTAAATGAAGTAAATAAATGTATTAAACCTGTAATCATAGTTCACTTCTTAATTTCTTCCCTCCTTAGCGTATCAAGTACATAACGCCATCTCACCCGGATACTACGGGAGAGATGGCGCAGGTGACACACTTTCAAATAAACTATCTCTTTTTGCAATCTACTTACATTAAGACCATGTCCTTCAAAAGGCAGTGAGGAGAGACATAAGGAATGACGTCTAGCATAAAAATAAGCTAATCGAAATGTAGGCGAAGACTTGCTGCACGATCATTACAAAATGTGCGCCATCTCTCCCCGACTTACTCTAACCTGAAATATGTATTGTGTATAAGTTTAACCTCAAAATCTAGATAGTCAAAAGCTGTAGAAAACTGTATAATGTTCGTATATTAGGTGTATTCTGCTATAATTTGGTACATATGAAGGGTTCTGGAAACTTACTGTAAGGTTTATTATCCAGATACATGTAGAGGCATTAGGAATTTTGGAGAGATTTCCATGCATATTGGTAAACAGTAATCGAAAGTTTGAGCTAGATCCATTACTGGAGTACTCCATTCAACCAGCTGTTTCGAGTGTGTTCCATTTAAAGTGTTGTAAGAACCTTTCCAGAAATCGATAATTCTAGACGGTTGATGAAACAGTATATATATCAAGCTGTCGGTCAGTGAGCAAGTCAGTTCAAGAGAGTGTGTGTTATAGTGAGCGAGTCAGTGTTGTTGATATCTATACTTGTCAGAATCGACTTCAGGGTACTCCGCTATTAAGTGTTGTAGTGTCACTTGCTGTTGTGTGTTGTGACTTACAGTGACAAAGTAGTTTATACAAGGAAGTGAACGTGTCCTCATGTGATATTTATTTATGTCAAATAAAATCGCATTTGAGTTTTCTTGCAATATCTTTACTTGTCCCCTGCAGAAATGCCTAACGAGGCTCTTTTTAATAAACTAACCTCCGAAATCAGTCATCCACTCTGCACCGTATCTTGAGGTATATCACATTCTTGCTTAATTTCAGTTCATAGTTTTAAAATTAAGCGATCATTTACTTCAGCATTTATTTCTAATGAGTTAACTACTGCTATCGGCCTTGTTATTTACGCATTTGATACGAAAACATGTTCTCTTTCATTTCAAATTTTGCTTATATAAGACCAGTCGATGAGTGTTATTACTAATGGACTCCGATATTGCCTTAGAGTTCACATGTCGATGAGAGAGCTCACCAGTGCACATAGCGAAAAATGTATACCGAAGATGATTGATCACACCACACCCCCTGCGGGTGGGGGACGCACATGTAGAATACACCCGCGGTATGAACTGCCTGTTGTAAGAGGCGACTACAAGGGGCCTACTCTTGATTTGTACCATCATGCGGGGAACACCATGGGTTGCATGTACTTGCGAGTAGTATCACTAAATTGGTACGAAATAGGTTTGTGATTAGTTGCAGTAAAAAGCCTGGCCTGGTGGTTTCCAGTACCCGTGTGTCGTACCCATGTGAGCAACACCGCGGGTCTGGGCGTAGCCTGTGAGTTGTACCGCTAGATGAGCGGCACCGTGGGTGAGCGTTGCCTGTGATTGGTACCCACTATATGAGGAACACCACGGGAATACCGGCGCCCGTAACTAGTACACCTAGGTGAGGAACCTTACCCGTTTGCGTTGGCTATGAGTGGCGCCATTGTGTGAGAAACACCATAGGTCTGCGTTCCCTGTACGAATTGCAATACTTGTGAGTAGTACCATCTTGTGTGGACCACCGTGAGTCTTCACTACTTTTGATCAGTACCCCAAAATGACAAATACCATGGTTCTACTTTACTCGCGACATGTACCATTCTGTGGGACCTTAGACGTGAATTTAGCACCCCTTCGGACATCAAGCATCATTGTGCTTTATAAATGGTCCGTTGGTCAGTAATACTATTATTCACGATTTTTTTTGTGTCTGATCCACTGTTTTTGTTTGTTTTTGTTTTTTGTAGGGTTCATGTCCATCCATTCATTCTTCATGACATTTTTTATTTTTATTTTGGTCAGTGGATGAATTTGAATTTTTTGTTATTACATTTCGTACCATTAGGGGCCGATGACCTCGATGTTAGGCCCCTTTAAACAACAAGCATCATCATTATCAGCATCGATGCTTGATCACATCCAGTATAATCGCTGGAGTGCATAAATATTGATAATGGAAAAAATGACGCATGCTTATCGCTCGTAATAATGGATGCATCAGTGATAGGGTTCTCGCTGTTACCGAAGGATAATACACAGTTTAGTATAGGGATTTTCAAGGGATGGAAAAAAGCTGCCGTTATAACTGAGTTATTATATGCCGTACTCGCTATAGCGGACTTCTACCGTTATAACTGAGTTCTTATTATATGCCGTACTCGCTATAGCGGACTTCTACTGTATTTTAATATATACATAACTCTTATTAAAATATTTTGAGATTTTCTAACCCTATGTGGGGGGATGTACAGTGAAACCTCGTTAGTGCGCTTGATACGATCACATTTTCCTAGCCCTGAAAATGTTGTTTGTTATTGCTTGTGAAGGAAACTTGATTTCCAACTCGGATAAGAACACCACAGTAGCTTGATAACGAGAAAAGGCCTTGAATTCCTGAACTTCACAGGATAAGTGGCACCTTTGGGGAGCAAGCCACTAGCCTCAGGAATGTTGGTCAGTAATACTATTATTCACGATTTTTTTTGTGTCTGATCCACTGTTTTTGTTTGTTTTTGTTTTTTGTAGGGTTCATGTCCATCCATTCATTCTTCATGACATTTTTATTTTTATTTTGGTCAGTGGATGTATTTGAATTTTTTGTTATTACATTTCGTACCATTAGGGGCCGATGACCTCGATGTTAGGCCCCTTTAAACAAAAAATGTGATCTGCAATGATACTTTGATATTTTTATGGGCCCCTGTACAAATGTTTTCAAATTTGTTGTGTGATGTTTTTCACACCTTTCAGTGCACCGTTGTTATTTTATAAGCGCCAGCGGGGAAGGTTTTCATGTTTGTTCTCTCGTTTTACACATCCTTTTTTACTTTCATCTTTAGAAATGGTGGATATAGTTTTCTCTTTACCTACGGATAAACAACGTAAAAAGCTCTCATCTCATAAAAAAATCTTATCTAGTGTTTCTATATCTATTTTAGTTTTTATTCATATATTCAGTAGTATGTTTTCTCACTTAACACACACTTTTTCCTCGTCCCCTGCAAAAAACATCTTAACGAGGTTTTATTGTATTAACTTTTGCTTGCTCCTGTGGTGGTTAGTGATGTGATGAATTGTGTGTTTATAGTAATATTAATAATCATTATTATAATTTTTAAAAATTAGCGTATTCACCATCCAGAGATATGAGACTTTCATACTCACGTTGGTTTTTGAGGGGAAGGCAATAAGACTGATCGCCAATAATAAAATCCTTATAATTATCCCAGTCAGCAACAGTTTTTGCGACAGTGTGTAAACGTAACTCACGACGATATTCATTTTGATATAAACAGTACAGAACTGCTCTAAATAAGCAAATTCCATCACCTGTTATAGGTATAATCCATTGGGTTTCCATGACAGGAAATTAGGTGGACAAAGTTTGTGACAGAGAAGTGAGATGACTGAGCTCAATAGCTGCAGTCACTTAAGTGCGGCCAGTATCCAGTATTCGGGAGATAGTAGGTTCGAACCCCACTGTCGGCAGCCCTGAAAATGGTTTTCCGTGGTTTCCCATTTTCACACCAGGCAAATGCTGGGGCTGTACCTTAATTAAGGCCATGGCCGCTTCCTTCCCACTCCTAGCCCTTTCCTGTCGTGTCGTCGCCATAAGACCTATCTGTGTCAGTGTGACGTAAAGCAAATAGCAAAAAAAAAAAAAAAAGTGAGATGGAAAAGACAAGTAGGAAGGCGAAAATTTGAAATGGGAAGATGTAGAGGAGCAGAAACTACTCTGGTAGAAAGAAATGGCGAGTGCTTGTTCACCTCACACCTGGGAAACTGGACCTGGAAAATAGTGATAATGATAAATGTTTGTGCAGTCAACGTGAATTACTCTCAACATAACATGACTGACTGCTCGGTTATGTAGACTACAGTGGGAAGACATCATAATGGACGGCGCATACATGTGTGCCCTTTAGAATTTCCGTTGCGCACATGGTCTTAAAGTACTGTCGAGTGCTTTAGCCGATCATAATGCTGTTTCTTTAATAATTTAAAAATATACCACAAGAAATTTTATGCTTTTAAAGACACGCTACAAATCTTCAGGCCAAGAGCTTTCATCAGAATGCTTTACGATGTCAATTGGTTGAGCCGTTCTCTCAAACTCACGGTAACAAAATTCAGCCTAGTGTTTTAAATATATAGATTAGCCAAGATACCAGTCAGTGCATTTATAATGGCATACTGGCAACAAAAAAAAAGAAAATCCATACCTTTATATTATTATGTTATTCATCATCGCTACTGCAGGAAGAACTGTTGCTGCTGTCATCACTTGCAACTTTCTGGAGCAAATCATCTTCACTCCTGTCTAATGTGTTCAAGATTCCCATTTCCTTGAAACTGTTTTCAGTTATCTCCGAAGAAATTATGTCCCAGGTGCACAAAATCCACTGGCAAAGAAGTTCTTCCGATTATTTCCATATCTTGCTGGCTGGAGTAAGTTTTGCACACTTTCCGCCATTCTGCCCTGATAGAACTTTCATACATCGACCTTGGAAAGCTTATTTACTTAAACGTCCAAGGGTTGAAGTATGGAGGTCAGTCCACCAGGAATTGCCACCAAATTGGTTTTCATAGTTTCTAGTAACTTCTTGGTATTGTCCAACAAGAGAGGAACTGGGCATCGAAGGAGGGATCCAGGCCAATTTTCCCAAACTGTTCATATCTAGTCATGTACACAAAAGTGGATCCCTGTGGAAATTTTACTTTTGGCATGGTTTTTCATTTTAAAACCACATACAACTCAAGTTTTCTGCCATCAGCTGTTACTGCAAACATTACTGTGCATCTCATATTTCTCTAAGAAACATTTTACCTCTCATATAGATTGTTTCTATTTTGTGGCATATTGAAGGCGACTGAATTCTAATCTGCATTTCCAATTTAGGAAAGGAGATGATTGTTCTCTTTACACTTAGCTATCGCAAAACAACATAAGACGATAATCTTTTGGTTGAAATCGTTCGACATTCTTGACACAGTGATGTTCTTCGTCACAGAGAAACTTTACTATCCAGTCTCAGCTTACCTTAAAATCCAAGGCACTAATCTTGTGTGCTGGAGCTATTTCACATCCCGTAAAGTATAGTATTTCATGAGAAACGGCATATCCATTGCACGCAACATATCATGTATTTCAGAAGTCCCTCTTCTGAACGCGGAAACTTGCTAGTTTCCAGGCCACGAGGCACTTTATCACTGGTTAGTTGCTTGCTTGAAGTGTTTTTTACTGTTTCTACTTGTGCCACACACGCACTATAACACTGAAAACTTACGCCTGCTGCCCTATTCCCATGAATCTTGGCATAATTGATTACCAAAGTTTATATGATTCATTATTACTTGCATACTCTGCTCATTGTGGATTTAATAACAGGCAGTTACAAGATCATAGAATACATGTGAATCAGTGGCACAGAATATAACTTCTTAACTGATGGCACAGAGCATTACTGTGTCAGGTCAGCTCTGACACACGCACACACTGAAATAGTTAAGCGTTGCTGTCTGGAATTACCAGATTTCAAAGTAGAAAGGCTGCTACTTACCGCGTGCATTTTCCGATACAGAAGTGCACAGTAAATGCTCGAGAAAATGGGTACATCAAATATGGCGAGTGGGGGAGGGGCGAAGAATTTCCCCACTTTGAAGAAAAAAGTTGGAGTGCGTAAATTATGTGATGGTGAGAATTACGCAGGTAAATATGGAAAATCAACAGTATTTTCTCCATACCACTTCATCAGAGTTAATTCCATTTTAACTCTTATTAAGTACTGTATACTGATCTACCCAGTATTGAGATACATAACTGTGAACTGAAATACTGTTTTTATACTTGGTATTTGCACTTTTGATCAATTCCTGTGCCAATCCAGCATGTGTAGCCTGCAAGAGATCTCATCAGCCTCATTTCACATACTGTTTATAGTCTGCATTCCTCCTTACAGTCCATCTCTCCCAAGACTGGGAACTGTCTTTAGGAAGGTTATATACCAGCATAGTCACTAGTTGCTGAGTCTCTGAATTTTACCCTTAAAACCACAATCATAAGCATCTCTCAATATATCAGTCTTGTGTTGGAGATCTGATGCTTTGAAAAGTTCTCTTTAGGCCTTTATCTGAGAGTTGTTGGTATACCCGTATTTTCTACCAGGTGATGTTGCAAGTTTGCATGCAGAAAGCCATTTCCATGGTTGGATTTAAGATAGTGAGACGGAAGCAATGTTGGGAAACAACTATCTACCTACCTCTTTCACAAGTTAAGATTTTCAGATATAACATTCAAATTATAAACAATAGTAATCAACTTTTGTACTTGTAGCTGTAAAAATATATTTTGTGTGCTGTATTTTTTAAAAAGAACTAGGATAATGATGTACTTTTTTAGCAAATTATCTACATTCAAAATATTCTGCTTCATTTTAGGGCATATGGTCGCTTTCTGGATGGAGGCTTAATAGCAAACAATCCTACACTGGATGTTTTAACAGAAATTCATGAGTATAATCTTGCCTTAGAACAAGTGGGTCGTAAAAAGGAAGTTTGTCCTCCCACTGTTATAGTCTCTCTGGGTACTGGCCTGATACCTCTAAATGAGGTATGTATACATTTCTCTAATAGTCTATTTCTATGTTGTTGGTTTTTTATATATATTTTTATATTATTCTCTTTCATTTTTTTTTTAAATACCTATATATTCATAACATAGCCTCTGTATACTATAATAAGATCATAGTTTAACAGATGCAGGGATGGAATATATTCCTGGATAAGAGAACTCACATCTATAAAGTGCTAACAGCTTCTTTGGAGGGTGGACGAGCAAATTGTAGATGATAGGGCACTTGGGGTAAAAAAAAATTGCCACAAAAGGCAGAAGAACCAAACATATGGTTAGTGGCATTAGAATTCAGAAGGCAGGAAACCATTGCATTAAAGACCCTTGAGGTACCCATAGTGTAGTTTACATGGCTTCAATGTCCAATATAAAATTCAGTTCCAGAGTAATTCACCCAATTGGATTTCTGGGGTGGGGAGAATGTTGAACGTAGAAGCATTGGAACAGAAGAAATTTACACTGTTGGTGAAAATAGGTACCTAGAATGTTCAGACAGTGTACTTCACAGTTTAAAGCAAGAAACTCAAAAGATGGTTGTAGAAATTATGGGAAACTGTAAAATGAGATGGCCGGGACACCGTCAGTGTGTATCTGGTGGTTATACATGTTGGTGCTGTACCGTTTTCATCGTCCTGATAACGAGATAAACGGGGTCATACGGCGTTAGAATTTGCCATGCACGCGAGAAGATTCACTTGGTTGGGCTATACATTTTTTTTTTAAATATACGGACTCAGAGAATCAAAGGGGCCGTGGTTATCAAAATAATAAAATACGGGTGCAGAAAGTCAAAGAAGCCGTAACATGTTGGAGAAAAATGCTGATTTGGCGATGCAGACAGGCCATGGTTTCGGGAGTTAGATGTGTGGACCGGCAGAATCCATGCGGCCGTGATATAAAGAAAGAATAGAATCCATTTGGGATTGTTAAAAAAAAAAAACAGTTTGACAATAAAAAAAATTTCACTGCAACGGGGCGAGATTTTCTACGCAGAAGAAACCGTCGTATTTAGAAGGGAGAAAATTAAGCTAAAGAATTAGTACTTCAAGCGAATCTTAAAGGATCACACCAAAATCTAGCGTTTTACCGAACAGATTAAATAATTAAAATCAAGAGAGAAGTAGTTTAAACACTTCGTCGGTAGCCGTAACTCCAATTCAAACTTCGTGTATTGCATTAAACGAGATAATATCTATACACTGAAGATATTAACGACAGTGAAATTGAGAGCTGACTAGATTGTATTCTTAAACTCTTGACACTAGATTCTATCGTTGAAGTTCTGATTTGGATTACTTGTAGAAAAAGTTACGAATTAGATCCTGAATAATATATTGCAGAAGACTATGTCCCTGATCCTAATGACAATGTTCAATATTCTGTCGCATGTAATCATCGCCGTGATCATGAGGAGCTAAACTAGAGATGGATCTGACAACCTGACGGAAGCCGCCCTGCCGATGCTGCTATCCCGAGCCTGCTATCCCAAACCTGTATTCCAGTGCATAATCATGACGCAGTAGATGTCCAGTGCCAGCCCGCAGGCCGTGGATGATCAGATGGAAACCTAGCCCGGTCTAGTAACATCGGCAAATGACAGCTAAGTTCCGATATTTCTTTTATTGGCAGTAGTAGTTAGAAATGTTAGAAGTAATATATAAATTAAGCTGTGAATTTGTAGTGCAAAAGTTGTTATTCGTGTCTTCGAGAGAAAATTCCAATCGGCAAAATCTTCGCAAAGAGTTTAATCTGGTTCATTGATACGTGTGGACGTAGGTATTCTTCAATAATGTATAATCAATGCCAATACGTAGGAATGTTTACAATCATATATGCTGAGATTTAAGGTGATTTTCTTCCCGTGTTAAAATGAAACGACGTATTTAATACGGTAAACTTTAACCGTAAAACAGAAAGAAGATAATAGTTTACGTGTTATTAAGACTTGGTTGCCGATTCACCACAATTACATGTGAGTAAATATGAGCTTACGTTATTCAAATATGTATTTATTTTTTCATAGTAACGTAAGTATTTGGTGATATGACTGAAAACTAACCCAGTTATGCAACGTCGTAGTTTCAGTGTGATATGTTGAAATGTTATGCCGCGGGGAAAGTGATTGGTAGATAAGGTTATGAGAAATATGTTGTGGAGAATATAGATATGAATATTCGTTGAGATACATGTGAATTTGAGTATGGCGCGATATTATGATATTCCCAAATGATATATGGAAGGGTGTATCCATATTTGAAAGTTGTTGGTAGTAATTATAACTTGTTACTAACCATTAATATTATTTGATATTTTTGGGTTAGATATAGGTAAAAATACGACGTTACGTAACATGATGTAGTGGTAGGCTAACCGGAACTGTCTTCAAAATACAATCTATAAATGAAGTATAAGTAAGGATAAAACTTGATGTCTTCTTAGAAAATTTCAAACGGGATAATGAATATTATTTGATATTTATGGATGAAGCCATATTTTAAAGGGAGAAATGTCTTCTTAAATTTTATTCTCTGCCATAGGCAAATGAAATACGTCACCAGCTGTATTCCTTGGGATGTTATGAAATATTATTCGGACCCGGATGCGAATTTAAGGCACGTCAATGACATCGATTGATAGTATATCATTGCTATTATATAGTACCTACCGGAGATATTAGAATACTAGATGGTTAGATTTACATATTAATGACATGATAAAATGATTGATATATATATTAATTTTTTTTTTTTTTTGATGGAAGATAATTAATATAGCTGAATAGAGCTATTGCTTTGGAACTTGGCTGACATTGCAGATGTTATAAATATACATTTTTTTTTTTTTTTACAAGATACATGAAGATGGTATAAATATTTTTTTTACAAGGAACTGAAAATAAGTGCATTCAGAATTGAAATTAAGTTTATTTTGTTTGATTTATCTAATTTATTCAATCCATGTAACTACTTTCATTTATTCAATCATCTGATTTGATTAACTTCTTTAATTCATTTAACAGCTACAATTTATGAATGTAGGCAAACTTTTCTTTGTTTTTCATGAGGCGATTAAGATATTTATTCTGAAGGAATGATCGAATTATTTTACAGAGGCGATATAATATTTCAAGGAAAGCATGATGAATATTTGTTATAGAAAGTTATATATATTTTTTTTTTCTCTTTTCTTCTATTAATTCATGATCATGAATAATAAAAATTTAAATTTTAAAAAATATTATTGAGGATAAATTATTTTTGATTTAGCAGATAAGTTTAGGTTGAACTTGCATGATTAACGTGCTATTGCAATACTGATTTTTAGATAATAATTGAGAATTGACATTGCCGGACGAATAATTTTGGTGGGTGAATCTTAAGTATGAAGAAATGGGTTCCCAGTTGAACCTTACGTAAAATATATATTCTTTTTGTTGGTGATGCATAATAAAAATCCCTGAGAAATGTCGCGTAGCAGCTTAGAGAATATTTTGACGATTGCAATGAGTCGAAGAGATGGAATTACTATGTCGGTTGAAATGATTTTGACATAATAAGTTAAATTTTACACGACGTATGCAAATTTGGTTAGCTGCCGACATTTTAGCATCATATATTTATTGCATTGATCTGTTCATTCGATCCGAAGACATGACAGACATAATAGGGGAAATAGCCGGAGCATTTGACTGATCGCCCAATATGGTGCAGAAAAAAATAATTCCCCGTGGATCGGTGCAATGCTATATATACGCAAATACTCCATGTATATTTTTTCTGGAATTTAGCAAAGAATAGCTTGGGTGTGTACATTAATTGACATAAGGTTGGTACTGCTTTGCCACAAACATTGGATCCCATTATACTTTAGCATTGTCCAGCCTTGGTATGTGTGGCAGCTTCAGTAGCATGTTAGAAATGAAGTGTGAACCACGTATTAAGTATGACTACAAGTTCTCATAATCACTTGTTTACAGCTAAACTAAAGCTTATGGTTATTGATGACGTAGAGAACAGTGGAAACCGTGCAGCAGGAAGAAAGTATGTCGGAGAAAGTTTTACTTGTAACTAGCGGTAAAACAAAACAAGACTTCAAAAAACAAACAGAAATCACCAAGCATCTCACACAACACGTTCCTATACATCTAATGCCACTCAGCATGCTCATTACAACACAAGGCAAAACTAGCTGATTACAAATATCAGGGAAAGGTGAGCAAACAGCTTGACAGTTCTGATCGAGAGGGTTGCCTTCCCAACAGCATGTAATGATTATTATGCATTTCTTAAACCAAATGTATTACCATATTTACGCGAATAATACCCGCATATTTTTTAAAAAAATTGAAGCATTAAATTGGGGTGCAAGTTTTATTTGAGGCATTTCTTTTTCAAAATCAGCCTCCCTTCAGGGATTTTTCGGTGGCAGGGATTATTCGCGTAAATACGGTACTTTATTCAGTTTTGGAGTACATCATTATGTAGGATTAATTTCTTGTAAATAAAACCTAAATTAAAGCCACTTTTCCTTTTTTTCCCTGAAGATCTACATAAACTATTGACAGAGATTGGTAGAGGTACCATGGTAATAATTATGGGCGACTTTAGTGCAATGGTTGGCCATGAAAGATACGAAAATCTAGTTGGTCCTTATGAACTGGGTGAGAGAAATTACTGAGGTGACCATTTGATAAGTGTTTTGTGATGCTCGCCAAGTAGTGGTACCTATTATAACAGGTCTGTACATAATTAATCACAATTATCGGTAGTCGTCGGCAACTGAATACGCCATGCCATGTTGACATCAGCATGGGTGCTCCAGGGAATACAGTAGCTCTACATACCCGGCATTATTTTGTTAAATGCAGGAAGGTTTAAAGAAAGAAAGACTACACCATTTGGAACTTATAATCTTGCCTGTAATTTCATCAATAATCAAAAAAATACAAGGTGCATAAGAGAGAGAATTCTTATGTAGCCCGTCACCTACTGTCAGCTAGAAACTACGAGAATTCTCAGTGCTCATCATCCATGTGGCACATCAGTTAATGAATCTGAATATAAATGTTGAAATAGTTTGTCGTCATATAGGGGACGTTGGCATAAGAATACCCGTGTATATACAAAGTTTCCATTGCTACAACGATCGTACAATAAAAAATTACACAGACACTAAAATCTACGATCCCTCTACCCCATAATATGATTGAAAATAGTTTAAATTATAGCCAACAGATAGCGCATCAAGCTGCAAACGATACCCGTGCGTCAAAACGTAGATCTCCAACACCCGTCGTCAACCGCTGGCCGCAGTACTACGGAGATCTCCGGGGCCAGTCGTCTATGTGTTAATAAAAGGTTCTGCAACAATCGTTGCTACGGTTGAAACAAAGTTAAAAAGATAGATAAAATCGAATGTCATCAACAAAATAATAGAGACCCATTTACTGAAAGATGATGTAATCAAAATAAAAGATCTTAGCAATCAGTTACTTCAGAGTAGTTGCAAGGAAGCTACGAAATAAAATGTTGCACAAAAACATCTCACATTGGGCACCATCAAGAAGAAGGATGGATGATTGAAGAAATTCTTCATATGATTGAGAACAAGTGAGAGCTTGCGAATATTGGCCAAACAAGTTACAAAACAACTGATCAGGAAGTGACGAGGAAAATTAAAAAGGCGAAGGAAGACTGGTTGAAATCGAACTTTGAGGAAATAGAAGTTCTAGAGAAATAAACATGATAGTGTGTTGTGATTTTAGCTTGAGCCAATTTGCTTGGAAAACTGATGAGTTGTCAAAAGTCCAACACATTATCAAACAGAGAAGCGAGGAGGTATTCTTATTTGTAGAAATTATTAATGAATTCTATCTCACTCGGATTTGTGATTTCCGTACTAGAAATGATAATTTTCTAGACTTAATTTTAATCTCAAATGAATTACTTGGGAGTGGAGAGTGTGTCAAAGCTGAAAATGTAATTCGCTCTGATCACCAAGCCATGGAAATCTTCCTGCCTATGCCAAGGACATTTCGCTTCAAACCACAAAACTCATATTTGCATGGAAGGAAGCTGATTTTTTTTTTAATGAGGGACCTTTTATACCTGTACCCCTGGGATATGATTAAAGAATCCCACTCTTGAAGCTATAAGCACTTTTTATGACTTACTATATGCAGTCTTAAAAGACAGTGTACCATTTCGAAAAATCAACGTCAGAAAATATCCATCTTGGTATGACTCAGAACTAATCCAGAAACTGAAGGAAAATGAAAGGGCAAGAAGGAAATACAAAAGATCAGGCCAAGAGTGCGACTGTGTGCAATTTTCCATATTACGAGGTGAATCTAAAATAACCGCAGCGTGCCAAGTACAGGGACTACTGTACGTTAGTTCAGTAGATGATGTCATCATCCGCCCTAAGCGCTTTTGGAATTTCATTAATGAAAATCTTCCCATCTACCTCCCACTATGCTAATAAACGGAATGGAAATCCACAAAAAAGATAACATTCCAAACACGTACGCATTTGCGAAGTACCATCCTCCTTCCGAGCCCTGCAATGCAAGTTTTTCTCCCCCATTTTCAATAGGTCCAGTGTCTCTTCATACTTCTGTGACAGAAGTGACAGGGATCCTGTCGTCGGTAGATATCAGCAAATCGTGTGGACCAGACGAGATAACCTGGCATCGTCCTCCGTGAATGTGCTTCCCAACTGGCAATTCCACTATGTGAAATTATAAATAAATCATTTAAATGTGGGTGTTTTCCAGCCGAGTAGAAAAAGTGTTACGTAATCCCTATCTTCAAGAAAGGTGATAAGATATTATTCGATAATTATAGACCAGTAATGCTGCTTTCACTTTTACCGAAGGTGGTGGAGAAAGTCGTATATAATCCCCTGTATGACTCTTTTAGTCAGTACATAGACCCATCACAGCATGGATTCGTTAAAGGCAGGTCAACTGTTACCAATCTGGCAGTTTATTTATCTTCAATATCTGATGCATTAGACAAAGGTAAACAAGTTAATGTGATATACACCGATTTCTCCAAAGCCTTCAACTCTTTACAACATGAGGCCTTGTTAAAGAACGAATATGTTTTGTCAAGTCTGAGGGTTTGATCTCTGACCCCTACCAACCTTTTATCTGGTGTCCCACAGGGATCACTGTTAGGGCCTCTTCTGTTAGTTTTGTATCTGAATGATATTAGTACAGTCGTTCAGAGCAGTGAATGTCTCTTGTACACTGACGACTTGAAACTATACAAAGACATAGATGAAGACAGTGATGGCGATTATCTACAAGAAAATTTGAAACAAAATGCGAGTGGTGTGATAAGTGGTCCTTCAAGAGTAAATAAAGTTAAGTGTAGTGTCATGTCATTTACTTGAAAATTAACACCTGTATTTTACAGATATAAAATCAGTGGAGAAGTTTTAAATTGTGTGGAAGAGCTTAATGACCTTTAATTCTTAGTAACAGGAATGGCTTATCCTTTGAGAAACACATAGATAATATTATAAAGAAATCTTTCAGACTACAGTGGTTTGTCAAAAGGAATTGTAAAGATTTCTGTAATATTACATGTGCCAAAACACTGTTTTGTTCCTTGGTAAGACCCTCTCCAAAGTATGGTTGTGAGGTGTGGCTCCCGTATCATAAAGGCTACATATACCATCTCGAGAGAGAACAGATAAGGTTCGCAAAGTGGATTCGTTTTGGATTTCTGGGCATGGCACTCTCTTCAAGCAGGTATGAAGAATTTATGAAAATTCTTGCAATGAATATGCTGGCAACGCACCGAAAATGTGAGAACGCAATGTTAGCGACTAAATGCTTGAAGACTAAAGTGGACTGTCCAGCTATACTGGGGTTGATTCCACTTCATGTTCCAAGCAGGCAAACATGCCAGAAATGCACATTCCACCTGCCCAAATGTAGGACGATTGCACATGAAAATTCTTGGTTCATGCAAGCCCTTGGGACTATAAATCAGCTGGAAGGGTCACTCGACATTTTTGTAAATTATGTGAATTATTATGTGAATAGTCTGTAGAAAATATGTGAAGGTGTATATCTGTATGTTTTTCTATATATGTATATTTGTATATATTATTTAATTTTCTATCACATCATCCGTAATTGGGACATCCTGTAGGTGATAAATAAATATATTCTATACATGATAGCTTTAATCTTCATAAAAGGGTTAAGGCTAGGCTAAAAATATTGCATTTGCCATAAATGCGAATTTTTAAATCTTGTACTGAATCCAAGCCTACCGTAATTCTAATGTGGAATAAAATCATTTTTACGCATAAATAGAAGTGCAGCAAAATGCGAATTGTGACCCAAAATGCAAAATTAGTATGAATATGCAATTTTGGTGCAAATTCTGTAAAAATAAAATGCTATTTTACTGGCAAAAACAACATATTTCGGCAAAGTAGTCAGAAATACTCAAAGTATGATGCAAAAATATTTCGACCGTTCCGATCGGTGATGAAAAGTAGCCAATCTATTGCTTCTTGCTGACTGTAATCGATATTTACAATGGGAATAGCAAAGGGAATAATATCTATATCGATTATTATCTAAATGTAAATCGAGTGTCACGGAAATAACGAGATAGACGCAGCATTGTTTTCCTGCTGTTCAAAACTGAAACTATTGAAGAATAGAAAGTCGAGCGATCGTTTAGGTTATGGGGCGCACGACAAAAACTGCGCACGAAAGGGCTCAGCAATATGCAAAGGATAGTTTATATGCCACAGATTCAGCGACAGTGTTTTGCAAGTATTTTTAATTGCAGAGTTGGATGGGGAAAAAATATAGCATTTTGAAACATGTTAAGTCTGGAAAACACGTGGGTAAGTGACGCGATAACGAAAGTTCAACCCCTGCTGCTAGTACGTCTCAGAGAAAGCAATCTTCTTTGCCATCACAGTTAGATAGTTGTAAACGGCGAAAAATTTCCAGAGATAACTTCTCGATACGCACAGCTGAAGTATTTGCTAAAGCAAATATACCTCTGGAAAAGCTGGAAAGCAAAGAGCTAAGAGCCTGGATTACTGAGTTTTCTAATGAAGAGCTGCCATGTGTGAGAACTCGACGTGAAGTATATTTACTGGGTAAGTTTTTATTTCATTGATCGGGTACGGTTTAGGTATTACGAAATCGAAACCATGCGCAAAATTGAAGGATACCAAATTTGAGTGTGATTTCCATATCGAACTGCTCTTGTGCAGTTTTAGAAGCTCTGCGCAGTTATAGTGTACCATATGATGCAGTTAAAGTGTTTGTTAGTGACAGTGCCCCGTACACGACCCGGTGTTATGAAACATATAAGTGTGGTCATAGGGGATCATTTAATGCATGTGCAGTGCTGGGCACATAAGGTCAGCTTGGTTGGCAATAGTTGGGTCGCAGTGATGACAGATTTAAATCATGTAGTTGCGATGGTAAAGTCTGCATTTTTGAACACAAGAAAGTGAAAATATAATTATTTACAATTCTTAACCTCAAAGTATGGTGCTTCAAAGGAAGCAAAGCTTTTTCCTGCACCTGTCATAACCTGATGGAATAGCTGGTTTCAGGCTGTCTTCTATTTGAGTGCTTACTTTACTGATGTTATTACATTTTTCAAGGCGTCTGACATGAAAGACATCAACAACTGATGTATTAAGTACAGTAGAAGTCCGTTATAGCGAGAATTCATAACAGCGAAAAATTTACTCGCTATAACGGATTGTCGTTATATCAGTTTTTTGTATAAAAGTCAGAAAACACTTCATGCACTTTAAAATCGGTATGAAACGGCAATCGGTTTGTTGAAAACTTGCATTTCTGCAGATGATATCCACACTACGGCTTACTTGTTTGTTATTTTTTGTAATCCGATACTACTTGAAAGTGTGTGTTTAATTTCATTCTGAAAAAAATATAGTTCCTTATTTCTCCGAATCCAAGATGAACCCCACTTTTTCCTTCAAAAAATTTAAATCAGGCTCAAAAAGAAGTTTGTAAAATCGTACAGGCCTATGCATTTTTAGACTATTTTTAGACGCCGAACACTGACTTTCGTCACGCCGTATTTCATTTTTTTGCGGTTGCACAATTATTCTTTATTTCCGCGGGTTTAAGGACCATTAACTTAACATTGGCATCATAATACCGAAGTGAACTCGTTGAAAATTTTCCGGCAATACCTATTCCATGCGTCTGTACAATACAACGATCAATCAGGAAATTATTCGTGCTGTTTATAAAACTGTTATTTTTATGCAGCGTCAGATATAACCGGCTACCGCTACATGCACTCTCACTTGTCGGGTGTGGCCAAATTCAACGGCTAGCGATGTATAGGCCTAATCGCGAACGTTGAAAGTCAACGAACGAGTTTATTGCGCCACGGTATGACCAACCGCCCTTGCGTTTTTCGTGCACATACCTCACAATTTCATCGACTTCTTTAAAGCGTCCTTGTTGTGGACCACTGAATGCATTTTTTTAGCTCTTTGTCTTCACGCTAACGCCAAATATTGGCTTTAGTTAGGCCTATGCCGTATTTTCTTGCGGCTGCACAATTATTCTACATTTCCGAGTGTTTAATAAACATTAACTAAATATTGGCATCATAATATCGACTAGAACCCATTGAAAATTTGGCGGCAATACCTTTTCCACGTGTCTTTACAATACGACTATCCATCACGAAAATATTCCTGCTGTCTATAAACCTTCATTTTACTAAGCGTCAAGTACAATAGACGTTATGACTGCCACTGAGTAGCCATGGCTTTTCTAAGAATTCAAAGGGTTGCATGTTTTGATGCCATTCTGCATATTTGAGAAACACACAGGCACTGTATGCTGTACAACCGGTAGCAATGTGTAGTAAAGAAGCGGTCGTCAATGAGTTCTGTGCGCGTGTGAAAAGAAGCAGCGTGGTTACCGCGGTAGTTGCCAGAGGTATCCATTAACTTACTGTTAGGCCGCGAATGCAACAACCCTTGAGTTTTCGCATGAAATTCTGAGGGGAAAAATAGTCTTGGATTCGTAGAAATACGGTATCACTCCAGAGATTTCTGTGGCAAACACCTCAGCTTTCTTCTTCAAACAGCGTCACGTAAGCTAACCGTATATGTAGCCTATCATGAAAACATAGACTATTTGAAACGCATGTAGAGAAATAACCTCCTCGCGAAAAATTTACATGTAAATAGCCGTAACTAGACGCGAGAAGGTATGAAATCAGTGATGCACTCTGCCATGTCTTGAGGTGTCATTCTTACGTAATTTCCGTATATAACATTAAAATTAAGATATCGTTTATTCAGTGTTTATTTTTACGAGTTAACTGCTATCGGCCACGTTATTAAAGTATTTATTACGAAAACATGTTATCTTCTTTCATTTCGAATATTCTTCAGAGAACAGCAGTCGATGGGTATTACTAATCAATTCCAACATCGCCTTTGTCAACGAGAGAGCTCGCAAATGCACAAAGTGAGAAAACTATACCGTACTGAAGATGATCGATCGCATTTTGTTGCAAACGTTTCAGTTTTCTTATTCAAACAGCGTCACGTATCCTAACTTAACCGTACTAGATTCACAATTAAGTATTTATTTATTTTCCACCTAGTCGATACAATGATTGCTTAAGGCAATTTTTAATGGTCAAAAGTGGTACATGTTTCGTATATTATCAACATCTTCAGCCACATAACACTGTTTAGATGAAAAATATATAAAACTGACAAAGTAATGCTTTAGAGGAAGTGACCTTAAAATTAACATAAGATTGACAAGATGAAAACAAACAAATAACTCAAGAGAAAATATATAAATTATTTCTACAATAGAAAGCAGTCGTCAAGGAAACACTTGTACAATATTCCATAGAGAAATTGTCTTAATAAATATTCTTTTCTTAATAATTCATGAAAAAAGATCAATTTATAAATTAAAAATTATACAATTTATAAGTAATTATCGAAATGAAGAAATCCTGATATCACAGTGCGGCTCATATTATATTATTATATTTTCATCTATGTTAATAATATGAGCCGCACTGTGATATCAGGATTTCTTCATTTCGATAATTACTTATAAATTGTATAATTTTTAATTTATAAATTGATCTTTTTTCATGAATTATTAAGAAAAGAATATTTATTAAGACAATTTCTCTATGGAATATTGTACAAGTGTTTCCTTGACGACTGCTTTCTATTGTAGAAATAATTTATATATTTTCTCTTGAGTTATTTGTTTGTTTTCATCTTGTCAATCTTATGTTAATTTTAAGGTCACTTCCTCTAAAGCATTACTTTGTCAATTTTATATATTTTTCATCTAAACAGTGTTATGTGGCTGAAGATGTTGATAATATACGAAACATGTACCACTTTTGACCATTAAAAATTGCCTTAAGCAATCATTGTATCGACTAGGTGGAAAATAAATAAATACTTAATTGTGAATCTATTGAAGTGCGATACGGACCATGAAGCTGATTTTATGTTAACCGTACTATATGGTACGTATGATGAAAAAACACTTCAAGCGCCGGTAGAGAAATTATACCTTTCTCGCTATAAATTTTCATAATAGCCTTTCCGTAATTTAACCAGACGCGACAAAATACATACTAACATATGAAATCAATTAAGCACTCTGCCATATCTCGAGGTGTATCCCATTCTTACTTAATTGCAGTATTTAGCCTCAAAATTAAGCGGTCGTTTAGTCAGCCTTAATTTTTAACGAGTTAACAACCGTTATCGGACACGTTATTTATGCATTTATTATGAAAATATGTTCTCTTTCATTTCTAATTTTCTTTACGGAACAGCTGTCGACGGATATTAATAATCGACTCCGACATCGCCTTCGAATGTCGACGAGAGAAATCGCTAGTGCACATAGCGAGGAAACGATGCCGAAGGTAATCAATCGCATGCAATATCATCGCTGGGGTGTATAAATATCGGTAACGGAAAAAATCGCGCGCGCTTAATCGCTCGTAATAACGGATGTGCCAGTGATAGGGTTCTCGCTGTAAGCGAAGGACAATACACAGGTTAATATAGGAATTTTGAAGGGACAGAAAAAGGCGTCGCTATAACGGATTTCTCGTTATATGCCGTACTCACTGTAGCCGACTTCTACTGTACCTGACTGATCTGAGTAACCGAGAAGTGAATAGGCTTCACTCCCACGTGGTTTTTGTCATAGATCATGCAGCTGGATTGTTGACCTCCTTACTGAAGTTGAAGGGTCTCTGTACCCTACCTCTCATCTCCTTTACCCCAAACTGCATACCCTTGACGCCAGTTTTACCTTCATTTGTGAGGGGAATTTTTCTGCGGCAACTAATGATGCTTTGATTAAGCTCACTCCTGTACAGCAGGCTGCATGTAGAGACACATTTGTCAAAGCTGCTCATTCTTTACAGTGCAAGCTAGCCACGTTGAAAGCTAAAGACCCCAACCATAAGCATTTTGTCAATTTCTCAAGCTTTGTATCCAAAAAATATAATTTTGAATAACACTGATAAATTAGATGAGCTTGAGAAATTTTTGGAGTAACAGATCTCTCACAAAACAATATCTGGTCGGGTTACTGTCCTCTGAAACATGCAATTCAAACCCAAATGAAAGAAAGTGAAAAATGTGATGTCATGCTTGCATTAACTGCAGTTCAGACACAGTTCAGCATATTTGCTAAATACTGTCTTGAGTTGTTGTGGACCCCAACGAACAATGTAGATAGCTAGCACGTGTTGTCTCATTACAACACAGTAGTTACAGACAGGCGGTGCAATTTGAAAAAAATCAATGCCAAAGTACTGGCAATGCTTTCGTTTGAACAATGAATTTGTATTGTGTGTGAACCAAGGAAAGAAATTGCATTTCATAAACTTGGAATCGTTAAAATTAATAATACCATGTGATTATTTTAACTTTGTAAATAGAAGCTAATTTTGGAAAAATAGATGCTAATTTTGGAAAAAATATATGCTAATTTTGAAACATATAGATGCTAATTTTTCAGGTCCCTAGCTATTGGTATACATCGACCTAAGGGTACACGCACAGTGGGAGCTGGTGACTCCTTTGCTTGTTGAAAAGCTAGTCATGCTTATCACTGGTACTGAGTCAAGGTGATGGACACATGCTAGAAGCAGGGTGTCTGCAAGAAGACGAGCCACTGTTGGACAGAAATGAGCTCCAGCGATGATGAACTGCTTCTCATGGACTCTGTATTGTCAAAGTGCATAGAAACAGACATTGATTTTGTAGAAATAACTGTGAAGTACATTTGCTTGTTGAACAATATAATCATAAACAAGGAAGGAATGCTGGTAGCCAGCAAGCAGGTAAACAGCTCCCACTATTCACATACCCTAAGACAGTATTGAGACTTGTAGATCAGAATGGTGATATTATTATGGACAAAGGGGAGAGGGGTGATGTGTGGAAAAGGTACATAGAGGAAACTTCATGATGGAAACAGACATGATGTGGTAGATATCAATTCTGAAGCTGGCCCTGGTATTCTCAAAGAAGAGATTATGAGAGTAATAAAACATGGCAGGGATGGAAAGGCACTAGGATCCATTGGAGGCCTCATGCAACTTTTGAAGCTATTGGGTGATAGAACCATTAGAATCATCACACAACCCTGATGATGGCTGCTGCGTTACTTGATATTGAATACTCTAATTGTAGATGATTATTTCTTTTGGTGTAGTTTTTTTTGTGTGGTAGGTATTTGAAATTCTTGTACTATCATATTTGATGGAAACAATGGGGTTTGGAACTTATGACATGGTGTGTGTTTCAAACACTGGACCCTAAATTGAAAAAGGGAGAAATGATAGTTAGAAATGACTGAACAAAATATTAAGGTCATTATCCTATAAGGATTATCTTAAGCATCCATCCTTAGTATATAAAAAAATGATCATACCTAATGGACACTGATTTTAAGTTATTTTCATGCAATGCCATGACTTTCCTGAACCTGAAAATCATCTCACTTTGGATGATTAATCGTAATAATCTTCCCCATCAATCAAAGATTTTTAGTATTTCATTTTGGTAAAACGCAATATTATAAATTGTGTTACATATAAGTCAGGTAACAATCAAGAATAAAAATGTAAATGTATTCATTACATATAACATTGACTGATTTGTGGATAGTCATACATTTGATTGTTACCTTTCCATTAGATACACTGTATATTAAACTCATTGTAATTGGTGATTGATGCTTTTCTCAATTTTATGCAGTTGAAGGGAATTGATGTCTTTCGACCAGAGAGTTTATGGGACACGGCCAGATTAGCAATTGGCATCTCAGCCCTTGGAAACTTGCTGGTTGATCAGGTGAGTTCTGCTAACAAATTTTAAGACATTATGGTTAGGACATTATTAGTAGTAAGTAACCTTCAGAAGTTTTCTTCTAACATTTCTCAGAACTTTGCTTATAGATTAATTGGTATGCTCTATTTCATATGCACCAGTTTCTTGTTAAATTTTGTTTTCAGCCATCACTCGGGTAGGAGTATCTGGATCATACTGGGGATTTTATGCATATCTTGACATAAATATTTAAGACCTCTATATTCAGATGGAGAAATCATTTATGAGGTATTTAATTGATCACTGCAAGGTTTGAATCTATTGCACAAGGGGAGGGGAAGAATCGTCAAGGTTCATGCCTCTTTAATCGGCTGGTTGTTGAAGTATTTTCATGTATGAATGAACCAAATTATTGCACCCATCTCGGCAAATATTGTTAAGGTGAATTTCTATTTATTTTTTTTGTACATTTTATAGATTAATGTAGTATTGAACATGATTTTTACTCGTCCTTGGTTTATTAGAAGTATAAAGTTGTAAATAAAGCAAATGAAGAAATGATTTCCCAGATCAACCGTCCAGAAATTTCAGTCCCATCAACGCTAAATCCTCGATCACGCTTTTTTCAAGAAATTGTATCTTACGAAAGGACGACTACGGCATGGATCTTGGTGTTAACATTCCGTCATTGCGGTAATTTGAGAAAGTACTGTACTGAAAAAGCGATCAGCGGTGAAGTTGCATAAGGGACCATCTTAGCATCGCATTCGGGTGGTATTGTTTATAGAATCCTCGGAAATCATAAAGCAGAGAGTGTCTGCAACAATTGGTAGGAGACAGAGCACATTTCGACAGCTCTACTTGAAGACGAAACGAGTTTCGTCAAATGTTCGTACTTGCAAAACGTCTACATTATGTCCAGGGTTAGATGTTTTCTTTTTTTTCCCCGAGTGTATTGCCAAACAGGTTTTCGGCACTTTCCTCAGGGCACTGTATGTATAGTCTCTGGACTTTCAGGCAGGAATCAAAACTGCTCCTTCTTAAGTAACACAAATTTAGTATTTTAATATTATCGTTTACGATTGTGTTATCGAGACCAGAACAGATGTTGCACCTTACATACATAAAGCTATGGGAGGTTTTGGGATTCCCTATTACTGTTTTGATCCTAATATAAGACTGGGAATTTCACGTTTTTGTGTTAAAATGTTATAAAAACCTCAATCATTTTATTTGCGCACGTTATATTTAAAAACTTTGTATCATTTCGCACTCGTACCGACTAGTACAGCGAGCACGCTTTCCAGTTGAGCTCAAGGTCACGAATAACCGTAATTTCAGAAGTGTTAATGTTATTTTTCTCTTTCCAATTCGATTGTGATTAGTGACAGGCAGAATGAAATATAATGCATTTGAGAACTTGAGGATACATACTTATATTCGAAACCATATTCTTGAGTTCAGACATAACCTTTAAAAGTTGGCGTAGTCCTAATTTACCCGGTACAAGATTTCCATTAACTGACTACGAGCAGTAGTATACCGGTGACCAAAATACAATGGAAGATTTTAAAAAGGTGATTTCACCATATTGGGCACATTTGAATCTAATGTGCTTTATTTTATTAGATTAGAGAATTAAAAACTACTTGTGGTCGATTGTTGTTTGGCTGGGCGTTACGGGTATTAGATTTTTCGAAGAAAAAAGCTGATCAAAATTACTGAACTGAAAGAAGTTTTCAGAGGAAATTAACAAAGTTTCCCCGGTAAAACTGAATGTAAAGTTTCGAGATTTTTAGGTCGTGTACCGGTAATTGAGGTTTGAAGCCGGCCCCACGGTCTAACTTGCCTGCCTCTCACCCGGAGGGTCCGGGTTCGAATACCAGCCAGGTCAGGCTTTTTTACCTGGCGGCTCAGTTCGGTGGTATTTGAAGGTGCTCGAATACACCAGTCTCGTGTCTGTAGATTTACTTGCATTAAAAAAGTACTGCAGTACAAAATTTTGGCACCTCGGCGTCTCCAAAAACCGTGAAAATTAGTTAGTGGAACGTAAAGACAGTAGTAGTAGTAGTAGTAGTAGTAGTAGTAACATTATTATTACAGAAGTTCTAATTAAACGGGTCCATCACAGTCATCATTTTACCTATCGGCACCTACTGACGAGTAATAAGCCTTCTGTCCGCCTTTGTGGTGTGGTGTTTAGTGTGGTTACCTGCCACCCCCTGGAGGCCCGGGTTCGATTCCCAGCTCTGCCATGAAATTTGAAAAGTGTTATGAGGGCTGGAACGGGGTCCACTCAGCCTCGGGAGGTCAAATGAGTAGAGGTGGTTCGATTCCCACCTCAGCCATCCTGCAAGTGGTTTCCCGTGGTTTCCCCCTTCTCTCGGCAAATGCCGGGATGCTACCTAACTTAAGGCCATGGCCGCTTCCTTCCCTCTTTCTTGTCTGTGTGTTTAGTCCTCAGCCCGAAGGCTGGTTGGATCCTCAACAGTTCCGCCATCAGCTGTCATAGATAGCCTAGGCATCACTGAAGAGGCGTACTAGGGAAATGAGGAGTGATGTAGTTTCCCGTTGCTTTTCTCACCAAGCCAGAAGTTGTTATTACACATCAGTCTGCCAAGCCCACTGAAATGCATGCACCAACTGACCCTATGAGCAATATTTTCACACCATTCATAGCAGGGACTGGCTACAGAAGGAATGGCATTACTAGCATCACTCATACCTCAGTCACTTTCATTTTGTCAAAGCCAAGGATAAAGCTGAGACAGATCAATGAAAGTAACAAAATTGCTCTAGCCCATACCAGAAGACATAGCGCACTGTAAACACTAGGTCCCGCCAGCAAAGGCATCCTTTCCAATCTTCCCATCCCCCCACAAGGCCCCTGTTCAGCATAGCAGATGAGGCAGCGTGGGCGTGGTATTGGTATTGGTCATTCTCCCCAGTTGTATCCCTCAACCCAATGTCTCACTCTCCAGGACACTGCCCTTGAGGCGGTGGAGGTGGGATCCCGCGCTGAGTCCGAGGGAAAACCGACCCTGTGGGGTAAACCGATTAGGAAAAAGAAGAATAAGCCTTCTATTACAAATGCCCGGCAGCAATACCACAGTAGCTCTTTTTCCTTCGAGCAATGTTCACGCATGGACGCAACACCATTTTTTGTAATTTGTCTCATTAATAACAATTTCACTAAATAGTTATAGTCTTTTCTTTCAGTGTCCGCCGTCCTTTCTTTCACCTGAAAACTTTATGAATAAGCATAGATAACCCGCATTGTCTATTGTCAGAAATTCATCGGAGACTGTCACAATAACAGCACAGAAATGTTGCACCAATTTTTCATTTACTTATTAACTATTTCCTTTCATTTTGTCAGCTTGGATCACAGAGTAATGGCATTGACGTCTTTTAAATCACACACTACTACACATGTATGTGCTGGTACGGATTTTCAACGTCACTGTAAGGATTCTGTGTACTTATCATACAGAGTACCCTAGACCGGTTTACGAGTACAGCAAGTGGCTGCCTCGTGAGTCAAGCTCTCCTACTTGCCAAGCCTTTAGGGGAAGTCCACAACATGTGTTGGCCTGCAATAAGAAACAGGTCAACAAGCCCTATAGTCTGCTACTGTTTTTCCACTACACGTGGACAGAATGACATAACCAGCGTATCCTGCTACGGCCGTTTAAAATACATTAGGTCCTGAAATATTTGGCTCAGTTATGGGAAAACTAATAGGACAAGGTAAAAAATACACAGCATATATTGTGAGGTGTATTTTTCTTTGCCGACTAGTGAAATATCTGCACGTATACCCCTAACATTCTGTATATAGAGTATAGATCTTTCCTGCTCTGATGGCGGGCGGCCTACATGTTGTCAGGGGAAGTGGGGTGCGGGCAGTATGTCACTGCCCAATCAGACAAAAGATCGCCTAGCGGTGGCGCTGAGAACTATTCAGTCGCCCGGGGAGTTTGCCGCGCTCACTTCGATTCATGAACTGCTGTGTTGCCGAGTAGTCTTACAGTGTGCATTGGGTATTACAAAGCGCTTGTTTGGCGAGTTTGTTTTAGGATTATTCTTGTTTTGTGAGTAATTCTTGCCGCGGCCTTTACTGCATTGTTCGATTAATGTGTTTGTGGCATGTGATGTGACGTTAGTTTGTTTATATTCTATTGTTTCTATTTGGATTGCTCTATGTTGTTTTTGTATATAATAACTGCACTATATATCTTACAATGGCAAAGAGAAAGGAGATAAGGAGCCAGGGTAGAAAAATGATCAGCAATGTTCATGAATATTTTCAAAAGGAAGCAGAAAATAATGGCCTTTTATAGTGAGTGTGTATAAAGTGCAGCAGAGTGTGTCAGAAGCTTGTCAAGTTAGTACGCGAACCGTTCAGCGTATAGTAAAGGAAGGTAAAGACAGTACCCAGTAATCTGGTTCCATCTCGTTTCAATCACCGCGCAAACGAGTCAAAAGGAGCTGTATAACAAAGGTAATCGACGGATTCTGTAAAGATGTAATTAGAAGAACTCTCCTCAGTTACTACGTAAAGGGTGAATACCCGACACTGAACAAATTACGTGGTGATTTAGAAAGAGATATACAATGTAAATGGGAAGTTACTTCATTGTGAGGATACTGAAGTCTATGGGGTTCAAGTATTAAAAAAAGCAACGACGGGAGAAGATTTTTTATGGAGAGAGCTGATATAGTAACAGCCAGAGTAACGTTTTTGAGGAAAATGCATCTCCTAAAGTATAACAACTCACCGAAAAATTGAGTGTCATTTACCCCAGAAACTCTTTGTAAACCACGTTTGTGATACTGCCTTTTGGGGCTAAGATGATCATGCGATATAGAACTGTTACATGTAAGAAACAGTCTCCTCTCAAGTCAAAAACAAAAAATGTTTATTTTTAAAGGAGCTTCCAAATATCTATTTCCACGTCTGTAACATCTTCAGTGTATGAGATATAAGTATACTCATAAAAGGAATTAAACCCATTTATCAGTCCTTCCCCCACCTCCACCTAAGTGGATTTTTCCAAAAATCAAATATACACATTTCCTTGTTTTTAAAAGAGATTCCAAATACCAATGTTCACATCTGTAACATATTCAGTTTTTGAGATATATGTATCCACATAAAAGTAATTCTATTCCTTTTTTTACACCCACCCCCAAGTTGATTTTCCCCCAAAAATGAGTGTTTTTTTATCTTTAAGGGATATTCCAAATAACAATTTTTCATGTCTATAACAAATTTCACTTTTAGATATAAGTATCCTCATACAAATAATTCAACTAATTTTCCTCTCTCTCACCCCCTCCCCAAGTGGATTTTTTCAAAAACAAAAGAATACATGTTTCTTTATTTTTAAAGGATATTTCAAATACCAGTTTTCTCGTCTGTAACATCTTTAGTTTCTGAGATATTAGTATCCTCATACAAATAATTCAACTAATTTTTCAATTCTTTCACACACACACACACACACACACACACACACACACACACACACACACCAAGTGCATTTTCTGAAAAATAAAAAAATACATATTTTTTAAAAGAGACTCCAAATAACAATTTTCACGTCTGTAACATCTTCACTTTTTAGATATCAGTATCCCAATGAAAAGAATTCAACCCCCTTTTTAGTTCTATTTAGCCCCCTTTTTTAAGTGTTTTTTCCCAAAAGCAAAGAAATACATGTTTCTTAATTTTTAAAAGATTTAAAGATACCAATTTTCATGCTTGGAACAAGTTAAGTTTTTGAAATGTACTGTAGATATGCAGGGGCTGCCTGGCTGAGGCGATAAAGGCATGCTCGGTTTGCCCAGAAGGACGTGGGTTCGAGTCGTAAAATTTAAGAAACAAGATTTCCACTTCCGGAGGTGCATATGGCCCTGAGGTTCACTCAGCCTACACCAAAAATGAGTACCAGGTTAATTCCTGGGGGCAAAGGAGGCCGGGGGTAGAGCTAACCACTCTACCCCATCACGTGTTACGGTTAACAATGGTGGAAGCCTTTACCTTCCACTTCTCCAAGGGCCTTCATGGCCTGTACGGAGGTGACTTTGTCTTTGACTAGATATGCTCATTTTAAAATTCACTCACTTTTTCACTTCCTCTTAAATGGGTTTTCCAAAAACAAATTATCTGTGTTTTTTTTTACATTTACAGAGATTCCAAGTATTAATTTTTATGTCTGTAACATGTTACATTTCTGAGATTTACTGTAGATATACTCATTTTATATATTCACCCCCTTTGTCACTCATGTTCCCCTGCCTCCCCATTAATTGGATCTTTCAAAAACCAAAAATATGTTATTCTTTATTTTTAAAGGAAATTCCAAATACCAATTTTCATGTCTGTAACATCTTTAGTTTTTGAGATATAAGTATCCTCATAAAAGGTTATCAAACCCTTTTTCACCTTTTTCTCAACCCGCTTGAGAGGATTTTCTGAAGAAAGAAATACACATCTCTTTATTTTTAAAGGAGATACGAAATACCAAATGTTATGCCTGTAAACTTTTAAATTTTTGAGATCTGGATACATTCAATTAAGCAATTCATCCCCCTTTTCACTCCCCTTAATGATGGAATACAGTGTCAAAAAATCCTCCCTTAGCACCTACACTCAAATATAAATGTATCCCCAAAATTTCATATCTTTTTGTCCAGTAGTTTTGGCTTGGCGATGATGAATCAGTCAGTCAGGATACGTTATTTTGTATATACATAGGTCTAGTCATAAATTGTGTATGGGAACTATTTTTTTTCTCGCGAACAGGAGACAACACGGAAAATCTAATATATGCATTTGGAAATGTACGGTATGTACTTGCGTATGATGCACTAGATAGTGTATGTAAACAATGTGGGCCTAAGCATGCCCTCAAGTTCAGTGTGTGAGTGAGAGCATCACAAAATGGAAGTCAACACGCAGGAGCAATGATCGTATATTAAAATAGCAGTTCTCTGCGGCAGAAATGCACACCAATACCATACAGGACTGCAGGAAGCCTTAGGTGTGCATTCCATGCCCTATAGAGCAGTGGCGAGGTGGGTGGAGACGTTCAAAGGGGGTAGAGTATCAACTGCCAATTTGCCTTGCCCAGGCCGTCCAGTGTCCATGGACAAAGAGTACGGATAATGGTGATCGATCAGTGTTTATATGAGGACAGGCGCTAGACTCTAGCAGAATTGCAAAGTCATGAAGCCATTACGTGGACAACAGTTTGCTAAGAAAGAGGACATCGTAACAGCATTTCGGAGAGAAGTGTAACATGTTAGTGATACACTTGCAGCGAATGGTATTCAGCGCCTGCCCCACCGCTGGCAACGCACAGTGGAAGCCTTGGGTGTTTATTTTGAAGGTCTGTAACCAGTGGAGACCTGTCCTTTGTGTGTAATCTTGTGTATTTGCTGTCTATACCATAATTAAACAGTGTTTACCAATGGCTTGTGTGCTGTCACTTTCCTACGAGAATCTCCTGAAGTCAGAATTTGTCTTCCGGTACTGTGCAGAAGTACATGCCCTATATTTCCAAATGCATATCTTAGATTTTCCATGTTGTCTGTTCGCAAGAAAAGAAATAGTTGCCATGACTTATGACTCGACCCTTGTATATATGTAGATTATTGCAGATCACACTCTTTCTAAAACAAATGTTAGCAGAAGCCTTCCATTTTGGAGCAGTGGGTTATAAAACATTATTTTCTGCTCAAACTCATAGACAACGAATTGGAGGTTATATTCAGCCATGTGTGACTGCGGCAGAATGGCTTTGGCCGCCATTTTGAAATCTTCAGCCAAGTGGAATCAGTCGAGTCGAAACTCAAAGGTGCAAGTTTAACATTCCTTTTGTGACCTCAGTGCACTTAAAGATGCGGATGCCAGTCCACTCTCTGAAAGATTTTAATGTTGTCTCCATTAGAAAGGAATTTAACTTTTTCCATATTCATGCCTAGCCTATCACAAGACAAATATGCACCACGCTAGTCAATTTCACACGATTATGTTCCTAATCCAGATATAGGCTACCGTATCAAGCGAAAAACTTCACTGTACCACTCAACATAAAATAAATTTCTAACTTCTACATGGAATACAAGCACAAATAGGCTCATTTTTTCCATAATCATGCAATTGTGGCAACGGCTCTTGCCAGCGTTGTAAATCTGGTTTCTTTCACAAGGGATGACAACATTTTCAGAGCTAGAAAAATGTGATCGTACTCATAGTAACTTAAGAGTTAATAACGAAAATTCATGATGCGATAGGCATGTTCGTAATCCTGATATATGCTACCGTATCACGCAATAAATATTCACTTCACCTCACTGTACCACTCAACACAAAATAAATTTCTTAACTTCTGAATGGAATGTGAAATACCAGCACAAATAGACTCACTGTGTTATTCAGCAATCTTGCTGCTAATAGGCAAGCAAAATTGAACATTCATGAGGCTAACAGCTTGCTCCCTGAAGGTGCAACTTTTCCTGTGAAGTTCAGGAATTGAAGGCCTTCTTCCGTAATCATGCAACTGTGGTGACGTATCTTAGCCGAGCTGGAAACCATGTTTGTTTCACAAGGGATGACAAATAACATTTCCAAGGCTAGGAAAAATGTGATTGTACTAAGCGGTAATAGTGAAAAATTTTTATGCAATAAGCAAGGTATTTTTATATAGATTTATTACGTTGAAAATCAGGACTTCGAATTTACGACTTGCTAAGCAGGAAAATGTGTTACCGAGCTCAATAGCTGCAGTCGCTTAAGTGCGGCCAGTATCCAGTAATCGGGAGACAGTTGGTTCGAGTCCCACTGTCGGCAGCCTTGAAGATGGTTTTCTGTGGTTTCCCATTTTCACACCAGGCAAATGCTGGGACTGTACCTTAATTAAGGCCACGGCCGCTTCCTTCCAACTCCTAGGCCTTTCCTATCCCATCGTCGCCATAAGACCTATCTGTGTCAGTGCGACGTAAAGCAAATAGCAAAAAAAAAAAGGAAAACGTGTTAATGAGGAACGCACTAACAAGGTTTCACTGTATAACTCCCCAACATTTGAATTATTGTTGAATCATTATCTTCATCGCTGGTGACAACAAAACTCCAAATGGTGACACCACACTACTGTCCGTTTCAAAGTATGTATACTTGAGATTAAATGTCAACAAAGAAAGATCGGATGGACCCGTCTCAAACCTAATCACACCAAATTATAGCTGCATTCTTTCTATATTTAAGGGTGGTGTAAAATATTCTTTTACCTGTTCAGTGCTTTAGATATATATATATTTTTTTTTTTATCAGAATGGAAAGAGAACCTGTTTTTCAGCCTTCTACGGACAAAGCTTGAATTCAAAACTCTCTAAAATAAAAATACACCATCCAATTATAATAAACTCAAGATATTGTAAGCTAAATTGTTCTTAACCAGTTTTCGAAATTACAGAGTTTTATCATCATTGCTGAAAATGTTCTCTGTTTAATGTGGAATAGGTTCCTCAGCACTGCTAAGCCAGACAAAATTATGTTTAACATCGTTGTGAACGCCGAAATTGCAGTTTTCTAAATCAGTGTTTGCAGAAAACATACTATCTGTTGATCTGTGATTAGGTTTCAGATTGGTCCACCTGCCCTTTTTTTTTAATTGATGTTTAAACTCTAGTATCCATACTTTTGAATCTGACAGCAGCTCTTTCCGTGTGACAAAAAGCAAGCCTTAAGAATGTCCTGTTAACATAGTTGGAAATTGATTGCATCGGCTGTGACAACCATCTGATTGCCATATGGTACAATAGTTCCTTAAATTCCACATCTACAAGTTATCTACGTGTATGGAACCCGGTCTAGAAAGCCAAGAATAATGGCCAAGAGGATTCGTCATGCTGACCACACAACACCTCGTAATCTGCAGGCCACCTCCTGCGGGTGGGGGACGCACATGTAGAATACACCCACAGTATCCCCTGCCTATCATAAGAGGTGACTGAAAGGGGCGACCTAGGCGCGGTCATGGATTGCGGTCGGATATCATGTATTGGACCTCCTGTGGATGGGAGGGGCTGAATACATTCACTGGTAATCCCTGCCTGTCGTAGAAGGCGACTAAAAGGGTCATGTGGCTATGGTCCCCTCTTTATTTTTTTATTTTTTGAGGGTTAGTTGTAGACTTACTCAAATTTTTTGATGTGCATGCTGCTCGGAGATGGGCCTCCTATGTGTGCGACCCCGGGCAGTACCAGGTATGACCAGCTGGGTATTGCCTTGGTTGCTTAGTTCGGCTACAGAGACCCCTGATCAGAGTGGGTGGCATTCGGGGAGGATGATTTCGGGCATGTCATCGAAACCACTTCCGCCTGCCCCTAAGGGGGGGGGCAATCCCTTGCGAACAAGCTCAGTGTATTAGTCTGGGTTCCAGCTTCCCTAAGTTGCTACCAGAACCGATGGGCAAGATTTCAAGCTGGTCAAATTGATTCTTTTCAATCGACACATCAAGGGTGTATACGGTGAACTTGAGGATCTGAAGAAAATGCACAATGGTGGTTTGCTTCTGAAGATGAGCACTGCGCTCCAAGCAGATCGGTTGCTTAAGTGCGACCACTTTGGCGAAATCCCCGTCAAAGTGGAAGAGCACAAAACGTTGAATCTGGTTCGTGGAGTTATTTTCCACCGTGTTCTTGTTCTGAACACTGACGATGAATTGATGCAAGACATGAAGCACCATGGTGTGACACACGTCCAGCGCATCACGCGCAAAGTCAATGGTGAAGACGTTGCCACGGGTGTGTTCATACTCTCCTTCAAATCGTGAGTGTTGCCAGAGAAAGTCAAGGTAAACAACCTGTCGTTGCGATGTGAGGCCTCCTATGCAATGCTATCAGTGCCAGAGATTCGGACACATGGTATCTCGTTCGAATCCCTCTATGTGTGGTACGTGTGGAAGATTAGCTCATGGCACGGAAGAATACACAACTCCATATAGGTGCGCTAACTGCCCTGGTCTTAATTTTCCTCGAGATCAGAACTGTCTGGTATACATGAATGAGAAGAAGATCCAGGAGATTAAGACACTGGATGATCTTTCCTACCAGAAAGCGCGCCGTAAGTTGAATTCTCTGAATGCACCGGCCAAGACACTAGACTTCAACATGATAGCACAGTCTCTCCCAGGTTCGTCATTTTCCACTGGAACACCTTCCCAGAAGATTGCTGCGCCCGAGGCAGCAGTTGCTCCTGTGAGCAACGCCGCAAAGAGAAAGAGCTCGAAGGCGGGTCCATCCCAGCCTTCGACCACCAATAAGCCTGTGCCGGCTTTCCCTCATGAGGTCGGCGAAAGCCGCGCCTAGGCCGGCGGAGGCGACATCGTCAACCAGGGCTGGGAAATCACCTCCCAGCCCGTCTAAGCAAGAATCGACGGCGGGAAAGAAGAGCAGCCTTACAAGGCGTTCTTCCACTTCTACAAATGGAGTGTCCCGCCCTCCACCCGGAGGGTCTGAGTCTGCACCAGTGGGTTTTACTCCTGGAAAACCTGCGCGCCCCCCTCGTAGGAAGAAACCCCTCCCCCGGACTACGTCGAAGAAATTCGTCTGGTGACGAGGTGATGCACGTGGAGCATTTATCTCCATCTTCGGATGGGGATGTGAGTGTAGGTTAGGTAGCATTACACTGCTTTTAACCTAAACCTCAAAAGTCCACACCAACACTATGGCACTGTTACAATGAAATTGAAACAGTTATGATAGGCATCTTGCTGAGCTATACCAGCTCATTAGCGAGTATTCGCCGAGTATAGTCTGTATTCAGGAAAGAAATTTCACACCAGGTCATCATACGGTCTTGAGAAATTTTCGATTATACTCGACAGAACTACGTTATGATCACCGGGCTTCCGGTGGCATTGTCACCTTTGTCCATTCTGATACCTACAGCAAAGAGATTCCTCTAAGAACCCCGCTGGAGGCTGTAGCAGTTCGCGTTCTGCTGCCTGTCTTAGCAACAGTGTGTAATGTTTATTTTCCACCAGGCCAGCCTCTTGACATAAATGTCACTGATCTTATAGATCACCTTCCCCCTCCCTTCCTCTTATTGAGTGATTTTAACGCCCATCACCCCATATGGGGCTCTGAAGCGCCTTGCCCTAGGGGAAGGACGTTGGAAGCATTAGTAACGGAGCTGGATTTATTTCTTTTGAACACAGGTGAACCAACTCATTTCAGTGTACGTTATGGCACATACTCTCACATAGACTTATATCTATGCAGCCGAACGTTGGTTCCACTGTTTTGGTGGAATACACACGATGATCTCTGTGACATTGACCAGTTTCCCATTATTCTTACTTTGTTAAAACAAAAATCTGTCAAGGCTCCTCCTCGATGGATTCTTAAACATGCTGATTGACCAAAGTTCACATCCCTAACTGTCTTTAACGACGATACCAAGCGGACCGTAGACGGCAAAATAACTTACATAACACAAGTTATCCTTGCTGCTGCTGAGGAGTCCATTCCCTTCTTCTCAGGGACTCCTCGCCGAAAACTTGTTCCTTGGTGGAACGTAGAAATTGCAGTAGCTATCAAAAACCGCTGTTGCACTCATAAACGTTATCGTAGGCAGCCTACTGTGGCCAACTTGGTAACATTTAAAAAACTCTGCACTAAGGCGTGAGTTCTTACTCGCCAAAGTAAGAAAGCTTCTTGGGAGAGATATGTATCGTCTATGAAGTCACGTACTCCATCATCTCGAGTGTGGACTAAACTTCGATGTATTTCGGGTATCCAAGGATCATCTTCTGTACCGAAAATTTCCATTGCAGGCAGTATCGTCACTGAACCATTCTCGATTGCTAGCCATCTTGCAAGTCATTTCGCGGATGTGTCTGGCTCCGGGAATTACCATTGTGATTTCCTCGCTCTGAAGCGGGAGGCAGAACGTCATCACCTTAGTTTTGCCACTCAAGCTTTGGAGGACTATAACATGCCCTTTACAGAGTGCGAACTCCGCAGCGCCTTGGCTCTTTGCAAGGACACGTGTCCTGGGCCAGACAATGTTCATAACCAGATGTTAAAACACCTTAGTGAGGATAGTCTATTCTATCTCCTTCGAGCATTCAACTTACTCTGGATGGAGGGTGAGTTTCCTTCTCAGTGGCAAGAGGGCGTAGTTATTCCTGTCTTCAAGCCTGACAAAAATCCTAAGTATGCAGGAAGCTATAGACCTGTTTGTCTCACTAACTGTTCGTGTAAGCTGTTTGAGAGGATGGTAAATTGCCGACTTGTGTGGTGTCTGGAGAAACAAGGACTTTTGTCCGAGTACCAATGTGGTTTTCGAGCCGCCCGCTCAACCACTGGCCACCTGGTACGCCTGGAGAGTTCTATCCAGGATGCATTTCTCCACAAACATTTGGTGGCTGTTTTCTTCAACTTAGAAAAGGCCTATGACACCACATGGCGATTGGGTATCCTTTCAGTCCTGCATCATTGGAGATTCCGAGGTAACTCGCCCGTATTTATTGCAAATTTTTGTCCCGTCTATTCCATGTCCGAGTTGGGGGGCATATTCGCAATACCACGTTCAAGAAAATGGAGTCCCTCAGGGATCGGTTCTTAGTGTCACTCTGTTTGCGATTGCCATAAACGGTATCGTCGCTGCTGCTGGTTCAGCAGTAATACCGTTGCTATATGTGGACGATTTTGCTCTGCTTGATGGCTCGCTTAATATGGCAGTCGCAGAGTGGCAATTACAGCAAGCTATAAAGAGAGTGGAACAGTGGACTTTAGAACATGGCTTTCGGTTTTCAAGCAAGAAGACCAATGTTGTCCACTTTTGCCGAAAGCGAACTCTTCATGCGGATCCTGAGCTTTTCTTAGGGAATGTTGCTCTTCCTGTAGTTTACACTTACCAATTTCTTGGGCTCCTTTTCGATAGCAAATTATTGTGGGAGGCACATGTACGGCAGTTGAAATTACAATGCACCGAGAAGTTGAATATCATAAAGTTTCTTAGCAGCACTAATTGGGGTGCAGACCGCACGGTGCTCCTACGATTTTATAGGGCATATATATTATCCAGGTTAGACTACGGCAGTGCAGCATATGGATCAGCAAGGCAAAGCGTCCTTACGCACCTGAATAGCATCCACCACAGCAGTGTTAGGTTGGCGACGGGAGCTTTTCTTACAAGCTCCATTGCTACCCTGCTCACTGAATCTGGTGTGCCGCCTTTACGCCTGAGGCGCCAGCAAATGCTTCTGTCCTATGCTGCAAATTTGCAACAGATGCCTCTTCACCCAAGCTATCCTTGCGTATTTCACAATGGAAACCGTCCGCTGTATGATGCTCATCCTCAAGCAACGCTGCCAGTTGGAATACGCTTGGATAGCAGTCACAGAGTGTTTGATGTACCTTCAGTTCCCTGCCTTGTCAGACAACCAAGTAGGGTACCTCTGTGGATAATACGACGACCTGAAATAATCCTGGATCTGCACACTGGCCCGAAGGAAAACATGAACCCTTTGATTTATCGGAGGCTCTTTCTGTCCGTTGTTGGTCGATATCCAGGTTCAGTCATCATCTACACGGATAGTTCAAGGACAGAAACGAAGGTGGGCTGTGCGTTCATTGTCGACAATGATAGGTTTCTTTTTGCTCTCCCGGAAACCTGTAGTGTGTACACAGCAGAGCTCTATGCTATCTGTCCGATGAGCGCCGACACTTTCTTCTGTGTACCGACTCCTTCAGCTCACTACAGTCTATTGATACCTGTTTCCCTCGGCACCCTCTGGTGTAGCGGATCCAGGACCTGCTGGCCGGATGTTCAGATGCCGGCACCAGAATCACGTTCATGTGGCTCTCAAGCCACATGGGTGTAGAGGGAAACGAATTAGCAGATCAGGTTGCCAAGGAGGCAGTTACACTGCCCCCATTGCCTTACAAGGTTCCAGCAAGTGATTTTCGCACTCAGCTGAGACATCTGGTTATGTCCCATTGGGAGATGGAGTAGCAGGCCATTCCACTTCCAAATAAGTTGAGAGCGATAAAAGGAACAACGAAGATATGGAGGACTTCCCTTCAGGCTTCTCGGAGGGAAGCAGTGGTATTATGTCGTTTTTGTATCGGCCACGGTATACTAACGCACTCTTATTTACTGAAGGGAGAACCTCCTCTGGTGTGTACTTGCGGCGATCATCTTACCGTTGTACACATCCTTACATAGTGTGTGGACTTGGTCGATCTGCGCCGTAGGCTTAACCTCCCAAGTACTATCTCCCTCATCCTGCGAGAAAACGAGCAGTCAGCAGACCTCGTCATCCGTTTTTTGAGGGATAGTGGTCTTTTTTTTATCGTGTGTAATGATGTCCTTTTGTCCTAGTGTATTTGTGTTAACTGCGCTTTTATCCAATTGACTTTATTTTAGTTTGTGTTTGCGTATTTTAATGTGTTATTTTAACTTTCAACTTGAATATTATATATATATATATATATATATATATATATATCTGTACTTCCAGGCAATGTCTTATTCCTTTCTCACCTGTATTTTCTATTATTTTATTAGAAAATAAGGCTTTGCGAATTAGATCCACTGATTGTTCTAATCTCATAATCATTTTTCATCACCATTTTTTTTAAACTCCAGTCAGTGGATATATTTTAAAATTTTAATTATCATATCATGTCGTCCATCTCGTTCCATTAGGGGCCGATGACCTTAGATGTTAGGCCCCTTTAAACAACAAGCATCAATCTGCAGCGTTCGGGCAGAGCAGCGGTCGCTTGGTAGGCCAAGGCCCTTCAAGGGCTGTAGTGCCATGGGGTTTGGTTATTTTGGAAGAAGTTATGTTGCTTGATGATAAAGAGGATTAGTCTTTGGTACATGTATCAAGCCTCTTTCTAGTTTGTCAACTTCCCCACCACAGTGTCAGCAGTGAACTGCTGCACTTAAAATAAGATGTATAGATTATGGTACTCAACAATGTGGATTATTTAGAGGAACTGTGGTATAAGAAGTCGTAGTCATAACATATGGTGCTCTGAATGATAAAGCCTTGTTAAGGTGATTGTACAATTGACATGGCCTATGGCCCTGTTGCATATGCATATTAATACACATGTGAGTAAATTATTGCAGCCATAAAGGTAGCACACATACTGCCCGCCTGACCCATTTGGAATTTAAAGCCCCCTCCCCCTGCCGGGAGGAGGAGTTTGGTTAGATTTGCTGGTACCGGTGCAATTTAATGCTCCTCACCTAGCCGTTTTGTGAAGTTTAGTATTTAGAAGAAAGTTGAATGATTGTTTTAGTGAGTATTATGTAGTTGCCATTAATGCTTTCACCCCCCGTACTTATAGACATGATATTGTATAGGCTTTTGGGCTTGTGCCGTGTCAAGAAAATAAGGTTTAACGTTTCGCAGAAAACAGTGCTCTGCGTCCTCAGAAGAATTCTCGACTGTCCACGAGAAAGGCTTCTTAAACTTTAGAATTTGGAACGTTATAATAGAAGCAGAAGTGGAAATGGTACGTTCATTCACCACCAGATGGCTCCTAGGACGTGGCACAATGCTAGCGTTCGAAGCGGAAGCTGACCGAACCATCACAATCGGACTAAGTGGTTCACATAACGTGTTTGCATAACATATGACAGGTGTAAGACATAGACATAAGCCTGGAATGAAACATCTGGAGACGAGGAACGTACGAATTTGGAAAACACCGAGACGAAATAACAATAGTGAAGGGGCAGGGAAGGGAACTACCTACGTAAATTCTTAATGGCTGGCAACCAGGTATTACTTAATTGATAGCTGGTGTCCCTGTTGAAATTGTTAGGATTACTACGTATTTCCACAGCTTCCCGTATAATCCTGGACCTGTAGTGTCTAGTGTGGGTAAGAACTCGAGCATCTTGGAACATGACATCATGACCTGACGATAGAGTGTGCTCAGCTATTGCCGATTTGTCAGGTTGGTTGAGACGAATATTACGTTCATGTTCTTTGATGCGGGTACCAATGAACCGGCATGTTTGGCCGACGTATACTTTACCGCACGTACAGGGAATTTCATATACCCCAGGAAGTAAAAGTGGGGACAATTTGTCCTTGGTTTTACTCAGACTGTGAGCAATTTTAGTGGCGGTACCAAACACGGGTTTTATATTGTGCTCTGGCTAAATACCTAAGGAAATTGCTTCAGCCACACATAGGACGTACTGAATCATACGTCAGGGACTCTCGGTATTTCGTCAACAAGCTGTCAACCATAACCCTTCAACCTAATGCACTTTTGGTGAGTTTCGATGTGGAGTCCTTGTTCCCGATTGAGTCGGTCATGTCTCTCATTGAACACTTGTTCCCTGAGGACATTACTAAGCTATTTTACCACTGCATGATGTCCAGCTATTTCTTGTGGGATGGGAATTTTTACGAACAGACGGACGGAGTGGCTATGGGAAGACCACTTTCGCCCATAGTGGCTAATTTCTTTATGGAGCATTTTGAGGAGGAGGCTATTGCTTCGGCGCCCGTCAAGCGTATGATATGGTGGAGGTATGTTGATGATGTATTTGTGATCTGGACAGAAGGTCCTGAGAAACTTCATTTATTTCTAGACCACCTAAATCAGCAACATCCGTCAATAAAATTCACTATGGAGATGGAGTCGGACGGGTGCCTTCCTTTCTTGGATGTTCTAGTAAGAAACCGGACGGCTCCTTAGGACATACTGTCTATCATAAGCCTACCCACACAAATCGTTATCTTCATGCAGATTCTCACCAACATCCAGCACAAAAACAAGGCATCCTCAGAGACACTCGCCAAGAGGGCGAGACAAATTTGTGAGCCATCACATATTCAGATGGAGATGGACACACTCAAAGTCGCATTTAAGGGTAATGGTTACAGCGATTTGCAGATTCATAGAGCCCTACATCCCAGAGAAACAACCAAGCAAATCTCACAGAAGGAAAAAGTGAAGGGAACTGCCTACTTGCCTTAAATTCACAACACCACAGACCAAATTGCCAAGGTACTCCGCAAACACAATTTAAAAACCGTGTTTGGCACCGCCACTAAAATTGCTCACAGTCTGAGTAAAACCAAGGACAAATTGTCCCCACTTTTACATCCTGGGATATACAAAATTCCCTGTACGTGCGCTAAAGTATACATTGAACAAACATGCTGGTCCATTGGTACCCGTATCAAAGAACATGAACGTAATATTCGTCTCAACCAACCTGACAAATCGGCAATAGCTGAGCACGCTCTATCGCCGGGTCATGATGTCATGTTCCAAGATGCTCGAGCTCTTACCCACACTAGACACTACAGGTCCAGGATTATACGGGAAGCTGTGGAAATACGTGGTAATCCTAACAATTTCAACAGGGACACCGGCTATCAATTAAGTAATACCTGGTTGCCAGCCATTAAGAATTTACGTAGGTAGTTCACTTGCCTGCCCCTTCCCTATTGTTATTTCGTCTCGGTGTTTTCCAAATTCGTACGTTCCTCGTCGCCAGATGTTTCATTCCAGGCTTATGTCTATGTCTTACACCTGTCATATGTTACGCAAACACGTTATGTGAACCACTTTGTCTGATTGTGATGGTTCGGTCAGCTTCCGCTTCGAACGCTAGCGTTGTGCCACGTCCTAGGGGCCATCTGGTGGTGAATGAACGTAGCATTTCCACTTCTGCTTCTGTTATAACGTTCCAAATTCTAAAGTTTAAGAAGCCTTTCTCGTGGACAGTCGAGAAGTCTTCTGAGGACGCAGAGCACAGTTTTCTGCGAAACGTTAAGAAAATCACCTTATTTTCTTGAGACGGCACAAGCCCAAAAGCCTATACAATATCATGTCTATTATGTAGTTATTAGTGAAGGTTGATATTAGTGGATAACAAAATTGCAGACATTGGTCACCCATCCAGTGGATGACCATGCCCAATGTTGCTTAACTGTGGTTTATTGAATTTAAATTTTAATTGAAGCGTTTTATTAAATGCAGTTAAATGGGACACGTCCGATTATTCACTAAGCATATGGCTGATGCAGTAATTCATGTTTCAGATACATGGCCTTGTTGGAATGGTCACCCATCCAAGCACTAACCACGCCCAGAGTTTACCTTTTGATGGGGTAACGGGCATTGATCTGGTAATTGCGCAGGGACTACACATTTTGTAAACTGTTGCGTTATACGTTTAATGTGAGTGTGCTGATGTAATTTGGAAAACAGCATTACTAATGGGAAACAACATGTAGCGCTCCGCCTCAGTCGTACCCATAGTTCCAGTGCTTTGAAGGCCGTGATATTAGGAAGTGAGAACTTGTATAACTGGGTAGGTTTTTACATGGTGGGGTGATTTTGATGGGCTTGGTAGGTTTAATTCAGGATTAGTTTTTCTGCTTGGCATGGTAATGGGGTGTGGGTCTGCTAGGAGCTTGAGTAGCAAAAGGTTGAGCAGGGTGGGGGTGTTTAGGTTTGGCTGGGTGGTATCATCTCGGACTGGAGGATCAGGGTTCGAGGGTGATGGAGTAGTGAGACTTAGGAGTGGGGGAGGTTTGTTGTGTGAGTGTAGATTTTGGGCTCGTTTGTAGTGAGCTTTAACTGCCTGCTTCAAGAAAGGGCAGCGAGGAAATGAGGTGGCATGGCTGCCTTTCCAGTTGACACATCTCACCTGGTCCCTTGCCACCTTACAATCAGTGTGACGATATGGTCCGCCACATCTGTTGCAGCGGGTGGACTCAGAGCACGTAGCTGCTGAGTGGTTTAACTTGGACCAGTTAAAGCATTGTGTAATGAGTGTGGGTCGGGTTTTGAGTCTCTGTCTTGTTAGTGTTGCATGTTGGTGCTTTACTTGACCTATAAGTTGGTTTTTAATGCCAGCTCTTCGTCGGAGTGTATTTGGATTGAGTGAACGGTCTGACACCGTTGTTAGCCGTTTCAAGTCCCATTGGTTGAAAAAAATTTCACCATCAGAATGTTCGCCGGCTGTGAGACTGATGAGATCTCGGTTCCAGACTCAGGAATAGGTCTGAATAGGGCAGAAGTGTGTGAAATATCTGTGATTGGTTATGTGCACGTGCCCGGTTGTGAGACTAATGGGGTCTCAGTCCCGGGCTCGTTTTCGTGTTGGGGGAGAGGGGGGCAGTGCTTATGTTGATTAGTGAATCTTCTGTCTGTGATGTTTTGTGTTCATTGTTTGGATGGGTTTGTGTGAATTTGGAGAATGTGAGCGGTGTGGGGTTGGTTTGTGCTGCTGTGTGTTGCATGTCAGGTTGTGTGAGTGGCTGCGTCTGCATCTGGGATGAATTCTACAAGAACTTTATAATGGACGTTATGAATTTTTAGGTGTTCCTGGATTGAATCGTAACTTGCTTGTGAGTTTTGCGGAAAAATAAGACTATATCCGTTATCAAGCTCCTGCAGAAGTTGAATGTGGTGTCTGACTACTGCCTGCTTGGTGGCCATGATTGTTAAGGTATTGAAGTCTTAACGGTCTGACACTGTTGTTAGCTGGTTCAAGTCCCATTGGTTGAAAAAAATTTCACCATCAGAATGTTTGCTGGCATGTAGGGGAGGTGGTGGTATACAATTTCTAATCACTGGATTTCATGCCAAAAGCCTGGATTCAATTCCAAACCTCTCCACAGTGCTCGTATGGAGTGAGGACTCATGACGTTGTTGATGGTGATTCGTCTGTTGGATGGACGTTAAGCCTCTCCCTTCCTACTATCATATATCATGTCATGCATTTCATCTTAATAATTCCTCTGATGAGGTTGATGTCAGGAAAGGCATCCAGTCATAAAAACGTGCCATGACAGATTCATCTCACCTCATGCGCGCCCAACCCGTAGAGAAACGGAACAAGGGTTGGACAAACAAACATAAAGGTAGCACATACATAACCAAATGTTGTTAACTTTCAGTCAGAAAGTCAGGAAAACTGTTCAATGGGAAGAAAGCAAGAAACCATTACATAGTGGAATCATATAATATGTTCAGATTGGGTAAAATATTTCTTGCATAGACTTGGCTACAGAAATGCTAGTATTTTGGCATGATATGGCCTGGATATCAAAATGTGTAAGTCTAGGAAGAAGCATGTTACTAGCATACTGTGTTGTATAGGTTGAATGCAATAAGCCTAAATCCCATTCATGACAGTTTTAGAACAAGAAAATGTGAAGTGGCACTGAAATTGAGTTTTTATGAATCCGAGTCAGTGCCTGCTGGACCACACCCCCTTATGCTGGCTAGTGTAAAACTTAACCCATTGGCATCCTATTTAAATAATGTAGCAGTTCACTGAGAAAACACATTTAAATCCTTCACTACGACAGTTGTCTGCACAGTATTATTTAAAAAATCATACAAAACCAACCAATAAAGATTCCTTTTTGAAAATTTGCATGCATAATAACGAAGAAATGAGCTTACCAATGCTGCTTTTCTACTCCATCTGCTGAGTGTGGTACACCTCAAAACATTCTTCTAAGTGAAGTGCTACACCAGACATTTTTCACTGCCAGCAACTTTCATTTCTCTTACCCCGGCTGTAGCACTCAACACACCTTTTTGTGACTTTTGTTTTCTTCTGTTGGGGGAATATGCATGGAATATGGCCAATCTGAACATGCTATATGATTCCACTATGTAATGGTAGGCCCATGATTTAGCTTGTAATCTGGTATGGGTGGTGCTCCCTGAAGGTCGACCTCGAACAGAGTACTCCGGCAACTGAACAGTTTCAAGTAGCTGCTTTGCAATGCTAGTTCTGAAGTCAGTGTAGCTCGTCTTTTTGTTAGCAGCAATATTGTGATACACAGTGAAGGAATTGAAAATGCTTGTATCTAGGAGGTAAAAAATATTTTTCTATATCCTTTTACTGTGTGTCGCATGACAGGGAACAGAGCTGTCACCTGATCCTGAAGGTCAACCCCACCCATTCCCTTCTGGTATTCAAGGCCACACTTGGGCTTTATTACTTCCTCTGTAGGGGTTTGTCCTCTCTTTTGTCTGAGTTTGCCTGTCCCCGTAATGTCAACAGATTTGTGTTTAGTGGTGAGAAAGCAAACATCGTTATCTTTCCACTTCACACATAATATACCGTTGGAAGCCCATGTCTCCTACTCTCCATGTTTGAGTTTTGTTTTACTGATATCACGAGGCGTCTTTTCGGTTCTGTCTAACAGTTCCAATTACATTTGTCTTCTTGTCATGAAGCCTTTTGAATAAATCTGGGGAGGAATACCAATTATCTAAAAGCAATGTATGCCCTCGGCCTAACAATGGTTCACACATATTGAGCATAACGTTTGTACTCGCCAGCAGACAGGATCCATTACATCATCACCTATATAAATTTTGAAGGTTAGACAGTAGCCAGAACTAGATTTGCAAATTTTGTAAATTTTTATTCCAAACCTTGAACTTTTAGACCTATTGCACTGGACATATGAAAGACGGCCTCTGAACTTCATTAGACTTTCGTCTAGAGCAATGTCTTGTGAAGGTAAATATAATTCAGAAAATTTGGAACAGAAATGTTGTGTTATAGGTTTGAGTTTGAGTTTGTCACTACTATCGACTCGTGTATCGTCAACAAAATCTAGAAATCGTGAAATTATAATTAATCTTCGCCTGCTCATGGTTTCACGAAAAATGGGAATGTCTATAACACTTATTCTTACTCCAGTATAACTGAATTCTTGACTTTTGCACTTATGACGGTATAACTTACGCAAAGTATGCCCTACTTTCGTCGGGTGTAGTCTCAAACCATTTGTCATACTCATTCACTTTCTTTCTGTCAGGATTGCTCAACTGTGTTGCTGCATAAGCATTTGTCGTCAGATATTTTATCAAACAAAGGGTTCATGTATTCACAAAAAACTGCGAGTTCAGATAGTGGCTGCATATCAGACTTTTTCAATAAGTTATTACTAACCCCGCTGTATTCACTAAACATATGTACAACAGGGATATTGTCACTTTTTGTCCAGTTCGAGTCATTCAAGTTACAGAGGTATGAACTCGTTTCGGAAGACTTACCCACCATCGTCATTTGTATCACTTTCCGTGTCATCAGCACTATTACACGCATCACTCGACCTTCAGGGTCTGTTTTTTCGTCACAAACATCACGTTTTCATAATCACTCTCTAAAACACTATCTATTAGCTTTCGTATTCCATCTCCATCAACATCAACACATCTGCTTGATGCCATGATTGCAACTGATGTGAGCAAAATAATATGAACAAAGATTCTTTTTTCTCTTGTTCCAGTGTGATAACCTGGAGCGTGGGAAAAAACCGAAGCCGCATGTCTAAACTTCAGCTCAGAATGCATACAAGTGGCATTTGTGAGTTAGTAACTGAACTACATGTATTGACATGATACCATCAGGCTCAGTCTGGTTCGGTCAGCTTCCGCTTCGAACGCTAGCGCTGTACCACATCTGGGGAGCCATCGGGTGGTGAATGAACGTCCCATTTCCACTTCTATTATAATGTCTAAATTTAAAGAGCCTTGTTTAAGAAGCCTTTCTCTTGGACAGTTGAGATTTTCTTCTGATGACACAGAGCACAGTTCTCTGCGAAACAAGAATTTCACCTTATTTTCTTGTCACGGCATAAGTCCAAAAGCCTATACAGTATCATGTCTATAAGTACGGGCCGTGAAAGGATCAATGGCTACATATATTGCATCGCCGCGAGCTGAGCTCATCATTGGATTCATATGTCACGAATAACTTTTGCAAGTTAGGGTCGTCAAATGATGCGACTGGGTTAACTAATATAGAAATTGCTCTAGGGACTAAGGCCTGTTGTCTAAAATCCTCTGAACCTTGCATTAAATGGACACCTCCCCTAGGATGTATTTGTTAAATGATCCAGATTGGTGGTTCTGAAGTTTGGTAGACCCTGTGTGAGTGTAACGTTTCAAAAGAGTGTAAAATGAATACTGACAAATTTCTCTTTGAGTATGGACATTTATGATGGTTTAATTGAATACCTTGTGTCATTATTTACACTAAAATTCCTATTTTCATATAATTGATGCATGGTTTAATCACAGCCTCATCACTTGTTTTCATAGACTTTAGAGATGTATGCATGTGGAATAAATTTTAAAAATGCAGGTATGTATAGAGGTATAGAAATGAAGCACCTCATAGTCTAAATTTGTATGTCGGAAAATATTAGTTTCTCAGTCCTCTTGTAAACTGTGCGTGTGCCTTTTGGATAATCTTGTAGTAATGTGGTCCTTGACATAGAAATAATGTGAAAGCCCTTGCATAAAACATTGTTAGTGAATTCTTCATGCCTCTGCAAAGTTATTAGTGTTTTTATTATTTCTGATTTCTGTTTCTCAGGCTACTGCTAGTGATGGACGAGTGGTGGATAGAGCCAGGGCATGGTGCTCCATGATAGGGGTTCCATATTTCCGCTTCACTCCACAATTATCTGAAGACATTGCAATGGATGAGAAGAATGATGAGAAGTTGGTGAACATGATGTGGGAAGCCAAGTCATATATGCATTCAAATTACACTGATGTTAAGCAGCTAGCGTTACTTCTCAATAGTGATAAATAATAATAAATATTTATTTTAGTTTTTTCAGGCCCATGAACGATGGATCATGGAGGGTGTTGGCACATATCTCATAAAACTAGAGGTTTTGTATTTTATTTAGAAACCTGTTGAACAGGTCTGTAACACAGAGCACAATTTGGTTAGTTAAATTGTGAGATTTGCTCTCTAGTTTAAAATACCAAAGTTATTTACTTGTTATAGATATGTGATATTAGTTGTGATAGTTGTGATATTAGTTTTATTTTATGGGTGTCTCTGCATTTACAAGAGCAAGTATGTAAGATGTGTGTACACATCACAAGTTCAATTGCTGAAAACTAATCGTGATAAGTGTTATCGCACATCAGGTCTTCCCACATGTGCTGTGTGTAATTACAAGAAACCACTCCTCTAGAAGTTGAGTAATGGTACAGTTACCATTAGACTTTTCTGTAATGTGTGTATAAATATATTATTTTGCCTGCATACCTGGCAATATAAAATTTACATACGATTGCTATTATTCTAATTATTTTAATTGTATACAAAGGTTAAAAAATGTATTCTTAGAGAAATTACGTGGAACAGTGACATTTGTATCTGAAGATGTTTATTGCTTTATTTATATATATATTGTACAGTATTGACACAAGTGTATTGAGTGTGAATATAATTCTTACTTTTTTTATTTTTTATTTTTTTTATGAGGAAGTAGTACTTCTATTGAATTACTAGCCATGGGTAAACATTTTGAAAGATATACCTAATATAAAATTGATTTAGGTCAAATCTCTATTTTACATACATCAAAAGTTCATCACTGAAAATCGTAACATAAGGGTGATTAAACTATTGAAAAATGTCCTTTCATGTCATCACAGCTTGTTTTGAAAAGGCAGACAATAAGTAGCATATTCACTTTTATACTAGATTTCAGTAGAATTATTATTTACCTTTTACTAAAACATATTCCTGGAGTGGATAATTCAAATTGTGTTAATATATAGAATGATATAGGATCTTTTTGTAAGAAATGTGCATTATAAGAAAGTCAGAATTAGAGTTCCATATAGAGTCTATAATTATACTTGGCCATTTCAAGTTTGTGTATTAAAAGTGGATATAAATTCATCACTTATGTTTAAATCAGAATCAGAATGAAATCTGAATGAAATGGCTTCTCGTTGTGCATATTCAATTCTTTATTTTTAAAAAAATTATTGAAAATATTCTCATTTAAAATTTCATTATGACATATCTGTAATTTAACCATGGTTGGATCCATTTTATTTTCTAACCTTGGGAAATCATTGACATAATACTGCCATTTGGTGGATTTTCATCATTAAATGGATGAATTAATCTTATAATTCTATTAAGAATTGAAAATGTCTTAAATATCATATTGTAAATGTCTTATTTTATTATAAATATTACCCTTGTACATTTGGTATCAGTTTACAGAGACTGTAAACATAGTTTTGAGCATATTAGTGGGTTTTTTAAATTTGAAAATATTTCTTTATTTTGTTGCAAAATATACAAGATGAGGTTCTTATTCATCATTGTAATCTGAATGCAGTTTCTTCATTTTTTAAATTAATTATTAGCTAAAATAGAACTGTTCCGATGGTTACTCTGTTTTTAATTGATAATATTTAGTTCTGAATACTCATTGGGAGTTAGGTTATCTTTTAAAAAAATTTAAAGTTATATTCTTAGCTGTGATAGCTGCATGCCTTTAGAATCTGTAAACATGGATTGAACTATTAAATTTACTCTCAGATGTATTGCTATATAATAAAAGTGCCATTTGGTCACCTGTTCTGTTTTTGTACCCAACAGTTTATTGGATTTTGTTTTGTGTATACTTCGTTCCTCCGCCTTCTCCTCCTCCTCCTCCTCCTCCTCCTCCGCACCCTACTCTTGAGTAGTCTTTTTATTATAGTTAATGATGCCTTGGTTGTAACTGTGAAACCTTGACAACATGGCATATATCCTGTCTCAGTCTTATTATATGTCATCTGTTGTATACCTGTCATTGACAAGTTCATTTTTGTAATTGCAGTAGTGATGCATGTCATCTAATGGCAACAGAAGAGACAAAATACACCTCAACTAACAAAAATAGAAAGTCAGTGTAATGTTATTGTTGGCTTGGCTTGGCAAGTTTACAACTTCCGACCTCCACCTCCCTCCTGCCATGAATCCTTTTTGCACCACCATCGCCTATTACAGTGAAACCTCATTAGTGCATTCTTCATTAACACGTTTTTCCCGCTTAACACGTAAACTCAAGGTCCCGGTTCTTATTGTATTAAATCTATATAAAATTACCCTACTTATCACATCACAAATTTTTGCTATTACCGCTTAGTAGAATCACATTTTTCCTAGACCTGAAAATGTTACTGTATTTGTCATCCCTTGTGGAAGAAACGTGATTTCCAACTCGGGTAAGAGCCTTAGCATGATTACGGGAAAAGGCCTTCCTACCGGGCGAATTGGCCGTGCGGTCAGGGGCACACGGCTGTGAGCTTGTATCCGGGAGATAGTGGATTCGAATCCCAGTATCAGCAGCCCTGAAGATGGTTTTCCATGGTTTCCCATTTTCACACCAGGCAAATGCCTGGCTACGGCCGCTTCCTTCCAACTCCTGGGCCTTTCCTATCCCATCGTTGCCATAAGATCTATCTGTGTCGGTGCAACTTAAAGCAACTAGAAAAAAAAAAGAAAAAGACCTTCCTGAACTTCAAAGGGTAAGTTGCACTTTCTCGGAGTAAGCCGTTGGCCTCAGAAATGTCCAGTTTTTCTTGCCGGTTAACAGCGAGATCGCTGGATAGCAGTGAGCCTGTTTATGCTTTTATTTCGCATTCCATTGAGAAGGTAAATTTTTTTTTTTTGCATGATATGGTAGCCTATATCTGGATTAAGATCATAATTGTGTGAAATTGACTAGCGTGGTGCATATTTGTCTTGCGATATGAAATTCCTTAATAATGAAGATAGAATTGAAATTTGTCAGAAAGTGGAGTGACATAAGTGCCCAGAGGTCGCGAATGTTGAAACTCGCACCTTCAAGTTTCGACTCGTCGCTCAAGTTGATTGAAGTTTTGTTCGATTCAAAATGGCGGCCAAAATTTCCTCGCAGTTGCACATGGTCGAATGTAACCTCCAATTCATTGTCTATGAGTGTGATCAAAATATAATGTTAAATAACGCACTAGTCCAAAATAAAAGGCTTCTACTAACATTTATTTTAGAAAGAGTGTGGTCTGCAATAATACTTCGATATTTTTGTTGGCTCCTGTGCACATGTTTTCATATTTGTTGTCTGATGTTTTTCATAGCTTTCAGTGTACCAGAAAAGGTTTTCATATTTGTTCTCTCATGTTTTTCACATCTTTTAATACTTTCCTCTCATATTTAGAAATGGTAGATAGGTCTATAGTTTTCACTGTACCTGCGGATACACAACATAAAATGTCCTCTTGACAGAAAGAATCATATGTAGTATTTCCATATCCCTGTTGGATAGTTTTTATTTGTATATTCATTAGTACATTTTCTAGCTTAACACGTTCTTTTTCCTTGTCCCCTGCAGAAACGTCTTAACGAGGTTTCGCTGTAGTTCATTACCATGGCAACTGAACAATATTTCAACGTTGGCAATACCATTAGGAAATACTGTAGTAATAAAAATCTAAATTTGTGAATATATTCATAATTATACTTCGTAGCTTAAGAATGTACACAGATATAAAATATTGGAAATTAGATTTTCTATCATATTGAGCTGTCCACATTTTGGGTATTATACTTTACATAAATTCCGTTTTGTACAAGTTTTTCAATACATCTAATATTAAGGGAGAAATTTTACATTTCCTATTTTGGCCCTTTAATACTGCTGACGTAGTATACTAATCACATAATATGCAACATAGTGCACACTCCATCTGTCCCTATAATTAAACACTGTATTGAGTTTCGAAAAACTCCATTAATCATGGGTAATAAATTTCATATTATTCCATATTGAAGTGCAATATAATGTAAAACAAAAGCTAAAAGGTTTTCAGCTATTCTTCTTTCGGTGCCTATCCATTTCGGATGTTGGCGATCATGATGGCTATTTTCGTCTTGTTTGTGGCAGCGCGGAACATTCAACTGATGATATACCGCACCAGCCTCTAAGATTGTCGAGCCAAGATATTTGTCTTCTTCCAGGACCTCTTTTGCTGTTGATTTTCCCCTGGAGTATTTTTTGGAGTAGGCTGTATCTATCTGTGTTGCGCATTATATGTCCCAGATACTGCAGCTTTCGGCATTTCACTATCTTGATCAACTGAGGAGTTGTGTTCATCCTTCTCATTACTTCCACGTTTGTTATTCTCTGGGTCCAAGATATTCTCAGGATCAGCCTATAAAGCCATGTTTCAAAGGCCTCCAACTTCTTCTCTGTGTTTTTATTTAACGTCCATGTCTCTACACCATTTAAAAGAACAGAAAATGCATAACAGTGCAGAAGTCTGATTTTAGTCCCTTAAGTTAGATTGTGGCTTTTAAACACGTTACTCATTTTCTGGAGCACACTTCTTGCTTTTCCAATGCGTACCTTGACTTCTTGTGAGCAGTTCCAGTCTTCCTTTATTATGGTTCCAAGGTATGAATATTGTTTTACCCTTTCTATACTCTTTTGATTTATAACCAAGTTTATTCCGGAAATATTTTCCTTACTTATAACCATGAGTTTTGTCTTTGCGGTGTTTATTTCAAGCCCATATTGGCTGCTGACTCTTACAATTCTATCCATTAGTGATTGTAGCGCTTGGATAGTATCAGCAAATACAATTGTATCATCAGCATACCGGGAAAACATATGATGACTCAAACCAAACATTCACAAATATTGATCAAGTTATAAAAATCTTAAAAAGTAGTCAATAAGGGCTGTCTGCTCAATATCTTTGAAAATTGTTTCATCTACCTGGATCAGTACTTTCAACCCAATTTCAAACTTAATGAGATATCAGAAAAACCAAACCCTTTATTTGATCTATTAATTCCTGTTTTCATAAAAAAAATTAAGGACTCTAAACCCCCTTTTTTATTTTTTTCCAAATTCCCTCCTGCGATCACCCATCATTCCACATCCCTCAGCCCCACCTTAGGTTACACTATACCTTGCCTTCTCTTCCTTCTCCCATCTACAACTCAGCTCTATTATATTTTTTTGCTTTTTCAACTTTTTCAATGATCCATATTGGAAACAAATGAACATTTCAACACTTTCCCATCAACATTATTCTGTTCACCCTTGTTTCAGCTGAACTGAATTCAGGAAGATTCTTCAAGTGCTAGTATTTTAAGTGTTTCACCTGGTCTTTTGTGAACTACATTCTTCGAATTGTAAGAAAACTTTAAGAACTTACACAGGACGTGTGATCATGATGAGTGTTTAACATTCAGCTCCTTACTTGTGTTGCACCGAATATCAACAAAACACGCTTGCTTCATAAATTTTCTCTATAATTCACGCCTTGCCTTAGCTTTAATGATTTGACTGATAATGGTCTCTAGCGAGACCGAAACTAGTTTCGTCAGATATATGTAACTTTTTCAGGTTACAATAAATAGTACTGAATAGGTGAAAACCTTTCTGCTTTTGTTTCACATTATAAATTTCATTAAGTTCAGTAGTTCTGCATTGTAGTCTAAGTTTTTATATGTTTAATTTGTTAAGATTTGTAGTTACATATCATTCTAATTCTGAAAGACAGGAACAGCTGTCCCTAATTTTACCAGGATAAATAAATGATCATTACCTATCAGCCATTTTTCTGCGTAGTCAAGACAAACGGACAGACTGGCAAAAATTGAACTGAACCTATTTTCAATTTTTGTATACCTCCGAGACAAGTGCGAAGTACGAGACAATTTTGAAGTGTACAGACAAAATTATAATTCTATTTTGAGTAGAGAGAGATGCATGTGCCTATCTCATTATCATAGGTATTTACTAGTTGACAAGTATAATAATGTATTTCTTGCACATTAGGGTCACAAATAGAGATGGGGTGCTCCCTTTGCTTGATAATCTGGAAGGCCAGCAGCAAAAATCTTGAGAATTTCATAAAACCTCTCAAGTCAAAGTAAATAGTGTTGCGCTCCCTGTGTCCATGTGCGAACCAGAACATCTGGTGAACATTTCTCTCGCAAAACACGGGACTCGAGGAGTTTTTATCCAACTGGTCATAAGTCACAAGTCTAGTGACCAATGCTAACCTAACTTCCCACTTCAAAAACAGTTAAGTCAACTTCTGTCTTCCAGTAATACAAATACAAAGAACAAAGTAATAACTAGACATAGCACTGCGCAAAGTCCAATGAAGTACAAAGAAGATGAAATGAGGAGGATCACATTTTTAATTTGTTTTGATATACGCACAGCAATTTTTACAACTTCTTGCCTCCAAAGTGCTGTATATTGATCTTTGTTAATAACAACTGCTTATTTGCAAAAGGAAATGAAATAGAACAAAACTCAGTTTAGGAATTCCTACAGACAAAATAGTCTGCAAGAAAGAAATTAGGCCATGTGTTTAGATGTTCCTAACTACATTGTATAAATACATAGTAGGATTGGAACTGGACTGTTACAGCAATAACATGTCATGTTTCCTTAACAGAGGGCTCTACTGTCATCTGGAAGTTTGAGAAATATCGGTGTCAGTTAAAATATCAGTGCCTCATTTCAAAGTGTGTGTGGCTATTGACCTGTGTGGATCATAGTATTTACAAGTTATGGCTGATTGTGTAGATCAAGGTAGGCAACAAAGGAAGCAGCTGTTGTCCAGTGCATTTACACTCCTTCAAGAAGGCTATTTGCAGACTGACAGGGGTTACTCAGAATAAGTTTTGGTACAGTATATGAGGAAATGTTTCCAGGAGATACAGTTTTCGAAAAATCATTTGCACTGACAGCTAAGACACTGGCATCCTGTGCTGTTCTTGCATGAATCCTGTTTCACATTACTTCTTCAGATGGTAGTCTGTAAGTCTGGAGAAGATGTGGGAAGCGATTTCATCTTTACAGCTACAGAATCTACCGTTGCTTATGGAGGTGGATCTGTTATGGTGTGGGCAGGCATTACGGCTTGACACAAAAACCAATCTCCTGATCATTCGCAATATATCTGTAACTGCTCAAAGTTACATTGATCTTAGTGCCTCATGTGATTCCTCACATGCAGCAACTTGGAGAAAAATTATTCATGCATGATAATGGTAGAGTACTTGATGCCGACATCGTGCAGAGATTCATGCAAGAGCACCACGTGGAACGAATGGAGTGGCTATCCAGAAGTTCCAAATTTAATCTGGTCGAGTAAGTCTGGGACCAACTGGAGCAACACATACGAGTGAGAAATCCACCACACCACACACTTCAAGTGCTTGAAGATGCTTTGTTTGAAGAGTGAGGACATCTGCCTCCACTGAAAATGCAACACCTTGTCAGAAGCATGAGAAGGCATTGGAAAGCTGCTATCTATGCAAAGGGTGGTAATATCCTTATTAAGATGCTTAATTACCAAGTAAATGTTTCGGTGTATGACCAAGGATCATTTGGTTTATGACATGTTGTGCAATGATGTATTGGGTGTCCGAAGAATACCTTTCAATTCTTAATTGTTGTAAAGAAAGTTGGTTTTCATTGCATGTCTATTTTCATTTCAATATGTATGCTTATCTTTGAGGTATGAACATACAGAGTGTATCTTAATTATACCGACAAAACAATAAGGTATGCTCTTTGTGTTATATAAAGAACAATGGTGCAATCAAATTGTCAGAGAAAATTTTTCTTTTCAAGAAAATGAGATTACTTTGTTACTTCCTGGCAACACCCCACTTCCCCTCCCTGAAACACAGCAGCAGACAGCGATTTGCGCTCTGGCACAGCAAATACAGCAAGTTCATCCATTTGAAGTGATGGAACCAACCAGAGGGAAAAATATTTTGGATGTGGTGCTGATAAAACCAGATGAGCTCTATAGGGAAACTGAAGTAATAGATGGTATTAGTGATCATGAAGCTGTTTTTGTGCTAGTTGAAAATAAATGTGATGGAAAGGAAGGTCTTAAAAGTAGGACTGTTAGGCAGTACCATATGGCTGATAAAGCAGGTATGAGGCTGTTTCTAAAAAGTAACTATGATCGGTGGAAAACGGTAAATAAAAATGTAAACAGACTCTGGGATGGGTTTAAAGAAATTGTTGAGGAATGCGAAAACAGGTTTGTACCTTTAAGGGTGGTAAGGAATGGTAAAGACCCACCTTATTATAATAGAGAAATAAAGAGACTAAGAAGGAGGTGCAGACTGGAAAGAAATAGAGTTAGAAATGGCTGTGGAAGTAAGGAGAAATTGAAGGAACTTACTAGAAAATTGAATCTAGCAAAGAAGGCAGCTAAGGATAACATGATGGCAAGCATAATTGGCAGTCATACAAATTTTAGTGAAAAATGGAAGGGTATGTATAGGTATTTTAAGGCAGAAACAGGTTCCAAGAAGGACATTCCAGGAATAATTAATGAACAAGGGGAGTGTGTATGTGAGGATCTTCAAAAGGCAGAAGTATTCAGTCAGCAGTATGTAAAGATTGTTGGTTACAAGGATAATGTCGAGATAGAGGAAGAGACTAAGGCCAAAGAAGTAATAAAATTTACGTATGATAACAATGATATTTACAATAAGATACAAAAGTTGAAAACTAGAAAAGTGGCTGGAATTGATCAGATCAGATTTCTGGGGATATACTAAAGACAATGGGTTGGGATATAGTACCATATCTGAAGTACTTACTTGATTATTGTTTGGCCGAAGGAGCTATACCAGATGAATGGAGAGTTGCTATAGTAGCCCCTGTGTATAAAGGAAAGGGTGATAGACATAAAGCTGAAAATTACAGGCCAGTAAGTTTGACATGCATTGTATGTAAGCTTTGGGAAGGCATTCTTTCTGATTATATTAGACATGTTTGTGAAATTAATAACTGGTTCGATAGAAGGCAATTCGGTTTTAGGAAAGGTTATTCCACTGAAGCTCAACTTGTAGGATTCCAGCAAGATATAGCAGATATCTTGGATTCTGGAGGTCAAATGGACTGTATCGCGATTGACATGTCTAAAGCATTTGATAGGGTGGATCATGGGAGACTACTGGCAAAAATGAGTGCAATTGGACTAGACAAAAGAGTGACTGAATGGGTTGCTATATTTCTAGAAAATAGATCTCAGAGAGTTAGAGTAGGTGAAGCTTTCTTTGTCTGACCCTGTAATAGTTGAGAGGGGAGTTCCTCAGGGCAGTGTTATCGGACCTTTATGTTTTCTTATATATATAAATGATATGAGTAAAGGAGTGGAATCGGAGGTAAGGCTTTTTGCGGATGATGTTATTCTCTATAGAGTGATAAATAAGTTACAAGATTGTGAGCAACTGCAACGTGACCTCGAAAATATTGTGAGATGGACAGCAGGCAATGGTATGTTGATAAACGGGGCTAAAAGTCGGGTTGTGAGTTTCACAAATAGGAAAAGTCCTCTCAGGCAATGAGCATATGGTGTTTAACCACAGTGATGTGCTTAAGTCACAGGCCATGAGCGCTGGGTGAAGTTCTCCCAATCACTCAATCACTGCTGCGATACCCGAGTTTTAAATAGAGGCAGAAAATAATGAAAGAAAGAGGGCAGAAATCCACATCATTTTCAATTTACGTTGTAAGAAATAAGTTATTTATGTTAATTCCAGTTTATGTATTTTAACCAGCTACAAGAAAGGCCTACAATCTCAAATATTTTTATAATGTACGTAATTAATTACATTTTAAGAGGTGCTTTAGAAACAGTTCTATATAATACATAGTTAACTGTTTCTAAAGCACTTCTTTAAATGTAATAGTGAAAATTATAATATCTGATTCCTTCACCAACATTCCAGTCATGCTTACCGTTTATTTATTTTCAGAAATTCATTGAGCAAGGAAAGTCACACAACACTACAACACTGTGCAAAATCAGTGTTGCATTATGTAATTAGATTTCTTTTTGCTTAACGAATAACAGGAATTTTTTTTTTTAAATGGAAATACTGTCATTCCCACCCAAGAAATTGTAAATTGTACCTTGTATGCTTAAACCCTGTACATCTATCTGAAATACATTTACATTGTTGTTGTTGTTGTTGTACTTTAATCTTGGATATTAAATATCCTTGTCCTCACTCGTGATGAAACTCCCTCTCACCATGTAGAGGCTAGCTATTATCACTGGACACCTGTTAAATTTTAAGTACTATTTTCAGAAATTCAGTGAACAGGGAAAGTCATACAACATTACAACACTGTGCAAAATCAGTGTTGCATTATGTAATTAGATTTCTTTTTGCTTAACGAATAACAGGAATTTTACTTTCTTTTAAAATGGAAATACTGTCATTCCCATCCAAGGAATTGTAAATTGTAGCAAAACTTGTACCTTTGTAGATTGTAACACAATTATAATGTGTCGGTTTTCTTTGAATGAATAATTATAAGAAAATAAAACTGACTGTTTATATCAAGCGCAGTATAAATCATATCGAAATATCTTAAAATGGTCAGGTTTTTTGTTGTGATTATAGAGTTTTATTTTAAATGTATCCCAGTCAGCACTTTGCTGAGTAGGGGTGGAGAACTTCATAATCACAATTAAGCATCAATGCTCCTTTGCTTCCCTGCAAAGTATGTCTGCTCTCTCGCTTCACTGTTATGTATGCTTGCTACGTAAGCTGACCGCTTTTACATCAGGCCAGACCACACTGGGCGCCCAGCTGAGCACCTCTTTTGTATAGCATAAAGAGCATTCCTGATGTTTTTGTCTGTATAATTCAGATAAACCCTGTATAAAAAATATTTTTTAGTAGTGTATTATCTGGGAAATAATTCAAATTGTTCAATTCTTTCCATTCCTGTGTATAGTCTGAAGAGCTTATAATAAGTGATTACTTCCACATTTTATTAGAACAGCCTCCCGTGTCCAACCCCTCGTCCACGTCGTGGGAGGTGGGCAATGGCATGAAGTAAGGGATTGCCTGTATGAGTACAGCGGGGACTGTGTATGCCCCAGGACCGCTTCAGTAGCTGTGAAGACCCTCCAGGAAACCTGAAAAGTGATGGCTAATGGGGCTCTGGTAAAGTCCTCAAAGACAGAAAACGACAAATCTGGCAGACGAGGCGACCCTCTTTCCGTGGGGTTAAAGAAAGAGGAGGAACTACTGCCTTGTGGTGAAGAGGGATCTTCAAAGGCTAAGGGAGACAACCCCTACAGAAAACAGCAGGCTTGGAGGATCAGATGGAAGCTCCACCATGCTTAGGTGCTGTGGGCTAATAACTTGCACATCTTAAATCTAATTATTAAAGAAATTGAAGTGAAATGAAACCGTATGGATACCTCAGTGACAAACTTTGGCATGAAACAGAAAATGAGAATTGGTTGTTGGAATGTTGGAACTTTGACAGAGGAAGGTAAACTAAAGCAGGTTGAGAAAGAGATGCAAGATTATGGCTTGGAAATTCTTGGCTTAAGTGAATTTTGGAGAGATTATGATGCAAAGTGGGAACACATTTATTAATTCTGGACAGTCTGGGGAGGATGCTGAATGGAGAAATGGAATGGGTATGTTGCTAAGTAGGACATCCAAGAACAGACAGAATGATGACAGCTAGGTTTCAAGGTGAAATTTGAAATGTGACAATAGTAATTTGTTATGCAACAAGTCCAACCCCGCCTCCCCGTGGTGGGAGACTGGCAACGGCATGAAGTAGTGGATAGCCTGCAGGGGTGAAGTACAGTGGGGACATCATGTGCATCGGGACTGCTGCAGTAGCTGTGAAGGCCCTGCAGGAACCCTGAAAGATGACGGCTAACGGGGCTCTGGTGAACTTTGTTGAAGTCCTCAATGGCAGTGGAGACGGAAGGAATAGTTCCTCGAATGGCAGAAGAGGCAACCCTGCTTTTCTGGGATAAATAGAATTAGCAACCATTGCCTTGTGGGTAAGGGGAGGGATTCCCAAAGGCTATGGGAGCCACCCAGACAGGAAAGAGAGCCATCTTGAGGGCTGAAAGGGGGGCAGCCCCCCCAGAAGGTTATGCGGTGGGCCAACGACCTAGTCATGTAAACATCCCTTGTAACGAGGCAAAATAATAGCAAAAGCCGGATGGATTTAATGATGACAACCATGCATGGAAAAGGAAAATGAAAAGTTGTGTTTGCCACATGGAGTGCCCGGAGTCTCCTCAGAGCAGGAGCATTCACCAATCCGAAGGAAGTCGTCAAAAGTTACAATATTTCCATGCCCGCCTTGCAGGAAGTCCTATGGAAGGACGCTGACATCATGGACTCACAAGATTATACCATCTTCTACAGTGGAGCAGTGAGGAGCCAGCTTGGTACGGGATTCGTGGTTACCAGAAGACTCGCCGGCAGTGCTGGAATTCAAGCCTGCGAATGAGAGATTGTGCTCATTGAGACTGAAGTTCTCCCTGTTCAGTGTAACAGTGTTCAGCGCACATGCACCGACTGAAGATGCCTCTGAAGAAGAAATGGATGCCTTCTATGCTCTCCTTGACCGAGAGTACTCTGCTGCTCCGCATCATGACGTCAAGATCGTCCTTGGTGACATGAATGCTAAGGTGGGGAGGGAGAAGGTGTTCAGACCAGCGATTGGACAAGAGAGCGCACACCCAGAGAGAAACTTTTTTTTTCTTTTTGCTTAACGTCGCACTGACACAGATATGTCTTATGGTGACGATGGGATAGGAAAGGTCTAGGAAGTGGAAGGAAGTGGCTGTTGCCTTAATTAAGGTAGAGCCCCGGCCCAGAGAGCAACGACAACGGCTTCAGACTAGTGGACTTTGTCATCGACCATCAGATGAGTATTAGCGGCTCTTACTTTCTGCGGAAGAGGATCCATACGGTAACATGGAAGTCCCCTGGCGACAAGACACAGAACCAAAGCAACCACCTCCTCATCGGCTGGAGGCACGGATCTGATGTTACGGATGTGAGGACGAGGAGAGGTGCAGACATCGACTCGGATCACTATCTGGTTGTCATGAAATACAGACAACACATAGCCAATATCAGGAAAGTTCACGTCCAGAAGATGAGAAGGTTCGATATCATAACCTTGAAGAATAATGCCGCCATCAAGGATGAGTACAGGGAGATGGTCGAACCAAACTTGCAGACCAGAGGGAGAAACAAGAAGGCACCACTGTAGAAAATCTATGGGGAACAATGCAGGACGCCATCACGTACGCAGCGACAAAATCTGTAGGGTTCCAAGAATCAAGCGTAAGACCCGAGTGGTTCGATGCGGAATGCGAAGGGGCCGTCCAAAGGAGGACCAAAGCAAGAGACAAGAGCGACAAGGTCAACAGAAGAAGACTACCATAGGGTGAGAGTAGAAGCAAAGAGGGTACTCTGGAGGAAGAAAAGACAGCGAGAGAAAGAGCAGCTTGAAGCCATCAAGGAGCTGGAAAATAAGGAGGAGGTTCATGCCATGTTCTAGGAAATAAGGGAAATCAAGAATGGGTGTGAGCCCAGAACCTCATACTGCAAGGACAAGAAGGGTGTTTTGGTTGGAGAGGAGAAGATCTTGTCACGATGGGCAGAGCACTTCGAAGAGCTTCTAAACACTGAGGAGGCAGAAGCAAAGGTGCCTGATCAGGTGACAGCTGACCACCCACCTACTGACAATGAGCATGAGCCAGTCCCCGAAGTGACGAGGAATGAGGTGAAGGAGGCGACTGACCTCATGCGCAATAACAGAGCACCAGAAGAAGACGGCCTACCAGCAGAGCTGTTCAAGTATGGAGGAGAAGAGCTTGCAGATAACATGCACTCCCTGACCCGATCTATATGGGAAAATGAGGAGATGCCAAGGGACTGGAGCTCGGCCCTCATCTATCCCATGTACAAGAAGGGTGGCAAGGCAGTGTGTAGCAACTACTGAGGAATCTCTCTTCTTAGTGTGGCCTACAAGATCTTTTTGAAGGTGCTGACTAGGAGACTCGAGTCCTTTGCTGAGAGACATCTGGGAGACTACCAGTGTGGGTTCCGGCGCAACAGATCAACAACAGACCCCCATACTAACCCTGCGGCTCATCCTTGAAAAGTGTTATGAGTACGACATCAACATTCACCAGCTCTATGTTGACTACAAGGAGGCTTACGACAGTGTGGACAGGTCAAGGCTGTGACAGGTGTTGGAAGAGATGCAGATGCCGACGAAGATCACCAACCTTGTCCTGATGACTGTGAGAAGTACCAGAGCCAAAGTGAAAATCCAGGGTAGGCTCTCCAGGGAGTTTGAAGTGCAGAGAGAGTTGAGGCAAGGTGATGCATTGTCAACCACTCTGTTCAACCTCTGTCTGGAGCATGTTATGTGTTGAATACCTCACCGGGCGAGTTGGCCGTGTGCGTAGAGGTGCGCAGCTGTGAGCTTGCATCTGGGAGATAGTAGGTTCGAATCCCACTATCGGCAGCCCTGAAAATGGTTTTCCGTGGTTTCCCATTTTCACACCAGGCAAATGCTGGGGCTGTACCTTAATTAAGGCCACGGCCGCTTCCTTCCAACTCCTAGGCCTTTCCTATCCCATCGTCGCCATAAGACCTATCTGTGTCGGCGCGACGTAAAGCCCCTAGCAAAAAAAAAAAAAAAAAACCTCTGAACCCGGGGGTACCATTTGCAACAGAACCTTCCAGTATCTGGCCTTCACGGATGATGATGTCCTACTCAGGAGAAGTGCGAGCTACCTGACGGAAGCTCTGGAGCACATGAGCGGGGGATCACAACATCTGGGCTTACAGATCAATAAGGACAAAACCAAGTACATGGTGAACACCCGAGACAAAACAAGATTTCACAGTGTGAGAGGACTGGAATTTGCAGGAAACACCTATGAGAGAGTTACGCAGTTTAAGTACCTGGGAGCCCTCATGACTGAGGACAACAAGGTCAGTGAGGAGATAAAGGCTAGGGTGGCAGCTGGGAACAGTTGTTACTTCGCCTTCCAGAAGTTACTAAAGACTACAACGCTGTCCAGAAGATTAAAAATCACCATGTACTGGGTTATAATCCGTCCATTTGTACTGTATGCGTGCGAGACGTGGACACTAAATGATCATGACAAGAACTTTCTATGGGTGTGGGAGAGAAAGATCTTGAGAAATATTTGTGGCGTGTTTCATGATCAAGAAGAGTGGCACATCAGGACCAATGAAGAAGTCTATGCCCTGTATGGTGACCTTGAGATAGTCACAGAGGCCAAAAAGTGGAGACTTCGGTATCTCGGACTCATCGTAAGGATGGACCAGGACCGGGCAATGAAGATAATCCTTGACCAACATCCTAGCGGCCAACGAAGACGGGGGAGACCAAGGACAAGATGGCTGGACAACGTCTTGAGAGATTTGGAGTTGATAGGGATCCAGGGGTGGAGAAGGAGAGCTCTGGACTGAAAGGAAGGCCAGGCTGTTGCGCCAGGAGAGTGAGTGAGTGAGTAATAACAGAAGTATCTGATGCTGACATGAAGGATCAATTTTATCACTAGTTGAATGAAACTATGAAGAATGTAAATAAAAAAGATATTGATATTATTATGGATGATATGAGTGCAAAGATTGGATCAAATAATGAGGGACTAGAGCATGTGATTGGGAAACATAAATTAGATTAAATGAAAGATAATGGAGAGAGATTTGTAAATTTGTGTGCCAGCCAGGAAATGGTGATTGGAGGGACATTCATTTCTCACAAAGGTGTCCTAAGGTTACATGGGTATCACCAGATCACAAAAAAGAAAATCAGGTCGACCATGTAGCTATTAGTAAGAAATTTAGAAGATTGTTGACAGATGTGAGGAACAGAAGAGGAGCTTGCGTTGGTAGTGATCATCATCCAGTAGTAGCTGAGTTTAAAATGAAAATGAAGGCTGCATCAAAGAAGTTTGCAACTAGAAAAAAGAGTTCAACATACAAAGGTTAAACAATGAAAAGAGGAGAAAAGAATTTAGTTTGGAGTTGAAAAATCGGTTTGAAGTCCTTTCAAATCTTAAAGAAGAGGAAGAGATGAACGTGGAGAGAACTTGGGAGAATGTTATGAATACTTATATACAAACGTGTGAAAAAGTAATTGGTTATAGGAGCTATCAACAGAAAGACTGGATGTCATAGGGAACATGGGACTCAACTGACAAATGAAAAGGGGCAAAAGTTTAGTAAATCAAAGCAGAGCAAGACAGCAGAAGTCGGAGGCCCAAATGAAATATTCGGAAATTGACAAAATGGTTAAAAGGAGTGTGAGAAGCAATAAAAGATGGATTGACCAGCAGGCACAAATTGTAGAGGAAGCTGAGAAGAAGGGCGATATGAAATAACTCTATAATGTTACAAATAAGTTGTCATGAGGAGGTTATAGCAAGAGTAAATGAATGAGAGATAAGCAAAGAAATATGTTATCACTAGAAGAAAAATTGAGAAGATGGCAAGAGTATTTTTCAGTAATGTTAAACAAAGATGATGGAAATGAGCAGTAAATGCAAGAAGAAATAAATTAATACCGGTACTTAGAGAGTGAAGACTCAAGAATAAAGCTGGATCCCCCTACAGGGCATGAAGTTAGGTTAGCATTGAAACAACTACAGAATGGTAAAGTAGGAGGTATAGATAATATAGATCCAGAAATACTAAAAGTGGATGAAGAGGCCACCATTAATTGCTCCTACCATTATTGGGAAAAATATGGAAAGAAGAGAGAATTCCCTCTGATTGTAAGGAGGGACTGATTGTGCAACTTCCCAGAAAATGTGACAGCACAGTGTGTATAAGAATTGGAGAGGAATGACACTACTGAGCGTCATCATCAGGATTTCCTTCCAGCAAGCCGGGTAGGAACTTTGTGAACAATGTGCCTCCACTGAATTCTATCCTGGTATAGTTTCTCCCTCTCCACTGCATCCAATGCTACTCCTCTCCTTTTGAGATCTTCATTAACCTGGTATGTCCATCTCTTTCTAGGGCGTCCAATAGGTCTTCTTCCGAGCACCTCTATCTCTAGATACTGGCGTGGAGTTCGAGTTGGGTGCACTCGCTTCACACCTAACCACTACAGTCTCACAGCACCTATCCTTTCCACCATGGTCAAGTTCACCTGCAGGTCTCTCTGTACATTCTTGACTCTGTCTCTCCTGGTTTTTCGTAGAGCTGACCTAAGGAACTTCATTTCACATGCTTGTATTTGACTCACTTCTTTCTTATTTATGACACAGGTCTCCAGACTATACATCATGATTGGCAGGAGATAGGTTTTATACAGTATATTCCCTGTTTAGCTCTTAGAGGGACTCCCTTGTCCCAGATTAGGTTTCGTACTTGGTGGAAGAAGCGATCCTTTTTCTACTCTTTTTAATACTTTTAGTTTACTACTTCCATCACATGATATGACACTACCCAGATAATTGAAACTTTTCACACTTTCAACCTTCTCTCCCTCCAGTATGATGTTACAAGGTGTGGGCATCCTGCTCATCTGCATTGCCACTGACTTGCTCTTACTCCCAGCCAACTTGAACTCTTTACATTTTGTATTCCAGTAATCCAGTCTCCTCTGAACTTCCATTTCAGTCTCTCCCCAAATGGTGATGTCATCAGCAAAAAAAAAGCATTGAGATCATTTTCTACTTCCTTGATTTCTTTCATATTTGTGTCCATAAGTGTAATGAAGAGTAATAGGGAAAGTGAACTGCCTTGCTGAACACCTTTCTTTGTCTAAAATCATTTTGATCTTCTACCTCCCACTTGTACACTGCTCTCACAACCTTCATAGTCCGACTCGTTGGCTGAATGGTCAGCATACTGGCCTTCGGTTCAGAGGGTCCGGGTTCGATTCCTGCCTGAACTTAGTCATCCTTTCACACCAGCCTACTGATGTGGAGGATGGCCACCCCTGAAGCATGGATGTGCCAGACAAGAATTACTCAAGTGGAGAGTAGCGAAGGTGACCCTATCTCCCTTGAGCCGGGTTAATGGTTGTGTATGATGTTGCAACCAAAGGCACTGCTGAGAATACCAAGTAAAATTCTGTCCAGAATAATTCTAAACACAGTGAAGGACTCCAATGAGCAGCGTCTTCGAAAAGAACAAGCTGGTTTTCTAGACTGCGCAGCTGTGTTGATCTAATAAATATGCTAAGAATAATTAGAGAAAAGTAATGAATGGCAGGCCACATTGTACATGACATTCATAGACTTTGAAAGAGCATTTGATTCAGTCAATAGGAATGTAATGTGGAAGACCTTGGCAAAATAAGGAGTACCGCATAAGATCTTGAATCTCATGAAGGAAATGTATGAAGGTTTCAGATGCAAAGTAGTACATGAGGGAAAGCTCACAGATTATTTTAATGTCACAAGTGGAGTTCGCCAGGGATGTATTTTTTCACAACAATCTTTTTAGTGGTGCTCAATAATATCACGAGAAAAATGTTGGGTAGAAGGAAAAGAGGAATACAATGGATGGGGGAAAGACTGGAAGATGTAGAGTTTGCAGGGGATATTTGTCTTTTGTCTTCAAGAATTTGTGATATGAAACACAAGTTAGAAGGATCATGGTAGGAAACAGAGGCTGCAGGACTCAATATAAATGTTGTTGAGACCAAGGAAATGAGAGTAAACACTAACATTGATGAAACATTGTTTGTTGCAGGAGAAGAGATTGAAGAGGTTAAAACATTTACCTACTTGGGAAGTGACAAGAGAAGGAGGGGTGGAAGAGCATGTGAGAGCTAGAATAAGGAAATCAAATGGAGTCTTTATGCAGCTGTATGCAGTGTGGAAGAATAAGAACATTTCAAGGAAGAAAAAAATAAACATTTTCAACACAAATGTTAAATCATTCCTTCTATATGCTTGTTAAACTTGTAAGGTTACACTAACTATCACTAATGTCTTGTGAACATTTATAAACCATTGCTTACGACGTATCATAAACATCAGATGGGCTGAAATTACATCCATTGACGAACTTTGGGGAACAACAAACCAAGTTCCAGTCGCAGTGGAAATCAAGAAGCGGAAATGAAAATGGATAGGTCATACTTTGAGAAAGCCAGTGGGATCTATAGAACACACAGCACCCAGCTAGCCTACTTAACCTAGAAAACGTAATTTACTGAAGACCAACTGAATTACTTGTTATAAAATTTAAATAAATATCACTACTCCCAATTTCTACCAACAAGCACTAAACACCACTATATAAATAGCACTAAATGAATCACAAATACAAAAAATTAAGCTATTTCACTAGGTTTTAACTACTTTATCACTACAATAATGCAAGAGCTCTCTCAACAGCCAACCGTTCTCAAGCGCATCCAACAATGCAATCCTATTTTCTAGGACTTACTCCCTGAGTTGTGATTTTCTTTCAGTAGCCATCAATGTGGACTAAACATTTTAGTCAATAAATTATGAGTAGAAAGTCACAGACCTTTCCTCATCATCATCATCATCGGTTTGCCCGTCCTATCCACCATAAATTGAAGGATCAGGCTCAAATGAAATGTCGGGCCAGGCTGAGTAGCTCAGATGGTAGAGCACTGGCTTTTTGGGCTCAACTTGGCAGGTTCAATCCTGGCTCAGTCTGGTGGTATTTGAAGGTGCTCAAATACATCAGTCTCGTGCTGGTACATTTACTGGCATGTAGAACTACTACTGGACAAAATTCTGGCACCTCTGTGTCACCAGAAACCATAAAAATGTACAGTGGGATGTAAAACTAATAACATTATTATTATCATGAAATTGTGAAATTATTGTGAAATGTTGGATTGTGGGTTGACTAAGTTAAATCAATCTTGCACCATATTTTTACCTTGTTTATATAAACGTCTTGGCTATGAACAGAAGGATAAACCACCACCTAACTCGTCTGCTGGTTGACCATGACGTCACAGTGTGTTATTGCTCTCAGCTTACTGCATTTCCCACCCCTACTGCTGTCATAAGAGGACATCTAATGAAGCATGGACTGATTTAGGTACCATTTTGGAATAGAATAAAACCTACTGAATATTTTTTTGGACAATTTGTGTTTCATCTAATTCTACACATCTTCAGCTACTTTTCCACATAATTTACATTTTTGGTCCAACATTTGTATCATGAGATAAGTTTTTGTAAACTCTCATGATAGACGTCTGCTTCCTGAAATGGGAGCCATATCTTAACTGTTGGTTTCACTTCCTCGTCATTGTGGAAATGCTTGCTGGCGAGGAACCTCTTCTGATGAAGGAAGATATGGTAGTTACTAGGCGCAAGGTCAGGGCTATAAGGGAAGGTTTTGATTGAACTTCTGCCAGCCAAACTATTAAAGGTGAGCTTGTGTTTGAGCTGCAAAGTGTGGTCTTGTATTGTCATGAAGAAACAACACTCTGGCAGATGGAAGGCCGTGGAGTTTATTCTGGATTGCACAGTGAAGTTTTATACAATATTAAATAGAAGGAAGGATCCACCTTTTCAATACTCTGTTATTAAGTTGAACCAAACAGAAGTCATACTTTGAGAAAGCCAGCGGGATCTATAGAACACACAGCATTGGAATGGAATCGGGAGGGGAATGAAAACCTTCCCTAGGTCCAAGGTGGAATGGAATCTGCAGGGTGCACACTTTTAAACATCACAATTCTTCTGATTGTTCAAGAACACAAATAAAAGTTAACAACATTTGCTTAATCAACAAAATTAAATTCCTTTATAAGAAGAAATTGTTCCTGAACTACTGTCTTTATATAAGTCTCACCGCGAAGCAACTCGCCTATTATCAAGCGCACGATGGGACTTTTTCAAACCGATGTAGATGATAAGTCATTCATTACTTTCCAAAAAGCAATCAATTTTAGATACGGTAGCAAGCTTAACATCTCAAAAACATCTATATGACAAGAAAACCTTTTACTAAATTATCTAAAGAACCGAAAAATCATGACAATATAATTGGTAAGTTCCATCGCCCTGTTGTCAACTTATCTAAGACAATCCTAGATGACAACTTAATCCTCTCAAAAGGCCCGAAACATAACTGGCCTAACTTAAGTAAAAGTAACACAGTCTTTAATATAATCACTGAATCTGAATTAGCTATCAATTAAATGCCCTTAGAATTACAAGACAAAATTAGACTTGACGTTAAAAGAAAACTCAATAAGATTTACACCCCTAACGATAATAGCAACAGTATTTCCTTCACTGAACCTCTCTTACAATATGATTTTGGGGACGGACTTCTTGTCAAAGACCAGATTAGTTTTGGATCTTCAAGCTAGAAAATTCTCCTTGAAATTTTCCCCAAAATCACAATTTAATTTAATTGATGTTCCATTGAGTACCTTTAACGTTTCTTGTGTGGGTGTCTCAGTACCAGAAGAAATTAGTGAAATTGATCAATTGGACCTTAATCATTTAAGTAATGTGGAGGCTAATCAAGTCCGTGTTCTTTGTAACCAATTCCCTGATGTATTCACCAGCAAGTTAGGTCTAACTGATGTTTTAGAGTATCAAATTGAGTTGTCCGACAACCAACCGGTTAGATCTCCCCCTTACTGCCTTTCACTTCCCCACATGCTTGAACTCAAAAAAATTATCGACCAAATGTTGCAAGAAGGAGTCATAAGACCATCAACCTCTCCTTATGCCACTCTGGTCTTCCTCGTACCTTTATCATGCACTGAATCGCAAGATAATTTTGCAATCCATCCCCTTGCCCGACTTGCACACTTGTTTTGGGTGGTTCTCAGGAGCGAAATTCCTTGCTGTATTAGACCTCATCAGGCCTACTATCAGGTGCTGTTGTCTAAAACATCTATTCCCATTACTGCTTACATCATGGACTGGAATATTTATGAATTCTTAAGGTTACCCTTTGGTCTATCACATGGTGCTGCTGCTGTTCTTACCAGGCTGTTAGATTCAATACTTTTGGATAATAAATTCCAATTCGTCTTCAACTATTTAGATGACCTGGTAATTTTCTCAAACACCTTTGAAGAATACATGAGCCATGTTAGAGAAGTCCTGGAATGTTTGAGGAAAGCTGGATTAACGGTTAAATTGTCAAAGGTTGCATTCACTAAGCCAAGTATATCTTTCCTTGGGCATGTGGTTTCCTCCTATGGGATCTCCATCAATCACTCTAGGACCCAGGCCATCAGAGACTTTCAACCTCCTAAGGATGTCAAAGGTATCGCATGCTTTGTGGGTATGGTAAACTTTTTCCACAAGTTCATCCCAAATTTTACGAAGATAGCAGCTCCTCTTAACTACCTGAGATGTAAAGGTGTCAAGTTCTCCTGGGCTCATCCCCAGCAAGAAGCTTTCGAAACTCTGAAACTTACTCTAATGAATGCTCCTGTATTGGCCATTCCAGATTTCAATAAGCATTTCATTGTGCAAATAGATGCCTCAGGGAAAGCTATAGCCGGTGTGCTCCTACAAGAGTATGAAGATGGATGTAGACCTGTGGCCTATGTATCTAGGATTCTCACCAGCCTAGAAAGTAAATACTCTATTTACAAGTTGGAATGTCTTGCTGTATTGTTTGCCCTTGAGCAGTTTAGGCCCTTAATCGAACATGTAAATTTCACCCTCAAAACTGGCAATTAAGCTCTCTCGTGGGTATTGAATTGACCCAAAAGAACTGGTAGAATCACTAGGTGGGCACTTTGAATTTCATCTTTTAGTTTCAATGTTAGACATATCAGGGGTTCGGAAAATGTCTTCGCTGACAGTTTGAGTAGAATGTTTGATGGTGATTATGGTGCTGATGCAAAATCTGATGTTGAAAAACTTGATGAAGTTAATGTTGTTGGCGTTAGTGCCATCCTTTCAGATCTTCCTTTACTGTACCACGAATTTGGGGATCATCAAAAATCAGATCCAGAATTGAAAGAGATCATTGATAAAATTAATGATGGAACTGAGGTAAAGCCTTACTCTTCAGTTAAGGGTATTCTTTGTTGTAAAGGACGAAAGACCATAATTTCAAAATTGTTGTCCCTAAGGTCCTCGTCCCGGACATATTTAAATATTATCACTATTCTCCTATTGGCAGTCATTTGGGTGCCTTCAAAACCAGGCTGAAAATCAGACAGTTCTTCATCTGGAAGAAGATGGACAATGATATTAGAACTATCATTAAATCTTGTCAATCTTGTGCAATTAGTAAGCTTAACCTGAACAACTGTGTTGAATTGTTGTCATCTTCGCAGGCCTCTCGCCCTATGGTAAGGCTATTCATTAACTTTGTGGGCCCTCTTCCTTGGTCTTCTTTGGGAAACACACATATTTTTGTGTGTATCGAAGCGTTCCCTCGGTTTTGCTGGATCTTTTCCACCATATCTACTAACTCTTGTACATCTATCAGCTATTTGAATTCCATTTTTGCATCCTTTGGTCCTCCCAAGTTTTGTAGTTTCTTTCAATGCCAGTGCCTTCACTAGCCATTCATTTAAGGGTTATCTGAGTTGTACATCTTGCACGTTACAACTACTCCGTAGTATTGAAACCCATCTTACGCCAAGAGGATGAATAGAAATCTGAAGTCCACCCTGATAGCATATCATAATAATAATCAATCGAAGTGGGACTCTTGCATACATTGGTTGGCCCATGCATTCAACTCTGCTTCTCATGAATCACATGGTAAGACGCCTATATCTCTCATATTTTGTTATACCCCATATTTTCCAATGTCCAATGTGCTTTGTATTGATGATCTTCTGCCCAATCTGTCTAAACCCATCATCATCATCATCATCATCATCATAGGTTGTTCTGCCATCCCAATGATGTTCAAAAGATTTGGAATGAAGCCAGGGAGAATTTGTCCATATTGTATGAGAAAGTCCGGAATAGGTATAACGAAGGTAGAAAATCAACAAGGTTGAAAATTGGAAACCAAGTCTTTGTTAAGTGTTACCCCATCAGTAAGGCCATCAGTAAGTTTTCAGCTAAGCTTGCTCCTAGGTATCAAGGCCCCTGTACTGTATTACAGTTCTCTGTGTTGGTGAGTGATCCTGTCGCTAAGAGAATTAGGCGAGTCCATCTGTCCCAGATTAAACCTGGTTGATGTGTAGTATACCTCAATTTTTTCCTGAAGATGCAACCTTGTGAAGTGTGTTGTGTGTTAGTTTGGACCTGTGGCTAGGAACTACATTTCAATGAGCTAATTTAATTTAATTCTTGTTATATTGTTTAATGTAATTATTCTTGTTGAGTATTTTCTGTCTTGGTGTGTCTGTATTGGTTCCTGGGCTTATGATTGTCTTCAGTGTGAGCATTGGGTTCAGTAATGTGTGAATAAATTACCATGTGGACGGTTTCTTCGCTGATATTTCTTGCTGTGTTGGTTCAGTCATGTATACCTTTAGATTTCTTTAACTGGGTTTTCGGCATTTATACCATGTCAATTTCGATGTAACAGTGTTGTAGCACCGATGCATTGGGTATTTATTTATTGTTACCAAGTAGGTCTTGATTTGAAAATGGACTGTTATGTTTTGGTAACCCTTGGCCTGCTGTTATTCTTGAGTGTTTAATGCTTATTTATCCTATAAACAAAAACTTCTGATTCTGTTTCTTAATTTATTCACTGAAGTGAAATTTTGTTAAGATGTTGTGCCTTAGATCAACCTCTAAGTGTTTATTACTGGTGTGTTATGACCTATTGCTGGTGATTTGACTCTATTTCTACTGTGCGATTGCTGACCGGTGCTGGTTGTATGGCAGTTGTGTGCACATTGCATTAACGGCTTAGCGTTTTAATATTGTTTTCATAAATTGTGTGGGATTCCTAGTTACTAGGCAGCAGTTGGTGATATATTCTCTATGTTAAACTTTAGTGGGCAGTTATTGGTTATGGTAAAGCTCTGTTGATCGGTATTAGAGTGGGTAGCCTGTTTTCCTCATGCATGGATTTAGCGTCTTTACTGGTTCCCTTCTCTGACTATTGGTAGCATGTGCTTCTCTATTTCCAATACTTCTGGTGCCCTCTTCTTAATTATATCTATTACCTGGTTATGGAATGTCCATCTTGAGTCTTCCCCGCCTTGTAGATTTTCTGGTGTGGAATTAATTTACCTAACCTATCTTCCTTGAAATTTTAATTTTATTATCCATTCCTGGTAAAGGTTGTAATGGTGTTATTCATTATCATATTCAACAGTCTCATATGGTATTTAGTTCTGTGCTCTGCTGTAAGCATTATTTGCTGGGTTCCTTGTTTCTAAATTTATATCCTATTCTCGTATTGTGCCGTTCCATTTGAGTTGTGTGCTGCATGTAGTACGAGGAAGGTCCTTCCTTATATATTATCCGCACACTTTATCTTGGTGCATTTACACCCTAGTGCTGAAACGGTCGACCTCAACGATCTTCGAGATTCGTACTGGCAACCTTTGAAACACAAACTATGAATCGCTTAAGCATCGTTGTGCGACATCTGGCGCACACTTTACGTACTAGTACTGTTGTTGTTTACACAACAAAGCCAAAGTATAGAATTCATGCTAGGAACAAGATTCGCATCGAGAAATGTTGTATAATGTTATATAATGTGTATGTGACATAGTTGTTGGCTTAAGATGATAACGGTTTAGAAATTTCATATCGATCGATCATATTCTCGATTCAATTCAGATTTCATTTTCATTCAGTTGGCAGCACCAGGCAGCACTATCGATACCAGGACAGCTCTCTCCTTACTCCTCACCGCCGTACACAAATGCACCAAGATAAAGTGTGCGGATGATACTTGTTATTGTGGTATTGCATTGTGCAAGAAGGATCCTTAACCTCCAGGTAGAACAACAGAGGGAAGATGAGGGACAGGGAATTGTTGGTGAGATGTGTGGAAGTAGGAGGAAGGGAAAAGGTAGGAAAGGGAAATGTAGAGTAGAGAATAGGAAAAGACAGGTGGAACAGGGTCATGGGAAGGAGAAAAGGGAGGAGCAAGTAGCTTCTGCAGCTATCAGGAAAGATAGGGCTGACCAGGAGGGGAGGGGATCAAATGAGGTGGGTAGGGTTGAGGCTCTGGTCATGGGGGATTCCATCGTTAGACACGCGGGGAAAGTGTGTGGAGGAAAGGAAACCAGCGTAGAATGTTATCCAGGAATTAGGTTGAGGCAGATGTTGAGGAAAGTAGAAGAGAGGGAGGAGGGGAAGGAGAAGGTGATAGTGTTTCACGTTGGTACCAACAACGTAAGGCAAGCTGATATAAGTACCAACATAGTTGGAAATGTGTGGGATCTGGTAAATGCAGCACGGGTGAAGTTTAAGAAAGCGGAGATTGTTATTAGTGGAATACTGTGTAGGAGGGATACTGACTGGAGGGTGATTGGGGATTTAAATGAGACTATGGAATGGGTATGTGGGAAACTGGGAGTGAAATTTCTAGATACTAATGGGTGGGTAGGAGATAGGGATCTGCGCTCAGATGGCCTTCATTTAAACCGCAGTGGTACGTATAAGTTAGGAAATTTGTTTGGAAGGGTAATAGGGAGGTACATTCAGGGAAACGGGATGGCCTAGGGAGCGGTGATAAGGGTACAGGGAACTGGAAATCAAGTAGGGATGACATAAAATTGTTAGTGTTGAACTGTAGAAGTATTGTAAAGAAAGGAATAGAATTAAGTAATTTAATAGATATATATTTACCAGATATTGTAATAGGAGTTGAATCATGGCTGAGAAATGATATAATGGTTGCAGAAATGTTCTCACCGCACTGGAGTGTGTATCGTAGGGATAGGATAGGAATGGTGGGAGGGGGAGTGTTCATTCTGGTGAAAGAAGAATTTGTAAGCTACGAAAAAGTTAAAGATGAGACACATGAAATTCTAGGTGTAAGGCTCATTTCTAAAGATAATAGGCAACTTGATATATTTGGAGTGTACAGATCGGGAAAGGGTAGCACTGACACGGATTCGGAATTATTTGATAGGATAGACAGCTATGTGGGAAACGACATGGAAAGTAATGTGATTGTAGCGGGAGATCTGAATTTGCCAGATGTCAATTGGGAAGGAAATGCGAACAACAGGAAGCATGACCAACAAATGGCAAATAAGTTAATATGGGAAGGACAGCTGATTCAGAAAGTGATGGAACCAACCAGAGGGAAAAATATCCTGGATGTCGTGCTGATAAAACCAGATGAGCTCTATAGGGAAACTGAAGTAATAGATGGTATTAGTGATCATGAAGCTGTTTTTGTGGTAGTTAAAAATAAATGCGATAGAAAGGAAGGTCTTAAAAGTAGGACTATTAGGCAGTACCATATGGCTGATAAAGCAGGCATGAGGCAGTTTCTAAAAAGTAACTATGATCGGTGGAAAACGGTAAATAAAAGTGTAAACAGACTCTGGGATGGGTTTAAAGGAATTGTTGAGGAATGCGAAAGCAGGTTTGTACCTTTAAGGGTGGTAAGGAATGGTAAAGACCCACCTTATTATAATAGAGAAATAAAGAGACTAAGAAGGAGGTGCAGACTGGAAAGAAATAGAGTTAGAAATGGATGTGGAAGTAAGGAAAAATTGAAGGAACTTACTAGAAAATTGAATCTAGCAAAAAAGGCAGCTAACCTGATGGCAAGCATAATTGGCAGTCATACAAATTTTAGTGAAAAATGGAAGGGTATGTATAGGTATTTTAAGGCAGAAACAGGTTCCAAGAAGGACATTCCAGGAATAATTAATGAACAGGGGGAGTGTGTATGTGAGGATCTTCAAAAGGCAGAAGTATTCAGTCAGCAGTATGTAAAGATTGTTGGTTACAAGGATAATGTCGAGATAGAGGAGGAGACTAAGGCCAAAGAAGTAATAAAATTTACATATGATAAAAATTACATTTACAATAAGATACAAAAGTTGGCAACTAGAAAAGCGGCTGGAATTGATCAGATTTCTGGGGATATACTAAAGACAATGGGTTGGGATATAATACCATATCTGAAGTACTTATTTGATTATTGTTTGGTCGGAGGAGCTATACCAGATGAATGGAGAGTTGCTATAGTAGCTCCTGTGTATAAAGGAAAGGATGATGGACATAAAGCTGAAAATTACAGGCCAGTAAGTTTGACATGCATTGTATGCAAGCTTTGGGAAGGCATTCTTTCTGATTATATTAGACATGTTTGTGAAATTAATAACTGGTTCGATAGAAGGCAGTTCGGTTTTAGGAAAGGTTATTCCACTGAAGCACAACTTGTAGGATTCCAGCAGGATATAGTGGATATCTTGGATTCTGGAGGGCAGATGGACTGTATCGCGATTTACCTGTCTAAAGCATTTGATAGGGTGGATCATGGGAGACTACTGGCAAAAGTGAGTGCAATTGGACTAGACAAAAGAGTGACTGAATGGGTTGCTATATTTCTAGAAAATAGATCTCAGAGAATTAGAGTAGGTGAAGCTTTATCTGACCCTGTAATAATTAAGAGGGGAATTCCTCAAGGCAGTATTATCGGACCTTTATGTTTTCTTATATATATAAATGATATATGTAAAGGAGTGGAATCGGAGGTAAGGCTTTTTGTGGATGATGTTATTCTCTATAGAGTGATAAATAAGTTACAAGATTGTGAGCAACTGCAACGTGACCTCGAAAATGTTGTGAGATGGACAGCAGGCAATGGTATGATGATAAACGGTGTTAAAAGTCAGGTTGTGAGTTTCACAAATAGGAAAAGTCCTCTCAGTTTTAATTACTGCGTTGGTGGGGTGAAAGTTCCTTTTGGGGATCATTGTAGGTATCTGGGTGTTAATATACAGAAAGATCTTCATTGGGGTAATCACATAAATCAGTGGGTAGGGTCTGACACATCCCACTCTGACGAGTCTAATGTCAGACCTAAGACGAAATGCTGGTTAATAGAGCAAACGCCTGAAAAGCCATACATCTAATTTTTGATATGCTCTATTGGTGGAAAAATATCTAATTCCCTCCATGGGAATTTAGAATTTCCATTTGGAATTGCTAGGCGGGCATTAATTCCATTGTGGAGTTTTATCTCCCGTATGCAGTTATCAGACTGTGCCTCATAAAAGGCTTCTGATAATTTTCACCTGCAGGATGAACACCTGCTCTGGTTGGAGAGGGGAACACACATAACACACGCCCGAAATTTTTCGGCTGGGTGGCCATCATCTTTAATAGCTCACTCAGTCGGCCCACTATAAACACAAACAGGCAGACGCCTAGTTGGCAGTCGCCTATCCTCATGATGACCTACTGCCTCATCCCTGGCGTGGAACTCCACATTCCCGAAGATCACATATTTGAAGACCTCCAAGCAGACGACGTTCCAGTTCTCAACGCCTTCAGACTACAGGACGGTCAGACCGCAGCACCATCTACTCACGTTTTAGTCCAACTAGAAGGAGAAGCAGCCCAACGCCGCCTGTTCACCACCGGAGCAAACATCCATAATAAAACCTACGCAGTGGTGCCAACCCCCACATGCATCCTGAACCAAATAAAAGCCGACCCTTATCACATCCCCATCATCCAGGTGCCCCCATCGCCCCTACCAACCTTACCCACAACAACAACAACAACAACAACTACCCTCACAACCATAACTCCGTCAACTTGTACCCCCTCCCCAGACATATTCACCACCGTCACAACTTCCCACCCATCCTCAGTAATGTCATCATCCCAGCAGACCCCAGCCACCCCACCACTGCAATTTCCGCCGGACGCCGCAGTCTCACCACCAGCAAACCAACAACAGACGCCCCCACCAGCCGTCTTCAGCTGTGTACTACGTGGGATATCTCCAGAAGTTACCGAGCAAAACATAATCCAAGAACTACGGAAAACTGGAGTCAATGTACTTAGAGCCATCAGAATTTACAACAGCCATGGACCTACTTTCATGATGCGCCTCCAGATGCCCAGTAAAGAAGACGCCCAGCACCTCATCAGTACCGGCGCACAAGTCTATGGTCGCCGCCATCGAGTAGAACCCTCCCACTCCCCACCCCTACCCCCACGAAACCGCCAACCATCGATCAATTCACACCGCCGCCCCCAGCCAACCCTCCCCTGTGTTCCCCCATATCTACAACAAACTCCGTTCCCTCTCCCAACTGGACCCATCCCTCTACCTCTCCAAACATACGACCTTCTTCGCCTCCTCATTCTATCTCTCCATAACATCACCACCACCCTCCAGTTCCTAACCTCCCATAGCTACCCCGGACCCTACGTCCGACCGACTTAGGCACATCATACTCATCTTTAAGAATTGTATCACCTCATCCATCAGTCTGCATTGTAAAACTCACCAAAATATCAATAAAGTCTTATATACCAGCACTTAGACAAGACGCAAATCCTCTCCCATTTCCTAACTCTCCACATCCTTTACCCACCTCCTTCTTCCATCACATCTCCCCAACCCGCCCGCATCTCTTGGCCAGAGAGAGGGCGACACCCTCTAGGTGGCCCGCCCCACCCCTTCAGGGTGGGGAATGAAAGCATTGAAGCAAAGCAGTTTCACCTGCATACATCAATCTCTTCGTATGTCCACGTATTTTTTCGGCTGGGTTGCACTCACCTCTTCGCATCCTCAGCCGGCCCAAGAACAAGCGAACGGGCAGACGCCTAGTTGGTTGTCGCCTCCCCACCATGTCTTCCTCTTGTCTCGTGAAGAATGTGGACACTGTCTTTTCTCCCGCTGCAATTCGCAAGTGGCTTTGTGACACCGGGGCTGACGTTCGAGTGGTACTTCGTCTCCAGGATGCTTTCTCTGGCCAGCCGTCTCCTGATATTGTGGTCTTCTTCTGTGATCCGAACATGGCATCTTTGGCCCTCATTCGCGATGACTTAGTGATCTTTCATGTCCAGCATCAAGTTCTTCCTACTCCTGCCCACAGCACCTGGCCTCTGATCCTGACTTCCCTCTCTCTGTACCTTCTCCCCTTCCTATTTCTACCGCTGCTCCCCTCATGACTCCCGTCCAACATCTTTCTCCTACTCTTACTACCACTACTGTCACCGCTTCCGTTCATCTTTCTCCATCTTCTTCTACCCCCATTCTTACGTCTAGTCATTCCTCTCCGTTGATGTCTCCCACCGTATCCTCCATTTCTACAACTCTTATGGGTCCCCAGCGGCTCCCTGCCGACTCCGTTGCTACTGCCAATGCCACTCAGCCAGCCTCTGTCAGAGAGTGTGGCGCTGCTACGGCCCATCACCCGTCTTCTTCATTCAGCTGTGTTCTTCGTGGCGTTGACCCTGCTATTACTGAGCAAGACCTTCTGCTTGACCTCCATCAGGCAGGCGTCCCGGCGTGACGAGTTTTCCCGCATCTTCAACGTCCATAGGCCGACGTACATGGTTCGCCTTCAGCTTCGCACCAATGAAGACGTCCAACGCTTGCTCAACAACGGCATCCATCTCCACCGACGGACTTATCGTGTGGAACCTTCTCGTTCCCTGCCCCGCGCCACGCGATCACCTTCCCCTCCCCCCTCTCCACGTTCTCGACCAATACCGCCACCCGACCCCCCGTCGCACGCTATTTACCCTCCTGTTCTGCAACTACTTTCCAGCCCACCGCCTCTTTCCTTTCTCGAACTTCTCCATCTACTTGCCAACTCCATCACCAATATCACCACCACTCTCTATTATCTTCTCCTCCAATCTTACCCCTCTTGTCCTCCTTTCACTACTGTCCCACCGTACCCACAACCTGCCTCGCCTCACCCTCTGTAACACTCTTTTCGTGGCTCTCTGTAGTTTCTGTATACCTCACTGTTTATGTGACTTTTCTCTAATGCGTGCCTGGGATACTTTGCTCTGTCAATAAATTTCTCGTCCCTCTTCCCCATGGTATTCGCGGAGGTTCGCTCGATTGGGTGCTTTGCGATTCCTCCCTGGGTCCCGGCTTGTTGTCACAGTCTCCCTGCGCCACTTCACTTACTCTCTTCCTTTTTCGGTGTGTACGACACATGCCTTCTACATCTCACTTTTACTGTTTATTGTCTTTCCATATGGCTGAAGAGCTCCTAGTTGAGCTGATGGCCCGCCCACCCTATTGTGCTGGAAATGAAATGACCTCATGACGACGACGACTTTCACCTGCATACACCCCAGCATCAGTGGGTAGGGTCTGACACATCCCACTCTGACGAGTCTAATGTCAGACCTAAGACAAAATGCTGGTTAATAGAGCAAACGCCTGAAGCCATACATCTAATTTTTGATGAGCTCTATTGGTGGAAAAATATCTAATTCCCTCCATGGGAATTTAGAATTTCCATTTGGAATTGCTAGGCAGGCATTAATTCCATTGTGGAGTTTTATCTCCCGTATGCAGTTATCAGACTGTGCCTCATAAAATAGCGCTGTTAACGGAGTGGAGGCTCCGGGCACTTTCAATCGGTGCCTCCGGAGAACCTCCGATTGAATTACAAGCGCGTAGTTTAAACTTGGTACGGGAGAAATGAACTAGCATTTTCTCAGGAACTTATAACTTGTCGCTACTATTGTGCGAAACTAGGCCCCTCAGTTAATACGTTAATTATTTGGCAATATTACAGATAACATTCTTACGTACAAACGTAATTATGTATCAGAACCTCCGACTGAATAAAGCGTGTAGTGTGAACTTGGTACGGGAGAAATGAACGAGCATTTTCACAGGAATTTATAACTTGCCACTGTTTTTGTGAGAAACTAGGCCCCTCAGTTTATACCCATATTATTGGACGATATTACAGATAGCATTCTTACGTATAAACACTGAATGACAAGCGCGTAGTGTGAACTTCATACGGGAGGAATGAACGAGCATTTTCACAGGAATTTATGACTTATTGCTGTTTTTGCGTGAAACTACACTCCTTCTTTAACTTTTTTTAATGCTATTTGTTCGGGGCGTCGACCTATGAAGATCTTTTGCCCCTACTTGCACCATATATGAGGAAACCTGCGTGTATTATGTAAATGGCGGTAGGGTAAAGTGTTGAATGTGAGAAAAGGAATGTTAAGGATGACACAAATACCCAGTCCTCAGGCCATGGATATTAATAATTTACACTCAAAAAAACCTGACCCAGCCGGGAAGGGAACCCGGGGCCTCCGGGTGACAGGCGGACGCGTTGCCACCTACACGGCGGGGCCGGAGTTTACGGGTCATTTGTGCCATGTTTTACAGCTCAGCACTTACAGACTTGAACCGCTTGAACTCTTCCGTCCGCTCATAAATCATCATCCCATAATGCACGTCTTTTGTGTTTTTTTTTTGTTTTTTTACATATGTCCAGAAATTAAACCGAATTCAAATTTAACTTGAAACTACTGTATTCTAGCGCCAATATAATGGGAATATTTTCATAATAATAATAATAATGAACGAAGTGTACGTGTAAGTTTTGCACAGGTAGGGCCTGCACTTTTTTGAGAAACAACTGAACCTATTTAGATATATATGTTTTTGTATCTACAGGGTTTATACCTACAGGTATATGGGATATGTATATGTCGATATAATTACATTTTCTTGATAACAAATGAGAGGATACATTAAATTATTCTGAATAACTATACGTTCTTTTTTAAGGGATATTGTATGGAATATCGGTGATATAGATCAATAGAGTAAAATAATATATTATTATTGGTCCACCTTTTCAATACAAAATGAAAATTACATAGGGACTAGTTTCGACCTAGTAATAGGTCATCATCAGCCTGAAGTAAGTCAAAGATCGAAGAAAACATAAACAATGTAAACACAAGTACAGTCTCTTTAAAGGTACATACCAAGTGGGAAGTTGAGTAGAGATATATGAAAAATAATAACTCATCCAAATTGACGAAGCACTGAGCGGAATTTATGTAAAGTTCGGTGCGCCGTATATTATAAAAGACCACTGTGCACTAAATGATGCAATAAAGAAGAATAGTAGGTTGAATGCTGGCTTCTTCTTAGCTGTTGTATAATCGAAGAAATTTACGTCGTGTTTTATAAGGTATTGATAGACGTCAAAATACATGGATGTTGGAAGGCTCTTCAGTTTTTTTTGAACATGACGTAAATTTCTTCGATTATACAACAGCTAAGAAGAAGCCAGCATTCAACCTACTATTCTTCTTTATTGCATCATTTAGTGCACAGTGGTCTTTTATAATATACGGCGCACCGAACTTTACATAAATTCCGCTCAGTGCTTCGTCAATTTGGATGAGTTATTATTTTTCATATATCTCTACTCATCTTCCCACTTGGTATGTACCTTTAAAGAGACTGTACTTGTGTTTACATTGTTTATGTTTTCTTCGATCTTTGACTTACTTCAGGCTGATGATGACCTATTACTAGGTCGAAACTAGTCCCTATGTAATTTTCATTTTGTATTGAAAAGGTGGACCAATAATAATATATTATTTTACTCTATTGTAATCACAGTTCAATACGGATCTATCATTATGAAACTTATTTCTTTTAATGATATAGATCAATTTTTGTATACGTAGGTAACGATTTTATAGGGCACCTACATTCATGGACGTAAGTTTGAAATTGCAGCCCGCTACGTCCTTACACTCAGAGCTACTGTTGCGAATAGGAGGCGGCCCTCCGGTTAACCTCCGGAGCTCCGTAACTGCTTTGCCTCCATCAGTAGTACTGGAGATCACCGGAGGAGCGCTGTAATCGTATTATCCAATTCAATCAACAGGAGGTCCGCCTCCTTTTCACAGCGCTATCATAAAAGGCTTCTGATAAATTTCACCTGCATACACCCCAGCATCAGTGGGTAGGGTCTGACACATTCCACTCTGACGAGTCTAGTGTCAGACCTAAGACAAAATGCTGGTTAATAGAGCAAATGCCTGAAAAGCCATACTTCTAATTTAAGTGGTATGTTCCGAGCTGTCAACGGAGAGATGGCGTGGAATGACATTAGTAGACGAATAAGTTTGAGTGGCGTTTATAAAAGTAGGAAAGATCACAATATGAAGATAAAGTTGGAATTCAAGAGGACAAACTGGGGCAAATATTCATTTATAGGAAGGGGAGTTAGGGATTGGAATAACTTACCAAGGGAGACGTTCAATAAATTTCCAATTTCTCTGAAATCATTTAGGAAAAGGCTAGGAAAGCAACAGATAGGGAATCTGCCACCTGGGCGACTGCCCTAAATGCAGATCAGTATTCATTCATTCATTCATTCATTCATTCATTCACCTGAGGAGTGCATTGCCTTTTAAACCATAAAGGTATGGTTCTGGTCCTGCATTTGGTGTTGTTGTTACGGTACTGTGGATTTGTTTCTGGGGTTATTTTGTGGTTGCATAATGGCTTCTTGGCATGGTGTTGAGAATGATGTAATCCTTTTGTTCCTTATTGGCCGAACATGTCTCTTTGGGGTTGTTATGTTTATCATTGTCGCTGCATTGTGGTTATTGGGCAGTTATGGCACTTTGATAGAAGTGTGTATTACCTTTGTGATTTCCTCTGCGTCCCAGTAGATTTGGCTATTATTTTTTACTTGTGCAAGCAACTCTTGTGGAATAATATTTTCAAACTGTATGTAACTAACTAAGCACTTTTGTGTTTGGGTTTTATCAATTTGTTGTTTACCTGTATAACCTGTTCCTCTGATATCATCATGCATTTCATTTGTAGTACTGTAAAGTTCATTTAAGTTTAACCTGCCAGTCTATGGCTCTTTTTTCCTTCAGTGAAACCTTTTGTATCTGTTGCTATTGTTGGTTTGTCATCTTACCGTTCTGTGGTTTGCTAGACGAGTATGGAATTACCGTACCTAGTATTTCCCAAGTGGTACTGAAGTCGCCCTGCTAATTGATTATGGGGTCTCTTGGTAGTGTTCCTTCCTTCTTCGTTGTCTTATTATGTATTTTCTATCATCCTGCCTCATTATCTACCACTTATATTTTATTTACCTGGTCTCCTGGAGGATAGGAGGAGGTACCTGTTTAGCCGTGAAGCGACAGGGTGATTGGGATATCACTTATTTCTAGACTGGATTGTGCCGAGGTCCTAATGGACAACTGGTGGATTGTGTTGTGTGGGTCATTACTCCTAATTTTCTGTTGGTCATGTACCTTTCTCCACATTTAATCGGATGTGCTGTGTGGAATATGTGTTTTTGGTAATTCTGTGAAGATGGTGGGTTATGTGACTTCAGATTGGTTCACCCTCCTGAGTTTCCTCTTAATCATTTCCTGTCCTGTTATTCCCATGGTGCTATAAAGGTCTAGTGAAATTTAATTGTTTTTCATCCTTGTGTTATTCATTGCTTGGTGTTATTGATAGCTCTGTTGTTGATGACAAAATGTGCACCCTCCATCTAATAGAGCTAGAGGTCTCCAACTGTACCTGTCAGTTTACCCTTGCTTAGAATAACTATTATCCTGTAGTAATAGATTTGGTCATTGTTTATCTTGTCATTCAGGTGTTACTGGTCTGTTTGGTAATACTGTTTCCTATTTTCATTCTTGCTCTTTTAGGTTATGTATGTGATTATGCATGTGGTATTGTGATCCAAACTAAGTTAGAAATTTGCTAAATGGTTCCAGTAGTATATTTGAGAAGTTAGCCATTTGTTGACTCACTGATTTGTGATTCTGTGGTGTTATGTCAAAATTTTTCCTATAACTTGATTATCTTGATTCTGCTTGTACATTTTATTTGGCTCTGCAACATGTACCTTCTTGCTCAACATCTGGTTGAGTGGTACACTTATGTGAGTAATTGGTGTTCTGTTAGGTTTCAATTTCCGAAGGTTAAGCTGTGTCAGTGGGTGGTCGATCTATGTATATGGTATTGATTGTATACATGTGCTCAGTTGCTGAGTGTATTGCTTCCCTTCCTTTAATTGTGCAAATATTTATTTAATTCCCTTATGTTTATCTTGTGTTCTTGGAAACTTTAGTTGTGTTTTGTGTCAATCTTATTTCTGTATTACTGTATTGTAGTGTGCATGTAAGTTTTCTGGTCACTTGTAAAATTGAGGCATGTGATAGGACTTCTGATATCCTGCTGGGTAATGTTCATTCCCTCCCGTTTATCGGTTGATTCTTACACCTTATGAGTAAACCCCCATCTACGTACTTTCATCTCTGTGTAAATATATGTTGTTTTGGTGTTCAATTGTATATAATTGACTCTATTGGAGTTTGTTTCGTCTTGGCCTAGGGTGCTTGCATCTTTCTCCTCCCGGTATTTCGGATCTTGTTATTCTAGTAAGTAATACTTGCCAATATTGCCTTTCTCTTTAGTTTCCCCCTTGCTGATTTTGTTTTCTTTATTATCTATTGAGGCCCATTCGACTACAATACAATATGCTTGATGGTGCCCTTCTTTGCTGATAGTCAGTACTAAAATTTAAATTAAATGTTTGGAACTGTGTTTTGGGATGTGTTAGGTAGCGAATCTTGAAGTGCATTGGACCTAATCAACCAATTCTACTTGTTTCTTCAGAACTTTCTCCTAACTATGGGTCTTATGGCTAAAAGAAGCAGCAAAAGGGAAACTATCGTTTAGTAATGAGTGAGAATTTTCAAAACTTATTAACTCCAAATGAACTAGGTGCATATTAATGGTGATGTGCCCTATCATTAAAGTGTATGTGAAAAGTGAAATTTAGAAAGAACTTAGTGTAAACATGTAACAAAGTTTGAAGCAAGAACTGGTTTTGGAGTGTGTCCATAAAATCTTGTGTTGTTGCGGAGTGGAAGTTTGAAAGCAACTGATAACCTTGCAACCTTGAACTAAGTCTACTATCGATTTAGTTATTTGATCTGTGGTAAACTATGAAGGCTTCAGGTTTAGAATACCTTCAGTCTGCATGTAGTTAGTATCTGAAGTTGGACTTAGCACCAGTGGTTGTTATTTAATGTGGACTGATTCACCAAAATTTAGCTTGACTTTAATCACTGGACTACGATGAGCGATGATGTATGGAAATATGGTGAGCTTCGGAGGGGGAAGGCTGAAACTGTAGTTTCATGTTCGTCTCCCTCTCCATCTGTGTTTTTGTCATAGCTGATATGCTATAGAAATTGGTGTCAACAATTCTATTTCTCAAACTGTCTTCTCTCAATCATCTCTTATGTTTATGGGAGTCATTGTTTTAATTTAATATTTTCCAGAGCTGGTTCCCCAAGTTTAAAGTTTTATTCTCCAAATCTATGTGGTCCCTGGTCAGTACTTCCACCCTTCGGCAGTTGGCCTAACTAACTTGGTTTCTCTCTCCCTCTTACTCTGACCAACCAATGCCTGAGGTAGCCATCTTTTAAACCTTGGCTCGCAGTAAATGAAGTGAACTGACTGATTCACTTGTGTTCTACCATGGTCAACAGACGCTTCTGGAGTTCTCGCCGTGTCCTGGCTTGGAACAGCATTATGGATTATGGATAAGTGTTCCTGCTTAGGAGGGTAGACCTCTAAACCCTCTGAAGATTCTTTCATTATCCTCGTGAATTTATTTATTGTGTTTTTGATCTGGAAGCTTTATCTGCAACATGGCTAGGCCATGTTGAGCCTTTTCTACTGATGCACCTCATACTGTAAGTGATCAACATGTCTTATTAGCTTGGAAAATTATCTCTGGGAGTGAATTCCTATTTCAAGAACTTATTTCTTCCATACAAGGTTTTTTTAAGTGCATTGGAATATGTTTGGTAACTACCAAAAACATGCAACAAACTTTAGCTTCTATATTATGTTTTTAAGAATATCATTGGGTTGAATAGTTGTATAATCTACTTGTGTTACTTAAAGAAAACATAATTGATTGTCACCTTAAAGAGTATTCAGCGATGTTTTGGTAAAATTTATTTTTTCAAAATTATTATTATTATTATTATTATTATTATTATTATTATTATTATTATTATTATTATTATTATTATTATTATTATTATTATTATTATTATTATTATTAACACCAAATGTGACCACTTGTCCTCTGTTTCAAGTTAAATTATCATATAATGGTGGGTTTATACAGTGGGAGTTGCAGCAAGGATTATTGTGTTTTTTTTCTTTGCTATTGGCTTTACGTCGCACTGACACAGATATGTCTTATGACGACAATGGGACAGGAAAGGGCTAGGACTGGGAAGGAAGTGGCCGTGGCCTTAATTAAGGTACAGCCCCAGCATTTGCCTGGTGTGAAAATGGGAAACCATGGAAAACCATCTTCAGGGCTGCTGACAGTGGGGTTCGAACTGACTATTTCCAAAATACTGGATACTGGCTGCACTTAAGTGACTGCTGCTATCAAGCTCGGTAAGGATTATTGTTTTCGGAGTCTAGCTCGATACTAATTTCGTTTCTTGTTCTTTATATTTTACTAAATTAAATTTTACTTGGTTTTGGGGTTCTGGTGGAGACCCTTAGCTTTTGTTTTATTCCATGTTCACTACTGTTGTTGGCCTACTACTGGGATTGGTCCTCACGTTAATGATTGTAATGGAGGTTACCATAGTGATGTTTACTTTTGTCGGTGGTGAATGATTTTTAATGGTGGACAGTCCAGTTGTGAGGTGCTGTTTTCATTGTATTGTTCTGACCCTTGATGGTATAATTGTTAATTGGGGTCCACGTTAAGATTTATATGTTTTTTCTTCCCCTGAGTGTTTGGGGTAACCACTTTTTTCTTTTCTTATGTACCTTGCTAAGGAGGTTTTTAGTTATCCATTGCAGGATCTCCCAGTGTGTTTGATACCCGATCGATGATGTACATTTGAGGAAGAGAGGAAGCATCTCTCTATAGGTTGTAAAGAAATTAAGAACAAAACGTAACTTAATTTATTATCAAAGGTAACATTGAAATTTTAGTGGTTAATATCCCTTAAGTGGAAAAAGGTTTGAGACAAGCTTCTTATCCTGTAAATAAGGTAATGGTTTTATTTATTCATTTAATTTGTATCTTGCCTGCTGGCGGTTTAAAAACTGTTTAATTTTGAGTTTAAATCTTAACCAGCATATATTTTAATGCAGTAACAAGGATATTTTTAAATGTTGTTAATCTTTACTATTTGGAATCCTGCATTAATTATTCTTGTTTCCAAGAAAATTTGTCTTATTTCTGCTCTTAACAATTCAATGCCCTGACAGGCTGGTACTAAGGTTCACAGGCAGGGTTTTGTGTCTTTCCTGCCATCTGGAGGCAAGTTCTTATCTTGTTTTATGCTTATGTCATGTTTTAGGTGTGTAGGTTTTGTGTGTTGCTTCCTGATGTATTTCACTTGCACTGGCTCATTAGTTATGGGTGGTGCAGTAAGTACTAACAGTTAGCTGGATTTATTTGGGTTTTCTAAGCTAGCTGTTCATCTCAAATGCAGTTGACTCCTCTATCTTCTTAATGAATTCCGTTGCACACTATGAAGTAACAGCACAGTACCGACGTGGCATCAAACATGTGTTTGTGTGCAAGGGATGCTAGGAGTCATGTATGCACGGAAGAATGAACATGTGGGATTTTAAAAGATTAGGCAGCCAGTCCTTTATTAAAAAATCACTTTAATGAATGGAGAGATGCCATCAACTCTGATATTACCTCCGTGAGACCCATCCACAAGACAGAACTTTCTGTAGACACCATATTGAAATGAAAATTTCAGCAAATGTCCTAGGCTCTTGGTCTCATGCTGAACTCTCAAGAAATACTATGATACAAAAAGAAATACGATACCAGTCTTCCTTCTCTAATTGGAGATTTTGAGGAAGACCACTGCATTGATGACTGAGAAGACATGAAAAGGCTTCACTGCCATTAGTACAATATGTTGGTTTTCTTACCTGATCTAACTATGTATTAATTTTTAATTAAATTTTGGGCAATCTGAAGAAGTAAAATGTGAGAAACAAGGGATCTACAAACCCACAGCAGAATAGTTCAAATAATAATAATTCTCTGCCATCAGTGTTAAAACTGATAGCTATTTTACTATTCCAAGGATATTGATAATTTTCTGTAAATTGTTTACATTAGCATATCAAAGACTCTCCTGTATCATGCTAAAGAGTTTCATGCATGTACTATGAAACTATCCAACAAGTTAAGAAATTATTTGTTCATTACCATCGTAAAAACTTGCTATGAAGATTCATACTTGACCCCTCAGAGATACGGGATAGGGATTGTACACACATTCATAACTATTATATGAATTTATTTCTGCCATAGAAAAGGCATATGACAGCATCTCCAGATCAAAACATTGGGAAAGCAAGATGCACAGGGGCACTGGCAAGGAACTAATAACAGTGATAAATGCTATATATGATATGTGTTGCAGCTGTGTGAAAACAACAGTGGGTAGAATAGAATGGTTTATTGATAATGGGCTAAAACAAGAGAGTGTGTTATCACCTTTACTGTTCATAATGGTGATAGATGACATCATAAAGGCAGTAAGGAAAGATTATAGAAGGGAAAGAATGAATGTAATGATGTTTGTGGATGATGATGTGATCTGGGGAGAAGATGGGGAGGAGGTACAACAATAGCTGAATGTTATGAATAGAAGGATTGAACGATGGGGACTGAGGATCAACGTGAAGAAGAGCAAGACAATGGTGATGAGTAAAGGAACTAAAGAAGGAAAAGGAGCTATCAAATTTGGTGACAAGGAACTGGAAACAGTGGAACACTTCACATACATGAGAAGTGAACTAAGAGAAAATGGAAGACTGGATATTGAGATCAGTAGAAGAATACAACAGGGGAGTGCCTTTTTACCACTACCAGTTACAGGGATTAATATGGAATGAGGATGTATCCATGAAAGCTAAAGAAGTGACTCAGAGACATGAGATTAGAGGACAGGCAGCTGAAATTAAATTCCTGAGAGAAGTATGGTTCAGAAGACAACGAGCAATAGAGTGAGAAATGAAGAGATACTAAAAGAGCTAAATGTACAAAAAACTAAATGACAAACTGGAGCAGAACAGATTGAGGTATTTTGGACATGTCAAGCGGATGAAAGAAGAAAGACTGCCAAGACAAACACTCGAAAGACAGATGACAGGGAATAGAAGATGAGAGAGACCAAGATTACAATGGATAGACTCTGCGAAGAACAGCATAGGACAACGGAACCTGGACTGGAACACAGTGTTGGATGATGAATGGTGGAGAGACAGGACGAAGTGGAAAGGAACCTTATTTTCCCCCTCTCAGTGTCAGCTGGAAAAGGTGAATTGATGATGATTGCAAAAAAAATAAATATATATATATATTATTAAGATACTGATATGTCATACTTACCTTAGAATGTATCCTCCCTGATTCAAAATACTCTGCTTAAAATTGCTTCATAGTTTTCAGACTAATAGAAGACAAAGCTAGATTTCAAAAGATCACAAATTAAACTGTTGTGCTTATCATTAAACCCAAATTTTGACCCCTTATTTCAAAGTTCTCACTTCCAGTGTATTAATGAGGAAGTTATAACTTTATCCCTTTATTGCAGCAGTTTCAAACAATTTCAAAGATATTCCATGTGAATGTCTTGCAAAACATTCACCAGTTTATGAAATTCCCTTCAGATTTGCAGAAATCAGTTTCCACTTGCTTCGCAATTATGCTGCATCATGAGTCTAACTGTAAATCAGAATATCCTTAACAGATTCAACATAAAATTGGAGGTCCCATGACTATGATTGCAGTATCAACAGTCAAATAATACAATACAACCTTTGCATATGCAATTATTATAAATTCTAAAGCTGAGTGATAAAGTGAGAAGGTTTAGACATGTTGAATGAATGCATGAAAATAAAGTATGCCAGAACAAACTATTATATTACACATTTTAAAACTAAAAATTATGTACTGAGATCAGATACATATGGTATACTAGCAAGATACCCGTGCTTTGCTACGGCTGTAAAATGAAAGTTATTATTCAAAGTTTTACATTTTGGGCAGTCCACAGTCAGCTGAGCCTGTAAAATACATCCTCAGTTCGTACGTCAAATGGTTTTGGGGAATGATTATTTATTTTGTAATCTACAACTCACTTGAACCCTGTATGGAAGAATTTGAATGTTTTAAACCATATCTGATTTAACATCTAGGACGTAAAAACGACCAACATGTGAATTTTTTTGTTTTTTTACATCGAACAGTATTGAAGGAATGAATACTTTTTTAGGGATGAATGTTTTTAAATATTTATTAACATCTAGGACATAGAAGACAACCCTGCATAAAAAAAGTTATGTTCGTGCCCGAAATGGTTTCGAAAGAATGGATATTGTGTTTTTGAGAGTCAACTACCATCTAAACCTCTTAGGCGAGAAATGTTTTGAAGTATACAGTATTTTACACCTAGGACATAAAAGAAGACCATTCTCGTAAAATTACAACTTTGTACGCCAAACGGTTTTGGAGGGATGAATAATTTAGTTTACAGAGCTAACTTCATTTGACACTTTAGCGGTGGAACGTTTAAAAATATTTCTTATTTCACACCTAGGATTTAAAATATATACCGCTATTTGGAATTTTGTCTTCGTATGTCAAACTATTTCGGAGGAAGGAATTAATATGCCGGTATATATATTTTGGATCTTGATCCCCATTTAACTCTCTGAGGAGTTAAATTTGTTTCAAACCTTCTGTTATTTAATACCTAGGATATAATTTGACATTTTAACTTCATAATTCAAACGGTTTCATATAAACGTATATTTTTGTCATCATTCCTCATCCCCCAGTGAAAACCACTTAGGGGTTTATTGTTTTAAGTCCACTTTTTATTTGTATCCTCACAGAAAGAATTCAACTCCTTTTACACCCTCCCTTAAGTTGATTTCCCTCCCCCAACAAAAAATGCATGTTTCTTTACTTTTAAAGGAGATTCCAACTACCAATTTTCATGTCTGTAACATCCTTTGTTTTTATGATAAGAATAAACTCATTTTTCATTTCATTTATCCATCCGTAATTGGATTTTCTGAAAACAAAAGAATACATATTTCTTTATTTTTAAAGAAGGTTCCAAATACAAATTTTCATGTCTGTAACATCTTCAGTTTTTGAGATGTAAGTATCTTCATAAAAAGAATTCAACCCCTCTTCAGTCCTTTTTACATCCTCTTTAAGTGGATTTTATGAAAACAAAAAAATATATGTTTATTTTTAAAGAAGATTCCAAAAACCATTTCTCATGTCTAATATCTTCAGATTTTGAGATACCGGTATCCTAATAAAAATAATTCAATCCCTCTTTCAGTCCTTTTTATCCCCCCTCCCCAAGTGAATTTTCTGAAAACAAAAAAGTACCTATGTGTTACTTTATATTAAAAGGAGGTTAAAAATACCAATTTTCACGTCTGTATTGCATCCGCCCCTACCCTATGGTCTCCGGCGTTAAATCTTCAGGGTCGCTAACGGGTTAAAATCAAGTGGGCATCAAATATAAAATAACTTAGTGGCATAAAGGGTAGGAAGAGATGGGTGTCATATCTATATTAGAATGAGAACAAGTTTTTATAAAATTTAAATTAAATCAAATGGGTTTATTAAATCCTGATGATTATGGGGAATGAAACATATATACAAGTGATTTACAGGAATCGATTCTACATCATTGTGGATTGTTTTTAAGATCTGATATTGTGGGATAAGACCGAGCACCTACCATTCATAAAGCAAATATGTCATGACTTAAGGTGTACAGAAACATTTAACATAAATCACTGAAGCTATTCTCACATTGCTGGGCAATTAAATTAAATACTCAATGCAGGCAAGTCTGAGTGACATCTGTCTACCACAAATTGGTTTCCCAATGGAATAACTTGACATGATATGATACAAACTGTACAAGTATCATAAGTATTGGGTTCAGATCGAACTTTTACCTAAATACACAATTTTACCGCACCAATGGATAACAACCATTGTCAACGCTGAATAACAACACAAACAAGAAACAAAACACAAAAAAACCCACACATGAGAAACACACATTTTTATGCACACAAAGCATGTGAGATGCACATCATTTATCCCAACACTGTATATAGCTGTTCAGAAGCCCAGGACTGAACACAGGTCCACGATGTCTCCAGGGATCCTGAAACCATACTAGCCATTTAATATGCAAGAAAACAATAATAAATAAAATACTAAGTACAGAGCACCAGGTCGCTTATTTCTGAAGTTGATCTAAATCAGCTGAGGCAATAAATCAAACAATGCGTTCGCAAGAACAAAATGCCAGTCAGACTAAAGGTTCATGTTAGGGTTGAAGCTCGCACAAAAATGATTGCACACAAGTCTCGCACAAAAAATACAGTTCTGGGTCGGCCACCCCTCGCAGCAGGCGGGGCTTAGGGACATCCAACCACTCATTAAAGGAAGAACAAATATTGTCTTTTAAAAATACATCACATTATGTCGCAACATATCGTCATTACCATGAGGTCATTCCTCGTTCATCTCTCAAATTATAAGCATCTACACATGCAATTACAATCTGACAACACTATCTCACACCATGATTCCTGACTTCGAGTCATTGTAACTTCGTAATCCACATCACCGCACATAATCTCACACACAGCTGATTAGATAGTAATCAAACACGTACATCTGAACATCAATACACCGGCTTGTAATATTATTATTATTATTATTATTATTATTATTATTATTATTATTATTATTATTATTATTATTGTTATTATGGATCCTTTAAAAATGAGTCGACTCTCTATCTGACGTGCCTACGTGATTTACATATCACACACACATTAATCAACATACACGGTAATTATTATTATTAGCGTATGATGTGTACATGACAATCAAAATATACAAACATAATACAAAATATACAAATATACAGGTTGATAACAGCGTCAGGACTTCACTTTTATATTTTAATATCCAAATTTTTAATCCATGTAATCACTTCTGGTGTTGCTTCAAAAAATTCCTCCACAGAACCAGGAAATGCACGTAGGGGGCACTCTTGAACTATGTGCTTGATAGACTGTGCTTGAGCACCACAGTCACAGCAGGGAGAATCTACCCATCCCCATAGATGTAAGGCTGCACCAGTCCTCCCAACACAACATCGGATCCTGTTCAGGTTTGACCAAACAGCACGGGGCAAACTGAAGCCAGCTAGTTTCATGTTGGGGTCGGAGATATCACATAAGCCAGTAGGAGACGACATCCTCCATTCTTCTCTCCAGGCATTCCTGGGATTCAGCTGAGGACAAGACAGGTCCAAAGCTGTCTTCCATGCTGGTTTTCTTGATTTCAGCCCAGTTGTAGTGTGCTGCTTTATATCTTGATGTATAGGAAGGGCTTCATTCTTCACTATTCTACACCATAAGCGAGTAAGTGCTTGTTGTCTCCTTACATGAGGGGGGAGAGATATTGCGAAGGACAGGTAACCATTGCACTGGAGCTGAGTACAGCGTGCTGGATACAATACACATAGCCTGGCGAAGATGGATATCAATTAGATTGCAGTGAGAGCTATTTAACCATAATCCGGCACAATACTCAGCTGTAGAATACACCATGGCCAAGGTGGTAGTTCACAAAGTATTGGCGTCAGCTCCCCATGAAGTTCCAGCTAACTTGCTCAGCAGATTATTCCGGGTCTTAAGTTTGGCCGCTGTTTTTTCTATGTGATTTCGATATGTCAGTGATCTGTCTAATGTTACAACTAGGTATTTTGGTGTACTGTTGTATTTCAAAAGTTGATTCCTGAACCATATCCTAGTTTGATAAGTAGCCTCTAAGTTGTTGAGATGGAATGTCGTTACTTCCGTCTTCGAAGGACTTGGCTGAAGTCTCCACTTCCTAAAGTATTCATCCAACACCCATAGATCTTCAGACAGTATATCCTCAGCCTCCTTGAAAGTAGTTCTCTGTACTGTTGGGTTTATATCATTGGCATAAATGAATTTCTGAGCTGTAGTTTCTGCAATATCATGGATGTACAAATTAAACAGTATAGAGGCTAAGACTGAACCCTGCGGTAAGCCGTTATTCAATTTATGAAATCTACTCCTGGAATTTTCAGAGAATACCTGGAATAATCGATTACTCAATACATTATCAATGAGAGTAATCACCTTAAGAAAAGGTACAATCTTCATGAGTTTCAGGAGGAGACCCTTTCTCCAGACAGTATCATAGGCTGCTGACAGGTCAAGGAAGACAGAAACATTTTTTAATTTCTTCTCAAAACCAATCTCCAGATATGATGTTAAGGCAAGGACTTGGTCACTACAGTCTCGCTTGAGGCAGAACCCAGCTTGATCTGTTGGGATCAGGTGTTCAATTGCACCTGTTCAGAATGAGCCTTTCCATTAGTTTATATGTAATGCACAGTAGCGAAATTGGCCTGTAGCTCTGGGGTAGAGAAGGGTCCTTTCTGGGCTTCAGTATCGAGATGATTTTGGTTCTCTTAAATACTGGGGGCACACATCCAGAGTGCAGTATACTGCTAAAGAAGGATGCCAGCCAGTGTACAGTTGCAGGGCCACAGTTCTTCAGTAGCTCTGGATATACACCAACAAATCCGGCTGTTTTACCATTCTGGAGGGACTTCAGGCCATGCTGTACTTCCTCTGGAGAAAATGGTTGAGAGTAGATGGTATGAGGTTCAGCTTCTTGTCTTAACCTCTTGAGCTCAGATCAAATTTTTCTGCTGTATTGCTTATCTTTCATGGGCCTGGATGAGGAGACATTGTAGTTGGCAATGTTCTTTAAATTTATAGATGATCTTTTTTTTTTTTTTTTTGCTAGGGGCTTTACGTCGCACCAACACAGATAGGTCTTATGGCGACGATGGGATAGGAAAGGCTTAGGAGTTGGAAGGAGGCGGCCGTGGCCTTAATTAAGGTACAGCCCCAGCATTTGCCTGGTGTGAAAATGGGAAACCACGGAAAACCATTTTCAGGGCTGCTGATAGTGGGATTCGAACCTACTATATCCCGGATGCAAGCTCACAGCCGCGCGCCTCTACGCGCACGGCCAACTCGCCCGGTAAATGATCATTTTCTTGCTGGCTTGTTTGATGAGTCCAATTTTCGGATAAGTGACCAAGCTTTCCGGCTTGAGTGAGTAAAGCTGAGCCTTTCAACAGTTTTGTTCCACTTTTCTTTCCTGCCACTGTCCAAGGATGCCAGCAGTTCAGTAGCTTTCTCATGATTGTCTTGTTCGTACTCTTTGTATATACGGCTAGTTTCTTCACTCCACTCAGGTATGTAATCTTTACAGAATCCTCTCGGAATACTTCGCTTAGCAGCAGCTTTGATTAGTCCCATGAAACAAACGTAGTTCTCAGGAAATGGTTTTACCCATCTTATGTTAGCATCAGTGTACGAGGAGTATAGTTTCCAGTCAACTTTCTGAAAATTCCACTGTGCTTTAGGTGTTGATCTAATTATTTGGATTTGCCGACCAATTTTATAGATTATGGGCCTGTGTTGACTTCATGGGAAATCGTTCAATACTTGCCTTTGGGTTTGTGAATATTGGGTCGTTAGTACATATGATATAAAACACAAGTTTGGAGAATAATCATGATCCCATCATGCTAAATGGAATGTACCTTTGTCCTCTTTGTCCTTGGCATCATACACCAGTGTCAGGTTATTAATGTCTATCCATTGGAATAGTCTATCGCCATTCTCATCGCTATTCTTATAACCCCATAATGTATGATGGCTGTTAAAGTCACCTAGGATAACACTATTTTCGGTGGGTTTTAGTGTGATAGGGTCTGGTCAATTAACCATTGGTGGTTTGTAAACGTTCGTGATATTTTGAACCTTGACAGATGTGGTGAAGATATTATGCATGGAGTCTGGTGGCAGAACTTCATAGTTGTCAATATTGTTCTTCATATAGATGGCGATGCCATATTTAGGGTGGTGAAGTCCGGTAGTTAGTTTGTACGCAGGTATTTTCCCCCTGGTAATCAGTTGATGTTCATCTTCACAATGAGTTTCCTGTAGCACCAGAATATCAACAGAATGATCCAGAAGTATCTTGGATAGGTATTCACTTTTGACTCTACTTATACCCTCAATGTTTAGTTGACAGATGGTTAACTGAGGGCCTAGTGTCCATGTGTAGGATGCTGTGCCCTGAAAAGGGCTAACTCTTTGATTGGCATTGCTGTGAGGTCGATGAGGACAGTACGGCAGCATCTAGTCTCTGTTGCTCGGTTAGCACCACCCGGGGGTCATGTGTAGGGCAATGTGAGGTTAAATCTACGGACGTGAGCAACTTCAACCCCCACACACGGTAATTAAAACAACACACGTGTGAACAAAACAACACACTCGGCAGTTAATACAACACAAATAAAATGAAATAGTCCCTACCTAAATATATCATTGAAGGTTAGGTTCGGTCCTCTGGGTGATTCTTACAGTTGCTTTTCTTCTCTCACACAACTTATTCTATCATAATACCATTAAGCATGCATACTAACTCGGCTGGTTAAATATCAGCTACCCCTACATCATCAAACCCAGAATCTATCAAAACTACTCATCATATAGAACGATTAGTGAAACGGAAAAAAAAAATCCCAAATAAAGTGGAAAGTAAAACACTTTTCCCCACAAATAAATATTTACAATTAAAGCCACTCAGACTTGTTACAAAGGAAACACTCTGTGCTCTGCTTAGGCACATTTACATTTAAATAAATTGAATCCCTGACACTTTATAGCTACAGTTTTCACAAAAATTTCCTGTACCCCAATGTCATGCATAAAGAATGGAGCTGGTTTAGTGCTGGCTCATCTCCACTGTGACGGTCGCTGGTTCCACATGTTGACTGTTGGGTTTAATCTCCATCGTCCTTGGTGAATGGAAACTCTTCAGTTATCTAGGCACAGAATATGCACTGGTTTAATCCACGTTACACACGTCTGCTTCACCACGCACAACCCAACGCATCTTTGATTATCAAGTCCTGAATTAAAGGATACTGATACAAGGTATTACGATACGACCCGCACAAGAGTATCCACGACTCAACACTGAGTTAACCCTGTATCTTAAACTGAAACAGTTCATTTATTACTACGCGTCCCTGCAGTTATCTCGGGTAAGCGTCGGAGTAATAATAATAATAATAATAATAAAATTACGAGTTTAGACAATATGTTTGAAACTCGACGCGGTTTGATCACTCACTTACTTAAGTCTCATGTATTAACACAGCACACAATTACCTATATAGTAGGTCTGTTATTGGACATTATAAATTTCCCAGCTAACTCATTCCTGGTTGCCAACGTTTTGCCCCAGTGTGTCTAGTTAGGATTTTCAGTTGGTAAATAGCGCACCCACCAAGATGCATGGCTAGTGCATGCTCTGGAGGCCACTGCATTGGCTACTTGGAGCCACCGGCAGTGCGAATGCACTATGAGAGACTTTGTCTCAATTTCAAAAATTGATGCCTGCCCGGTCATCAGATGATAAAGATGTTGCTCATTTGGAACAAATATTTCAGGTTGCCTATGGGAATCAACATCTTTATCAGCAGCACACAATTCACTTGAATTAAGCCTTTTTTAGCAGTTTTCAAATACAACAGTTCACTAGACAAAGGAAAACTGGGAGCTTGCCTAAGCATAGGTCCGCCCTTCGCAAGAAGAAAGATCCAAGTGTGTGGGGTGACGCTTCTACAGCCTTATAACAACTAAGAGACTACCCCCTCTCAAAACTCGCATACAGCCTGTTCTCAGCCTAACAGAGGCAAAATAGTGCAATAATTAGGTGACCAGCATCCTCCTAATGAGACGTATCCGTACAAAATCTGATCGTGGGATCAAGTAAGCAATAGATATCTTTCCTTAATTTCTCCCCTCCTCGTGGGAATCCTCTTGTTGATTAGGTGTGGAGAGATAAACCAGATGGCCTCCAGTACTTTTCTGTTGTTATGTAATCAACTATTCCCTCTTGTAGCAGTAGATTATTACCAGAAAAGATACCACACACTCTAAATAAATTCTCCAATTATGACCAGCTCTTCTAGGTCAAAAGGCAATGCAGGAATATGAATTTCATTAATTCTTTCAGCGTAGATGATCGGGTTGGTCATGCTGATTTAAAGATGGCTCCCGTATTTCAATTTGAAAAAGTTTACCTCTCGCACTCGGCTACAGCATGAGGTGGTGGTAACTTTTTCTAATATCCATCTTGGTGCTTCCCTGGTGCAAGCCACACCCATAGCGTCACAAGCTTCGAATTCCCGTGAGCTCGCTGCTAGACAAAGGGAAGCTTGCCCAAATAGAATATAAAGAAAGATTTTGGAATAAAATTTATAGGACTGTTTGATCTCTTGCCAGGATGCTGATAGTTATTTATTTAAAGCTTCTCTTCTCAGCATAGCATTATGTCTGTGACTTAGATGATTATTCTCAACCATAGGTCCTCGGTTCATGTCCCTATCGGGTTCAGTATCATGTTTCATTTTGAGATATACACATTTTAAAAATTCACCCCCTTTGTCAGTCCTGTTCACCCCTCCCTACCCCACCCCTTGAATAGATTTTCCAAAAACAAAAAATGTGTTTTTCTTTATTTTTAAAGGAGATTCCAAATAAAACTTTCCATGACAGTAACATCTTCTGTTTTTTTTAGATATAAGTACCCTAAGAAAGGTATTCAACCCCTTTCTCACCTCTTTTCACCCCCTTATCTCCTTATTTTTAAAGGATATTCTAAATACCAATTTTCACGTCTGTAACATCTCCAGTATTTGATGTATAAGTATCCACATAAAAAGAATTCAACCCCTTTTTCAGTAATTTTTACGCCCTCCTCCCCCACTCCCACTGAAGTGTTCTTTCCGAAAACGAACAATTATGTGTTACTTTTATTTTTAAAAGAGATTTAAAATACCAATATTCATGTCTATAATGTGTTAAGTTTTGTATATATACTGTATATATGCTAATTTTTAAATTTTACCCCCTTCAATATTTCCCCTTAAGTGGATTTTCAGAAAACAAATCATGCATGTTCCTTTACTTTTACAGGAGATTCCAAATACCAATTTTCATGCCTGTAACATCTTCATTTTTTGAGATAGGAGGTATCCACATAAAAAGAATTCAACCCCTTTTTCAGTCTTATTTACACCCCCACTGATTGTTTTCTGAAAACAAACAAATACATGTTACTTTTGTTTTAAAAAAATTAAAAATACCAATTTTCACATCTATAACATGTTAAGGTTTTGATATATACTGTATATATGTTCATTTTAAAAATTTACCCCCTTTAACACTTCCCCTTAAGTGGATTTTCAGAAAAAAATTATGCTTGTTCCTTTACTTTTATAGGAGATTCCAAATACCAATTTTCACATCTAAAACATTTTACATTTTTGAGATATACTCATTTTAAGAATTTACCCATTTTATCACTCCTGTTCACCACTCCTTAAATAGATTTTCCAAAAACAAAAAAACACATTTTTTTTTATTTTTAAAGAAGATTCCAATACTAATTTTCATGACTGTAACATCTTCAGATTTTGGGATATAAGTACCCACATAAACGGTATTCCCTTTTTCACTTTTTTTCACCCCCTTAAGCATGATTTTCCAAAAACAAAAAATACATGTTTGTTTATTTTTAAAGGAGATTCCAAATACAAATTTTTATGTCTTTAAACTGTTCAGATTTGAGATATAGGTACGCTTATTTAAAAAATTCATCCCTCTTTACACCCTGTTAGCAAGGGAATATCCAAAAATCCTCCCTTAGTGAGTGCCTACATTGTAATATGAATGTATCCCCAAAATTTCATTTCTTTATGTCCAGTAGTTTTGGCTCGGCGATGATGAATCAGTCAGTCAGTCAGTCAGTCAGTCAGTCAGTCAGTCAGTCAGTCAGGACAAGTTATTTTATATATATATGAAGACCTGTTTTGCAATTAATATCAGGAGAAAATTTGTTCAATTATAACCAAGAGATCAGTTTTCATGTCAAGACTCATGCCTGCCCACACCATAACAGTTTATTTGTTTGTCTGTTTGTTTGTTTATTGGTCCTGCATATTTTATAATAGAAACCATGAACTGAAAAGCAGGTCACAATGTGCCTTAGGTTATAGTTACAGTCTACAGGGTCATCCAATTAACGCAGAACCGCAGTTGAGGCCTCAGCAAGCAAGCTATTTCTTCCCGCCGGCCAGGCAATATGAGAGCAAGCTAGAGTGACTTCCCAATAAATTCTAATGCACATGAAAAGTACTCACCCATGGGTTTTAACCTAAGTAACTTCGTAGCCCTTTGTGTGGATCTGTAAGAAATTCCCATTTGCTGAGAAAGATGGTCAAGAGATTTCTTAGGAGAATTTTTCAGGCATTGTCCAATATCTTCAAGATTTGCTTCTCTTAGCAATTTATGCCGCTTTCTTCGCTTCTTATGATTGATATTTCCCATTTCACAAAATTTATTATCAATGAACCATCCCATGACTTGGAACTCAAACACAAGAGAATTTTTCTTGAAATAGTCACCTAATAGCACAATCAGATTCTATACACATACGAATCAGATATTAACACTTGATGTGAAAAGAATAATTAGGCCTATTATTATCATTATCCATTTATTCTTCTTCACTTTGCACACAGGTGTAGCTCTCACAGAAACATGAAATAAATTGCGTTGTGATACAAAGCCAGACAGGTAGTTCCCACAGGTTCCCCTCCCTCCAGCACAGCTGTCAGCTTATTTACTCCTAGCTGTCACTTTGGTTTCAAGATGATTGGATGACCCAGTAATTCGTTGACCAGTAGAAAAAAGAAATACCAGCTTTCTTCTTATCCTACATATCCTGTATCAAGATTGCCCCTCACTGGGTGTTGATGCCCGCCCTCCTGATGCTTGGAAGCAGAAACGAGCTCGTCGGGGGCGGAGAAGAGATTGATGTAGAAGAACTGGGACTGATGAGGAGAGAGCCTATCTATTTGAAGATGGCAGTTTGTGAAGATTTGGAGATTGTCCTTGTCCTTTTATGTTTATCCTTGTCTCCTCCTTTTCTTTTCTCCTTTACTTGCTCCTCTCTCTCTATATATATGACTTGATTTGACATTTGTTTGTTCCTTTCCAATACTATAATAATAATAATCAAGAAGTTAATATAAAGAACCACCTAATCGGTACTTTATTTTTTGCCTCAGGCAAAATTGAATATATATTAACACTTACAGAACATGTTTCGAACACTTAGTGGTCATCTTCAGCTGTATAAAGAAAAAACTAAGATGAAAAAATATTAGGATAATAAGCACAAGTGATACTCTTAGGTTATAATGAAAAAAATTGCTGTGTTGACTGTTTGGTAAAAGTTCTTTGGTGACTCCTTTGTTATAAAATGGTGGTCACCTGATCAGGACATCTTGCCCCTCGTTCTTATTTGGAAAAGATGTTTATTCTGCACTGTCCAGAAGGTCTGTCTTTGAGCACGATCTAGTGTAGTAGCGATGTGACACAGTCTGACAGTTCGTGCAATACTCTGGAGAGAAGGGAAGTAGAGTTCTGTCGTCATCTAACATATATATATCTTATACGAGCATATCAGTCTTAGTATTCTAAAAACTTTAAATAATTTAGACCCCAAAATAAAATTTACAGCTGAGGAAGAAGAGAAAGGCATACTTAATTTTCTAGATATCCAAACAATTCGGAAATACAACCATTTCCAGTTTAAAATATACAGGAAACCCACCTTTACACCAACCATAATCAAGTGCGATTCTTTACATCCCATCTCACAAAAGAAATCTACTTACCATAGTTTTGTCAACACAGTCTTTGAAATACCACTAACAGAAACAGACAGATAGAAGGAACTATATTTCATTCATCAACAAGCCCTACATAACGGTTTTAGTTTGAAATTCATCAATAAAATCATTACTAAATGCAAATATCAACAACAAATTAAACAGCAATCAGAAAAGGCAAAGGGATATGTCAAATTCACCTTTAATAACCCGAGGATTTATGAGATCACCAACTTATTCAAGAAACACAACACCAAAGTAGCTTTCTCTACCAACAACAACATGAAACATAGGTTCTTTAATCACAATAAAGCTAATAAACTTAAGGATGATGAATTCCAGGAATCTGGCATTTATAAGCTAACATGTAAAAAAACTTACGTGGGACAATCGGGAAGGAACTTCTTAATTAGATATCAAGAACACGCCAATGCAGAAAAATACAGAAGATTCTCTGCCATGGGAACTCATATGAAAGAGACTAACCACAAATTTACTAATATCAGACAGACAGGACCTTCAAATCATCTGTATGATCAATAAAGGAAGTCTAATAAACAACCTGGAAAACATCCACATCGTTCTTGATAAATTAGAAAACGATGAACAGAATCTTAATGAAAACAACGAGCAAAAAAACATCTTATACGAACATATCAGTAAATACTTGGAATGGTTAGACAGGAAACAGACAAGACGGACAAGAGATATAATCAAACACGACATCGCAGAAGCACAGCTTAATCTTCCTCCTCCCTCACCTGATATATTAGATGACGACAGAACTCTACTTCCCTTCTCTCCAGAGTATTGCACGAACTGTCAGACTGTGTCACATCGCTACTACACTAGATTGCGCTCAAAGATAGACCTTCTGGACAGTACAGAATAAACATCTTTTCCAAATAAGAACGAGAGGCAAGATGTCCTGATCAGGTGACTGCCATTTTATAACAAAGGAGTCACCAAAGAACTTTAACCAAACAGTCAACACAGCAATTTTTTTCATTATAATCTGTGCTTATTATCCTAATGTTTTTTCATCTTAGTTTTTTCTTTATACAGCTGAAGATGACCACTAAGTGGTCGAAACATGTTCTGTAAGTATTAATATATATTCAATTTTGCCTGAGGCAAAAAATAAAGTATCGATTAGGTGGTTCTTTATATTAACTTGATTATACTCATCGATACGGTCATGAAATGGACAACTTGTAATATAATAATAATGGCGGGTGGTCTCCAAAGAGGCCTGGTGCAGGTCTTTCGAGTTGATGCCATATACATAAAATCAGTTTCATGGTCTGTATTGCACTTTAACAGATTCACAACTAAGTATTCTTTATCTTCCACCTTGTTGATACATTAACATCTTCAGCCACATAATACTGTTTAGATGAAAAATTCATATATTGACAAAGTATCAATGCTTGAGAGGAAGTGTCCTTAAAATTAACATAAGAAGATTAAATGACTACATTAAAAACAAAATACGCAAGAGAAGATATATAAATTCTTTCTACAATTGAAAGCAGTTGTCAAGGAAACACTTGTACAATAGTCCATAGAAAATATGTCCTAATGAATATTCTTTTCTTAAAAAAAAAAGCCAATTTATAAATTTAAATTATACATTTATAAGTAATTGTCGAAATGAAGAAAACTTGATTTCATAATGTGGCTCCTATTACTATTGCAGATGAAATTATCACTAATTCCTAGATGTCAATTCTTTTCAAACCTACTTTCCTCTGGAATATCTCCTGTCTGTCTTTTTTACGGTCTTGTATCTGGTTTAGTAGTGATGTGTTCTTTCTTGTTCACGTACTTGAGGAAGTGGAGGAGCGGGAGATATTGGTGTGTCATTAACTTCCTTGTTGTTACCTTCAGCTTCCAAGGAGGAGGAATACATCATAGGGCTATCTGAAGATGGAGAGAATCCAATTCTTTTCTCGTGATCCTTTTCAAGCATTTTCAAATACACCAGAATTTGATCACATAACGGGTTCTTATATTCTATAGCCTCATTAAGGTTATCATTTTTCTTTACAAGTTGGTCTAGATGAATGTATAGATCTTCATATGTGTTCATTAAGCTACCCATTTTTAATTTTTTTATGATGGTCAGGTCTTGTTCTATGTTGGTAAATTTATGACCTGTGGTAGTCATTTGTGTTCCCATAGCTGAGAATCTTCTATGTTTTAACAGCATTCACATGTTCTAAATATCTTACTTTAAAATTGTGGCCAGATTGTCCTATGTATGTATTCTTGCACTCAAAGCATGTAAGTTTATATATTCTGGAATAAATTTTTTTATCTTTTTTAAGAGAGATTTACTGTATCATGGTTGAAAATACTCTGTTTCATGTTGTTATTGGTGGGAAATATGATTCTGAAAATTTTTCTCTTAAATTAGTTATTATGTGTATGTTTGGATTATTATATGTGAATTTTATGTATTTCTTAGTTTTACTAGGTTCAATTGCTAATTTAGATTGTCGCTTCTCCAAAAATGTTTTAATTATTTTATCCATCATGTTATTGTTGAAACCATTCAACTGGGCTTGTTGTCGGATAAACAACAGTTCTTTATTCCTTTCAGATTTGGATAATCGTATACTAAACGCTCTGTTAACGTTACTATAATATACTAATCTTTTCTGTGCCTCAGGGTGTAACAAGTTGTTCGTGATAGTGGTCGGTGTGAAAATGGATTTTCTGTGTATTTTGAAAGAAAATCCTTTTTCTTCTCTCATTGTGACTATGTCTGGAAAATTCAGTGATCTTTCTTCTTCTTCTTCTTCTTCTAAAGTGAATTTTATATTGGAATCCAAATTATTCAATATATTTTTTAAAAATTTACTATCAATGAGTCTGTTATCTATTATAGTGTAAACATCATCCACATATAGTGTCCAAAAATCCAATCCCTCTATTTGATTAATAATCTTCGTGTGTTCCAAATAGTCTAAGTATATATTAGCCAATGTTCCCAATGCTGGGGCTCCCATTGAGAGTCCTTTTTGTTGGTAAATTTTATTTTTAAACGTAAAATAATTTTGATTTAACACAAATTCTAAAACATTAATCAAATCTTCAATTTCTGGTATGCTTATTAATTTGGTCTTCATTAAATCCTTCTTAATGATTCTGATAGTGTCTGCTATTGGGATGTTTGTATACATGTTGGTTATGTCAAACGAACATGTCGTATGAGATGATCCAAGTTTAAAGTCTTTAGCTATGTTGCAATAATCCACTGTGTTTTTGATAGGTGTTTTACAATGAAATACATATTAATGTTTTAGAATTTGTGTTAAATCAAAATTATTTTACATTTAATAATAAAATTTACCAGCAAAAATGACTCTCAATGGGAGCCCCAGCATCGGGAATATTGGCAAATATATATGCCTATTGCTCACGGTAAAATGTTTTGTAAAATTTGTTGTACAATTAATTTTATAAAAATTTAGTGAAAACAAGTTGTGTTGCTTGAGATAAAATTATTTTATAAAATCCGTGGAAGCATCAGGATGGCCATCTATAAACTCACTTCTGAACTAAGATGTGTATGTGCTGCCATCTATCGGTAAACTTTTAAACCAAGAATCAGCTGTTCAACTTACAGTTCAACTTACATTTGAGAGCATGGCTCCAACAAACAAAGCAAAACTTGCTGCTTTAGCTGCAATTATATGTTGTACAGTGGTAAAAAGGAAGAAAAGAAATGCCAGGAAATGCTAGACTCAGGATTGGATCAAAAGAAAAGAAGAAGGTAGAAGATTGTTGTCCTTGGTCGAAAATTAGTTGAGGTTAGAAGACCAGCATTCATATAGGAATTTGGTGATTGTGTTTTCTGCCTCTCTTCTTACATTTCTTTTTTGGTAAAGTGGTGTTTTAACTTTGTACAACAAGGATATTTCTGGTATTCGTCCAGTAAAACACTAACAGCTCCCTTAGTCCACCCGGATCCTGCCATTTTAGAAAGAAGTGTTTGTTTACAGTCGAGCTTCACAATCTTCTCACGACGTAGCGCCAGCATCATCATGATGTCAGCTTCACTGATTAGTTCGTTTCGTAAAATTAATTTTACGGAATAGAACATGTGCTATTTTATGAAAAGTTTTATCAAAGGTTTTATAAAACTTGAATTTGACAGTGAGCAACAGAAATTTTATAAAATTAAATTATTGTACAATAAATTTGACAGAAAATTTTACTGTGAGCAACAGGCATTTGACTATTTGGAACACACGAAGATTATTAATCAAATAGAGGGATTGGATTTTTGGACACGATATGTGGACGATGTTTACGCTATAATAGATAACAGACTCACCGACAGTAAATTTTTAAAATTATATTGAATAATTTGGATTCCAATATAAAATTCACTTTAGAAGGAGAAGAAGAAGAAGAAGAAGAAGAAGAAGAAGAAGAAGAAAGATCACTGAATTTTCTAGACGTAGTCACAACGAGAGAAGAAAATGGATTTTCTTTCAAAATACACAGAAAATCCACTTTCACACCGACCACTATCAGGAACAACTCATTACACCCTGAGGCACAGAAAAGATTAGCACATTATAGTTACGTTAACAGAGCGTTTAGTATACCATTATCCAAATCTGAAAGAAATAAAGAACTGTTGTTTATCCAACAACAAGCCCTCTTTGAATGGTTCAACAATAACATGATGGATAAAATAATTAATGAATTTTTGGAGAAGCAACAATCTAAATTAGCAATCAAACCTAGTAAAACCAAGAAATACATCAAATTCACATATAATAATCCAAACATACATGTAATAACAAATTTATTTAAGAGAAAAAATTTCAGAATCACATTTTCCACCAATAACAACATGAAACAGAGTATTTTCAACCATAATACAGTAAATCTCTCTTAAAAAGATATTTTTTTTGATTCTGGAATATATAAACTGGTGGTGTATATGAATTTCATTTCAGAATCTCTGGATAGGAGGCAGCAAGTGGATGTTGTTTACACAGACTTCTCAAAGCCTTTGATTCAGTTCAACATGATGCTCTACTCATCAAATTGTCAGCATATGGGATAGGAGGAAGTGCTTTGGAGTGGATTAGAAGCTATCTCACTAATAGGGTTTGCGTAGTAAAAGCTGATGGTATTATGTCAAAGCTGTACCACCCTACTTCAGGTGTCCCCCAAGGCTCTTTACTGGGTCCTCTTTTCTTTGTCATACTTATAAATGATATAACATCAGTTATACAACACAGTAATTGCCTTCTCTATGCTGACGATCTAAAGATCTTTAAGGTGGTCAATAGTGAGTTGGACTGTAAGTTGCTACAGTCTGACTTAAACCTCCTAAGTAACTGGTGTAAAAAAAAGTGGCTGCTTGGTTTGAATACTTCAAAATACATCGCAATTACATTTTCATGTAAGTTGGAACCAGTAAATTACTCTTACCATTTATGCAATTTCCAAATAGCTCATGTTAATGAAATAAATGATCTTGGTGTGACACTTTCAAACTGCTACGGTCTTTCCTTCGAGAAACATTTAGACAAGATTTCTAGGAAGGGGTTTAAATTACTTGGCTTTCTGAAAATAAACTGTGCCAAATTTGTTTCTCCTAGAACTCTAATGCCAAATTTGTTTCTCCTAGAACTCTAATATATTTGTTTTGCACTCTAATCGGGCCATCATTAGAATACTTTTGCGAGGTGCGGCTACCTTCTCAGCAGTTTTTAATACAAAATTTGGAAAGAGTCCAAATTAGGTTCATGAAATGGATCAGCTACAAGGGTTTGGGTATTTCTCTCTCTTCATCCAATTAAGAGTCTTTTTGTGAGGCTATGAGCATGAGGACATTGCACTCACGCCGCAGATGTGCCAATGCCCTCTTTCTTTATAAGTGTCTGACGAATAGAGTGGATTGCTCAACACTACTGTAGCTGATTCCATTACATGTTCCTCGTCGAAATACTAGGCAGAGGTATATTTTTCATCTGCCTAAAGTGAGAACTGTGGCTCGGGCTGACTCATGGCTTGTGAGGGCACTAACATCACTGAATGAGATGGGTGACTCAGTGGACATTTTTTACTCACCCCTGTCTAAAATCAGACGTGCCCTAATGACCTCATGAATGTAAGGCCCTATCTGTAAGATATGTAAATATGTAAATGTTACTTGATGTAGTTTAATAATGTCAATTATTTAAGGAGATTTAGTTGTAAGTATTTATTTTATTTATTTATTTAACGTGTTGTAAATAAGATTTAGTTTGAACTTGGTTATTGTTTTAGAAAATTAGTGTTATTTATTTAAGGTGTATTTGTTGTATATTATATTTTATTGAATCATATTTATGGGAAAATAACCTGTTGATGATAAATAAATCTATCTATTCTATTCTAAACTGACATGCTTTGAGTGCTAGAATACATATATAGGACAATCTGGCTGCAATTTTAAAAGTAAGATATTTAGAACATGTGAATGCTGAAAAACATAGAAAATTCTCAGCTATGGGAACACACATGGCTACCACAGGTCATAAATTTACCAACATAGAGCAAGACCTGACCACCATAAGAAAATTAGAAAAGGGCAGCTTAATGAACATGTATGAAGATCTATACATTCATCTAGACCAACTTGTAGAGAAAAATGATAACCTTAATGAGATTATAGAATATAAGAAACCGTTATATGATCAAATTCTGGTGTATTTGAAAATGCTTGAAAAAGATCACGAGAAGAGAATTGGAATCTTCCCACCTCCAGATAGCCCTATGATGTATTCCTCCTCCTTTGAAGCTGAAGGTAACAACAAGGAAGTTAATGACACACCAATATCTCCCGCTCCTCCACTTCCTCAAGTACGTGAACAAGAAAGAACACATCACTACTAAACCAGACACAAGACTGTAAAAAAGACAGACAGGAGAGATTCCAGAGGAAAGTAGGTTTAAAAAGAATTGACAACTAGGAATTAGTGATAATTTCATCTGCAATAGTAATAGGAGCCACATTATGAAATCTAGTTTTCTTCATTTCGACAATTACTTATAAATGTATAATTTAAATTTATAAATTGGCTTTTTTTTAAAGAAAAGAATATTTATTAGGACATATTTTCTATGGACTATTGTACAAGTGTTTCCTTGACAACTGCTTTCAATTGTAGAAAGAATTTATATATCTTCTCTTGCGTATTTTGTTTTTAATGTTGTCATTTAATCTTCTTATGTTAATTTTAAGGACACTTCCTCTCAAGCATTGATACTTTGTCAATATAGGATTTTTTCATCTAAACAGTGTTATGTTGCTGAATATGTTAATAATATACAAAACATGTACCACTTTTAACCAATAAGTTGCCTTAAGCAATGAATGTATCGACAAGGTGGAAAATAAAAAATACTTAGTTGTGAATTTGATGCCGTATAGGCAACCTGCACATCTGTGAGGATGGGGCCTTACCTGTGATGAATTCTAATGATGAATATGGCACACACACCCAGCCCCCGAGCTGTCGGAATTAACCAATGAAAGTTAAAATCCCTGACCCGGCCGGGAATCAAACTTGGGATCCTCTGGTCCAAAGGCCAGCACGCTAACCAGTTAGCCATGGAGCCGGACCTTTCCAATACTGATAACCACTATTTAAGAAAGGTGACTGAGTGAGTTGGTCATGCGGTTAGGGTCACATGGCTTGTAGCTTGCATTCAGGAGATGGTGGGTTTGAATACCACCATCGGCAGTCCTGAAGGTGGTTTACCATGGTTTCCCATTTTCACACCAGGCAAACGCTGGGGTTGTACCTTAATTAAGGCTATGGCCAATACCTTCTGAATCCTAGTTCTTTCCCATCCTTGCATCACCAAAAACTTTTAAGGGGTTAGTGTGACCTTAAACCGCTAGCAAAAAAAAAGGAAAAAGAAAATTGATCCAAAGAAGTTTAAAAACTATAGAAGTATAACTTTTCTATCTCATGGGATAAAAATGTATGAGTCATTATGGAGGAAAAATAAAAAAAAAAAAATTGTTGAAGCTGAACTTGAATAACAACTTGGATTTTGAATAGAATAACTGTTGTACTTGTTCCAGAGATGTATTTGAGATGGTGGTGGTGATTGTTGTTTTAAGAGGAAGTACAACTGGGCAACCATCCTCTAATAACACTAATCAGAGGAAAAAAGTGGAAGGGGTCTGACACTTCAAGAAATGAAGGTATTGGCCAAAAGAAGGCAAGGTCGACGAAGGGCATGAAAATGAAAGACTCCCTAGGCCTCGAATGCTCTATTATCATAGGGGTCAGAAAAAAACAAGAGTTGACCAAGGGAATGTATGAATGAATGAGGTCAGACAAGATAGATGGAAGTGAGGAGCTTGACACAAGTAAGTGGAAGCATTGCCAGGACTCAACTAAGGACCTCTCTGCTCGCCAACCCATGTTTCCAAGTTAAGAGCCCCTGGGACCTATTTGAGATGGTACCGTTAAGATCTTAAAAAGTAGTTCCGGGGCAATTTGTGTAAGAACCTTCGTTTCTTGAGTCTTTATGGTCAGACCAAACCATACAGGTGCGTTCTTGAAGCAGCTAACTAATAGTTGCACCTCTGTAGGTGTATTAGTTGGAGAAGCATTGTTATCTGCATAGTGTTTTCTGGTCTGGGAGCCTTTCTTGGTTTCAGGCTATGAAGGGCTTTGTTGTATTCATAGAAATTTGATGGGTCTGCCATTCAAGGTTTTGAAGGATACTGCAGAACATTTCAGAGAAAGACATCAGCAGCGGTACCGATATGACTTTAAAATCAGTTGAAGTATTCAAGATGTCTTGGCTGTCAGCAAGGAGAGTACTAATATCAGCCGCTTTTAGAGTTCTTGAAGAGTTACCAGAGTGAGCTTGGTTTAGGCATTTTGAACAGAGGCTTGATGCCCGCTCTCCTGAAACTGGGAAGCAGAAACAAGCTTGTCGGGGAATCTGACAAGTCCCTGGCATCTGACAAGCTTTGTATTCCTTTTTCATTTTCTTGTTGCCACCAGTTATTTTTAATTTCCCTAATTTCAGTCTGACATCTCTGCTTGAGTTCTAAAAAGCTTATTTTCTTCACCTTGGAAGATGGGTCTTTAGCAAAGGATAAGTAGGCATTCCGTTTAGCACTAATAAGGCTCAAGATTTTCTCATTGTTATCATCGAGCCAGTCTTGTCTCTTCTTTACCTCAAAGCCAACTGTTTTCTGTGCTGTTTCTGTAATATTATTTTGAAGTGTAGCCCATTCTGGTTCTGGATCTTTTGTCTGTGTTGTGGTTCTGCTGGTCTAGAATAATTATTTGAAACTCTGTGACAATGACACCTTAGAGGTGTTGAATTTCCTCCTAGAAGGCTTGTAAAATTACTTGGCTTTGTACAAATGGTAATCCTGAGTTGACTAACAAGTAGTTTATGATGTGTCCAGCAGTCATCGATGTTTCTTGCTGTCCTCGTGATCAGGGCATCTTTCCTGTCACGTTGTTGAGTGATGACATACTCGATGAGTTGCCAGTGTTTTGAGCACACTTATTCCTGTGGTTAGGGTGACCAGACATCCTCTTTTATCCGGACATGTCCTCCTTTTTAAACCATTGTTCAGGACCTGGGTAGATTATTAAAAAATGAAATGTCCTCAATTTTTAGTGCTTATTTACTACTTTGTTTTTTACAAGTATTCTTCATTATGTGACAGCATCATTGATATTGTATTGATATATTGAAATGTGATTATGGATATACAGTACATGCGATTATTCAATGCATGCATTCTATTGTGATAATAGATGCTATTTACCACTCTGTATACTACACGCTTCTCTGTCAGCAGTACACCATCAGAACACTGCTACGTTAATGTGTGACAGCTGACAACATGACAAGCAATAGGGGATAACTGGGATTTGAAGGAAGCCTGTTTTAAATGGATGGTGCTGAAAAGTGGTACAGTATTGATTGTTGTGGTATTGAAAAATGTATTCTGTATTTGTGACCTAAGTCTAAATCCTTTTAAATTGATGATATGAAATCTTTTGAATGGTTCTGCAATTTCAAACAATTCCTGAATGAGAGCAGTAATGATCCTGACTTTAACAAGTTACCTTGTAGTCAGAAATGGGCGAAGTATTTCAATTCATGTCAGTTGATTGTGGTTCTGACTTATCCAAGATTGCAGATTTTCTTTTTATCTAGACCAGGACACAGTGCAAATGTAGAAAGACTATTTTCATTAATCTCAACACAATGGACTGATAATAGGAATTGTTTCAAAGTAATCCCATGAAAATTATCTTAATGGCTCAAGGTATAATCTAAAGGAATTTACATGTGTATCTTTTTATAAGTACAGTATATGTTAGACCAGCCAAAATTCCTGAAGGCAACTGAATCTTCAGAAAAGTATCATCAAGGCATGTAAATTAGTTTCATTGTTTAAATTTTGTAAGAATTTACTCTATAATATGGAAATGGATAAATTGTGTGTTATTTTCAAAGCAAGGTTTACCTTTCAGGGGTCATTGAGAACTTAAGAATCTGATAACAGAGGTAATTACTGGGAGATACTAGCATTAATTGCTAAGAAAGATGACATATTTTGCCACCACTTAGAACCATCTACATTTTTCTCAGGACTATCAACTGACATTCAAAATGATATTATTGAAGGCATAGCTACTTTTATGACCAACAAAATTAAAGGTGAGGTTAAGAAGGTAAACTTTATTTCCATAATTTTGGAAGAAAGTACAGATGTTTCTAATAGAGCACAACTCTAGACTCTATTTAGGTATGTTGGTCCCGAAGACGAAATTCAAGTGAGATTTTTGAGATTCAGTGATGTAAGTGGTGATCATTCTGCTCTTTCTCCCTCTAAACATCTCCTTGGAGTGTTACAAGAGTTTCAGTGTGGTGAAAAGTGAGTTGCTGAGATATTTGATGGCACAGCAGTGATCACAGGACAGCACAGTGGGTTGCAGAAACTATGATCAGACTATATTTGTTCACTGCTGTGGTCATAGGCTCGACTTGGTATTACAATAATCTGTTAACCACATCAAAGAATGCAAAGTATTTTTCCAGACCTTTTCTGGGTTAGCAGTGGTTTCTTTCATCATGCCTTAAATGGGCCGCTGCCCTTGATAAAGTAATACAAAGACGATTACCAACAATAGCACCTACCCGATGGATATATCTGGAGGCTGGTTGAAGTTGTGTCCTCTATCTATACATATCTCCTTGAATTCTTCAGGTAAATGAAAGAAAACGCTAACGAATGGGACGGTGGGACGATATTTCAAGCTAAGTGTTACTATGTTACCCTGCAAGACTTTGATTTCTATTTATTAAATTTCTGAAGTGCTTCCTCAATGTGTTGTTCTGTATCAGATACTTAAAAGAAAATGTGTGATATTGCCTTCTGCTCCAAAGAGATCCAGCAGTTTAAAGCATTTTTGCAGATGACCAAAAAAAATTTTGAAACTGGTCAAAGTTGCAAGATGATGAAGGGAAACAAGATTACTGTCACAAGCACCAGAGAATTGATTTTATAGGAATGAAGAAAAAATTGTACCTCTGATTGTATTTGGAAATAATTGGCATCATGTCCATGCAATTATCAGACAGATTTTCTGATATTAACAACCTGAATTTCCTTAAGTTAATTGATTTTAACAAGTTTAACCATTTCACGAAGAAGTTCTTGAACAGTGCCTATCAGTTGTTAGTGAAGGCCTATGGATGAAATTTCGATGCATAAAACTTAAAAGTGAACTTTCTGTCCTCTACATGAAATCAGACCTTGTGAAAAATAGTGCATATGACCTCTACCAAAATTTGCACACCAGTGGTGAAGCAACAGAAGTGATTGACCTCATTCTCACCATCCCACCAAATAGCATTTCTGTTGAAAGAAGCTTCTCAGCCTTAAAAAGGATACAAACCTTCCAAAGAAATTCATAAATACAGGACAAGCCCTCTTCACTTTCTTTGATTGCAATTTAGAAGAAATTTCTGAGTAACTTAAGGAAAAAGTCTAATTTCTATGATGCTGTGATAGACATTTTAGATGCCACAACATGCCGTCATATCGACCTAAAGTATAAATAGTAAATATTGACGTAAGCCTTAAAGCTCAGTTAGAAATTCATTTTAACCCTTATGATTATGAGTGCATAAGTAACCTGCCATATGTTTTGCATGATGTGAACCATTTTTAATTAGTGCTAGATCGAGACTGCTAGTTTCTGTGATGTTGATGTTCAGTGTATTATGTGCATTTCATCATTTTCAAGTTATGTTATCTTATACAAAAGCAGTATAAATGATCAAGCCTACCACTGTTATGAAATGGTATCTGTACTACTAATAAAAAAGCTGCAGTGCAAGCGACATTATACTCTCAAGGAGGCCCCACTGTCGGCAGCCCTGAAGATGGTTTTCCATGGTTTCCCATTTTCACACCAGGCAAATGCTGGGGCTGTACCTTCCCAGTCCTAGACCTTTTCTGTCCCTTCGTCGCCATAAGACATGTCTGTGTCGGTGCGACGTAAAGCCAATAGAAAAAAAAAAAAAAAAAAAAAAAAAAAACCCACTCTCAAGGAGGAATGTGGTAACACTTTTCAAAACGTCATGCACCGTTACTGCAATCTTGTACATCTAATTCATTTTGATAAGTGATCTAGCAATCAATATCATATCACAATATCATAATTTGCCTTGAATTTTTGAGTAACCAAAAGAATTGACTTCCCAAACAAGATTTTTCAATATTATTTTGTGATGATTGTGAACAACAGTGTTCTTCACATTTCTCAGGACTAACTTTATGACATTCAAAAACAATTATTTCCAGTTTTTCTGATACCAACAACTGTTTGCTTTGGATATATAAATGATTTAATCATTAATTTGTATAAAGTTATTTCACTGCATTTGGTTGTGATATCTCTGTTTAGAAACTTGAAGTAAAATAAGTAAGTTGATTTTTGTAGATAGTTTTTCAAGGTAAGATCTCATCCAATCCTTTCCAAATACAGGGAGAGGTTTAACTTTTCAGACAAACGAAGAGGCAACAAAAAGTTATTGGATCCTAAACTGGTGCTGCTGCACAGGTGGACTGGAGAAATGCTTTATTTGTTCTCGAGTGGCAGAGACAGAGTGTAGGGGTCAGGCAGCACAGTGAAAGCAGTAGGCATGCAGAATTAATGTTTAGTTTACGAGTGGAGTTCTTGTTGAGTTGCATGTTATTAGCATTATTAGTTTTGCATTCCCTACATGATTTAATCATTAATTTATACAGTTATTTCACTGTATTTGGTTGTGATATCTCTGTTCAGAATGTTCAGAACATTATGTGTTATTTGTGTTAGCTGTCTATATGGTGATGTATAGTATTGTACAACAAATGGACTTTGGCCCCCTAGTTCTCCGTATTTGTGGTTTGTGAACAATCCATGTTATTTTGAAATCCTGGAAGAACAAAATCAGACAACTGCTAAATGAAATTTCTGAGATGCAGATACAGTGAGCATTTCAGAATATTTTATACCCATGCAAAGTTTGTACGGTATTGAGAATGATGGACATCATTTTCAACAGCTGCATTACAGTAGTTCTCGACTTCCTTCCTTAATAACTCGTAACAAAAAATTTAGGCCTACTGTTATGAAACTGAATGCTCACCTGTGTAGTTGCATCTTGCTGGTGAGTCTAGCAATAGATTTCAGGCCATCTGTTCCCCCAACGTTCCCTGCATAGTGTGGTCACTTTTTGCTGCCTCTCCCTGTATATGCTATACAACTGTGTATGTTTGTTGTATTGAAGACTTGAATCTGGAATCACTCGTGTACTGTGCTATGTCACATTGTGCTAACAAGCTTAAAAAATGAGCATGATAGTACAGAATGTAGAGTTAACAGCATTAAACACCACCAAGTAGAAAGGTAGAAGCAAACTACTTGCTCACCTTAAAGACTTGTCAGTATATGTTGTTCTTGTTTATATCACATAAACCTAAATAGGTGAAGTGTATTTTTCATAATGGTCTGTTTTTGTAAGAAGTGATAGATTTCAATCATGCACATCAGATGAAATGAGTGTTTTATCTCTATGCATTGAAAAAGTGGTATTTAATGTTGCTAGTAGCAAAATATTTACTCTTTTTGTTTGTTCTTTTACTGTATTTTTTGGATGTTTGCCACTGAATGAGATTATGTTCTTAATTTTTAAATTGTGTGAAAATATAAACAACAACAACTGTGTATCATTACAAGTAGAAGCTAATTTTACTGAATCTGTCAGTGAAGCAAATTTATTATCCATATAGTTGTTTTATTTCTAAAAAAAAAAGATGATATAATGTCTTTTATACATTTTTCCATGACAGTGACAATTACAAAAAAAAGTATTTAATAGTCACCATGAATAATAAGACAAACAGACACACAGAATATAATAAGCGTTTGTAGCTTTCCCATAAGATGCCCTTATGTACACATGTCGGGAAGGTTAGCTCAAATAGAACATGAAAATCATTATCTTCATAGAATGGGGGAAAAAAAAAATCAATTTTTGTATTACCTTTTGTCAAATATTCTAACAGTAGGACTTATAATTACTTAGACAGTAAATTTTTGTCCCTCATTTTTTAATAAAAGACTAAAAGAAGTACATGAGATTTCTTAAAAATTTATCCCCACAGTTCTGATGAAAAAGAGATTATTTCTCCAACTGCTTGTTATAATCATCTTTTCTTCTCTGAATCTGAACCTCCTTTTTGCCCTTAATGTTGAATTCAGGTATGATTTTTCTATCACTTAATTCTATAAATTATAATATTCAAGAAGTCTAATGAAGTGAATCTTGCTGACTTCAACAATTCTTAGCAAAATGAATGATTCCAATATACAGGACAACCTTAATATCCATTTTAATGGTTTGGTTGTAATGAATGGCTATTCTAGAGCAGGGGTTCCCAAACTTTCAGACTGACATACTGCTAAACCAACATTCATACTTTTGGTTACCAAGTAATATTATGGTGTTTTCAATGTTAAAATGTAAAATCCCATTATTTTATCACATAATATTGTTAGTTAGTGATTATACAATTACTAAAATGGTACTTAAATTATTTTCTTTTTATTGGCATTAAAATAATAAATAACATTCCAATTTGTATTAATAAAGTGTAGCCTACATAATACAGTTATTTGGGGAAAAACTACAACTTGGTGTGATTAATTTCTAAATGAAGCAGTGCAGAAACATGCTTTTTTTATTGCAAGAGTCCATTAAACACAGTAACTTTACTTGTTAATAAGAAGGAGTAGTCCCTAACTAAGCACAGCTTGTTTAGATTGATGCTTTCACGGCCTGTATTTGTAGACATGGTAAAAAGTTTTTAGCTTTTTCCATACCGGTATCCAGAACACAAGGCAAAATTCTTTAAATTTAGTAGAAAACGAGCAGAAGGTGAAATTCTTTGCATTTCACAGTGAAGAAGACTCATGAACAGTTGAGATTTTCTTCTGAAGATGCAGAGCAAAGTTCTTTGCAAAATGTAAAGAATTTCAGCTTGTTTTTTTGATACAGCAAAACTCCAAAAACTTATTATCATGTCTATAAGCACAGCTTCCTTATGTCCTGTTCAGTATTTGTTACTTTCAGCTGAAAGTATGAATCAAAATTTATTTCTGTATTTGTTTTTTATGTACTCAAGTGAAGAAAACACACTCTTGCATAGGCACAGACATTTTACAGCTTTGTCACAAATCAGAGGATATTCCTTTCACCTTGCCAACCAAAACTCTGTTAAATTCATCCTCATGCAAGGATGGAAATGATGACACAGTTCCACTTTTTAACCCTCGTATGGTTGCATGAAAAAAAAAAAAAAAAAAAAAAAAAAAATACCAAAACTATTTGGGCATTATTAAAAGCAGGGTAGAATTAAAATTCCTTTTCTTAAATTCATGGTCCACTACATAAGAACAAATGAGACAATAAAGCCTAGTTATGAAAGACATTTATGTAAAAATATTAATTAAATAATGTGATAATATATCTTGAAAATTAGAGACTGACAGCTGTTCTAATCTGCTTACATTTAAGCAACCCACAATTAACTATATTATGATTTTAGAAAGAAAGACAGGTTTGCTGAATCACACAACTACATCATTGTTGTCCACAATGTCTCTATTTTCTGCAGCACAATTAAAAATGTTCACTGTGTGCTCGTTAATACCTACAATATGAAGAACAAGTAACCTTTGTATTACAATTTTGCTGCCAGAAACAGTAAGGGCATGGCCAGCAACATGGCAACATTGATTCCAGCAAGCTGTCTTACTTTGACTTTTAGTTGATGTAGGTTTTCAAGAGTTGACCTGTATAAAGGGCACTAGGAAAGTTTTGCAAAACGCAAAAATGGTTGGCTGGACACCCCTGTTATGGTGAGGGATGAAAAGAAGGGTGAAAACCAGTCTAGAAGACAGCAAGGCATGACTTTCACACCAGTTGTTACCAAGCAATGGGACTGAAAGCAAGTTAAGATGTCAGTGTGTTCTAAAGGTGAATATCGTGCAATTATCCACTACAATTTTGCTCGTGGATTAACTGTTGACCAGTGCCTGGGGGAAATGACTCCTTTGCTGGGGAAAGATTGTCCACATTGGAGCACAATTTTCCACTGGTACAAAGAGTTCCAGAGGGGAAATTTTGGGGTTGAAGACGAACCTCGTTCTGGGCGAACGTCTGAATCAGTGACTGAGGAAAACATTGAAGCTGTGAGGAAAATGTTGCAGCAAGAGAGGCGGTTAACATATCAGCAGGTAGAAGAGACCCTCCACATCCCTGCACCAGCTATTCATTCAGTTCTACATGACCATCTCCATGTTAGAAAGGTTTGTTCCTTTTGGGGGCCCCATTCACTTTCAGAGAAACAAAGGGGACATCGAGTGAAATGGTGCCGAGAAATGCTAAAACAATTTGAAAATGGGACTTTGTGTAATGTCAATAGCATCATTACAGGTGACAAAACTTGGCTTTATTATTAGGATGTCCCAACAAAATCCCAGAACAAGGTGTGACTGTTTGAAGATGAGGGTACTCCTGTGACTGTGCGAAAGTCAAGGTCACTGAAGAAAAGGATGATTGCAGTATTCTTCACTAAACGGGGCATCCTTACTTGGGTTGTGATAGAAACACACAAAAGACAGTTACTGCAAAGTGGTACAGTGAGACTTGTCTGCCTCAGGTCATCCAGGCTCTCAAGCAGCTCCGTCCAAGGTTACGGCTCAACACTTGGCTTTTGCATCACGACAATGCTCCAGCACATCGTGCTAATGTAACAATGGATTTCTTGCCGGATCCGGGTTGACTGTGCTTGATCACTCTCCATTCAGTCCTGATCTTGCCCCATGTGACTTTGCACTCTTCCCAGAAGTGAAGATGAAGCTGAAAGGGTGGCGTTTTGCATCCGGCGAGGAGCTTCTGGCAGCATGGGATCAAGAGTGTGAAAATGTAACCGATGAAAAGTGGCAGAGTTGGTTCAGTGACTGGTTTCGACGTATGGAGAAGTGTATTGAGTGTGGTGGAAATTATTTTGAAAAAAGTCTAAAGCGTTCACTCACATTGCAAAACTTTCCTAGTGCACTTTGTATGTCAAGCAATCCATCAGTTCTCATGAGAGAGCTTTTAGGAATTTGCATCTAAATGTTTTGTTTGGTATTTCCCAGGTAAATATGAGTTGACTCCAGCAATATTCATCAAAGCAAAAAGTGAGAAAAGAGATCACCTATTTGTTTTTCTTGTTACACTATAAGTTCCCTTCAATTTATCTTAAGTGTCTACACCACCTTTAGTCTCATTATAATGTGTTAGAATTTTGGGTTTGCATTCATCAGCACTTTCTTCATCTATGGAATCAGAATGGTGTTCAATCAACAGCAACAAAACCACTTTATTTGGTTTGGACTTGTATGATACAAGAGTACCATGTTCACCATAAACAAATAAACTACTGTAATGGGTTGGGATATAGTACCATATCTGAAGTACTTATTTGATTATTGTTTGGTTGAAAGAGCTTTACCAAATGAATGCAGAGTTGCTATAGTAGTCCCTGTGTATAAAGGAAAGGGTGATAGACATAAAGCTGAAAATTACAGGCCAGTAAGTTTGACATGCATTGCATTTAAGCTTTGGGAAGGCATTCTTTCTGATTATATTAGACATGTTTACAAAATTAATAACTAGTTTGATAGAAGGCAGTTCGGTTTTAGGAAAAGTTATTCCACTGAAGCTCAACTTGTAGGATTCCAGCAAGATATAGCAGATATCTTGGATTCAGGAGGTCAAATGGACTGTATCGCAATTGACCTGTCTAAAGCATTTGATAGGGTAGATCATGGGAGACTACTGGCAAAAATGAGTGCAACTGGACTAGACAAAAGAGTGACTGAATGGGTTGCTATATTTCTAGAAAATAGATCTCAGAGAATTAGAGTAGGTGAAGCTTTATCTGACCCTATAATAATTAAGAGGGGAATTCCTCAAGGCAGTATTATTGGACCTTTATGTTTTCTTATATATATATCAATGATATGAGTAAAGGAGTGGAATCAGAGGTAAGGCTTTTTGCAGATAATGTTATTCTGTATAGAGTAATAAATAAGTTACAAGATTTTAAGCAACTGCAAAATGACCTTGATAATGTTGTGAGATGGACAGTAGGCAATGGTATGATGATAAATGAGGTTAAAAGTCAGGTTGTGAGTTTCACAAATAGGAAAAGGCTTCTTGATTTTAATTACTGCATTGATGGGGTGAATGTTCCTTTTGGGGATCATTGTTAAGTATCTGGGTGTTAATATAAGGAAAGATTTCCATTGGGGTAATCACATAAATGGGATTGTAAATAAAGGGTACAGATCTCTGCACATGGTTATGAGGGTGTTTAGGGGTTGTAGTAAGGATGTAAAGGAGAGGGCATATAAGTCTCTGGTAAGACCCCAACTAGAGTATGGTTTCAGTGTATGGGACCCCCCCAGGATTACTTGATTCAAGAACTGGAAAAAATCCAAAGAAAAGCAGCTCGATTTTTTTCTGGGTGATTTCCGACAAAAGAGTAGCGCTACAAAAATGTTGCAAAGTTTGGGCTGGGAAGAACTGGGAGAAAGAAGACGAGCTGCTTGACCATGATGTCATCCACTTTGCGCATGCGTATAGTCTTCAGCATGATAGCACATTATCCAGTGTGCTTGCTGCACTGTCAGTCAAAACGTACACTGTCGGTGTAACGGAGCTTCGATATAAGTCAAATGTTTTCGATCGATTGTCAAAATCAGGTCGAAAGAAAGGAAAGTTTTAAATTATCCATGAATGCATAAAGATGTATTAAAACTGGGTGTTCATGTGCTTATGTGCTCCTGAGAGCCCACTGTCACTGGTTCAAACACTTCACGAACTGGTGTTAATTTACCGTGTTGATGCCTGTCATTTTCTTGTGTTTATGTTATCAAATCTAACACATGTGAGTAGGAACCTCATCCTCCATTGAGGCATCATTGTCCTGAAATACTTGACTCCTGTGAAATCAGTTTGTATATATCTTGAAGATATAGGTGAGACAATTTAAAGACACCCTCCATGTATAAAAGTCTGAAAAATGTCTTTAATTCTGTGAAGTTAGTGTCTTTGGCATACCTCTATCAGTCATATTTGCTCCTAATCTCTGCAATCTTTATATTCATACATCAAACAATTTTGTCAATCATTTACTCAGTAAATACTACTATTCCAAATTATAGTATTCCAAAACCTGAAGTACACTTCTTGCTGGTCCTCGAACACCTGATAAATGCATGTGGCAGTTGCTGCACAGGTTGAGGTGAAGAACACAAATACCATCTAGTTTCATTATCTTTTCCCAAAATAAAATGGACTGATTCTTTAAGTCATATTTCGGGATAGTCTGTTCATCTTTGTCTTCTGACTACTCTGTATTTGTATTATGATCACTTAGCCTCAACAATACCATTCTAGCACTTTTACACCAGTTCCTATAACTATTCTGCTTTCTTATTTTATGACATATATACTGCTTTATTAAATAGTAGGTTTATTAAATAGTAGTATCCAATTTTATTACCTTCATCTTAGAACCCGCTTTGTATTATGGTATGGAGGCTTGGACACTCATGCCATAATAATGTGGAAGTCCAATTTTATTACCTTCATCTTAGAACCCAAGTCCATAAGTGTTATGTCTTTTCCGCTTTGTATTATGGTATGCAGGTTTGGACACTCATGACCATATTAATTAAATGGTTAAATGCCTTTGAGCTCTTGTATTATCATCATATGCATCATGTAACAAACAACATGGTTATGCAGGGCATGAGAAAGCAATTAAAAATAATAAAGACCGTCAAAGAAAGGAAAACAGAATACTTTGGCCACATTATGCATAATGAGAAATACACCTCCATTAACTTATACTTCAATGAAAGTGGAAGATGAGATCTTGGGCGACAATGCATTTCCTGGTTGGGAAACTTCCACCTGTGGTCCAATTCATCATCAGCTGGCTTATTTAGAGCAGTTATTAGTAGGGAGGCCTGGACGAGAATAACTGCCAATGTCCATTGAAGATATGGCATTTCCAGAAGAAAGATTATTTTATGTTGTGTATGTTTTTCCTCATGCATTTTTCTCCTAATGTTCTTTACACATGATTTAATACATGCATGCTAACCAAAATTTCTTTGAATATACCTGCCATAGAACATACAACACAATAACAAAGGAACATCTGTCTATAACAATAATTATTTATATAAGCTATGTTTCACTTCTTTTCTTAGTGGTTTTAACTTTGCAATAATACAGATAGGTTTTTTGGTGATGCTGGAATGGGAAATAGATAGGACTGGGAAGGAAGGTACAGCCCCAGCATTTGCCTAGTGTAAAAATGGAAAGCCACGGAAAAGCATCTTTAGGGCTGCTGATAGTGGGATTAAGCTACGTTGAAAGATGGCCAAAATTTATCATATGCGAATACTCACTCTGTTCACTCTGTTTTACAAGTACATATGAATTTTTACTTTCATACCAGAATTCAACATAAAAGATTTGGAGATAAACTGAAGCATGTATTGTTCATTATTTTCTCTGAAAATGATATCTCATGTGAGAAATATTTTATATTAAATTAATTTTGTCACACCACCAGATTCAAATACCAGGAGGGAAATGGAGAATTTTTGACTCAATTAGGAATCAAGAAATAGGTACCGTATGCTTTTAGGGATTATCATTTCTAATGAAGTAAATTTCTCTTAAATCAGATCAGTAGGGACAAGTTCAGAAGTAACACAAAAGGTAGTTCCCGAATTTAAATTTCCATGATAGAATATGAATATCAACATTGAATAGTTATGAGATTGTCATCAATTTTTGTTGTTGTCTACTCTCTAAACAGTTAAGTTAAAATAAAATCTATCAATAAATATTCTACAAGAGACATTACTAATTCCTTTTAAAGTATTTTGTTTAGGCCTTTTTCAAGATAGTTATCAAATGGTCTATAAAATTCCAGAGTGATCTCGGTTATGCATTTTTATTTTGTTTTCTGGGAAACAAGTTTTGACACTGATTAACTACATCCTACAAAAGTAAGCATTTCCTCACATTTTGCTGAGCAAGAGGTGATTTATATTTCAATATAACATGTATTTAGAATAGTGTTTTGAGCTATGTACAAAGAGATTATAACGACAGAAGTCAGAGAGTAGAAATGGACAGATGAATCGCACCAAGTATCAACATTCATTATAGGTACTCATGAATATTTTCAGAAAGTACAACAGAGAGGCCTCCTTCAGTAGAACAAAAATACAATACAGTACTATTAAATTAATCAACTTGAATATGAAGTCATTTACTTAAAAATAAATTATTTTTTCATAAAAATGATGCTACATTTTTGAAGGAAATACAATTGTTTTGTTTTTGGAAATATTACTAATACTGATTTCCAAATATAATGTTTCACTCTCAAGCAATGATTGAACACCCTAGATACCAGTTATGAAATATTGTTACATTATGCATAACCTGAATAAAATAAGTTATTTATATTTACAGGCTTTGAGGAACAACAGAATTTAAGCAAGTAACCCATTCTTTCCTGTAAATTCATTCCTTCCTGGTCACTATTTATGTTCAGTAAAAAGCAACTAATGATACTATCAGATAATTAATTTGAGTATCTTCTTGCATTGGATTCTCTTTTAGTTATGTATGTGGATTTAGGTTGGAGGGTTTAATATTTAAGGTGTACTTCAAACATTCCTTGGGTCCACTTCACTATACCGTACCATAATTTTGTATGCAAGATACAGTATACAGTACACCAATGTAAATGATATGAGTAAAGAACTGGAATCACAGATAAAGTTAAGAGATTGACAAAGATATTTCAAGACTGCATAAAGACCTCGAAAATGTTGTAAGATGGACAGTAGACAATGGTAGGGGTGAAAAAGTCAGGTTGTAAGTTTCACCAAGAGGAAAAGTCCCCTCAATTTTAATTACAGTGTTGATGGATTGGAAGTAGCTGATGAGGGTCACAATAAGTACCTAGGTATTAATATAAGGAAAGTGAGTAGTAGTAGTAGTAGTAGTAGTAGTAGTAGTAGTAAGGATGTGAAGGAGAGGGGAATACTGTAGTGTATGTACAGTAAAACCCCTATTACAATATGGTTCCAGTGTATGGAACTCACCAGGATTACTTGAATCAAGAAGGAAAAGATTCGAAGGAAAGTTGCATGATTTATTCTAGGTGATTTCTAACAAAAGAGTGGTGTTACAACAATGTTGCCAACTTTGGGCTAGGAAGACTTGGGAATAAGGAGACGAGTTGTTCGACTAAGTGGTATGTTCTGAGAGATGACGAGGAATGACATTAGTAGATGAATAAGCTTGAATGGTTTTTAAAAAAAAAGTTTGAATTCAAGAGGAAAATTGGGGCAAATACTTGTTTATAGGACAAGGAATTAGGGATTGGAATAATTTACCAATGGAGATGTTCATTATATCTCCAACTTCTTTGAAATTATTTACAAAAAGACCAGGTAAACAGCTGACAAGGAATCTCTGGCTGACAGCTCTAAATGCTGATCAGAGGTGAATGATGATGATTTTTTAAATACAAATATATCATTTGATATGATTAGTATGTGCTCTGAAGAATCTAAAACAGTCATTTTAGGGAAAACATGTGTAATACTCTTTATACTTGATGCAAATATATCAGTCATACAGCTAGTTTTGAGATGGGGTCTTCATTTGACAGAACCTTGTAAATTGTTCCATTTGTGCTCTACTATTCATGTCTGACATGATACCATTTTAACTCCTGGTGTTGCCACATCGCCTTGCTTTTAAAATCAAATTCTTAGAAGGGAAATTTATTTTCTTAGGAATAGCTGTAGAAGATAGATCCTCTTAATTAAACTGGTAGTGATTCTAATATGAAAGAACTGAAAATATGACCATCCCTGGAAATATGAACTTCACTTTAAGAGAAGCTATCATCTAAAGATATTTCTGTGATTCATATAATTGGTCAGTATCTGATACTGACCGATGGAGATCACTCTGGGTATTGTCAAATGGTTTCATAGTAATTCAGTTGTTCCCTGACAGATGTCTACTAAGTGAGCCAATTCAACATCAAAGAGCCGAACCTCTCTATCACGAGCATTCGTCATTCTAGCAGAATGTTTCATGCACCTGTCTGGAGAACATGGGATTTGGGGACTAGAGAGTATGTAAACTTGAACTAATACTTGAATAAAATACTTCTTAACAGTGTTTCTTCCTCTTCGTTGTTTGTTATTTTATTTATAGAATGGTATGAGCTATGTCATAAAATTTTAAGTATAAAATACAACTCCTTAACTTGATAAAATGATATAACTAAAATATAACAAGTGTAATTTTTGTGCAACGAATGAAATTTTAAAATTACTGGTTTGATGTTTCTTATATTAGGTAATGCTAGAATTAAAATCTAATATCTTTCGTGTCAATTTGGCCTCTCTGTTGGACAATGATTCCAGATATATTAAACTGTTATTCCACACCAGCTGATATAGTATGTTAACTGTTCAATGAGGAAGAGGGCACTTCATCAGCATTTAGCATCAAGTCAATATTTGAATTTGATAAATGAATTTCAAAAAAAAAAAAAAAAATCCACACATTCATAAAAAGAAAGAAAATCAGAGCAAGAAAGTTTTGGAAAATGACATAGTTGAATTAATAATTAATCTGCTGAAAGGGACTATGACCAATTTTATCTCTTGCAGAAAGAAGTGTACAAAGTTACCACATTTTAACCAGTTCACTTTTACAGTCTTCTTATTGCAAAATAAGTACCATGTTCTCCATTTTCTGGTAGGCTTTAAACTTAAGAATGAGTCTGAATTTCAAAATGGATCTTATTGCTAACAATTCTCAGAAGCAAGTAAGAGTAAAGTTCTTTCAAAAGCTTTGTAATAAGCATTTCTGGGTCTAGAGCCCATAGTGAAAGAGTGATTCTGTTTCTAAATTATAAAAAGATTGATACAATAAACAGAGGTTCTGTTGCAGTTATTTTCTTCATTGTTTGATTGCAAATCATTGTAAATCCTCAGTTTAAAACATGTACACTTTGAAACTACTCATTTCCAGACAATAGTCTCTAATTTTAAATATAGGTAATTAATGTGTTTCAAATAATTACTGTTGAAAGTTGTAATATTGTATAGAGTTTTTACACGTTTTGTAAAGCTAAAAATATTCTTTTTAAATGTAATATCTTTCAATGCAAGAAGTTGGTAGTGATAAGTAGCTGAATAAAGCAATGTCTAAGTTTCAAAACATACTCAATTTTCACTGTAAAAAAACAAGGTAATTATTTATTAAGGTTTGCTTGGTAAGATACCTGAGGATTTCAATACTCAATTTTCACTGTAAAAACAAGGTAATTATTTATTAAGGTTTGCTTGGTAAGATACCTGAGGATTTCAAAATAGAGCAGTTTCTTTGTAATAATACATTTAAAGTTGATTGGGATATATCATATATCCCAACATTTGACAAACTAATGGAAATAACTTCTCATTTGAAATTTACTTCAAAACTGTGTAGTGCAGTAGAAATAAAAGCAGGGGCAGCTCGTGAGGTAGTGCCATTGTGTCATGGAATCACCAACATAATAAAGAATATGAGTTATTTTCCTTTCAATAATGGTTCATATTACATTTCGAGAAAATGTATGCATATCTGATTCTGCCCACATTTGAATGTGCATGCAAAATGACTTGCGTCTGAAAGCGCTTGCCTGAGTTGTTGAGCCAGATCTTATGGACACCACTTCTGAACATAAGACACTGTACAAAAGACTGTTTGGCTTTGGTTTGTATATGTTGTTAAGGGCTGAGAGAGTTCCAATGGCTGTGTGACTCAACGCTTCAATTTCATCCACTAGAGTGCAGCATGCAACAAGCACAAGCATGGATAGACTAGGCACAAGTTAAAACTGTTTTATATTCCAACAACTAGAGTACCGATTATGGCAAGCACAACGTAAACTACAACTTGCATTACCAAAATAGCAATTTTGTCACTGTATCTGACTGCTATATATCTTTTAATGACAAGATATTCTTCCTTCTGTCATGTTAAAATAGACACCTAGCGACTTTTTTCAAATGTCTTATTTTAGTGACGGAAAAATCTTCCTCTATTTGTAATATAATAATCTAGGATTTTTGCAATGAATTTTGCTCTGTTTCATTAGTGTAAGCTGGTAACACAGTTACCTTTATCTACCAGAACGCAAGCACAAAATATCGAAATTCCTAATTTTTCTGGTATTTATTTTATGTGTTTATGATTAGCGTCATTAAATTATTTGTCTGTATACGTATAGAGTGCAGCGGATATGCCTTCCAAATGTTTATATGTATAAAGTAGCCTTGAAGTGGAAGGTAAGGCATTTTGTAAATTTCAGTTTCATGGCAACTGAAATTGTAACCAGGTGTTTGTGCACGTGCATATGTTGGTAAGCATGTGTTACTCCCAGTACCATTCTTATTACGGTAGTTCATATAAAGGTGTTGTTCAAGGTTTTGGAACAAATAATTTTGGTGAGTAGGTCCTACATATGTTTTCCTCATAATTACTTTTTTTTTTTCCTGAGAGGTTGTTAATTTGTTCAATAATTTTCTTCAAACTGCAAGTTTAAGATTATGCATGTGGATTAAAGTAAATATTTATATGAGGTTCTCAATATATAAATTCATTTCAAATGATACTTCATTAAAAGAATGGTCTTAACAATAGCACAGTTAAGATATGTGATTTTGTGTAACTAATGCATAGGTAAATATGCACTGCCTGTACTTGCAACTTTGAAAGATTTATTTATAAATTTTGAATTTGTTGGCACCACCAATAGAACAATTACCAGCCATGACTGGATGAAAGACATCCTGGCTTCAATGTCATTAAAAAATTAACTTTCTTCAGCTTATCTGAAATATTTCTAGGATTGCTGTAACCATCTGGCTCACTTTGGTTATTGGGTGGGCATTTAAGGCTGGGTCCCCTTCTGACACTGTGTGAGATATTAGGTGAATTTTAATGGAATTACTACCAGTATTACTTATATGCATTGTTGTTACATAATAAACATACAAATGTTCTGCCCCATTCTTGCGCCCAGGCTCAAGGAGTCTTTCAGAGCAATAAATAAAATAAACTTATTCATGTCAAAACAATGCAGTTTATCATTGAGTAATAAGTGTTAAGTCTGTTGCTGATAATGTGAGAAAAATGTTCATAGTTCCTTCCAAGGTTTGTTGGTTCAATTTATATAACACATGAATGAATTGCAAAAGCTCCTTAAAATTGTATTTGATAAGACTGACAAGAAAAAAAACTTTTATTAATGAAAAGCTGATCAGTCAACCAGTCACATTGGCCTTTAGAGCATGTATAGACAGAATCTGAATGTAATACTTTAATTTCCATGTGTACATTTTTGGGGAGATTGTGTGTTAAAATATGGAAATTGGTGGCCCACATAAGATAGATAAAAAAATATACTTTTTATTATTTTTCTTCAATTAATGCTTTTTTCATCCTAAATTATCCATCATTCATCAATGAAATCTTTTATTACAGTGCCCAGGCATACTCCAAGAGTGGTATTTTTAAAAATTGTGGTAAGGGTGTCTACTAACAAATCTGTAAATGACTAGTTATGGAGAAAGTGCAAGAAAATGATAATGTTAGACATGACATACCATTATCAAATTAATGTTAATACTTGCATATTTCAACTGACAGACTAGGTACATAACTTCATTATTAATTTATACTATACAGTAATGAAACAATTAGAAAAATGGAATAATGAATTCTACAGGAAGAAATGAATCAGTGAAATTCAGAGAAGTAGGCTAATAATTATTGTCAGGCTAGATACCATAGCATTATTAAAATATCTGCATAAGACTGAGGATTGTCAAGAAGAGATGGACTATGTTACAATGGCTTAGTAGAGTAGTGTGCAGTTCCAATAGGAAAGATCCCAGTTTAAATAGCTGGTGGTGTGATTTTATGCACAGTATGATATTTTCTACAATACTGAGCTTCAGGATCTGGGATTATATCTACATACCATGAGATTGTACATCACATCAAAACAATCATATGGTCTTGAACAACATTCAGCACATTTCTATTCATAAAGAATTATAGAGTTTCAAACAAATATATATACTCTTTATAAACATTATATGGACTATCCTATTATTTTTCTCAGATTTTATTGAAAGAATTATACATCTAAACATTCATATGTAAACAGTGATCGTGACTCAGTTTATAATGTTATAAAATTAAACTGCTTCTCATTTCATTCATCACAAAGAACCCTTTTCCTATCTGTTAAGTTGAAGAAAATTTTATACAAACATTATCTTCATCTTCAAACTATGTAACTGAAGATAGAATAGAAATCATTTAATAATAAACAGTTCAGTAGTTATTATGAGGTTCGTAAAAGATGGGTGTTGATAATCTTATGTGATGAGTTAATCCCTGAATCAATATTTCCATGATATGGAGAAAATGGAGGGAGATATGTGTATTGTAAGCAATGCAGTAATATAATGGTGATAAATTAACAATAGGCTTTTTTTATTATAAATATATTATAAACCTTCCCATTCACAAGAACATCGCTCTTATTAAACAGTGTTCTCTTCTTTAATACTTTTTTTCTGCAGTTTGTTTCTACATATTTGACATTATATTACAGTCTGCAGATCTAGTATACTTATTTCAATTTGTGACAAATAGTGTACATTATCATGAAACTTTCTAGAGTACAAGAACAGGAAATTCAAATACAAGGTAAGATACCAACACTGGTGAGGAGCAGTGTTTTTGCAACAGTTTCTCTTGTGTTTGTTTTTTCTGTATTTTTTTACACTATATCACTGTATTATATTCCTGGAAAAGTATGTAATGGAAATCAGTAATTTTGTAGATTTTATTTCTAATAAATAAAACTTACTTTCCAATATAGTACCCTGATAAAATTGTAAACTATTATTTCAATATTGTACCCGTCCAAATGGTATTTTATTGGATTTAGAGAGGTTGGTTCAATTCTCGTAATGTACGAGTAACACGGGTATACGCATGAACAAGCATCAGCTGATTACCAGGCCGTTCTATTGCGGACAAGCTAAAACTGTGTCAAGTGGTCAAGGACATCAATACGTCACTCGGCTTACGTCATACAGCGGGCGCCAGATGACGAAAGGGGAGAAGGATTCCAGAAGGATCTACACAAAATATGGAACAACAAATCACATCGCAGAATAGCTGTCAACCAATGAGAATGAATGGAGTCGCTCTACTGTCAGAAATATTCTGGAAGGGAGAATAACAGAATGTCTTTAGTGTGTGAGACTGATCAACGGAGGAAAACGATAGTCACTGCTAATGGTATTGGAGAATTTAATTGACTATGTGACAATCCTGCACGGCATTATAGTGTTCAAGTGTGCTGGTATTAACTTTCTTATAGACGGGTCAGCCAAGTACGATATTTCATTGCAGTACATTTGACTGGGTGAAACATTACAAACCACGGACAGTCACAGCTAGACGTTACGCCGGAATTTTATCACAGTAACTCATGGAATGTTCTGGTACGCACCATGAGGTAAATTAATCATCGAACTGTAAGCTTCTAGAGTAAACCTGGCCGAGGAACATCGTTTTGAAAGTATTGTATTGGAGTATTTGAAATTATGACGACTCAGTGAAGTGCTTTCAACTGTTAATAGGGTCGAGTTTTGAAGCTTTAATAAGTGATGAACCACATTGTACATCATTGCGCCAGTTAAGTATTGTAAGGCAAACTATTGGAATACAACAAGTGAGGATCCAATTCTAAAATCAAATTTTAGTTTCAGCAAAATCTACGAGAGCCAGTTGACATCATGGACCGACCAAGACAGAAATCTTGGGGAACTCCAAGACATCGCTGGAGTGATTCTACATTATCTGGGTGCAGAGGAATCATGAGGTGTTAAACCAACATGTGTGAGTCAGCACGATGAACTTGTTCATCTATAATCCACCATAATCCGAAGGAGGAACCTACATCTACACCTGTATTCAAGACGCCGGAGATACATCGGAAAAATAAGTACCTTTGTAACTGTAGATTGCTAGTTGGATTGTATTCATATATAATGAAACCTTGAATTTAGTTAGAGTAGTAGAATTTTGAAAGTGGTGATGGTAGAGTAGACATTGGTTTATTGATTCATTGATCTTATTTTATTGATTTCTTGATATGTTGCTATGTTGATTTATTGATTAATCCCCATTTGTTGGTGAATTTCATGACGGTATGAGTGTAATTAAGATCTTCAAAATGGATTACGGGGAAATTAAGGCTAATAATAATAATAATGATGAAAATTTTTATTAATACTAATAATATTAATTTATCAGTCAGTGTTAAAGCAATGATTTAACTGAAGCATTGGTAGAGAATGACTTATGAAATAACTCTGACCTTAGAAGGGAAGGTGATAGTTGTGGTCAGTAGGCAGTTCATCGAGATGATGCACTTAGGAATAATAATCACGGAAATAATAATAATAAGTCAGAATAATTTAAAGTTGTTGTTGAGTGATAAATTTTAGTGTCAATTGTGTGATGATTCTTCTTTTTATGAATATTTGACAACATGATGACCGCTAGGGTACATGTTAGTCGTTAAGGTATTTTTTGCTAGGGGCTTTACGTCGCACCGACACAGATAGGTCTTATGGCGACGATGGGATAGGAAAGGCCTAGGAGTTGGAAGGAAGCGGCCGTGGCCTTAATTAAGGGACAGCCCCAGCATTTGCCTGGTGTGAAAATGGGAAACCACGGAAAACCATTTTCAGGGCTGCCGATAGTGGGATTCGAACCTACTATCTCCCGGATGCAAGCTCACAGCCGCGCGCCTCTACGCGCACGGCCAACTCGCCCGGTCGTTAAGGTATTAGTGATTATAGTGATATGATTATTCGTTCAAGGAATAATAATAAAATATGGCTCAACAACGTGTATTATGTAAACAAGAGACTCGGTAAGTTTTTCATGAGGCTAGATGAGTGCATTCTTCGAAGTGTCCGTAACTGATGGTAGTGATGATTTTATTAATCAGATTTTTGGTCATTTATGGCATGTCACCGTGTTATTCATTGCTATGATCTGTGAATATGATGCAACTTAATCCAGAAGGGAAATATAATAATAAGATAATAATAATGATTTTGATGCTGTGATAAAATTTGCTGATAATAATTGGGGTAGATTGTAAAATTGCGCGAAGGTTTATCAGTGTATTTCTGACCGTAAGGAATATTTTTCTTGTGATTTTTCATGGATTTTTGTCATGTGGATTTTTTATTCAGTTGTTGCACGTTTATTGGTGTGATACTCTACTATCCAGCTATAAATAACTTAGAAAATGGATGATTGCTTAAAAAAATTTAAATATAGGAATACATTCGGATGTAATCTGAGAAGGAGGGAAAACTTGCCAAAGAATTTTCCAAGTTTGTAAAGGAATTTTCCAAGTTTTAAAAACGAATATTCCAAGTTTATAAAAGAATTTTATGAGTTTTGTAAAATAATTTTCTGAAGAAATTTGTCAGGAATTTATTTTTCCAAGAAATTTTCATAGTGTTTTTTAAAGGAATTTCCAGAGTATTAATTGAAGAATTTTCTAAAGAGTTTGTGAAGAATTTGGTAATTAATTGATAGGAATTAGCCAAGAGTTTGAAGAGGAAGTTCAAAGTATTGGTAAAGATATTTATTCCTTAAGGAAATTATAGTATAATTAAATGATAAATATATCAATCCTGGTTATAACTGTTATTTCGCTAACATTGTGGTCTGTTCAATGTTACAGCTCATAAATCAACAGTTCAGGCCAGAAACATGGTTCAGACAAGAAGTTTATGTGATGACGGATTGTAATGGATGGAACCCATAAGCAGCATGTGTATATAAGTTCTCATTAACAGATCAGAAACAGTCTTATTATTTGAAGTTGTGTATAAGTGAATAGTTAAAAAAAAAATTTATGTCCAGACTGTTGTTTATTTAATAAATGTTATTGTTATTTTGCCCTGATTTTCATTATGTTGTGTCACCAATCCAGTCACCTATAGCCCTGCAAATAAAAATTTCAAAAGGTCTGTCCCTAAATAGTAAAGACGGCCCAGTGAACGTTCCACCCATTGGGACTTTTGCTCCGCTGACTGAGCGACCCCGGAAAGGGGACAATATAAAGGCATAAAGGTCTCTAAATGACTATTAATATGCTTCTAAATCTAAGGTGGTGGTTTGTAATGTACCAGTAACTATTTTATGTTGCATCCTATTTTTCAAAGTTGAAAATGACATTTACAAAAGGGAAAGTTATTTCCATTAATTTCCTATTCAATACACCACGTCTTCTTCATCATCCATTCCCTTTTCCAGATTCTCTCTGGGTCAGGTAGTGTATCAAAGCCCTCCATCTTACTCGATCTTTTCACCACTCCTCTTCTAGTACCTTATTGCTATCAACTTCTCTATTTGCAATACAGTCCACAACAGAGCTCCTCAGTCTCATTCTAGGCTGTCCCCTAGGCCTCTTTACAGTGTCTGTATCCATTAATGTTCTCTTTGATATTCTCTCTCCTGGCATTCTCATCATGTGTCCAAACCATTTCAGCTTTGCTATATCATTCTTGAAGTTTACACACTCCCATGCTTCTCCTTATTTCTTTTTGTATTCTATCTCATCTTGTCATTCCCTGTATGCTCCTCAAGAACCTCATTTCAGCTGCTTGTATCTTACTTTGGTTCTGCTTAGTCAATGTCCAGGCTGCTGAAGCATAGGTCAGTATAGGTTTATAATAGGACAAGTATAAAACCTTCTTACACTTCAGTTAAATCTGCTATGGTAATGGAGTAAACCATACAGACTCTAACTTTAATGTTAGACCCCTTTAAACAACAACCATCATCATTAAATCGTACAGCCAGTGTCTTCACACCAAGTGTTGGGTGGCGGTAAATAGCCTGACTCACTATAAGCACCAACGGCTATGGGCGGAGTTCTTATAGAAGGGAAATGGGCCCTCAGTGGAGGAAATGCCACTGAAACCCCATGTCAACTGTAGTGTCTGTACTCCAGAGGAGTGGCTGAAAAAGGCGTCTATTCTCCAAGATAGGAGCGGCCTAAAAGTTTCGGCTGGCAGTAGCTCTAAAATGCCTTTGGGAGTGGCGAACCCATCATAATAAAAGCCTATGTGATGACAAGTGTATTGAAGCCTCAATACAGTATGTATGGTACAGAATATGGTACGATGGTAATTGAAGTTGTCCGCTTATTAAATATTTATCAATTGGCTTTCACGTTGCACAAACACAGATAGGTCTTATGGTGACAATGGGACAGGAAAGGCCTAGGAGTGAGAAGGAATTGGCCATGGCCTTAATTAAGGCACAACCCCAGCATTTGCCTGGTGTGAACATGGGAAACCATGGAAAACCATCTTCAGGGCTGCCGACAGTGGGGTTCAAACCCACTATCTCCCAGATGCAAGCTCAGAGCTGCACACCCCTAACTGCATGGTCAACTCACTTGGTGCTTATTCATATAAAGAAGTCAATTTTTGTAGTTTGGTTGTTACATCAAAAGACAAATGTCAGGGTATATTATTTCTGAATTTACTGGAGATAATTCATTCCATTGATTGAGATGCTGGGCATTGTGGATTAAGTCTGTTGCTGATAAATAAATCAAACCATCATCACCAGTGTTGAATATTACCAAGGCTTCACATTGTAGCTGGATTTAGTGACAATTGCTCAGATGAGTGCTCAATAATTGAAATATTAAGTACAGTAACCAAATTTTCTGGGCAGGATTTTATAGTAGTACTGTATATTGAAAATAAATTATCAGTCTTCTTATGAAATACAGGAAAAAGGCTAACATTTCTACACTACTTCTAAGTTCATACTTAGTTTTCATCAAAACTTTCTACTTGTTTTAAAATCTATTTTGAAGGAGTAGAATATTTCCTTGTGAAATTAATTATACATGCATCATCTTTGCTTGACTAAATACCTCCTTCTCCTACAGTTTTATTTATCAAGCTTATTTTTTTTTTTTTGTTCCTGTAAAGTGCATATGCATCTTTTACATTTATGTGACTTTTATATGCAATGAATGGCAGAATGGTTAACAATACTTTATTTCATTCACCTGAGCAATGTGTCAATTGGTAGCAAAGCTCCGAGCAGAAGGAATCATAACTAAGTCAGAGGTTGCCTAGAACTCAGCTAATGAAAATGTCAAAAATATTGGTACCAACTCATTCTGCATTATAAGAATTTTCCTTTGACTTCCCTTTGACTCAGGTTTACACTCATGTAGAGGAGCAGTGGGGATAAGGATCTGTTGATTATGATAAATTGCCACATAATAGTCCTTCTAATTTATATCCCAATCTTTGCAAATAAAGCATACATTAGTTTATCTCTAAAACTAATTTGTGATTGTCAGTATCATATTAAAATACAATTTTTTCTTTAACGTAATTGACATAGGAGAGGAGGCATTCATTAACTCGAATGAGTTCTTTGTTTGACTAAACTGGCATTCAGTTTAAAGAAGTTTATGATAATTTCTGTAGTGCAGAAGAAATTACAAATAACCTTGAGTGTTTGCAAGTAACTTATATGAAAATAAAGTTAAGCATGTTACACCCCTAATACTTTTTTCAAAATCCTTAAAAATCCTTCACTTAATTATTTCAAATTGTACCAAGTGTGGTTATGAAACCAATGTGTAGAAGATAATTTAATAAACAAGATTTCCAGATTGAAGGTATATTGAATAATTACTATTGAAGTGGTGTTAAAAAATAAATGCAATAGTCTTGTTTTTGCATCACTAAATATTCCTTAATTCTTTGCTAAATCTAAACGAGGAATTCTGGTATCCCTAGATTGAAAATCTAATGCACAATTGTTACTAACCACAGGAACCTGCCTGTGATGTAGGTTGGTGTTTGCATTCTATAAGGAGTTTGGAAGGTACCTTTATCATGACTTCCTTGATCCTCTTTTCAAGC